>NC_090265.1:16670360-17341610 GCF_040414725.1 Anabrus simplex | reverse complement strand
CCATATTTTAAAAAGTGAGGAAAGGGAATCTGATGAGCACGTACGAAAATATTTATATAGGGTTGGACCAGAGTTTTAAGACAAACAAAAAGAATGACGTACAAGAGAACATAATATGAACAGATACCATTGCTTTTATCATCACAAAAAATTAATAATTTGAAGTCAACTCCTCTAAAACAAACATCCCACCCTTCCGTTCTGCATATAGGCGGAGCTGTTTCCCCTTCCCCTACTAATAGCGCTGCTCCCCCTCCTACTGCCCCTAGCCAAGTTCCACCGGGCAACAGGAAACATAATTATAACATGCGCAGTAGCATGGCGAGAAGAAAGTCAGAGCAAGGCTCGGATGGGAACCAGCTATAGGGAGTTTCACCAAGTTTGATGGTAAGTTTTTATATCATGCATTTGTGACAGAAACTCATTTCTTAAATTTCCGAGGGTTTTAAACCCATTAATTATATATCTCTCTTTCTTTCCAGACCTTGTCTTTTGAAAGGAATCTTCATAAGAATTAAAGATATTAGTATGGTGGTGGTCATGCAGCGCAGATCTATGCCATACGACAGGCTATCTCAAAAGCATTAGTCTTTTACTACCAGAAATACCTTGTCTTTTAAAAGGAATTTTCATAAGAATTAAAGCTTTTAATTAAAAACAGTGTTTAATGTCTTAAGTGTATTCTCAAACAGTTCATAAAGAACATGGGTTCTTCCATTTTTAAATTATTAGACAGCAACAATGATGTATCATAATCTGTTATGAGATGCTATGGCTGAATAAGTCTTAAATTAGTGAAACATGTATCAAAGAATGTTTAATATATTTTAATATTGAAGTGTTTTCACTTGTAAAGTGAAGTGTTCTTAATTTAAAAACTGTATTAATACGGATCTATATGATGAATTTTGTAAATTCTAACATACCAGTTCGACAAGCAGCTCGTTTCCTTTCTCCCAAGTCTTCCCAGCCCAAATTTTGCAACATTTTCGTAACCTTACTATTTTTTTCACAAATCACCCAGAACAAATTGAGCTGCTTTTATTTGGCTTTTTTCCAGTTCTCAAATCAAGTATACTGTGCAGGACTATCTACTGGTCTGAGGTTCTTGCATGAAGTGACTCCAAATGCTCTGGACTCCTTGTCAAATATATTAATATGCAGATTTGACGACTACGATGATGATAATAGGCACTAGTGTTCCACCATCTCCTACACAAATGAACTTCTCACATCTAAATTTCTTGACTTTCTGACACGGAACTGGGTGAACATTGCCCAGGCAGCCTGACACTAAAATAAACACTCACCTTGTCCACCGTCATGGGTCGTTCAGCAAAGACCATGGTAATTAGCGTGCAGAACACAGCAATCCGAGGCATGAATAGAGCAAACATCATGTAGATGCCTCTGATGTACGAAGTCTTCGTCACAGCCGCGATCTCCGCTCTACAACACAAAATCACATGACAATCAAGTATAGCGTATTGACTGTTTTCAATCTTTCCGACCCCCATGTGACTGATTTCAGAACAGAATTAAGAACTTCAGTTTATTTTAGTATGGAACTAGAAGTTGTATACATATTAATGTTTAGGAAATATTTTGAAGTTCATACCAATATTTACGAAGGGAGACAAGAAGGTATGTGATAATTATTGTGAAATCATGCCCATATCAGAAGAAGTAAACATATTTGAAAGTATACTAGAAGAAGGGTAAAAGAACAAGCAGAAGTGCAATGTCACTTCAGAAATAGAAGATCAATACTAGACCCCAACTTCAGTATGAGACAGATGATGGAAAAGCAATGGAAATGTGGAAGAGAAACAGTGATGATATTCCTCAACTCAAAAAAGGCATTAAATGTGATAAATTTCACATTTGAGCCCACATTATCCTTAAGTATTAAATTGTGAAATCCTTACATCAATTGATCCACCTTTACAATACCATAAATTGTCTTTATTGATAAGACTACATAAAAATATATTAATGATACATGTTTCAACCTGCTTTCGAGACTTCTTCAGTCACAAACAAAAACCCCTTAAAAACATGGTTAGGACATGATAAAACCATTAGACAGAAGTCACAACATTTGGACGTTGTGATTCACATCACATTCATGTCTGTGTCAGTTTTAAGACTCAAGACTTGATAAGATGCAAACACGTCATGCTATACGATACATAAGACTTTTGCTGATGACATTGCCATTTGGGGAGACTGTAATAGAAGTTCAAAGGAGACTGGATTACTGGAATACAAAATTTAAAGAATTCAAGTAGTCTGTGAGTAAGTAAGTCAGTGGCAATGCGGGTGAACAGGACACCCACACCTTGTAAGATCATACTGGTGGGAGAGAAGGTTGAAATTGTGAAAAGTTTCAATTATCTGGGTAGTGTCATATCATGTGATGGAAGTGCCAAACTAGAAGTTTTAAACAGAGTAGCAAAAGGATCCAGTTTCTTCCACCAAGTACAAAACCTAATCTGAGACAAGGGAGTCCCTCCAAGAGCTAAACAGACAATGTATAAAACCTATCTCCTGCCAATCATGACGTATAGTCTGGAGACCTCTGTCATAAATAAGAGAGAAGTGAGTCAAATGCAAGCATATGAAATGAAGCTCCTTAGGTCAGCTCTACAAAAAACAAAATGAGGGCGTTAACATAAGCACAAAAACGAATGAGATGTACACAATATGTTCAAGGCCGCTGTTAAAGACGTAAGCATGAAGGTATTAAAACATTCAAAGGTATATATACGTAAAAGCGAAACTGAAACATCAGTTGAAATCATAAGAGTAGTGGCCCTTTGTACAGGTAGGAAATATTGTCAGAGACTTTTGTCGAGAGATGCCGGTATATTATGGAATAATGTTCAGTATTTGTTTAAGTTGTTATTTGTTATCTACCGTTGTGTTAGTAACCGCCCTTCTGTTGGCTCTGAGTCTCTTATTGTAACTATTTTGTTGGAAATATACGCATTATCACAATGGTGAATCCACAAACAATTTTATTTGAACCATTTTAATCAGAACTACATATTTTTAATGGAGGAAGTTTTAGTCTCTCACACGATAGTTTTAATATGATCATGGACAGTGTTCCATTAACATGTTTTTATTAATATATCAATATTCACATTATATGTACCAAATTTTAGTAACTAGCTAATCTTTTAGCTTCTATTTGTAATATTATATGTACTTTTGAAGATTATTTTAGGCTGAAGATGCCCTAAATTAAGGGTGAAACATGTCCCAAATAAGTGTTATTGTGTTTATGTAACCACCATAAGTGGAAATAAAGTATTGAATAGGTGGATTAATGAACAACTTTATTATTTTTGAAGTTGCTTTACATCGCACTGACACAGATAGGTCTTATGATGACAATGGGACAGGAAAGGGCTAGGAGTCGGAAGGAATCGGCTGTGGCCTTAATTGAGGTACAGCCCCAGCATTTGCCTAGTGTGAAAATGGGAAACCATGGAAAACCATCTTCACGGCTGCCGAGAGTGGAGTTCGAACCCCCTATCTTCCGATTACTGGATACTGGCTGCACTTAAGCGACTGCAGCTATCGAGCTTGGTAACTATAAAGATGACTCCTCAGAATAAAATAGACCTACTTAAGGAAGTGAAAGCAACTGAATTGAGCAGTTCCTTGTCCAAACCTCGGCTCAATCAAAACAGGTGTAACAGTTTCGACACCATTCTCTGTGCACCAATCATTAGTCCCATAAGAGTTATATCTTAAAGACCATACTTCTCCTTAGGTTGGTTCATAAACTGTTTTCTTTTCAGTGTCTACTTCCTCACACTGACAACTGTGTGACTCGAAACGAATGGTAGGATCAATGATATCCGCTCTTGCATGATGGTTTGAAAGCAATCATGTCAATGCACCTATTACTTCCATCAGTGGCCAATCCATGCACCTTTTCATAAACCAGGAAGCCTTTTGCCCTCATACCTTCTGCCACCATACAATGAACTCACAGTACATATAACAGTTTTTAAAGAAAAATTACAAGTTTCTAGCCAACAAATCCACTAAAAACACAATAGAATTAGTTGAAAATCTTAAAAATTTTGAAGTTCAACCTAACCATACAATCCATTTTTTTGATATGAAAAACATGTATCCAAGTATCCTTATAAAAGAAACCATAGACATAATATGCAATAATTTTAAGGAAGTATAGTAAATTATCCATACAAGAAATTCAGGAATTTATGTCCATTCTGAAATTGGTTAAAAATAACAACTACTTCAGTTTTAATAACGTAATTTACCAACAGAATGGTTTGGCCATGGGATCGCCAGCCTCAGGAATATTGGCAGAAATTTACTTTGATAATTTAGAATACACAAAGATCTTAAACAAACCCGTATTCAATAATATCTGCTACTGGGCTCACTATGTAGATGATGTTCTGGCTATATTACATCAAGACCTTGGAAATGTGGCCAATACCCTATCCAGTATAAATGCCCTAGATACGTATATCAATTTTACACTGGAATCTGAATCCCAACAGAATCGAAATTACACTCGAGTCCCGTAAATCCAAAAGTCCGGTTAATCCGAACTGAAATATTACATTTTTTTTAAATTCTCCTTATTGAAATGAAAGAACATATTACAGAGTGAAGATTTACTTGCATTTTTTATTAGTCATATTTTACTAGAATAACTTAATATAAACATAATTATACATCATAAATCTTCAATCACTGGTCGTTCATCTTTACAAAGTCTTTTAGTTTCTTTTGTCGTAGTGATTGGAGCCTACTCGAAGATGCAGTGTTAAACCACCATCTCATAAACATCACATCAGTGGCCTAGCAGCGGAGTGTATTTATTTTATACAGTATTTTATTAATGTAACTGCTAAAGAATGGACATTTCAAATTACAGTATGTACAGTACTGTAGAAATTATTTTCCTCAGACGGTTAAGTCGCTGGCCTTCTGACCCCAACTTGGCGGGTTTGATCCTGGCTCAGTCTGGTGGTATTTGAAGGTGCTCAAATACGTCAGCCTTGTTTAAGTAGATTTACTGGCACGTAAAAGAACTCCTGCGGGAGAAAATCCCAGCACCTAGGCGTCTCCAGAAACCGTAAAAGTATTTTAGCGAGATGTAAAACAATAACATTATTATTAGAAAACATTTTCCAGTTAATCCAAAAATTTCGTAATCCGAACAGACTCCGGTCCCAATTAGTTTTCAAGAAACATAACCAACAAATAGCTTTTAAAACAAATAATAATAATTTTTCCAATTTCTTTAATACATGAAATATCAATCAAACTAATAAGTTTTCTCAATCAGGTGTCTACAAACTGCAGTGCAATAGCTGTGAAAGTGCATATATAGGACAAACAGGACGTAATTTTTCAATACGATATATGGAACATGTCAATGCTTCAAGACAAAATCGTTTCTCTGCCATGGCTGAACACATGACAGACTTAAAAAACATAATTTTGCACCAACTGACCAAGATCTAAGCATATTAAAAGTGGATAAGAAGGGTGCCATGCTCAACATATTGGAAAACTGTTACATTCATTTAGAACAGTATTTTAACCCTAACTATGAAATAAGTAAAAATCTAATATTCTATCTGATACAATCATTCCTAAATGGAAAGAAGACACGTCAAGTCCACCAATCAGTTCAAACCTACCTACCCGCCCCCACCTGCCCCTCCTCACACATCCCTCCTCCAACTCCTACCATCATAAGCTGCTCCCTCTCAACAATCAATCTGGTGTTGGTGTCAGTATCAGCTGCATGCAACTTACAAAGAACACAGAGGTGAGTTTCATATAGCTATGTATATTTATCTTGATCTTCTAGCTTCCCTGCTTTTCTGAATAATTTACTTAAATTATTTTCTTTTCAGACATTCACTTCAAACCAAATTAAACAATAGATCACTACATCTGACGAAAAGGAATACCTATTCAAAATTACAAATGTTCCCCTTCAAGCTACATAAAGTCATTACCCATATTACATTGAACAAACATAAATCAAGTTGCTCGTCTATACAGATAGAGATGACGACTCCCAGATCAACTCAGGAATATTTGACTGCTGTAGGAACGATGACATAGTTTGGCATCAACCACAGCAGTTTTGAGTTTCAAGTTTGGATGTGTTGTTTGGACTTGTTCAATGTTTTAAATTAAGATTGTAAATTGTGCCATACCAAAGTGTTTAATTTATTATTGGTTATATGTGTACATATGTCTTCCAATTGTAGAGTGGCTGAAGATGAACCAATATATATGGGATTGAAACTAGTCCCAGTTTTATAAGACAATATACAAGCTTATGGTATTGAATAGGTGGACCCTTCTCTATCCTGTGATAGTGATCAGTTGTCGATACGGACCAAAATTAAACTCATAACTTATGAACTTGATGTTATCGACTGTTACACAGAACTTCTCTATATGGATAGGCACCCAGAACACCTCCATGGGTTTAATGCTCTGTACCACAGCGGCAGCAGAGGGTACTGTTCTGGGACCTCCCGGGCAGGGTGCGCACAGCGGAAACAGCAACAGTCATCTTGATGGGACCTTGCCATTCTGTGATGATCTTGTAACCATTTATTTGCAGGCGTATAATCGCTAAACAACGCTACGCCTTTACCTTTATGAGGAAGTCTGCACCACTGATGATACTACTTCTCTCTTAACCCATTCCCCGTTATGGATAATAAATTGTTCTCCAGCAGAAAGTGCCCACCGCACATTATGGATGTAGATTAACTGCAAATTATTTTGATCATCTGTGCATTGTATTTTAGTGAATGTTTTGTAAATTTTTTCTTGAAATAATAATAAAGCATATTAGTATCTTACCTTTACATGTTGAGTTTGTTATGGTATGCCTCGAAATGGGTTGAAGCACATAGGCACATTTTTGCAGGCAGTGCACATTGTTCTTACATCTTTCCTAACACCTATTTTCTGACACAACACACATTGCCAGCTGTCTGTGGAAGGAATCTTGGAGATGAAATGTCTCTCTTTTAGCCTATCTCTAAAGCTGAAATCAATATCAGTGCCACTGTCAAATACATCTTCACCAAAATCCGTTGTAATTTCCGTGCCATTAACCTGCTAAATGTCACAAACAGCTCAACTTGTTCAAGCTGACCTAAATATTCAAGAAATATTATTTGTATAATATCAGGGGCTATTTATAGGTATGTATGTTTATTTCTGTAATCTCATATTTATTGTTATTAGAAGATAAGCAAATGTGCCAGACAGCATCTTTCTGAGCTCATACTTCGTAGCAAGAGCATATCTAATTCAGAACGAGGAAATTATATTGCTGACATTAAACTCTACATAGGTTTCTCTCATAAATCAAGAGGAAATGTCCAGTTGTGTAGACTGTACAGTCCAAACACAAATTGTTAACTACTGTTGGCATTTTCTTGCATCTACATACACATACATACATACATTATCATTATAGATTGTTATGCCTTTCAGCGTTCAGTCTGCAAGCAACTGTGAATTTACTAAACGTCGCCACAATCCTCTATTTGCAAATAGTGCTGTGGCCTTATTTGCAACTAAGCTAAAAGAAAAAAAGAAAAATAGAAATTTCTCATATACAACTACAAATATAATACCTCAAATATTGAAGTAATACGCCTGTAACTTTCTAAGTACATAGAAGAAAGATTCACAATCACTGTAGTTTTAGTTTAATAAAAATGACTGAAGATATGAATTGTTTTCTAATGAAATGTGCAGAAAGAAGGTACAATGCTTCTTAGGCAACGAGAGATTTAAACGGGCAACAGTGAATGGGTTAAGTAATATTGCATCTTTCTGGCATCTGGTAACAGTGTTACAGTCTCAGAATTTTTCGCTAAGCACAGCAAGCAAAATCAGAAGTAAAAAGAATTACAGTAAGTGGAGTACTGTACCTTCTGGCAAGAACAATCAGCTTGGAGAAGGGCTTCTCCCACGCATACATCTTGATCACTTGTATACCAGAAATTATCTCGTCCATCAGTCTTATTCGCTTGTCTGTTTTGAAAGCAGTCTTGTTTCGATACACTGCAGACAATTTGCCGGTATACGCTGAAAACAAACAACTTCATTTAGTAGAGGAAATTATAACTTGGTGCCTAGAAGACCATCACAAGCAATGTTCTAAGAAACTCATGACACATTCATGTTAAATACAGGCTAAAATACCTGCCAACCAAGAAAGGTTCTAACTGCTATAGGTGTTAGCTGTTGGTTGATGGATCCCGCCAGTTCAGTGATTATTGTTGGCCCAACCATCCTCTCAGTTTTAACTACTGCACTGATGGGGTGAAAGTACCTCATGGGTATTGCTATAAGTACATAGGTGTTAATATAAAGATAGATCTTCATTGGGGTAATCACATAAACAGGATTGTAAATAAAAGTTACATATGTCTTCATATGGTTATGAGGGTGTAGTAGCAGCAGCAGCAGCAGCAGCAGCAGCAGCAGCAGCAGCAGCAGTAGTAGTAGTAGTAGTAGTAGTAGTAGTAGTAAAGGAAGTAAAGAAGGAAAAGGAGCTATCAAAACTGGAGACAAGGAACTGGAAAGAGTAGAACACTACAAATACTTGGAAAGTTAATTGACAGAATATGGAAAACTGGATGTGGAAATTAGTACAAGGATACAACTGGCGAGTGCCTTTTTCCAACAGATATGGAGATTAATATGGATTAAAGATGTACCAATGAAGGTTAAGGAAGTAATGTACAAGGGATATTACTTACCTATAATAACATATGCAGCAGAAACCTGGACAATGACTCAGAGAGATGAGAGGAGAGCACAGGCAGCTGAAATGAAATTACTGTAGGATCCCGTTCTAATGTGTCCGCTTTTAAGGAATTCCTGCTTTTAATGTAGAATTTTGTAAGGCCCAGCCAAATCACCATAAGCATGAACATGGCGGCTCTAATACTGTGTGATGTATGTTTGTCTCTTATAATAGTGCTTGTGGCGGGTAATTAAAGGAATTTGAAGTTTTCCTACATTATATTAATGTACATTTCCAAATGGCTATTGAAAGGAAATATCACGTACTGCTGGCTAACCTTAAAGTGCTGTGTAATTATATAATTTTGTATTCTCACTTTGTGATAGTGTAATTATAGGTTATGTCACGGAATAAGCAAAAGCAAAAGAATAAGAACAAGAACAGCAGCATGATGGATACCCAGGGTCTCGAAGTGGACGAAACTAACATCCGAGTTGCTGAAAGTGGACTTGACAATCTAGAATCAACTGTTCGTGAAATACTGAGTACTTCTACGTTCTTCGATTGTATCCTTGAGCGGCTAATTGATAAAGTAATTGATAGGCTTAAGGACAGCATTGACTTCAATATGAAGATTATTGAAGATCTTAGAAAGGTAGTAAATGAAAAAGATACAAAAATAAAAGAACTGCAATTAGGACTGGAAACTATGATATCCAAATCTTGTGACAAGATTGATCAACTTAATCAATACTCACGACGTAATAACGTGGAAATTCATGGTATACCAGAACTACAAAGTGAAGATGTATATAAATTAGTCCCGGATATTGGATCAGCAATTGGTTGTGTGATCAATAAAACAGACATTGACATCGCTCATAGAATTCCAACATCCAATAAATCTCTGCCTAGACCTATTGTGGTTAAGTTCGTGAATAGATGGAAGAAGCTTGAACTTATGGTTGCAAAGAAAACTGTTAGGCATCTTTCATCCACTGCACTTAATATTAATGCCACTAACCATACTATTTACATCAATGACCACCTAACAGCTAAATCTAAAGGTCTTCTCAAGGGAGCTAAAGACCTTAGAGCAAAAGGCTTCAAGTATGTGTGGTCAAGGGAAGGGAGAATTTTTGTAAGGAGAAATGATACTTCCAGCATTATACATATCAGAAACATAGATGATGTCTTAGCTCTCTCTTCCCTTTAGGACTTAGGTAGGCTATTTACTTGTAGGTAGATGAATAATCCATGTTATTATTTTGTGGAAGGTTCTGAATTCCAACTAAATGAACTACAGGAGCTTACTAGCAAAGATGGAACTAGAATTCTATACATCAACTCCCAAAGTATTCGTAATAAGTGGAGTAATTTACTTTATACAGTACAGGAAGCACAATATCCTGAAATCATTGTAATTGTTGAAACATGGGTTTCTCCTGAGGAAGAAAAATATTTCAGTCTGAATGGATATGATGGTCTCTTTTGCTCTAGATCACATAATAGGGGTGGTGGAATTGCCATTTATATAAAGGAACCATATAAGGCTAATGAATAATTATCTATTAACAGTAATGCCAGTTCATATAGTATATAATTAATTGAGATAAAGGGTTTTGTGAATGACATTCACTTAGTAGCAGTATATAACCCTCATACTAAATTTTCCAAAGATTTTCTAAAATGTTTAGAAGATATTTGGAATAAAGGTGGCAAAACATTTTGTATTACTGTTGGTGACTTTAATATAAATAAATTAGAACAGAGTCATATATCTACTGAGCTTCAGAATCTCTGTGGGTGTTATAATCAGAGTTCATGTAACACTCTGTTTCCTACTAGAATTTCACTGACAACTAGTACACTTATAGATCATTCCTACGTAAACAGAATCTGCAAATACAAAATATATAACGTAATAAATGATCTGAGTGATCACAATTTATTAATCTTGGATATTAATATTACACCCAAAATAATACACAAAGAAATTATGTAATGCAACCTACAAAATACCGTGTCCCATCTATGGAAAAATACATGCCTCAAACGCCATTAACTATAAATGAAGAGGATGGCTCAGATATCATAACAGATAAATTAATGACATATTTTAAAGAAAGTACTGCTTTAGTTAAAAATGAAAGTCCTAATCTAAATAAGAAAGTTAGACCCTTTTGCCCATGGTTTACTTCAGAGCTATTAAATTTAATCAAACAAAAAAATTATTTATATTATAAAATTAAAAGATAACAGATGAGATTTAGTATAAGATGTGGCTATATTTCACAGCAGTTAATACAAGACTATAAAGACGTACATAACAGGGTTACTAGAATGAAAAGAGATCTAGAAAATAATTATTATATCAATAAGTTAAACAGCACAAATAATCAGTGGAAAGTTATTAATAATATTTTAACAACTAATAACTGTAAAAATGAAGAAATACAATTGAAAGTAAATGATAAGTTGGTGACTGACTCTAGTCAAATTTCTACTATATTTAATGACTATTTCACTGATATGGGTCTGTCTTTAGCTAAGAACATTCCTCAGTGGAAATACCCTCACACTGAACCTGGCCCATCTAATTCCTTGTTTTTAACCCCTACTAATGAAAATGAAATTGAACAAATAATTAATAATATTAAAAACAGTTGTAGTGTAGACTGTTTTGGTATTAGTAATATTGTTATAAAGAGACTCTCTAAATTTCTTATACCCCACATCACAAAATTAGTTAACAAATCTCTATCAGAGGGTAAAGTACCAGCCAAACTTAAAATCGCCAGAGTTGTACCAATCTATAAAGGCATGGATAAATTTAATGTAAGTAATTACAGACCAATCTCGGTACTACCTCCTTTATCTAAGATTTTTGAACAAGTGGTTAAAAAAAGATTATTAGATTTTTTTGTTAATAAATATTTTTATCAATTTCAGTATGGTTTCCTACCTCACTCGAGTACCAGTAATGCTATTGAGGATATTATTATTAAACTACAACAAGCTTTAGACTCAGGTATGTTAACA
This sequence comes from Anabrus simplex, assembly GCF_040414725.1. Taxonomy (NCBI): domain Eukaryota; kingdom Metazoa; phylum Arthropoda; class Insecta; order Orthoptera; family Tettigoniidae; genus Anabrus; species Anabrus simplex. The sequence goes on along the minus strand of NC_090265.1, from coordinate 17,329,771 downwards.
GCTGGTTTATTTATAGATCTTAAAAAGGCTTTTGACACAGTTGATCATAAAATTCTATTACATGAATTAGAAATAGCAGGCATTAGAGGTATTGCATTGGATTGGTTTGTTGATTACCTCTCTAATAGGGAGCAGTTTGTTACATGTAATAATACTCAGAGTAATGTAAAGGTGATATCAATTGGTGTGCCTCAGGGTTCTGTGCTGGGACCTTTATTGTTTCTCATCTTCATTAACTCTTTCCGGTCTAACTGCGAGCTATGCTCGCAGCGGCCGAAATTACGTTCAGGCCGCGCTGCGGGCATAGCCCGTAGTAAGGTTTGACAATTTCTAAAAAAATCGAGAACGAGCTAGGCACGCATTCTGGTGGTTACATCATGTTTCTTCATGTATTAGTTACGAGAGTATTTATTTATTTTATTTTTTTTTGCTAGGGGCTTTACGTCGCACCGACACAGATAGGTCTTATGGCGACGATGGGATAGGAAAGGCCGAGGAGTTGGAAGGAAGCGGCCGTGGCCTTAAGTAAGGTACAGCCCCAGCATTTGCCTGGTGTGAAAATGGTAAACCACGGAAAACCATTTTCAGGGCTGCCGATAGTGGGATTCGAACCTACTATCTCCCGGATGCAAGCTCACAGCCACGCGCCTCTACGCGCACGGCCAACTCGCCCGGTCGAGAGTATTTAAACAGATGGCAGTACTATATGTCTAAGTCAGAGAAGTTATGATATTTTCGATCAGCATGCATCAGTAGATGTTGTCACTCAGTGAGCTCTAAGACATGGCTTCTCGCGGCAAACATGTGCTTGACGAAAGTGATATTAGGATGCTAAAAGGTTTGTTTTTTCCACCTATTCAATACATATAAATTTTATAAATTAGGAATTTATTATTGATTCCACTTGAGACATGTTTCGCCCTTCATTGAGGGCATCATCAGTCAAAAATATCACCTCAAGGTAAAAAATCAGGTAACTGGTTAGTAGTTGACATGTACGAATTAATACATATTATTAATGCAATTACAAAAATTAAGTATGGGAAATAGTTGTACAAAAGTGATGGTTGAACATATAGGTTATAGATGAAAAGTCAGCACCAATGCCTAAAATTGACATAGTAGAGTTCGGCAGTGGTGCTCTGGTGAAACAGTTGACGCAATCATAGGAAATCATAGGACGCCGAACACTACACCTTTTCTCCCTTATTTGTCATAATGTAAATATTTTTAAACTTTTTATTTTCCTATGATTGCATCAACTGTTTCACCAGAGCACCACTGCCAAACTCTACTATGTCAATTTTAGGCATTGGTGCTGAATTTTCATCTATAACCTATATGTTCAACCATCACTTTTGTACAACTATTTCCCATACTTAATTTTTGTAATTGTATTAATAATATGTATTAATTCGTACATGTCAACTACTAACCAGTTACCTGATTTTTTACCTTGAGGCGATATTTTTGACTGATGATGCCCTCAGTGAATGGCGAAACATGTCTCAAGTGGAATCAATAATAAATTCCTAATTTATAAAATTTATATGTATTGAATAGGTGGAAAAAACAAACCCTTTAGCATCCTACATTCAGTATCTTCAATACGGATAACAATGATTTTTATCACTTGAAAGTGATATTCTCGATATTTTATGATATATTATAAGTTTACGCGCAAATGAACATATTGACATATGAATTCGAAACAACTTCTTACATTCATTATGATTAGAGTTCATTTTACGGCCTAGCGGATGTTCCCGCGTATTTCATATTTGCGTGAATACGCAAGATTGTCTACATATTAGTGAAGTTGTCCGTTTAGAAGACTGTATTTTCTCTTTCTCAGAAGTCTTTTGTGGTATATGGAATAGTAATTTTACATTTGAGTAACTTTTGACAAAATTTGTCAATTAAAATAAAATTTCATAACAGCTCCCATTTTCATTATTGTAATTATTACTATTGAAAAATTATTATTTTTATATCGTACCCATTATTTATGTTGTTTTGAAGTTGCAATGCACATTTTATATGAGCAAAATAGGGTAAATATAACAGTATTTCAGTAAACTGTGCATGCTTTGTTATCCGTCAGACTTTTACTCCATTCACAAAATATGGTGTAATATATAAACAATTTTAAAATCTCAAGTGATAGTTGACATGATACAAACAGAGTTTTTCATTAATTAGATGATCAAACAAGCACAAAGAAAAAAGAATCATTCGAATATATCCTACAGGTACAGAGATATGTTTTAAATATCCTTAAAAATGCCCAGTCCAGAACGTTTGTTAGGGATATTAAGGCCCAGACTGGAATGGGTTAATGATATTGGTCACCTTAAATTAAATGGAAGACTATCCATTTTTGCTGATGACACTAGTATTTTTTATTCAGGCTCTAGCAATCATGAACTTGAACAAAATATGCAGCAGGATATTCGATTACTTGAAACATGGCTTAATTCCAACCGATTAACGATAAATCTAACAAAAACAAACTACATAAATCTTCACAAACCTTTATATGTATTAAATTTGGATAAAAATTTGCTTTTCTTCAATCACAGAGTAATGAAAGTACACAGTACTAAATTCTTAGGACTGATTATAGATGAAAATCTGTCGTGGAGTAATCACGTGGAGACTATTTGTAATAAAATTATCCCTGTGATTGGTATCCTCAGTAGATTACGATATAAGTTCTCTTGTGGGTTGTTGAAGGGTATTTACTATGCTCTTATTGAAAGCCACATCTCTTATATGATACATGCCTGGGCATGCTGTAATAAAGAATTATTTGGAAAGGTAGAGGTCCTTACGAAGAGAGCACTAAAAATAATTTTCAAACTGCTCATTCTGACACTGACTAAAGATCTGTATAAACACTGTAATATATTATCACTTCCAAACCTCCGCATAAAGGCTTCTATAGTTATGATCTATAAAATTAAAAACAAATTGGTCCGCTCAAACACATCAGTAATTACTAATTCATAATTATGAAACAAAAAAATTATTTATAATATTCACTACAATCAGATTCATTCCACTAGTTACGGTCAAAATTCTCTTTGGCATTTTTCTATAACTATGTATAACTCGCTTCCAAAAAATATAAAAATGTTACCAACTTTATCTATCTTCAAGAGTAATGTAACTAAATACTTGAAGTAGTATGGTAATTATGGTTAGGAAGCTTTGTCCTAATTTATCTATTACATCATGTTAAATTATATACTTACTGTATTTTATTTTGTAATTACATTGTGAATATAGCTGCCATTGTAATTTATTTGTATTGCACCAAGAAGAGCCTTGGCTTAGGTGCCTATACTGAAATGAAATAAATTAAAAAAATATTTAAACCCCCCTTCTAACAAACCCCGACATAAGGAAAGGTCCGCTTTTAAGGAATATATTTCACAAATTACGATTGTACAAAAATTTATGATAAGATACTTTTTCGAAACTTGTTTTAAATTTTAATTTACTTCCATTTTCACATAATCTCAGTCCGAAGTTAACACATTAAATGAAAGTGCTCCTTTAGCATGTGCAGAACCATGATAAATTACTGTATAAGAAATAAATTGACAAGAGGGTCCACCTTTTCAATACAATATATCAAGTAAATAACATTGCATTAGTCTTGGGATTAGTTTCAGTCGCTTAGTGGCCATCTTCCGCCAAAATAAAAATTAAACAAATCATGTGATAACCAGAACATATGTATATAAGAAAAAGACAATGTTGCAGGAATAATTATAACATTAAAATACATATAATAAAAAAAATTATGGTTGTGATCTTCTTGTCATAATACGATGTCGTTAAGTTGAGTTACGACCTCAGGCAATGAAATAAATCTCTATAGTGAAATGTACAGTATATCTAATGTCTGATGTAGAGCAAACACTGACATGCTGGAGGACTGGTCAGGCAACAAGAACTGACAAGATGGCCACTAAATGGCTGAAACTAGTCTCAAGACTGACTTGTTGGCATTTATGTTGACAATTGGACTGCAGTGAGAATTTATGGTAGAATGAGTTCTTGGTTCAGGGTACTTACAGGGGTTAGACAAGTTACAGAAAAAATCATTAATTGTAAATAGGTTGTTGGAGACTTTCAAAATTACGAGAAAACGTGTTGTGTCATATTCTTCTAGAAGCCTGGCCAGGTAATGTCTATAAAGAGGCATTCTTGGGAGTTGAGTGGAGTTGTTTTAATGAGACGTAGTGAAGTCGTTAGCCGAGTGTTGGAAGTCAAGTATGTGAACTTTGTTGAGTTGGTAGTTCAACATGCAAGTGTTGCAGTCTTCTTCTTCTTCTTCTTCTTCTTCTTCTTCTTCTTCTTCTTCTTCTTCTTCTTCTTCTTCTTCTTCTTCTTCTTCTTCTTCTTCTTCTTCTTCTTCTTCGTGTTCTGTTCAGGAGGGCAGTTATTCATTTCTGTGTGTGAGTAATGTATATGAAAAAACCTACAACCTGTTTTCCAGTCATTGACCAGGTCAGGGATGGCGGTGAGGATAGGAATTGTGCCCTGTGCCCTCGACGCCGCCAAATACGCACACCATGGTCATCGGAGGTTATGGAGAAGCAGGGCTCATCACTGAACACGATGCGATGCCAGTCGTCCTCTGTCCATGCATCCCGAGCAACGTAGGCGTTGGTGTTCTGATGTCAATGGCAACCACGGCATGGACCCCAATCTGACGGATGCAAGTCATCAAGATATTGCGGGAACTCACAGGATGTTGTAGATTCTCCAGTGCATGTTCTCAGATGGCAGGTGCCGAAGTTATGGGATCCCGCAATGCTTGGCGCACCATACGACGGTTGGTGTTCCTTGGTCAACCCGAACCTGCACGATGTGACTGGGTGCCCTCATGTAGGGGAAGAAGGGAAGGGTTGAGAAAAAATTTGCTTTTTTTTTTTTTTTTTTTTTAAACAAATTTTCCGAATTTCTTTTAATGCTCAACTGTTGCAGTCAGTTCCCGATACTTTCCTCTTGAGTGTGTTATTTTTTTTAACTGTTAGATATTCAACAAAAGCTAAAAATAATTCGTAAATAGACACACTACATTATGTCTCAAACCACCCTTAGGAAGGGAAGTTTGAGGTACATATATGGGAGGCTTGAGGCGTACGTGAAAATTTACAGAACTGCAGTAAGCAGTGGTACAAAATTATATAAATCATTGGAACTGAAACTGTGAGCATAAAAAGATATTTCTTGTGCACAAAATGCATATACACATTTTTCCAATAGAGACCTGAAACAGACCTCTACAGGACACAGTATGATGAAAAATCAATATTGAATATGAGTTGCATATGAGCACGCTGTGTTCCTCCAACAGTTACTGGCTTTTCCAGTTTCATAACCATATCTTCAGCTATAACATAACCCACGTCTTCAGTTTTGGGATAGATGAATGTCTTACCACCTGCGCAATGTTTCAGAAATTTAATTTTGTATTCAACGTCACTGCGGTTCACTACTACTATCGATCCAACATAATAAACAATGTTCTTCTCGCTTGCAAATTTAATGAGCACAAAGTCTCAAGTTTCAATGTTTTCAGGTGTAGGATCAATGTATGAATGTAACGCCATATTAAAATCCTCATCTGAGCTGGATGATTCATTTTCTTTTGGAAATGCAGCCTAGATTTATTCACCTTTTTATCATTGAAATTCAGCCTCCTTTCCTTTGAATTATGAGCTTCAAACTGCTGGTGTATTTCATTTTTTACTGGAGTGTCTGTCAAAATTCTAGATTTTCTTAGGTTTCCTTCCCACAGTGTTCTTCCTAGGACCTGCCTTTGGAAAAGGCTGTATCTCATCTGGTGACACAATTTTTCCACTGTCTACACTTCCTGAAGGCTGAGAACTAGATTTACTTGTCAACACTTGGCTAATTGTTGAATGGTAGCACTATCTGCAACATATTCTTCTCTGCTGCGGGCACCTTCCTGACGATCAGTGACGTATGAGATTAAAAACTCATCGTAACGAAATATGTTCCTATTTAATGGATAAATTCCAGTATTTTGGAACCCGCTCACTACATTTTGTGGGGTGAATGCCAAGGGATATGCCTTCCCAAGTAATTCTCCTATTTCGTACATGGAAATTAGGCACCCTCGGTGATTTATCATCCACTCATCTGCTGTTGTGTTATAATAAGCCTTCAGCGGCCCAAACACTGTCCTGTTGAGCGGCTGTAGTTTGTGGCTTGTGTGCAGTGGTAATGTAAGGAGGACAATTCCATTATCCTTACAATAATCTAGACCCTTTGGTGTCACATGACTTTTGTGATTGTCCATAATATGCAGCACTTTTCTCTCTTCAGAACATGAAACACATTTCCTAAAATGAAATAAAAATTGCTCGAAATTGTCTCCTGTCATCCAGCCCCTAGGATGACAAACAACTTTAATACCAGGAGGTGATCCTTCACCCATGTGATCTTTTGCATGCACCCTAGGGAAAGTTAGAAACGGGGGAACACTATTCCCTAGTGCATTTACTGCAGCACACAATGTGACAAGTGCTAACTCATTCCTGGCTGCCAGCGTTTTGCCCCAGTGTGCTAAGCTGGGCTCATCAGTTGGTAAATGGCACACCTACCAAGACGCATGAGGCCACTGCACTGCACTGCACTATGAGAGACTGTCTCATTTTCAAAGACTGATACCTGCCTGGCCATCAGATGATAACGATGTTGATTCCGCTGGCAACCAGGAATGAGTTAGCTGGAAAATTTATAATGTCCAATAACGGACCAACTATATTGGTATTATAAATTTACTCATTCGGAACCAATATTTCAGGTTCACTATGGGAAACAACATCTTTATCATCCATCTTAGCCTTCGCAGACGACATTGCCTTGGTGGCAAAATCAGAAGCTAGCATGAAGAGGTTGCTTGAGAAAATTGGATTGATCCACCTTGTTCTAGGTCTTCCTCTCACTCTCTTTCCCTCTATCTTCATCTCCATCATCTGTTTTGGTATTCTTTTCTCCTGCATCCTCTTTACATGTCCAGACCACCTTACTTTACTCCTATCAATTCTCTCATTTAGGTTTTCCATTCTGACCTTTTTCACATCTGCATTTCTCAATCTCTCTTTCCTTGTTTCTCCTATCATACTTCATAGGTATTTCATTTCTCTGGCTTGAATCCTTCTCTCCTCCCTACTTGTCACTGTCCAGCTCTCAACCACATAAGTCAATACGGGTGTATAATACATTTTGTACATTATCTCTTTACACGTCTTTATTCCAGACAAGGTTTCTTACACTCATTGCCCTGTAGTACCCTCTTGCTAATCTCCATGTTGAGCCTTGTTCCATATTGTTCAAACTAACCAGCATAAATTCTGTAAGCCAAATGATTATGAAAACTTTAACAAATACTAAAATAATAATCTTTAAATCACTATAACAATGATTTATTATTAATATGCTAAAAGGTACTCATATTAAATCTAAATAATGCTACTAGATCGAAAATATTTTTCAGACTGCTCACATTAACCAATTTAAGCTTCACATTTGCAATACTTTTTCTTTTCTTCCCTAATCTTGCCAATAAAATGTGTCTTGCGATTAAGTAGCTCCTCAGCTAACTCTATTTTTGGCAAAGAGAAAGTGATCACTGTCCAGATGTGGGTCCGTAAGTTCCATTACAGTGAAAGCTGATTGATGAAGGTACCTTTACAGTACAACCTGTATAATTCGAAATTGGTTAATTCAGAATTCTGCCTAATTCGAAGAAGCTCTCATTCCTGGAAACATGAGGTATGGTTTTGCATGTTATTTCAGTTCTTCAATTTGAGATATGGAAAATTCGTAATTTGAAGAACAATGTTGGTCTCATTACCGAAATCCAGACTTTTAATTCAAAACTTCATTTACATTTAAAAAAAGGTAAATTCAAAATTTATCCGCATCATGATAGAAAACATCTTTTGGAAAGTGCTCGGGTAGCTTTCCATACTTTCACTCACTTCAGTGTGTCTACAATGTGCATCATATTTGCTAAGTTTGACTAAAATCGTAATTCTTTTGTATTCAGTGTTTTAAGGAACGCGAACGCCACAATATCACGTAGCAGACAGTGTGTGGGGAGAATTTGCGAACACTGGCGATGCCGAGTTGGGGAAAAAGCGTAGCTCATATAATCAGTTTGTACGCACTGAACAATACTGTCAATGCCGATGAAACTGCATTATTTTTCTAATGCCGAGCCCAAACGGACTTATCGTTTTAAAGGACAGAAGTGCCAGCCTGGAAAATGTACAAGGGTGGGGGTCACTGTACTGTGTTGCAATACACACGGGAGTGACAGACTTCCTCCCCTCGTTATAGGAAAGTTCAATAAGCCACGACGTTTTAAGGATGTCGGGCACTTTCCATGCAAGTACAAGGCATCTAAAAACTGCAAACAGTACAATAATCCAAAAAATAAAGCATTTGCACAGGGGAGCCTGCATAATTTCTCCTCGTCTTTGAATCATGTGCTTTTTTTCTTTCATTGCATGAGGTTATGTTTGCCAGTGATTTATCCGAGTGCATTATTTGAATAATGTAAATGCACCTTGTTGGATACATTTCGGAAATAGTTTTTCCCATGACATTTTAAAGATTTAAACTGTGAATCAAGGTGATTGCATACATTAATGGGTCTTGGTATACTTTGTGATGCAGCAAAGGTTGGCATTTCTGAATTACAAATTGGCACTTAATTCGAAATCACGTAATTCGAAGTCCAATTTTTACATCCCAATGACTTCAAATTAACAAGATTTTACTGTACTAGCATTTACTTTCGTTTTGTAGATGTAGTGTGTTGTTATACGGCTTAAATTCTCTGACACCATTTCTGTGGCCTTAACACGCAAGCCAGAATAAATTGTCATAACGATAGGCAGCCCTTCCAAGGAAGTATTCATTCATCATTCTGCTTTCACCTACTACATCACCTATGTCTTCCATTTCTTTATGCCGGGCTGAGTGGCTCAGACGGTTAAGGCGCTGGCCTTCTAACCCCAACTTGGCAGGTTCGATCCTGGCTCAGTGCTCAAATACGACAGCCCCATGTCGGTAGATTTACTGGCACGTAAAAGTAGTTAGTGGGACGTAAAGCAAATAGCATTATTATTACATTTCTTTATACTGCTAAATTACAGATGAACAAGGAATCCACAATGTTTGGCTGGGTAAAAGTTTTCATGCCGTCTCTCAGGCCAAGGAGATATGTGTTGGTGAAGTGTTTTACGGAGAAGGTGAGGTGAGTGCGGCTGTGGCCCATAAAGGAACTGTCCCGGTATTCGCCTTAGTGCAGGAGAATGGAAAACCACGGAAAAACGATTCTCAGGACAGCCGACGCTAGGGACCGCCCCTCCACCTCCCAAATATAGAGCTGCAAGGTTAGTTAAAACTAGCCGCCGTGCCGAAGCCTACTACACACAGTCCACCATTAACCAGTCAATGACTTTGGAAGAATACTGTGGTGCCATATGGCGACACACAGTAGAAATATGCTACGTAGTTCCCTCTTTAAGTAGTACCAGTGTAACACAACTGACCTTCAACAGCACACTGCCCAAAACTCTGCTGTGGTGCCCAACATGTTAAAATAACAATGAAGATAGAAATGTTCCTCCTACCTTGCAAAGGGACCACCACAAAGAGTGCAAGCAAGCCCATGAAGCACGGCCAGCCAATCTCTGCCCACATGAGGTAAGCCACAATGATGGTGAGGATTGGAGAAGTCCATACATATTGCACCACGAAAAGAACAATCTCAAATCTGCTGACATCATTGGAAAGGAGGTTAACAACCTGTCCTGCAGCTGTCTCCCCCAGAGCGCTCTGACTAAGCCTCAAAGACTGTGGAGAATACAGAAAACACAGAAACATCTCACTCTCTTGTTTCATTGGAGATCAACTAATTGACCAGCATTTTACAATGACTATCACAAACTGCAATTTTAGTACATACAGAAAGATAGGAACAATGAAAGGAACATACTTATAATAAACATAATAAAAGGCCAGGGTGGGAAGATGAGGCAAGGACAAACAGGGAAACACAAAAAGACAAGGACGATCTCCCCGTCATCATATGAGGGGTGTTCCAATATGTAACGCAACACATTTTATTTCTAGGCCAATTTCGGTTTTTAAAAATTGGAATTTTGTTTGGGACATCTTTGAATACTACCACTTCATCTCATAGAGTTTCATTAATTTCCGCCAGGTGGCAGCACTAAAGCTAGCCTTCAAAATAGCGTCTGTAATGGAGGTTCAGACCGAACAGACAGCAGTTATTGAGTTTTTTTGGCAAAAAACCAGGGCATCACAGATATTCATAGGAGCTTGCAGAATTTGTATGGAGACCTGGCAGTGGACAAAAGCACGGCAAGGCTTCTCCATGACAACTCAAGACCTTACACAAGTTTGTGCACCCGACAGGAGCTCACAAAACTTCAGTGGACTGTTCTTCCTCATCCACTCTACAGCCCAGATCTCGCACCTTCTGACTTCCACTTGTTTGGTCCAATGAAGGATGCACTCCACGGGATGATGGGGAAGTTATCGATGCAGCACGACGATGGCTCTGAAATCGACCTGTCGATTAATACCATGCAGGCATACAGTCCCTAACTTTACGGTGGTGTAAGGACGTAGCATTGAACGGAGATTATGTTGAAAAATAGGGTACTGTAGCAAAAGGATTGAGGAATAACATGGTGTATTTGAATCCTCAATAAAACTAGCCTTATTTTAGAAAAGAAAAAGTGTTGCATTATATACTGAACTCCCTTCATACACCGCTGTCATTAAATAAGTAGATTCTCTCCTCATCGCACCCAGTTCTTCACCATTTCTTTTCTCGCACCCAGTTACATTGCGCTCTACTCCTATTCAACAGTTACCATTACTAAGCAACATTCAGCTGCCTCACATCAGACGGCAAAGCACCCTTGTTAGACTGTGGACCAGGATAGCGAAGAACAGTTATCTCCCAATACATCAGGATACAGATGAAAATCCCATAACGGGACTCAAGTCACAGAAACCTGCCTAGAAGACGACAAAGGAATTAGTTAATTCACATTTCAAGCCTGATAAAATAAGGAAACACGAATGGTCTCAATCACACCCGCATGGCATTGTCAACATCAGGGATCGAACTACAAAGTTGCCTGGGTTCAACCTTCCTCGCTCCACCTGGACCACACTCAACAGGATACGCTGCGGAGTTGGAAGAAGTGCTTCTGATCTGCATCATTAGGGCTTGTGAGTGTGGTGTTGAAGTGCAAACCATCCTGCACATTTTGAAGGACTGCCCTCTGCGAGCTCTTGCTGGTTCCATTGAGGACATTCATCGAGTGACCCCTGAGGCACTGTCTTGGCTGGAAGAGCTGGACATTCGTCTATAAGAGACTGAAAGACCCCCACATTAACCTCTTTAATGTGGAGTTTGTATGTACATATTTTTTTAATGTACAGTATATGGAGTCGCTTTTTTTTTTGTGCCTGTCGATTGTCAACTGTAGCACCATACGCTAAATAAATAAATAAATAACCATTTCTTTTCATAACCCAATGAGCTTGTTTCTGCTTACCAGCTTCATCAGGAGGATGGGCATCAACAAGTATTGAAGGGTCATCTCGTTAGATCTAACTTGCGTAAACGCTTACGTAACTTATGTAACTTTCGGAAGCACAGTGCCGATCTACTCTTCAAGAACTTGCTCCGTACTTCAAGTACGTATTTGATCTACGACTTTTACATAATAAATTTTGGATCTATCAACACGCAGTGCTAATTTCTAAAATTATACAGTGCCTCATTAACTGCAACTGAACTCTTCAAGTACTTACTGTGTACTACATTTAAGTGCGTATTTGATTCTTCTTCACACACAGTGCTCTCTAACGTGTATGTCTTAATAACGTATTTGATCTAGGACTTCTTCATAGACACGCATTACTGATACTTAAAATTATACAATGCCTCATAAACTACAATTAAAAATACATATTTGACTTTAGACTTCTACATAACTTTGAAATCTCAACTCACAGTACTCCCTTATGTGTTATAGTGCTCCATCTACTGCATCCAACAGCTTCAACTAAACTTCATTTTTACCTGTGCATCTTATTTGTGTTTTTTTGGCTATATTTACACGCACATGCCTTACCATCTGATTCTCCGCCCATATCATACTTCAATTTACTTTTCACTTACTCTCTGTTAAACCTTATAGTGACATATAGTCCTCTATCATTACCTAAATGCCGGTCTCCGCGGGCCAAGTGTAGCGTGCCTGCCTCTCACCCGGAGGTCATGGGTTCGATTCTCGCCCAACTCAAGAATTTTCGCCTAGTCCTGAGGGTTGGTTCGAGGTTCACTCAATCTAAGTGACCCTAAGTGATTGCAATTGAGGAGATATCTGAGGGTGAGAGGGCGACCCCGGTCTGGAAAACCAAGAATAATTACTGAGAGGATCCGTCTCACTGACCGTGATTCACCTCGTAAACTGCAGGTACCGAACTGAGCAGCGGTCGGTTAGTAGGTCAAAGCAAATCACGGCTTTAGTGCCATACATTTCTTAATTTCGTAAATTCTGTTGTATTGTAAAATTATTTTTCTAATATATACTACAACCGAAAACGAGAAACTATTTTTTCTGAAAATAAAAACTGTAATATAAACTACTATTTTTATTTAATAATTCAGAATTATTTTAATACTGTGTTGTCCGCACGTAGAAAATTTGTCAGTATTTGCCAAAAATCGATACATACACGCGAATTTTATCGGTGAGTAAAATTGTCTTGTTTTTATTAGTGACATATATTTGAATTTTTAATTTTTACGGTTTTATTTTTCTCGTTCAAATTAGTTATTCTATAGAATTGTATTTATAAATACATTATACATAATTACGTATATTCTTTTGTATCGTAAATTATTTTTTTCAAAGTAGGTATTGAGAGAGAAAGTGCGAAAATATTTCTCTCTTCCTAAAAATAAACGTTATCGACAACTATAAGTCAACAATAAAACGTCTTTGACTCTTTATGTCACTCCAAACCAGTTTCTTATTCTACGTAGTCGATATGTAGAAATTTTCACGCCGGTATTTGCTATACACCGGTAGATATACGCGAATTTTAAAATACATGTATTTCCACTGAAAAACGGCCTGGCACTTAACAGTAGTACAGTGGAGGCGGAGCTCTGGCCTCTTCCAGCTGATGGGGAGCGGCCGACCAGATCAGCTCTTGGCTCCAAGAGGGTTAAATATTTTAGTGCTTCACTAGCAGAAACCAAAAAGAATTATTTAAACTTTGCAATTTATTTTCTATTCATTGTTTTACACTTATTTGTAATTGGATGATGATGACCATGAATAATACTGGTCAAAACCGGTACCAATTTTAATTAAATAGAAATGTAATTTTAAATTGTTTTAACTTAATACTGAAACGCCCTCATGTCGGATAAAATCGTATCTAGTGTTTTCATATGCCTGTTGGATAGTTTTTATTTGTATATTCAGTAGTACGTTTTCTCACTTAACACATTCCTTTTCCTTGTCCCCTGCAGAAACGTCTTAACAAGGTGTCACTGTACATGTAAATTTCTCCGCTACACAGAAAAGCACAGACTCATGGATTTGCTTTTGGGCTTAGAAGAATGAGAGAGCGAGTATAGATTCTTTAGTAGTTCCCCTTTTAGTGGACTCTTAAGACATGCAGGGGGTATGGATGATGAACCCTTTCACTGCACCCACAAGGGAGAAAAAGAGTTCCCATAAAATGAAAGAAATACCGGTACGTAGCACCATGATCTATGTCCAACAATATGGCAGCTGATCCAGGGCACAATATTCCTATGCCATGTCTGGCCCCATGGCTAAATGGTTAGCGTGCTGGCCTTTGGTCACAGGGGTCCTGGGTTCAATTCCTGGCAGGGTCAGGAATTTTAACCATAATTGGTTAATTTTGCTGGCATGGGGGGCTGGGTGTATGTGTCGTCTTCATCATAATTTCATCCCCATCACGACGCCCATGTCGCCTACGGGTCATCAGATTAAAAGACCTGCATCTGGTAAGACAAACTTGTCCTCAGACACTTCCGGCACTAAAAGCCATCCGTCATTTCCATTTCATTCCTATGCCATGATACAAGATAATCCCACCTCTATTTGCTAGCTGCTTTACATCGTACTGACACACATAGAAATAGAAATATATTTATTTAAAGTTAATTACAAGTAGGACCAGAGGTCCCTTTGGCTGTAACTAACTGCCACTTTAACTTAAATGTAACACCTAACATACAAAATCTAATAAAAGAATACATAAAAAGCGTAAGATACATTTTCCTACTGAGGATATAAGAATAAGATTAAAAACTAAACATCTAGGAGGTTACAATAATACTTTTAACATTTCATAAACATACACTATACTAACAAGGAACAGAAGACGAAAGAGAAAGCTAAGAATTTTAAAGCCGAGGTTGAATTAAGAGTAAAACTGAGCATCTAAAATGTATCTAGGGGATTATGATATTTTGTACTATTTAATTAATTTGGTGAAAATTCATTTACATGGCTAATAATAATAATAATAATCGTATGGCCTCAGCTACCGTGTGCAGACATTTCAATTTGACGCCATCTGGCTGTCTGCTCGTCAATTTCGACGTTCCGTTTTACTCTAGGCCACCACTAGATGGCAGACCGAGTAAACCGAAACTCTCTTGGGCGTCTATGGCTGAGATTTAATGAATTTTGTCGGGTAAACACCAAATGTGTCACCAGAGATCTTTTACATGCCGACATCGTACGACATGGAGTGTCGAATGGACTTTTTTCCGCCCTTCAAAAATCCGACTACCTCTGCCGGGTTTGAACCCGCTATCTTGGGATCCGGAGGCCGACACTCTACCGCTGATCCACAGAGGCAGCTATTTACATGGCTTAATAAGTGGAAAGGTAGCGGTATTTAAGAGACTTTTTCTGAGTTCCCACACTACTTTGCTGAATTTCATATAGTTTAAGATCGTTGTATAATTGAGAGGCAGTGACAATGAACGACTTACTGCACTTTACCGTACGATGCTGTGGAACCTGAAGGGTGTTAGCTGTAAACCTATTGTCCCGGTCGTGCACTTGACTCATCTGAACAAAGGACTTGGTCAAATATGAGGGAGCATTAGATTTTTAGGCCATATGGTGACGATGGGACAGGAAAGGCCTAGGAAGGGGAAGGAAGCGGCCGTGGCCTTAATTAAGGTACAGCCCCTACATTTGCCTGGTGTGAAAATGTGTGATGATGATGATGATTGTTGTTTAAAGGGGCCTAACATCGAGGTCATCGGCCCTTAATGGTACGAAATGAGACGAAATGGAATGACAAATTAAAAGTCTAAAATTCTCCACTGACCAGAATTCAAAGCGTGAGAACGAAGAATGAATGGATGGACATGAATTTAAAACAATCAGTCGATGCGACCCACAATGCTTTACATTCACACAAACTGACGTAAAAGAATAGGATTACTGACCAAGGGACTGCTGCTATAGCATAACACTGAAACGATGATGCTTGCAGTCTAAAGGGGGTCCAAAATCCAAGTTATCAGCCCCTCATAACGGTACTGATCGCTAGGAAAGTAGACCATGGTATTTGTCCTGTTGCGGTACCAATCAAAAGTAGCAGAAACTTGCGGTATTCCACACATTATTATACTACTCAGAGGTTATGAAATTCGACATACTGTATAATACAGACCTATGTTTTTCTCACTTTGCGGCGCCTTTTAGAGGCAACGCAAACCTATGGTGTTCATCACATAAGAGTACTAACCACAGGGACTTTCCCCTATCCCGTGGTGTTCCTCATATAGTGGGTACTAATCACAGGTACTGCAAAAGCCGACCGCACGGTGCTCCTGTGTGCTACTAATCACAAACCTATTTGGTGCCTAATACAGTGGTACTACACACAAGTAAAAGCGACCCATGATGCTCTCTGCGTGGTGGTACTAATCACAAGTAGTTTCATGGTTCCAAGACAATCATCCCTTGGTCGCCCCTTTTAGTCACCTCTTACGACAGGCAGGGGATACCGTGGGTGTATTCTACATGTGCCTCCCCCACCCGCAGGGGTTAGTGTGTTTGGTCTGCGAGAGGTAGTTTATTTCCCTCAAGTCCGCCGGCAAGCTGGTTAGGACCCCCCTATCCGCCATCTGGGACGCGCCACATGGGAGTATCACCTCTCCCCCTGCTACGCCAGCGTAGCAGGTTCGTGGTGTGAAAATGGGAAACCATGGAAAACCATCTTCAGAGCTGCCGACAGTGGGGTTCGAACCCATTATTCCCGGGATGCGAGTTTACAGCTGCGCGCTCCTAACCGCACGGCCAACTCGCCCGGTAATCCCACCTCTTAAGATCTATTTTTGATAAAATGGTCGCTGACATAGCACACAATTTTATGACCATCAGTATTCACCACATATGTATTATGAGAAAAATACGTTATATGTGTAAGGGGCTTTGCTGTGACCTAGATGAAACACCAGTCAAGACAGTGGAAACTCATTTAAAACAGCACTGTTTCTACCTAGTGTATATAGAAAGCAGAGTTCTCGTAATGACGTGAGGAAGAAGATGACGAACACCGGTTGTCTGGTTACCACACAAACTCGTCTACGCTAAACTGATGATGCAAATTCCAGATAGACCCCAGCCCAAACAACATCCATGTTAACAAAGCAAATGAATCATTTATTTAATCATTGTACCGAGGACTAGTTACACTATATATCATGTGAGCCATTTCCATGCTATTTAAGAGGAAACCGAGTGATTTAGGAGCGTGCATTCGGGAGATAGTGGGTTCAAACCCCACCGTCTGCAGCCCTGAAGATGGTTTCCCATTTCCACACCAGGCAAGCGCTGGGGCCACGGCCGCTTCCTTCCCACTGCTAGCCCTTTCTTGTCCCATCGTTGCCATAAGACCTGTGTCGGTACAACGTAATGTTTTTTATTTATTCACGAAGCACAAGATACAACTGCAATGAGCCAATTTCACTAGTACTGTCAACAGACTAATTAACAAATGTAAACATTCATAATAAAATGTAACAAACATAACAAAAGATAACAAGATCAGGTACACAACCTGCTAACAACTGTCCAAATCAAAAACCATGAGAATGTCCAAGTTCACAGCCAAGTTGTCATGGGCCAAGATGGCGGTATAACCACTTCCAATCAACTTATCCTTAAGAGACTATTTAAACCCCTCTCGAATGTACTTTTATTTGATGCTATATCTTATCTCCTATTAATAGTGTTAAAGAGAGGTGGGAGGCAGTTTACGAAAGATTGTTGGAGTATTGAGTGCTAAGCGTGGGAAATGTGGAGAAGGTGGATTCTGATGGAGCGAGAAAGAACAGAAGAGAGAAGAGTGAGAAAAGATGTTCCAAGCCATAATGCCCATTTAAGATCCTGTGGAGGAAACTCAGGTCGGCTACCTGTCGCCTGATGTGCAGCAGTGACACATTTATTACCCTTAATACCTGCTGCGTAGACAGATTTCTGAGCTTGGGGCAAAGAAGGACATCTAACCTCAACTGGCCTAATGTTAAGGTTAGATTTCTTTTAAATTACCAATGTCTGACTTAGTTCAACAGGGGACCCAAAAGGAAAACTGGTGGTGATGATGCTCCTTAAATGTAATCCTTCACTATGGTGTTCAACAGCGAGTTCCATCTTACCTTCCTGTAGATGAGAGAACAGCAGGCTGCTCGTATCCTAACTCCTGTGTGGAACGAGGCAAAGAGGTAGTGGTTGTATAGCAATGCACCAAAAGCCATGAATAGGACAATACCCCCAGCATAGAAGAGAGCATCACTCCTCTCCATGGTACTGGACGGCTTGAAGTATGCCAGGAGCTGGCCCAGGAGGAGGGGCTGACTTAACCTGAGTCAAAAATAAACACAGTATATTTACATCTACAAATACATTCATGGTTTCTGTGATAACCTGAAAAAACTGTACCAAAACTAGCATTTCCATGACCAAAGTGTTTGATATGTATGTACGTATGTATGTACCATATTTACTCACATAATTTTCTCTCCCTGATTTTTAGAATGAAAACTTGGAAAGAAAAAAAAATTCGCAGATTCCCCCTCCCTCCCCCACCCCCTATTTTATCTACGGTTTCCATTAGTTACAAACCACGGACTTACCTCGTCTTCATGATTCATGCTGATGTACGGAAATTGGGAACTAGTTTCAAAATTCCAGTTCATGTTTCCCATTCTAGGAGAGGAGGAAGTGACAGATTACTCAACATTTGAGTGCCCGGGGTCAGAACACGGCCGTGACTGCTAGACATAACCCGCCCTTGTTATCAGCTGTAACTCACACACATACAGCAATCGCTTTCAACAGTATTCTTATGAGTGAATTGTTCTGCAAAGTGTTAGTCAGTGATGTGATGGGAACGAAAAACAGTACTTACAACACACAATTTAAATGGTCTTTAATAGAATTTGCCAAAAATAACGGCAATCATGCTGCATATCATGAAATTTCCATAGCACCATCACACGTGCATCACTGGCGGAAGCAGAAAGAAGAATTACGGTGTACCAAGAAAACAACTTTATCACTTTGGGAACCAAAAACCCGAGTGATTCATCACAGATGACTTCGGAAGAAAGCGACGATGAATGACATGGTAAGTGAAATACACTAGTGTCCAAAAGTTAAGCATAAGTTATGAGTAAGCAAGGCAACAGGAAATAGACCGCAAATCGCACGACATATGCACCTACCAACCTTACGTGTTCGCTCTGTATAGAAAGGAGTATTCCCTGCTTTGACTAGCGGCGTTCCGCAAGGTAAACACAGCCAGTGCCTGCGCCCCATATTCCCTCAGTCGTGTTTGCCCTGTTATAGTGTGCCGAGTGTAGCCTTGTGGTGAACGTGACAACATAATGGCACAACGACGCCACTTGGACCCCGTTTTGCAGGGTAGAATACTCGGCAGCCTGGAAGCAGGCCAGACACAGACCGAAGTCGCCGTATCCTTGAATGTGCCAAAAGTGTCATTTCCAGGCTTTGGAGATGATATCGAGACACAGGAGATGTTAGTCGCAGGCGAGTACCAGGTCGACCAAGGGTAACCACCCCACAACAGGACCGATATCTGGCCTTAGCCGCCCGATGAAATCGGAGTGCACCTGCAAAACAATAGTCGGCGGTGCTTGCAGCCGTCTCAGGGGTTGCCGTTTCCCAACAAACAGTGTACCGGAGGCTCAGAACAGCAGGGCTGTTTGCCCAACGTCCAGCGGTGTGCATCCCGCTCACTCCAGCATAGAGATGGGCCCGTTTACAGTGGAGCCGTCAACATCGAAACTGGACCGTGAATGAATGGAGGCATATGCTCTTCACAGATGAATCCCGCTTCAGTTTGCAGAACGATTCCCGTCGCACATTAATCTGGAGAGAACTGGGTAGCCGATACAACCACAGATTTCGAAGGTGACCATAAAGTGGTGGTAGCCAAATTAAGACTTGGTAAAATAACAAAGTTAATAGACAAAAGGGAAAGAAAAATAAAGGGATGCAAGTTAAAAGAGAAAGAAATAAGGGAAAAGTTTCAAGAGGATCAGAAGAAACAAATTCCCAAAGATGACTTGAACAGTGTGGAAGAGGAATGGACATGTTTCAGAAATGGATTTGTACAGTGTGCAGTAAACACCTGTGGAAGACTATCAGGGAAGAAAAAGGAAAAGGAGACTACTTGGTGGAACAGCAGGGTAAAGGAAGCAGTTAAAGAGAAATAAATGGCTTGGAGGAAGTGGATAGGCAGCAATAGTAGAAAGAATTGGCAGAAATATAAAGAATCCAAAAAGGTATGTAAGAAAATAGTACAAGAAGAGAAACGGAAGAGCTGGGAAAGTTTCACAGAAACTTTGCAGGAGGATATACAGGGAAGTAAAAAGGTTTTGTATGGTTTGGTGAAGAATAGTTTACGAAGTAGGGAAGATACCAAATTTGTAAAAGCTGAAACAGGGCAGATATTGATGCAGAGAGATGACATACTAAAATGATGGAAAGAATACTTCTCAAAATGCTAAATACAGTAGAAGTCCGTTATAGCGAGAATTCACAACAGCGAAAAATTCACTCGTAACGGATTGTCGTTATATCCAATTTTTGTATAAAAGTCGGAAAACCAGTCATGCACAGTAAAATCGGTATGAAATGGCAATCAGTTTGTTCAAAACTTGTGTTTCCGCAGATATCCACACTACGGCTTACGTGTTCGTTAGTTTTCGTAATCCGATACTAGGTGAAAGTGTATGTTTAATTTATTTCTGAAAAGAATATAGTAGGCCTAGCGTATTTCTCTGAATCCATGATGAACCCCACTTTTCCCTTCAAAAAATTTAAATCAGGCTCAAAAAGAAGTGTGTAAAATCATATGGATGCCTTGTTGTACAGTATGCCTACGCATTTTAGACTATTTTTAGACGCCGAACATTGACTTTCGTCACACCGTATTTCTTTTTTTGGCGGCTGCACAATTATTTATTTCCGCGAGTTCAAGGACAAAAAATTCAACATTGACATCATAATACCGAAGAGAACTCGTTGAAAATTTTCCAGCAATACCTATTCCATGCGTCTCTACAATACAATGATCCATCAGAAAATTATTCTTGCTGTCTATAAAACTGTTACTTTTACGCAGCGTCAGATATAACCGGCTACCGCTACACGCACGTCTCGCTTGTCGGGTTCGGCCAAATTCAGCGGCTAGCGATCTATAGGCCTAATCGCGAACTTTGAAAGTCAACGAACGAGTTTATTGCGCCAAGGTATGCCCATTCCGCCCTTGCGTTTTTCGTGCACATACCTCACAATTTCACCTTCGACTTCTTTAAAGCGTCCTTGTTGCGGACCACTGAATGCATTTTTTGTGCAGTACACATTTTTTTAGCTCTTTGTCTTCACGCTAACGTCAAATATTGGCTTTAGTTAAGCCTATGCCGTATTTTCTTGCAGCTGCACAATTATTCTACATTTCCGAGTGTTTAATACACATTAACTTAAAATTGGCATCATAATATCGACTTAGAATCTGTTGAAAATTTGCCGGCAATATCTTTTCTACGTATCTTTACAATACGACTATCCATCACGAAAATATTCCTGCTGTGTATAAACCTTAATTTTACTAAGCGTCAAGTACAATAGACGCGTTATGACTCTGCCACTGAGTAGCCATGGCTTTTCTAAGAATTCGAAGGGTCGCATGTTTTGATGCCATTCTGCAGATTTGAGAAACACACAGGCACTGCACAACCGGTTGTCGTGGCTAGCGATGTGAAGTAAAGAGACGGTCGTTTATTGTCAACGAGTTCTGCGCGTGTGAAAAGAAGCAGCGTGGTTACCGCGGTAGTTGCTAGTGGTATCCATTAACTTACTGTTAGGCCGCGAATGCAACAACCCTTGAGTTTTCGCATGAGATTCTGAGAAAAAAGTCTTGGATTCGGAAAAATACGGTATCACTCCAGAGATTTATGTGGCAAACACCTCAGCTTTCTTCTTCAAACAGTGTCACCTAACCTAACCATATACGTAGCCTATCATGAAAACATATTTGAAACGCATATAGAACCTCCACGCGAAAAATTTACATGTAAATAGCCGTAACTAAACGTGAGAAGATATGAAATATCCTCTGAAATCAGTGTACTCTGCCATATTCTTGAGGTGTATCACATTCTTACTTAATTTCCGTATATAACATTAAAATTAAGATATCGTTTACTTCAGTGTTTATTTTTACAAGTTAACAACTGCTATCGGCCACGTTATTTACGCATTTATTACGAAAACATGTTATCCTCTTTCATTTCGAGTTTTCTTTAGAGAACAGCAGTCGATGGGTATTACCAATCAACTCCAACATCGCCTTTGAATGTCAATGAGAGAGCTCGCAAATACACAAAGTGAAAAAACTATACCGTACCGAAGGTGATCGATCGCATTTTGTTGCAAACGTTTCAGTTTTCTTATTCAAACAGCGTCACGTATCCTAACTTAATCGTACTATACGTACGATGAAAACACACTTCAAGCGCCAGTAGAGAAATTATAACTTTCTCGTATAAATTTTCATAATAGCCTTTCCGTAATTGAACCAGACGCGACAAAATATAAACTAACCTCTGAAATCAATTAAGCACTCTGCCATATCTTAAGGTGTATCCCATTCTTACTTAAGTGCAGTATTTAGCCTCAAAATTAAGCGGTCGTTTAGTCAGCCTTAATTTTTAACGGTATAACCGTTAGCCGACGGGTATTACTAATCGACTCCAACATCGCCTTTGAATATCGACGAGAGAAATCGCTAGTGCACATAGCGAGGAAACGATGCCGAACGTAATTGATCGCATGCAATATCATCGCTGTGGTGCATAAATATCGGTAACGGAAAACGCGCGCTCGTGTAATCGCTCGTAATAACGGATGCGCCAGTGATAGGGTTCTCGCTGTAAGCGAAGGACGATACATAATTTAATATAGGAATTTTGAAGGGACAGAAAAGGTCGTCGCTATAACGGAGTTTTCGTTATATGCCGCACTCGCTATAGCGGACTTCTACTGTATTAAATACAGTGAACTGGTAGATGAGAAGGAGCAAGAAGAAACAATGGGGAAAGAAGAAGAACAAGAAAACGAGATATTGATGTTAGAAATAGAGGAAGCCATACAAAAGATGAAGAGTGGTAAAGCAACAGGAGTGGATGAAGTAACTATGGAAATGATAAAAGCAGCAGGACCAATAGGGCTACAGTGGCTGTATAGATTATTTAGAATAATCTGGAGAAAGAAAGAGATCCCAGAAGAGTGGGGAAATGGTTTAATTATCCCAATATTTAAAAAAGGTAATAAAAAGGAATGCAATAACTACAGAGGGATCATCCTTATTGCCCATGTAGCTAAGATATTTGAGAGAGTATTGGAAGGAAGACTGAGGAGGAAGCTAAAAGGAGAAATGGAAGAAATGGTTTTAGGAAAGACAGATCAATGTTTGACCTGATCTTTACATTAAGACATATGATGGAGAAAAGATGGGAGTTTGGAAAAGACATTGTAATGACATTTATTGACATTCAAGAAGGCTTATGACAGTGTGCCCACACAGTTGGTATGAGACACATTAAGGAAAAACACAACCATGTTAACAGAGTGAAAGTGCAAATGATAAAAGCTATGTACAAAAATTGTGTTAGTAGTGTGAAGACTAGTATAGGAAAAACAAAATGGTTTAAAGGTGAAACTGGTCTCTGACAGGGAAGTGTACTATCCCCCACACTATTCATCTTAGTCATGGATGAAATTCATAAGAACCTTAAACAGAGATTGGGAAGACGCAACAAAAGCCATGTTGTTTGCAGATGATATAGTGATATGGGGTGATGAGGAAACAGAAGTGCAAAAACAAGTAGAGGTATGGAATCAAGAGATTAAAAAAAATTGGGATGAAAGTAAGCACAGAGAAAAGTAACAATAGTGATGACAAGGAGATAGAAGGAAGGAAGGGGAAAGATAAAACTGAATGGTAAAATTCTGGAAGTGGTTAAAAGTTTCAAGTACTTGGGAAGTGTGAACACAGAAGATGGAAAGAATACAACAAGCAAACAGCTTCTACCAGGGTGTAAAGGGTATCTTATGGAACCAAGATGTCCCAAAGAAATATAAGAAAGTATTATATTCAACCTATTATGAACCCATACTAACTTATTGCAGCTGGATCGTGGACTACAACAAAACAAGAGGAGAGTAGAATACAGGCAGCGGAGATGAAATTCCTAAGTGGTATCAAGGGCAAGACCAGAGAGGATAGAATTAGAAATGAAGAGATAGGGAAAAGGATAGGAATCTTGAAACTTCAAGACAGGATAGAAATAATAAAGCTAAAGTGATATGGGCTGATGAGAATGGGAGAAGAGAGAGTGCCATAAAAATCTTTTTCAGAGAAGTTAACAGGAAAGGGACAACAAGGAAGACCCCGAAAGAGGTGGACAGATTCAGTGTGGGAGTGCATAGAGAAGAGGGGAGGAAAACCAGAAGATGTACTTAAATAAGGAGAAGAGTGGTGGAGAGACAGGCAGCGATGGAGGTCCCTGATTCACAACCCGACCCGGGAAGGTGGAAACGTGAAATGAAGATGATGATGATGACAGTACAGTATTCTAATTTATTTGAGGTATCTAGGCCCTATCTTTAGCGGATTCTTGTGTGACATTAAAAGATGACAGATTTCTAGGAAATGTATTGTTGCCTTTGATTATTTTATTAAAATTAATTGTGTTATACATATTTTTGATTATTTTGTACTATTTTAGGCCTAAATAAATTTTGTAACTTATATGTCTGATTTTTCATTTCCATTTTTAATTTAGATTCGCATAATTTTTCTTCCCCGTTTTTGAGGTCGAAAAAAATATTTACAAGGGGTGGGGAATTATGTGAGTAAATAGGGTATGTATCTATGTCCTGTTGGTGTACAGGATTGGGTATGAAATGAGATGAATCTCTGCAGAGAGTTTTTATGAGCACATGTGAACCTCATCAGAGGAGTTAATGAAATGAAATGAATGACGTCATACAGGGTGGCGCACGAATAGTTGACACATTTGAAAAGCAAATATAAAATGCAACTTATGTACTATGTTGTTGAAATTTCGCGCACACCTTCCCTATTTCATGGAAATCTCTGTAGAGGTGACACTGCTGCTTTGTCTTCAAATGCCTGCATTCCAGTGAGTTTTCTGCCATGACCGACCATGGCCGACTCTCCGTTCAGCACCACGCCAAATCAAAAAGTGTTACGGCGACACAAAGGAAATTTCGAGCTGTGTTTCAGACTAGGTGGGCACCAGCAAGGAACACCATCCTTCGCTTATACAGAAACTTTGAAGGACAAGGCAGTGTGAAGGAAGAAAAGCAACCACGTGCACCAGCAGTTCGGTCTCCTGAAAACATCGCTGCGCTGAGGGTCGCCATGCAACGTAGCCCACACAAGTCAACATGGGGAGCTTTAACATAAAGTGGAATATCGCGCCATTCAGTTCGAAGAATGTTACACGGTAACCTTCAACTGTACCTGTACAAAATGACTGTTCTACAGAAGCTAACAGACCTTCACAGGCAGAAGATTTTGCAGTATGCCTTATGGACTAAAGATAAAGATGAAGTACTGTTTAAACCTTGGTTCTCTGATGAAGCCTATTTTCATCTCAACTGGGCAGTTAATAAACAAAATGTGCGGTTTTGGGCTACATTACTCACGAAAGAGACATGTATAGAGAAAAAGTGAGTCTGTGGGTAGCTGTGTCAAGTCATGGGTTAATTGGACCAGTTTTCTTCAGTCAAACAGTTAATGCACAGCGATAGGACATGCTGGGGAATGAATTCATGCCTCATATTCTTGCTACCTCTATTCATACGCAGTGGTTTATGCAAGATGGTGCAACACCTCACACAGCTAACGATGTTCTTGAGTTTCTGAGGGGAGTATTTGGTGATCGTGTAATGACTCTTCGTTACCCACAGTACAAAAATAATGGCGGATTCCTCTGGCCTCCTTAAAGGCCAGATTTAAATCCTTGTGATTTCTTTTTATGGGGCTGTTTGAAAGAAAAACTCTTCGCTTCAAGACCCCAGAGCCGCATGGAAATGCTTGCTCGGATTGTGCAGCTCTGCAGTGAAATTCATGAAGACCTGTGCCGCAAAGTTGTCAGAAACATACGTACTCTTCTCGAAGAGGTTATCCACCGCAGTGGAGGCCATATTGAACATGTGATATAGTGAGATGTATTTCCAGGGTCCAAGCTGCCTGTGTCTGAAATTTCATTAGTGTTCTGTGAAAAGCAAAGTTGTTATTCTAAAATTAAATGTGTCAACTATTCGTGCGCCACCCTGTATATGATAGCAGGAAGGGAGAGGGTGAAATCCAGTGCCAGCACAAAGCCTGCTCATGTCGAATAGCAGCAAGGGGTCTGCTTAAGGCTTAACGTCCCCATCCGATGGAGAAAACACCATCAACAGCGTCATATGCTCTCACTCCATATGACCACTGCGGAGAGCTTTGGAATTGAATCCATGCTTTTGGCACGTAATCTAGTGATTAGACTGAGCTAGTTAGCACTCCGTTAGTAACACGAGGTAACATACCTGACAATGAGGTCATTGGCCAGGAGCAGGATGCCACGCTTGCTGAATTCCCATGCGTAAGTACGAACGAGAGCAGTTCCGAGGGAAGGATTCTTCCCTTTCTTCTTGGCTCGTTCCACCTCTCTCTCCCATTGTCTATAACAATAACAACAACAAAAACAAGATTGTTACACTTCATTCATCATAATAAGAGCTTGCACAAAAGAGCATAGGATTTTCCTCATCCCAAATCCGTAAGAGCTTTCACAAGCAATCTGAAGACTGTTTGTGTCCCAATCCCACATGGCTTTTGTTTACAGCTAGTGAAAATGAAACATCCTGAAGCTATAGTTAGAGCATTAGACTTCCTACATTATTAACCTTAATCCGCTCGCACGGACGGCAGATTGGCAGCATTTTTGTATTTTGTTGCACATTTACTGCCAGAGAGTTCACAGAGGCCTGGGAGGAGCAGGTATTTATTAGTTAGTCATTTGGTTGCTAGTTGGCATTCGATTTCAGCCCATCCATACCTCCCCACCATCACCATACAGCCCAAAAGCTGACGGTGATGGCTGATGTGCCGCCCTGTGAGTGCAAGTGGCAACTTTCTTTCCATCTTCCCACAGAACATGTAAGTAGATATTTACTCATTTTTACTAGTATTTCAGAATTATATTCATCTTCAGATACACTAGTGTGTCATAAAGATTTTCCGTGTTA
This sequence comes from Anabrus simplex, assembly GCF_040414725.1. Taxonomy (NCBI): domain Eukaryota; kingdom Metazoa; phylum Arthropoda; class Insecta; order Orthoptera; family Tettigoniidae; genus Anabrus; species Anabrus simplex. The sequence goes on along the minus strand of NC_090265.1, from coordinate 17,302,742 downwards.
ACTTTTCTTTGAACTATGGCTTTTTTTCTTTTGCTAGAAAATACCAATGGTCAGTTACCTACTCTTTCATTCAGGGCTTAACAATACAGCAATCCTCAAGACATTTATCGAATTCTAGAGGAAGTGGGGAAGGAAGAAGGGGAAGTAGCAGTTCCCGAGTTGTCTTATTATTTTGTATTATACATACACTGACTGACAGAGCAAATGCAACACCAAGAAGGAGTGGTCAGAACTTTATGCCAATTGCAGGGTAGACTGACGTCACTGAGGTATGCTCATGATGTGAAATGCGCCGCTGTGCTGCGCACGTAGCGAAGGATAAATGGGACACGGCGTTGGCGAATGGCCCACTTCGTACCGTGATTTCTCAGCCGACAGTCATTGTAGAACGTGTTGTCGTGTGCCACAGGACACGTGTATAGCTAAGAATGCCAGGCCGCCGTCAACGGAGGCATTTCCAGCAGACAGACGACTTTACGAGGGGTATGGTGATCGGGCTGAGAAGGGCAGGTTGGTCGCTTCGTCAAATCGCAGCCGATACCCATAGGGATGTGTCCACGGTGCAGCGCCTGTGGCGAAGATGGTTGGCGCAGGGACATGTGGCACGTGCGAGGGGTCCAGGCGCAGCCCGAGTGACGTCAGCACGCGAGGATCAGCGCATCCACCGCCAAGCGGTGGCAGCCCCCCACGCCACGTCAACCGCCATTCTTCAGCATTTGCAAGACACCCTGGCTGTTCCAATATCGACCAGAACAATTTCCCGTCGATTGGTTGAAGGAGGCCTGCACTCCCGGTGTCCGCTCAGAAGACTACCATTGACTCCACAGCATAGACGTACACGCCTGGCATGGTGCCAGGCTAGAGCGACTTGGATGAGGGAATGGCGGAACGTCGTGTCCTCCGATGAGTCACGCTTCTGTTCTGTCAGTGATAGTCACCGCAGACGAGTGTGGCGTCGGCGTGGAGAAAGGTCAAATCCGGCAGTAACTGTGGAGCGCCCTACCGCTAGACAATGCGGCATCATGGTTTGGGGCGCTATTGCGTATGATTCCACGTCACCTCTAGTGCGTATTCAAGGCACGTTAAATGCCCACCGCTACGTGCAGCATGTGCTGCGGCCGGTGGCACTCCCGTACCTTCAGGGGCTGCCCAATGCTCTGTTTCAGCAGGATAATGCCCGCCCACACACTGCTCGCATCTCCCAACAGGTTCTACGAGGTGTACAGATGCTTCCGTGGCCAGCGTACTCTCCGGATCTCTCACCAATCGAACACGTGTGGGATCTCATTGGACGCCGTTTGCAAACTCTGCCCCAGCCTCGTACGGACGACCAACTGTGGCAAATGGTTGACAGAGAATGGAGAACCATCCCTCAGGACACCATCCGCACTCTTATTGACTCTGTACCTCGACGTGTTTCTGCGTGCATCGCCGCTCGCGGTGGTCCTACATCCTACTGAGTCGATGCCGTGCGCATTGTGTAACCTGCATATCGGTTTGAAATAAACATCAATTATTCGTCCATGCCGTCTCTGTTTTTTCCCCAACTTTCATCCCTTTCGAACCACTCCTTCTTGGTGTTGCGTTTGCTCTGTCAGTCAGTGTATTAGTATTATTTTTCCTTGGAAAAATGTAAAAAAAAAATGGAGGCAAATACATTGATGTTAACCTCTTTTTACTTTTTTCTGTAAATATATATTTCTTTTTGGATGAAATAAAATTGAAGGACTGAAAACGTGTAACCATTTTATTAACCATAAGATAAGGAGAACTGAATTTATTTAATAATTTGTGTAATAAATATTTCTCTAAAGTACTTAATCAAGATTTTTGATTTAAAAAGATGTGCTTGTGAAGTTTTGTCAGAGTTGCTGTTCTAATTATTTGGAAACGATGCAGGTGAAGTGGAGAAAAATTCATGAAGATGATAAAAAATAATGAGTGGCCAAATTGCCGTCTGCACGAGCACGAACGTGATGCTAGGCCACGCGATTGGATGAAGGTTAAAATTCACTGATGTTACTGAGTTCCACCGTGAAGACTTACCAAAAAGGATAAGGTACATGATGTACACTGGTAATTATAAATATACAATGTGAAATACCGCTCACTCATTAAGATCAAGGTAAAGAGCCAAGTACATGACTGTGCCGGCAGCTGCACACAAGGTATGGCCATACCATCAAACTCTTGCTTGTTCTCCACAATTGGCAAAATGTCTATTTGTTGATGAATCAAGTTGCTGGAGACATGGTCAATGAGGGAGATGCCCATTGCCCAAATATCATCCATATCTCCATGATGGTAAAAAATCTCGACAAGGCACTTGGAAAGGCAAGATTTTGTGATGCGATGTGACCTCCAAAGAGGCCTGGAGCAGGTCTTTCTAGCTGACGCCCATGGACAACCTGCACATTTGGGTGGTGTGGTGGTGGTGGTGGTGGTGATGATGATGGTGGCAATGAGGTAGGAGAGGGGAAACCCGATGTCGGCACAAAGTCTGCTCCTGTTGAACAACACCAAGGTGTCTCCTCAAGGCTTAAGATCTCCATCCGGCAGATGAATCGCCATCAACAGCGTCACATGCCCTCACTCTGCCGAGAGGTTTGGAATTGAACCCACAACCTCTCCAATGCCAACATTCTGGCGCTGAAGACTTTTTCCACCAACGGGACTTGAACCAGCTAACCACGGTGTCAGACGATAAAGACTTGACACCTTAACAATTGTGCCTACTAGACGGGCCAAAAGCCAAAGGTAATGCTTGAACTGGTTTTTGACTCATCGGGAATTTTGCAGATGGAGGCCACAGCAAACAGCAAACAAGGAAAGTCAATGATGCTCACTTGTGATTACGAGCTCTCGTCCACAATGGGTTGGGATATAGTACCATATCTGAAGTATTTATTTGATTATTGTTTGGTCGAAGGAGCTATACCAGATGAATGGAGAGTTGCTATAGTAGCCCCTGTGTATAAAGGAAAGGGTGATAGACATAAAGCTGAAAATTACAGGCCAGTAAGTTTGACATGCATTGTATGTAAGCTTTGGGAAGGCATTCTTTCTGATTATCTTAGACATGTTTGTGAAATTAATAACTGGTTCGATAGAAGGCAATTCGGTTTTAGGAAAGGTTATTCCACTGAAGCTCAACTTGTAGGATTCCAGCAAGATATAGCAGATATCTTGGATTCTGGAGGCCAAACGGACCGTATCGCGATTGACATGTCTAAAGCATTTGATAGGGTGGATCATGGGAGACTACTGGCAAAAATGAGTGCAATTGGACTAGACAAAAGAGTGACTGAATGGGTTGCTATATTTCTAGAAAATAGATCTCAGAGAGTTAGAGTAGGTGAAGCTTTGTCTGACCCTGTAATAGTTGAGAGGGGAGTTCCTCAGGGCAGTGTTATCGGACCTTTATGTTTTCTTATATATATAAATGATATGAGTAAAGGAGTGGAATCGGAGGTAAGGCTTTTTGCGGATGATGTTATTCTCTATAGAGTGATAAATAAGTTACAAGATTGTGAGCAACTGCAACGTGACCTCGAAAATATTGTGAGATGGACAGCAGGCAATGGTATGTTGATAAACGGGGTTAAAAGTCAGGTTGTGAGTTTCACAAATAGGAAAAGTCCTCTCAGTTTTAATTACTGCGTTGATGGGGTGAAAGTTCCTTTTGGGGATCATTGTAAGTATCTAGGTGTTAATATAAGGAAAGATCTTCACTGGGGTAATCACATAAATGGGATTGTAAATAAAGGGTACCGATCTCTGCACATGGTTATGAGAGTGTTTAGGGGTTGTAGTAAGGATGTAAAGGAGAGTGCATATAAGTCTCTGGTAAGACCCCCAACTAGAGTATGGTTCCAGTGTATGGGACCCTCACCAGGATTACCTGATTCAAGAACTGGAGAAAATCCAAAGAAAAGCAGCTCGATTTGTTCTGGGTGATTTCTGACAAAAGAGTAGCGTTACAAAAATGTTGCAATGTTTGGGTTGGGAAGAATTGAGAGAAAGAAGAAGAGCTGCTCGACTAAGTGGTATGTTCCGAGCTGTCAGCGGAGAGATGGCGTGGAATGACATTAGTAGACGAATAGGTTTGAATGGCGTTTATAAAAGTAGGAAAGATCACAATATGAAGATAAAGTTGGAATTCAAGAGGACAAACTGGGGCAAATATTCATTTATAGGAAGGGGAGTTAGGGATTGGAATAACTTACCAAGGGAGATGTTCAATAAATTTCCAATTTCTTTGAAATAATTTCGGAAAAGGCTAGGAAAGCAACAGATAGGGAATCTGCCACCTGGGCGACTGCCCTAAATGCAGATCAGTATTGATTGATTGATTGTAAGTAAGCACTACTCCAAGATCCTGATTGGGGTGCAATATTTAAAACAAAGCACTATCATTGCAAAAAAAGAAAAAACCTGACCTTTTCAAGATATTCCGGATTGATTTATACTGCACTCGATATAAACAGTCAATTTTATTTTCTTACATCTATTCATCAAAGAAAACTGGCATGTTATAATTCTTTTGTTACAATCTACAAAGTGGACAAGCTACGATTTATAATTCCTTGGATGGACATGACAGTATTTCCATTTTTTAAAAGTAGAATTCCTGTTATTCATTAAGCAAAAAATAATATAATTACATAATTCAACAAGTTTACTGCTTGATTTTGTTGTTGTGTTGTGTGACTTTCTCCGTTCACTGAATTTCTGAAAATAGTATTTAAAATTTAACAGGTGATAATAGCTAGCCTGTAAATGACGAGAGGGAGTTTCATCACAAGTGAAGGAGGACATAGATATTTACTATCCAAGATTAAAGAACAACAACAACGTAAATATATCTATCAGATGGATATACGGTAAGCTTTCAAATAAATAACCTAACTGATGTTATTCCCGGTAAGCATGATTGGATTGTTGGTGAGTTTATCAGATAATTTACACCCAAACAACCACAAGCAACAGCTTATCCACCGTAACTCCGTATTATATTAGAAATGTTTCTAAAGCATCTCTTAAAATTTAATAGTGAAATTTGTAATTCATTACTAGCGCCCGGATATTTTAAAAATATATATGCACATATAAATGCATATTTTGAATGTTAGTGCATATAAATCTAATGAACTCTATATGTTGTACATCCCTTGGCAATATGAAAAGCCTTCCCTGATCAAGGAAAGGGCTTTCATTGTCACAATACAAGCAGGTAGATGGATAATGACCCATTTCACAACTTCTATTTCCTTCTTTCTGACATTCCTTTGTCCTTACAGTAGCCTTCCAAGGTTTGCTTAAACAAGTGCGTTCATTTGTTAACTTGCTCTTCGCCTATTGCAGTGTTTTATGAGAATAAACAGTAAAAGTGCCTAAAGATAAGAGCTCTAGGTCTTTTTAAATTAAACAGTGGATGATTTACTCATTTGGGACAGGTTCTGTATAGGAATCAGGCAGGCATCAACTTTTGGTAATGAAGCAAAGTGTCGCTCCAAGTGGCCTCCACGGTATGCACTAGCCATGCGTATTGGTGGGTGTGCTATTTACCAACTGATAAGACCAACCTAGCACACTGGGGTGAAATGCTGGCAACCAGGAATGAGTTAGCTGGAAAATTTATAATGTCCAATAGATACATATCCCACGTCGTTCCATCTATATGATGGGTCGCCGAATGAAGCCCCCTCCACCAACTTCTGTCTTTGTACTTTTCTCCTTCTTCACTGTTGCCCTAGTCCCCTCCTCGTTGCTGAATGCCATTTTTCACCATGTCTGTATATCGCATTCTAGGCCACCCTCTTGGTCTTGAATATTTTAACTGCAGATCATACATTTTTCTGGGTATCCAATCAGGATCCATCCTTCGCATGTGACCATACCATTTGAGTCTACGCAGAGTTATGTTATCCTGCATTCTGCCAACCTGAGCCATGTCCCTGATGGTCTCATTACAAATTTTATCTCGTCTTATTTTGCCAACCATCGCTCGGATGAATCTCATTTCAGCTGCCTGAATCCTTGCTTCATCCTTTTTCCTCATGGTCCAGGCCTCACTCCCATATGTCAAAACTGGTATGTAATGAGTCAGATAAATTGCTCGCTTGCATTTCAATGGTACTTTTGGATTCCATATTAGGTCTTGGACAACTCTATAGAATGTTCCTCCAGCCCGAATCCTGCTGGTAAGTTCCTCTCCAATGGAGCCTGTTGCTAATATCATGCTTCCTAGATATTTTAATTTGTTGGACATCTTGGGTTGTTTACCCTCTCTTTCAATGTAACCTTCGGGTTGACCATTTCTCTGCATACCCAACACTTCACCTTTTACCTGACTGAATCTTAGGCTGTACCCTTTAGCTGTTACTGTCCATGCATTGATCTGACCCTGAAGTTCCTCCTTGGAATCTCCTCATATACAGATGTCATCAGCAAATAGCATGACTTTCATTTTGTTGTCACCAACGTTTTGGCATACTTGTTGTTGAATCTCATTCATCACAGTAATGAAGAGAAGAGGTGACAGAACTCCACCTTGTCTTAGACCCGTAATTATTCTAAATGGTTCCGTCATTCCTGATGGTGTTTTGATGCGACTACTGATGTCTTCATATAAATTCTCAATTCGTTTTATTATGTCATTATTGATTCCACTGTTTCCCAGCACTTCCCAGACTTTGTCCCTGCTTACAGCATCAAAGGCCTTTTTGATATCCACGAAGGCCAGCCAAAGGACCTTATTATGTTCATAATACTTCTCCATTAGCTGACGCAGTCCAAATATTAGATCAACTGTTGATCTGCCTTTCTGGAATCCGTATTGTTCCTCTGATAACTTTAATTCTATCAATGGTTTTATTTTCCTTTTATGAAACCATTTCATACAGCTTTCCCACTTGGGAAGTTAATGTAATTCGTCTGTAATTGGAACATTTCTTCCTGTCACCTTCTTAAAAAGTGGAATGATGATACCTTTCTTTCAATCTACTTGTATCTGCCCATCCTTCCATATCTTGTGAGAAAGTCTATACATCCACTGCTTTCCTGCATCATCCATAGACCTGGTTATTTTACCACACACTTCATCAATGCCTGGAGATTTTCCTGTTTTGATGTACTTCCATGTGTATTGTATATCATTCCATGTCAGATCTATTATAGTGTCTTCCATCCTTCCATCATTAACTAATCTATCTAATGGAATGTTTGTGATATCATTCACATTTAACAGCTTATCAAAATAATTCTTCCATTCTTCTTTGATCTCTCTGTCATCTGTAATGAGATACCCACTATCACTAGTCACATAATTAGTCTGTTCTTTGTCCCTCCTCCTATTCTTCATCATTCCGTACAACATTTTTCTGTTGCCATCAACATCTCCATTTATTTATCAATCCATTCATTCAACCATTTTTCTCTTTCTGCTCTGACAACCTGCTTAGATTCTTTTTCCACCAACTTAAGAATTCTTTGTCCTTATCTGTCCAACTTTTGAAATATTTTCTGTAGGCATTGTTCTTTTTACGGACTGTGTCTCTTGTTTTATTATTACACCATGGTCTTTCTTTCCATTTCCTTTTGCTCAGACAATAAATTAAATGTATGTAAATTGATGGATAAAGAGAAGCCCACAGAATATCAAGAAAAAATCCAGCAGCAAATACCAAAAACAGACACTGGAACAGTTGAAGAAGAATGGAAAAATTTCAAGGAATGCTTGGTTAAGACAACAGAGGAGACATTTCAGGATGGTTCTTATTTCCTTCAACTTTTTAAAGGACCAAGGACCAAGGGGAAAGTTTTCATTCCCCAAGGGGTGGGCCACCTAGAAGGTCACTCCTTCTCTCTGGCCAGGTCAACTTTTTAAACCTGAAACAACTAACAAGGAACCTATGATCACTGTCAAGAGACACACTTTGGATCACATTCACATCCATCAACATTCCTTGTATATGTTTATTTACCATAATATAATCAATGATGGACTCCTGTTGCCCATTCCATCCATATCTGGTGATTTTGTGACTTTTCTGTTTGTGATACCAAGTATTACCAATAACTATGTTATTTCTAAGAGTCTGCTTCCCTCAGAGTTCCTTGGTCCCCATCCATGTGTGTCCATGATGCTCTCATAACCTTGCCTATCAGACCTACCTGGGCATCCATGTCACCAGTAACAATGGTTCCTTCACCTCTAACTTGCTCTTCCAAGGATTCTTCAAATAAGTCTTTCTCTGAACTATCACAACCTGCTTGCAGGGCATAGCATGGAATGATACTAATGTTCTGGGTAGGGTTTAATTTTAGATTGACTTGGATAATCCTGTCAGATTTGAAGTTTATGTCTATTACATACTGTTTCATTGATGGTCCATTATAACACTCACTCCATTCTTAGATGAACTTCCTCCCAACCAATATAGATGGTAACCTTCTCTGAGTTCTTTTGACCCTTGTTCCTTCCACTTGGTTTCACTCAGTCCTAGTACATTAATATTCCTCATGTTCAGCAAATCAACATACTCTTCTATTTTCCCTGTCAAAGTAATAATATTCACAGTTGCTACTCTGATTGTGGTCGTTGTCTTGTAGATTTTAGTTCTCTTGCTGGATCTTGATGGAGCATCGAGCGTTGAGCTGTCATTATATCAATACCAGGAGAACTTGCATCTTTATTGGGTTTGTTTAACACTCCAAGGCTTCTTTTGGTTTGGAAAGCAATTAAAATTTCTCTCTTTCACTTACTTGCTAGGCCTAATGTTTCAGAGGATTTTCTGTCAGGGGTTGTCTCCCTTAGCCTTTGGCAGTCCCCTGCCTCACTGCAAGGCAACAGCTGATGGGTTTATGTGTAATTTCCTACACAAAGGTCTCATCTAACCTTCTAAGATAAAACTCCTCCACCCGTAGCTGTTGGTTTTCCCCCTAGTTTGTCAGGTTTGGTATCAGCCGCCCAACCCTCGGCCAGACAGTCGCAGGTAGTACCGTCTACTGTTACATACGGTAGCAGAGTCTTTCCTGACCTGACCAATAACGGACCATTTATATTAGTAAACAGTGGATATCAGACAATAGTGATTATACAAGTGACGGTGATGTAGTGTACTGTCAAGTGTGCAACTAGAGTGTAAAATGCGATAAAAAATTTCAAACTGAAAATCATTCGAAAACAACTTCACATCTCAGATTAAAAGAAAAGAGTAAATTAAATGGTGTATGGTCTCCAGAGAGGTCTAGTGCAGGTCTTTTTCTAGTAGACGGCCTATTAGGCGACCTGCGTGTCTGTGAAGATGAAGATGAGGGCCCTACCTAGGATGATTTCTAATGTTGAATACGCCACACACACCCAGTCCCCAAGCCATTGGAATTAACCAATGAAGGTTAAAATCCCCGACCTGGCCGGGAATCAAACCCGGGACCCTCTGAACTGAAGGCCAGTACGCTGACCATTCAGCCAACGAGTCGACAAAGAACAGAGTAAGAATACACAACAGCTACTTTTAACCGACATGAAAACATGCTGTGAAGTTAGTACACTTTCCGCTGATATTTTTAAAGCTTTTGTATGCAGCCACATTCCGCTGCATAAATTGAATAATTCACATCTACGCTCGTTTCTATTAAAAGTATTGTGCTAGTCAAAGGATACCAGATGAATCTACCCTTAGGAGGAACTATTTAATTTCACTGCACGCTTCTGTCGTCGATTCGATACGATCTGACATAGGAGGGAACTGAGTCTGAATATAAGTAGATGAAACAACCGATTCGTGTGGTCACGTTGTGAACTCCATAGTGGGTAAATTATGTCCGGAAGAACCCGCAAACCTCAATTACTTTCGTGCAAAGTGCTAGAAAAAAGCAACCACGCTACAGTTGCAAGTTTTGTTAACGATTCCCTGCGACTTTTGTGGCCTAGTGAATTGGAGAGTGCTCATCCATGTCACATGTTTGGCGCATGGATTGCATTGTATTGCAGACGAGATACATAGGCCTACCCTCTTTCCATTTGTCAACAAAGTAATTTCAAGGGGGGAAAAAACTGTTCCTAAAAGCATCGGCTCATGTACAGTGGTACAAAATTCATCTTCCTCAGGTTTCTCTTCCGCCGGAACCTGTTTTCTCACAACATGGGGAACTTGGTTATCTGAAGTATCGTTTAACCAGGACAACTTTAATCAAGTGAAAGATGTAGGTAAAAGTATTAATGATAGTCATAGTGTGTGTGTTCATGAAGCGAAGTGCGCATTTGAATCTAAAACTGCATATAAAGATGTAAGTTTCATCCATGTGCATTATTCATCACTTTTGAAGGCGATTAAGGGCCTAAAAACTCGTGGTGCACCCCTACACGAATCCCTTCAGTAAATTCAAAACACCATTAGTTCTTAAAATGGTGTCCCTGGTGAAACTGAAGAGAAAGTTACAAGGAAACTCAGAGGGGTGTTGGACTCAAGCCCAGGACTGAAGAAGATTTAATCGATAAGCAACTACATAAGTGGAATCAAGCAGTCTTTGCCAGAAGAATGTTCCAAGCAGTATGATCATTTTCAGCATAACTTATATTAATTCTGTCCGACAACATTGAAAAACTGTTGATAAGCTACTGCCATGCATCATTTTGCAAGGAATGAAACATGTTTGCCAATTTAACACTGAGTTAAAATTAAGTAATGTGTTTGGTAAGTGCATTCTGTTTTATTTTTAGTGCATAATTTTGTGCATATTTTTGGAGTTTTTAGTGCAGATGAATCCAGGCCCTATTCATTACGTACATTATAAAAATATCTGTGGTTGTAGGCCTAACTCTTTATTGTATGCGGTCAAAATAGATAAACTGGAATGAATGTAAATAACTTATTTCTTACAAATTGTAAATTGAAAATTATGTCGATTTCTGCCATCTTTCTTTCATTATTTTCTGCCTCCATTTAAAACTCGGGTATCACCGCAGTGATCGAGAGTGACTGGGAGACCTTCACCCAACCTCCATGGCCTATGAGGTAGCCACAACGTCACTGTGGTTGAATAGCATACGCTGCGCTCATCGCCTGCCAGCCCACCCACTTACAGTGCTGGGCGCCCGCGGGACGGAATGGCCACCATGAGCACCTCTGAGCTAGAGGAAAAGCCCTCTCAATTTTAATTATTGTCTTGATGGGGTGATAGTCCCTCATGGGAAACAATGTAAGTACCTAGGTGTTAATATAAGGAATGATCTTTCACTACTGAGATTGTAAAGAATGGTTACAGGTCTCTTCATATGATTAAGAGGGTATTTAGGAGTTGTAGTAAGAATGTAAAGGAGAGGGCATATAAGTCCCTGATATGAGAACTGGAAAAGATCTAAAGGAAAGCAGCACGATTTGTTCTGGCTGATTTCCGACAATGGAGTAGTGTTATGAAAATGTTGCAACCTTTGGCCTGGGAAGACTTTGGAGTAAGGAGACAAGACGTTCAACTAAGTGGCATGTTCTGAGCTGTCAGTGGAGAGATGAAATGGGGTTCAGGTGCAGGTCTTTTGATTTGACTCCTGTAGGCGACCGGCACGTCGTGATGAGGATGAAATGATGATGAAGACAACACATACACCCAACCCCTGTGCCAGTGAAATTAACTAATGATGGTTAAAATTCCCGACCCTGTGACCAAAGGCTACCATGATAACCATTTAGCCATGGAGCCGGACAGTGGAGAGATGGCATGGAATGACACTAGTAGACAAATAAGCTTGGGCAGAGTTTTTAAAAGTAGGAAAGATCATAATTCAAGAGAACAAATTGGTACAAATATCCATTTATAGGACGAGGAGTAAGGGATTGGAATAATTTACTAAGGGAAATGTTCAATAAATTTCCAAGTTCTTAAAAATATTTAAGAAAAGGTTAGGTAAACAACTGACAGGGAATCTGCCACCTGGGTGACAGTCCTAAATGCAGATGATTGATTGATTGATTGATTGATTGATTGATTGATTGATTGATTGATTGATTGATTGATTGATTGATTGATTGATTGATTGATTGATTGATTGATTGATTGATTGAAATGGTGTGTGGGTTTTAGTGCCGAAAGTATCCGAGGACAAGTTCGGCTCACCAGATGCAGCCCCCGTGCCAGGAAAATTAACTTAATTACAGTTAAAATGTCTGACCTTGCCGGGAATTGAACCCAAGACCCCTGTGACCAAAGGCTAGCACCCTAACCATTTAGCCATGGAGCCAGATGATTGATTGATTGATGGATCGATCTTCAACCATGCAAAAAAAAAAATCTGTTCCTGCTTGAAACCAATAATAATACTAATAATAATAATAATAATAATAATAATAATAATAATAATAATAATAATAATAATAATAATAATAATAATAATAACAACAACAACAACAACATTAATCGAATGGCCTCAGCTACCGTGTGCAGACATTTCAATCTGACGCCATCTGGCTGTCTGCTCGTCAATTTCGACATTCCGTTTTACTCTAGGCCCACTAGATGGCAGACCAAGTAAACCGAAACTCTCTTGAGCGTCTATGGCTGAGATTTAATGAATTTTGTTGGGTAAACACCAAATGTGTCACCAGTGATCTTTCACATGCCAACATCATACGACATGGAGTGTCTAATGGACTTTTTTCCGCCCTTCAAAAATCCGACTACCTCTGCCGGGTTTGAACCCGCTATCTTGGGATCCGGAGGCCGACACTCTACCAACTGATCCACAGAGGCAGCTCTTGAAAGCAATGCTAAGTAAGTATACAATTTCATTCCACTGAGATGATCACTACCACAAATTCTATTGAGATCATCACCACCGCCATAATGGGTCTTCCTATTAACATCTTTGAGCAACGTTTGCAACGGCTATACCAATGTGGATAAACGTGCATCAGTGGTAGCTCAAAATGAATTATGTTGGTGGTTCTGTTCTGTGACGCCCAGTCCAGTGAAGTAAATGTAACAGATAAATCTAAATTCATATTGCATACAGTAAGTGCTGGCTTAGTTCATGTGCAGAAGCCCCTCACTCCATGCCCTATCAGCTTTGAGGTTCCCGAAAATTTACAGAAAAACTACAAGTAAACATACATCTCAGTTTGTAAGACCCTGATTTCAAGGGACTTCAATGATATAAATAACTGACTTTACAAAAACAACAGTTAAAACGTTACAAAAAATAAAGCCTTTCTTCTGCTTATCAAACAAACGTTGATCTAGTATCGACACACTCATATTGACAGAAGTTCCGAGACCTGCATAAATTTTGGGAGCCAGGTTTCTAAATGGAGGGGGAACATCGTCTAATAATACTAACGTTCCTCTTTTCATTTTCATGACTACCTAACTTTGAAGAATTCACTACCGGAACCATTAAAGAGAAACATCTTTATGATACTTGTAGAATGTTGATTCAGGTATTGACGTAGTTAATTTTGTGGCTTGTCTCATCTTGCCAGCTGTATTACGAAGAGTGAAAGACTACCTATTAAAATCTTTGTCTAAAGGAGCTCTGCTTAAACCCTTGAAATAATTCTTCACCACAGTGCGATCTAATAGCAAGATGCCAACCCGGAGCAATAACATTTCAATTCAAATCGTCACCCTAGGTCTAAAGGCCTTTCTCTTCTTTCACATCGGCAAAGACAAGCTTGACCTAAAGAGGGTGATAGTCCGAAAGAGGAGAGCATATTTACAGCCGCACTTGGGAAGAAAGTGTCAGCGATTCGAAGAATTGGGGCGTCTCAGCGAAACAGCTCCTCCAATACATGCGAATGGACCAGCCGTGCTCCAAGGCATGCAGATCGTAGAGAACCTTATGGGCATCTCTTAGCCTCCTATCTGAGAGCGCTATAGTTAAGTGTGCACTCATGCTTTCAGCCTAATGCTCTGTCATTCACAGATTCAAGCAAGGTTGCCAGATCACCAGTATCTGAATGGGCATCGATTTTTGGCTCGATAACAATACACAATATGAAGAATGGTATCGCTCATCGCTGTATATTATATGTTTCATTCTGGTGATTCTGCAGCACTGCAGATCGTATCATGAAGCCGCGCTTGATCTACATTGTGGCCAATGGCAATGCTGAGTAAATACATGACGGGCTACACTCTAAAGACCGGTCCATGACTGTGTAGTAATGTGGTAGTCTCCTAACTCAGAGAAGGCTAGGAGGGAACTACTTACCTCTCAAGGTTGTCCCCTAAGACCTTGGAACAGTCTTGTTTCAGTGGACTGTAGAGGTCTTCCACAGCAAGGTCCTTCTTGTAGCCTTTCCGAAACAGATCAACGGTCCACCTAGAATAAGCACCACCCCCTTAACACATTTTGAAGAATGATATAAAGAATGTACATTGTGCCTGTTAATATTTGTTGTTATTGATTTAACACTTGTCCTTGATTCAGAAAACAAATTTTAGATGTAAGTTTGAATGTTTTACAATATATGTTACCACTGGCTTCATAGTAGACTCGACAAGGAAGTTTCAAATATCACCACCAGGTGATGTTAGAGGCCAATGTTCATAGCAGTTGTCAAGTAATTGTTTCATATGTCAAACCTTTTTTGTTCCCTACTTAACTGGATTTGATGTTAGATACAAGGTAAATATATTTTCTGAATACTCAGTACCATTAAAATAATGTTAGTTAATATGAAACTGTTGTAAATTTTTCTAGTTTTATGGATTAGATCTATTTGTTAAAAAAAGTACAGTTGAGGATTATGTTGGGATGGCCAAAGTAAAATCTGTATCGACTACCGTCCTTGTCCTGTTCATTAGCTGGATTTGTTTTTATGTGAACTGAAATTCAGTTTACGTCATTTTATTCACAATAATAATAATAATAATAATAATAATAATAATAATAATAATAATAATAATAATAATAATGAAAATGAACATGAAAACCTACAACCTGTTTTCCAGTCATTGACCGGGTCAGGGATGTAATGAATGAAGCAGATATAGGCTGTTAGTACGATGGGATCGCCACTCCCAAAATGATTTATTAATGAATGATAGGTGCAATGAAATGAGAAGGGAGAATGTTGCTGGAATGAAAGATGACAGGGAAAACCGGAGTACCCGGAGAAAAACCTGTCCCGCCTCCGCTTTGTCCAGCACAAATCTCACATGGAGTGACCGGGATTTGAACCACGGTATCCAGCGGTGAGAGGCCGACGCGCTGCCGTCTGAGCCACGGAGGCTAATAATAATAATAATAATAATAATAATAATAATAATAATAATAATAATAATAGTAATAATAATAATAATAATAATTGTATGGCCTCAGCTACCATGTGCAGACATTTTAATTTGATGCCATCTGGCTGTCTGCTCGTCAATTCCAACATTCCTTTTCAGTCTAGGCCTACTAGATGGCAGATAGAGTAAACCAAAACTCTCCTGGGCGTCTATGCCTGAGATTTAATTAATTTTGTCACGTAAACAAAATGTGTCACCAACATCGTGCCTCTGCCGGGTTTGAACCCGCTGTCTTGGAATCTGGAGGCTGACACTCTAGCACTGGTCCACAGAAAATACAAACATTTCAGTGAATCCCATAGAAGCAGAGTTGGGAAGTAATCGAATTACTTGTAACGATTACTTTTTAAATAATATTTACTCATAATTTACTTGTTAAAATAAAATTACAATATCGTGTTCTACGTGGTCGAGATGGTGGTGGTGGTG
The DNA here is from genome assembly GCF_040414725.1 of Anabrus simplex. Taxonomy (NCBI): domain Eukaryota; kingdom Metazoa; phylum Arthropoda; class Insecta; order Orthoptera; family Tettigoniidae; genus Anabrus; species Anabrus simplex. Next base: position 17,287,019 of record NC_090265.1, on the reverse strand, counting down.
ATTATTGTTTTAAGAGGAAGTACAACTGGGCAACCATCCTCTATGAACACTAATCAAAAGGAAAATGCAAGAGGACTGGCACAAGAGGGCCCTAAGTCTCGAAAACCTAACACCGTTGTAGTCCGGAAAGAACAAGAGCTGGGATAGGAAAGATGAAGGCGAGGAGCCAGACACAAGTGAGTGGAAGCAATGCCAGAGTCTGCTAGCGGAATTGTGGTCGCAAACCAACGCTCCCAAGTAGAGACCCTGGTCGCCATTTTAGTCACCTCTTATTCTTACAACAGATAGCAGATATCATTCTACCACCGCCCTCACAGGGATTTCGTGGTCCAGAAAGTAGCCGGAATAAACATGTCACGGAAAAGGGGTTAAGAATTTCCATACCCCTGTTTTGAATAAATATTTTGAATTAGTTACCCCGAAAATAAGAAAACACGAATGTGACATGCAAACTCTGGTTGGGGGGAATCATTTTGAAAGTTTCTTTTTAGTCTCATTTAGTAATGTCTGTATGCTAAAAAACATAAAATGGTTTCCTCAGAAACTTTGGCATCATTCCACTCTCATGTGAAAAATGCCACTGATTCCCTAAAGACTCACGATCTGTGAAGTAACTGTACTGTTTGTTGAAAAAGGAATTAGTAATTGTAATTGAGTAAATTTTTTCTCAGGTAACTGTAAATAACTGCGCCCAGTTACTTTTCTCTTGTCCTTTTTCCACTGTTGCATAAAAGCAAACTTATAACAGTGATGAGAAATAGTTATTTACATGACAAAAGAGCCCTGAGCAGACATACAAAATATTATCTGCATCCGTACTTCCTTCATCCGCATCTGCAGTTCCTTCATCCACAACCGTGAATGGTTATCCTCAGATATTGCAACTATTTGACTAAATTACACCCACGGTATTGAAACAGATAGATCTGTTAACACAATACAATAGGCCTGACACCTGTCAACAGCCGCTACAGTAACACATTTTAAGGAATTTCCTCTTGCAACAGCTACCGACATATTGAGTGATTCTCTTTCGGAACATTTGTTCCTTACCTCTGCTAATTGCGGGTAGGAGCCAGTTAGGCTTAGGTCAGATTTACGGCATTATGGACCCAAGGCTCTTTATGTATCACAATTTTCCCATACCAACGTCAAGGATCAAGTCACCACAAGCAAAAATAGCTGAATGAAATGTATGAAAGACTTATAGTTATGAATTTCATTGTGTTACGTATTGAAGTGGGATTACAGTAAATTTAAATTCTTTTAAGGTCCACCTATTCAATACAAGAACATTTTATTATGATTCAATCACATGTCAAATGGTACTAGTTTCGGCATCTGTGTGCCGTCATCAGCCTTAAGTGCAAATTAAACAGTTATATACATATGCCTAAAACATCTAAAACACATTTTCACACATTATAAAATACATTACTGCAATGATACATGAAATAAATTAAAATTATGTTACAATTGAATGCTCTGATATAAAATTCTAAAAATTCCAGCAATTCATTTTTTGTTATATAGTCCAGGCTCTGTACATCGGGTTAAGTGAATTTGTGCTGTTTTATGCTGTCTATATGGGTGACACTTATTCACTTGATATTAGGTGGCTCCAGGGAAGTTTAATTTATCATGTAAGATCGTGATATGACTAGAGATGAAATTCCCACTTCAATTTAAACCTGAAGAAGAAATTAGCCAAGTTAGATGTTGAAAGCAATGTGTGGAATTTACTAGAATCATTGAATGATGATTGACTCACCTTGAGCAGCATGTTGAACGTATATGTTACACAAACGGAGCGGGACGAATGTGTGTGATAGCTAAGGCAGGCAGCGATATAGGAGGTTTGTTGAAGGAAGGATGGGGTAGTGGGGGTAATTGACGGGAGTGTGTTTTGAGGATTACTTGGAAAATCGATTTCTTTTTTTGTTGATAGTTTGGTATTTTTAAGCCAATTGATTAAAAGATCGAAAAGGATGTTGGGTTTCTCATAGATATTGTTTAAATTATAATTGGGGTTGAAGTACTGATCACAGTTAATGTAACAACTTTCAATAATATTCATGATGGGTCCCTTATTTGCTGTTTGAAGAACTTCCATATCTTGTTCAATGTCGGTAAATTTATGATTAGTGTCATGCATATGTTGACCCATGGCGGAGAACTTGTTGTGCCTCATTGCATTGACATGTTCTGAATATCTAATCATAAAGTTACGTCCTGTTTGACACACATACGAACTGCTGCATTTGTTACATTTTAGTCTGTATATTCCAGATTTGTGCCTCACTGCACTGACATGTTCTGAATATCTAATCATAAAGTTACGTCCTGTTTGATACACGTACGAACTGCTGCATTTGTTACATTTTAGTCTGTATATTCCAGATTTGGAGTAAATATTGAGGGTATTGATTGATGCAGAGTTGTGTAAAATTTCGGAGGTTCTATTGTTAGTTTTGAATAAAATTCTTACCTTGTGTTTCCGGAAAACGTTGGTGATTTTGTGGACGTCGTTATTATAAGTGAAGGTGGTTGAAATAGGAGCTTTTGCTTTTTCTTTTTTAAGACTGAATTTAGGCCGGTACCCATATTTGTTGATTATTTGTTCTATAAACGGCCTGTTGTACCCATTGAACTTGGCAATTGCCCTTATGGTGTTAAGTTCATTATTAAGATCTTTCTTTGTCATGGGTATGGCAAAAGCTCAATAGACCATGCTATTATATATTGCACGTTTGTGCAATAGGGGATGTATGGAATCTTTGTGGATTGTGTTAGCAGTTTGTGTATGTTTCCTGTGTATTTTGTAAGACAGACCAGAGAGATTTCTGATAATGGTTAGATCTAGATTATTGATTGTTTTATTGATTTCTAACTCTAGTGTGAATTTAATGTATGGGTCAGTACGACACATTTGTCATTATGGATGAATTAATCAAGAAAGCGGACTCCACTCTTCAATATTTTTTTTTCATATTTTGTCCTATTAATTAAATTTAATTGTTGATCTGTTTCACCTCACAAAGTGGAGCAAATCTGATTACCAACATATTTTGTATATAAGAACAGAATCCAGAGGCGTACAAAAGTAAAATAAACAGAAACTGACAATAAATAATAAACTAAATAAACATTCAGAGATGTAATTGTAGAACCAACAAAAATGTTGATTCTATTTTCTAAGAAACCTCAAAAGTTGGATTTTAGATTATAAACTGAACATGGCATTCACTGTAGAACTGTTGACCTTGATCGTATTGTTCTTGTTTTATATTTTAATGTGTAGTGTACTGCAATCTGCAATCACAGCTGCAGACTTGCCTGGAGAGTGAAAGGCCTCCTGCATTCCACGGAGGATTAAATAGGTACAGTTATCTTGGGACATCCACAGGAAATGGCCAGTTCATACCCGGAAAGTGCTTTGAGAGGTTCATTGTGGTTTACTGCTTTACTGTGAACAAAAATGTCCCTTTCCAAACATAGAAAAGTGGATAGTGAGTGCCGTGTTTTGAAAGAAAAATGGACTGATGGCTATTTTTGTATTGAGAATAGTGGGAAAGTAATATGTTTGATATGCAAGGAAAATATCTCAGTTTTTAAAGAATACAACATCAGGAGGAATTATGATTCGAAGCACACATCTGTATATAATAAATACGATGGGATATTATAGAAGGAAAATATTTCAAATTTAATGAAAGGTCTCACCGCTCAAAAACAGATGTTCACGAAACAGATCAAGGAAAATATAGCCGCAGTCAGCGCTAGTTATAAAATTGCACATTTATTAGCCACGAAAGGGAAACCATTTTCTCAATGGGAGTTTATGAAGAACTGTATACTTTCTGTAATAGAAGAAATGTCCTAAAAAGAACAACTGATAAATCTCATCGCGGAGCACAATAACGAGAAGAACAGAAGAACTCCGGGCTAATTTGTGCTCATAACTACGCGAAAAATCTAAATCATTCGAGTACTTTTCATTGGCTTTGGATGAAAGTAATAATGTCCGTGATACAGCGCAACTTTTAATTTTTATTCTTGAGATTGACAAAGCGTGTGAAATAACTGAAGTGCTGGCATCTTTAAGAAGCATCCATGGAACTACAACAGGCGAGGATTTTTTTCTCCAACTGAGTGAAACATTGAAGGATCTCACTTTAGGATGGGATGAATTGGCAGCTATAACAACAGATGGAGCAAAGAATATGAGTGGCACAAAAACTGGATTGATTGGAAGAATAAGAAACGAATCTACTAACAGAAATACTGATATATCTCTTCAGTTACACTGCATTATTCATCGAGTGCTATGTGAAAAAGTATTAAATTTACAACACGTGATGAGCACAGTGACATCTACAATTAATTATACTTGATCGCACGGACAGTTCCAGTCATTTCTGGCTGAAATTGATTGTGATTATGGCGATGTAATTTATCATAGCGAGGTCGTGGTAATATACTGAAACGCTTCTTTCATCTTCGTGAAGAAATAAGCACATTTATGAACATGAAAGAGAAAGAAATGACAGAATTTGGGGATGAAAACTTGATGTGGGATTTAGCAATACTCACAGATTTGACGCAACATTGAAATATGTTGAATAACAAATTACAAGGGAAAGGTGTGCTTTTGAATGAAATGTATAGTTACGTGTTAGCAATCCAAAATAAATTGAAATTATTTCAACAGCAATTAGAGAAGGGCATGTTCCCACACATTACATGTTGTACTGAGCTTCAAGAAGCAAACTCAAACAGTTCAGTTCCATATGATTGGTTTATTAAGTTGATTGACCTACTGAAGATTGAGTTTGAAGCCAGATTTAAAGACCTTTCTGTGAATGCGGAGAAAATTAATTTGTTCAAAACTCCATTTGTAGTTGATGTCGGTGATGCATCCGTGCAAATACAGATCGAATTAATTGAACTTCAGTGTTGTTCCCAATTAAGGGACAAGTTCGCAGAAGGAAATCTTATTAACTTTTACAGGGCGCTTAGTAATTAAAAATTTCCAGTTTTCTTAAAATTTGCGAGAAAAGTCTTCTGCGTGTTTGCGAGTACTTACATTTGTGAACAAAGATTTTCTAAAATGAAGTTTATAAAATCAAAATTACATTCCTGGATCAGTGATGACCACCTACATTCCATTCTGAGGGTGGCTGTGTCAAATTTGTAAATCAATCAATCAATAAATCACTACTGATCTGCATTTAGGGCAGTCGCCCAGGTGGCAGATTCCCTATCTGTTGCTTTCCTAGCCTTTTCTTAAATGATTGCAAAGAAACTGGAAATTTATTGAACATCTCCCTTGGTAAGCTATTCCAATCCCTAACTCCCCTTCCTATAAACGAATATTTGCCCCAATTTGTCCTCTTTAATTCCAACTTTATCTTCATATTATGATCTTTCCTACTTTTAAAGACACCAATCAAACTTATTCGTCTACTGATGTCATTCCACGCCATCTCTCCACTGACAGCTCGGAACATAACACTTAAGATAAATGAAAGAAATTTATTTCTCTTCCACCTATTCAATACAACTCAATATGTTAAAGTTAGAGTTAAATCCTCATTAAAATAATAACTGGTACATGTTTCACCCTTTCCTATGGGGCATCATCAGTCATATCATTACCTCAAACCATATCAGATACAAAATGATGAAAGTGAGTATAGAACAATACAAATGATTATATACAAAATAATAAGGAAATGCATTCCAACACTGTGCCATTTTTCGTAATATTGGACCTTGGCATGTGTACTTGATATAGTCTTATTCAAAAGTAGCAAATAAGTTGCTTTTTATTTTTAAAGTTTGTAACTAGCCCAGAAAAGCGTTATATTTATGTTGTAGTTCTACTTGAGCACCTATGTTGAACAATTTATTTCAAAAACCTCTCACACAATAAAACAACAGTCCTTCAATATTAAAGAGCTTGTATACATTGGACAGCTTAACATTAATAACTTATACCACAGTCTGATAGCTTCTTTCAACTAGTAAACTAACATCTGAACACTCTAACAACAGAAGCACACCATAAACATAGAATATTGTTCAACAGAAGATTATGGTCTAATGACATTTCAACAGCATCATTAAGTTGTTCTCTAATAAATTGTTCAACATAGGTGCTCAAGTAGAACTACGACATAAATATAATGTCTTTCTGGGTTAGTTACCGGTACAAACTAAAAATATTAGAACTTATTCGCTATCTTTTGAATAAGACTATACATCTGAGCACATGATGGTACTAATCACAGGCAACATCCAGATCCATGGTGTGCCCCACATAATGGTACTGATCGTAAGTAACATCGACCCATGGTGTTCGTCACATTAATGGTGCTAATCGCAATTAGTCTCATGGTTCAATTTTTTTTTTTTTTTCAACTAGTTGCTTTACAACACACTGATACAGATAGGTCTTATGGCGAAGATGGGACAGGAAAGGGCTAGGAGTGGGAAGGAAGTGGCCGTGGCCTTAATTAAGGTGAAAATTATGTGAAATGGGAAACCACGGAAAACCTCTTCAGGGCTGCTGACAGTGGAGTTCGAACCTACTATCTCCCGAATACTGGATACCGGCCGCACTTAAGCGACTGCAGCTATCGAGCTCGATGGTTCTAATTTCATCATTCCTTGGTCGGCTCTTTTAATTGCCTCTTACGACAGGCAGGGGATACCATGGGTGCATTCTTCATCTGTGACCCCACCCACAGGGCTTTTAAAGGCAAAAGCCACGAAGGGTGTGAAAATGAAAGACTCCCTAGGCCTCGGATACTCTAATACTCAGCAAAAACAAGAGTTGACCAAGGGAGATCGGACAGTATAGATGAAAGTGAGGAGTCTGGCACAAGTGGAAGTAATGCCAGGACTCAGCTAAGGGGCCCATGGTCGCCAACCCACGTTCCAAAGTTGAGAAACCCTGGAGCCCCTTTTAGTCACCTCTTAGGACAGGCAGGGTATTCTGCATGTGTACCCCCATCCACAGGGGGTACAATCGAGATCATTCCTAACTTAGCCTTTATCTCCTTATTCTTAGTAACTTCCGGCCATTGTTCCCACCTGTTTGCATCAACAATTATTCTTGCTACTTTCATGTCTATTACTTCTAACTTATGAATAAGCTATCCTGAATCCACCCAGATTTCTCTCCCATACAGCAAAGTTGGTCTGAAAACAGACTTGTGCAAAGATAGTTCAGAATACTGTTGATCGCAGCTGCAAGCTCACTGCATTAGCTATGCTGCACCTTGATTCAATCTCACTTACTATATTACCATCCTCGGAGAACACACTAGTTGCTTTACAACACACCAACACAGATAGGTCTTATGACGAAGATGGGACAGGAAAGGGCTAGGAGTGCGAAGGAAGCGGCCGTGGCCTTAATTAAGGTGAAAATTATGTGAAATGGGAAACCACAGAAAACCACCTTCAGGGCTGCTGACAGTGGAGTTCGAACCTACTATCTCCTGAATACTGGATACCGGCCGTGAATGCCAGGATGGTACCTAACTTAAGGCCACGGCTGCTTCCTTCCCTCTTCCTTGTCTAACCCTTCCAATCTTCCCATCCCCCAGAAGGCCCCTGTTCAGTATGGCAGGTGAGGCCACCTGGGCGAGGTACTGGTCCTACTCTCCAGTTGTAACCCCGACCCAAAGCCTCACGCTCCAGGTCACTGTCCTTGAGGCAGTAGAGGTGGGATCCCCGCTAAGTCTGAGGGGAAAGCCAACCCTGGACACTGAATTGATTAAGAAAGAAATATGCAGCATAAAGTGACTGGCATTTTATCCGCTGCTATCGTAAAGGTGGACTGGGGAAGTGCTGGCTTTGTTCCATACTGGTGGGGATAGAGTGCGCTGTCAGGCTGCGTACAGATTGAACGTTCAGTTTATGAGCAGAGTTCTTGTTGAGCGCACGTTATTAGTGTTGTATTCCTACACATATTGCTGAATGTTATTTGTGTTAGCTTTCAAATGCTGACATATAGTATGGTAGTGCATAACGAATATTTCGAACGAGTGTTTCATGAGCGAATAATTAGTTGTAGATTTTGGCTACCTCATTTCCCCACAATTCAGGTACTCTATGTGCATTTTCAGGAGAGAAGATACGAGTGTTTCATGTTTCTTACGCAAATGCAACTACGGACAGATGTTTTGATGAAAGATAAGATCTATACTGTACCGTATTCATTTTCAACTTAATTATTAACTCATCATCTTCTACTACTACCTCTTTTCCCACATCTGTGGGGTCGCGGGTGCAAACTATGTAGCACATATGGACGTGGCCCTGTTTTACGGCCGGATGCCCTTCCTGACGCCAATCGTATATGGAGGGGTGTGATCACTATTGCGTGTTTCTGTGGGGGGGTTGGTAGTGTAGAGTGATGTTTGACTATGAAGAGGAAAGTGTTGGGACAGGCACAAACACCCAGTCCCCGAGCCAGAAGAATTAATCATACGCTATTAAAATCTCCGACCCGAACCGGGGACCCTGTGAACCAAAGGCCTCCACGCTGACCATACCGCAACTTTATTATTAACTCTGAACTACTAATTTAGGCCTACCATAAGGAAATTGCTCGTCCCGTCCTGCTACAGTTTACCAGTGGACTGCGAGCAGCCTGTTCACACGAGGTCCCCCATAACTCTTCGCGGCCTCTCCTTGCACTTTTCAGCTCTTTAGAACCAAACTTCCTACTGCAAGTATAATAGAAAGTTCACTCAGCTCTAAACCAAGCTAGTGGCTGCATGGTTTGAGTCTCGTAACTATCAGCTTGTACTTTGGAGGTGCTAGGTTCGAACCCCACTGTCGGCAGCCCTGAAGATGGTTTCCTATTTTCACACCAGGTAAAATGCTGGGGCTGTACCTTAATTAAGTCCACGGTTGCTTCCTTCCCACTCATACCCCATCGTCGCCATAACCCCTATGTGCGTCGGTGCGACGTAAAGCAACAGTAAAAATAATAAATAAATAAACTTAGCTCTATTCTTGTTATTTTATTGCTGGAAACGCTATCAGAACCTCTATTATAGCCTACGATTAGAATTACGTATCGTAAGCTAGTTCTCGTCCGCCTCTGTGGTGTAGTGGTTAGTGTGATTAGCTGCCACCCCCGAAGGCCCGGGTTCGATTCCCAATTTGAAAAATGTGGTACAAGGTCTTGAACGGGGTCAACTCAGCCTCGGGAGGTCAAATGAGTAGAGGTGGGATCGATTCCCACCTCAGCCATCCTGGAAGTGGTTTTCTGTGGTTTCCCACTTCTCCAGGCAAATGCCGGGATGGTACCTAACTTAAGGCTGCGGTCGCTTCCTTCCCTCTTCCTCATCTATCCCTTCCAATCTTCCCATCCCCCACCAAGGCGCCTGTTCAGCATAGCAGGTGAGGCCACCTGGGCGAGGTACTGGCCATTCTCCCCAGTTGTATCCGCCGACCCAATGCCACACGCTCCAGGACACTGACCTTGAGGCGGTAGAGGTGGGATCCCTCGCTGAGTCCGAGGGAAAAACCAACCCTGGAGGGTAAGCAGATTAAGAAAGAAAGAAAGAAAGAAAGAAAGCTAGTTCTCGCGTATTTCCCGCAGGGAGGGAGTTTCCTACTAATTGAAAACGTATCCACTGCAAATTATGTGAACAAATCACAAAATCAACTTCAGTAACAAATAATATTTATGACAACAGCGGAAATACAAACTCGAAAACTACAGTATATATGCGATGTTAGTAACAAGACAAGACGCCTCGCGATGGAAAGATTGGGAAAGTCAGTCGGAAACACTTCTCATACAGACCTCACTTTGTTCGAACCCGAGGTTTCAAAAGTCACGTGCGCTTACCGTATAGGCTATTATATAATTACCTCAGCCGGTGATAACAGCTGATTAACTTGACTAATTAGTACTGGTCACCTTGTCTGTTCATAGTAAACATTATAAGCTTTACGTTTTGAGACAAGCGGTTTCAGTGGGTGGAGCTACAAATCTGAGATTTTCAACTTCGAAAATACATACCGGTAACTTACCGGTATTGTAATTTAAAAAAATGAATGACGGTACAAACTAATCAGAATAGAAGAGTCAGGATAAGAATGTAGCAATGTCATTTCAACTACCGGTACTTGAGTTATAATAAATAAGGATTCGCAAAACATGATTAACCACCGACCCTGTACTAACAGAAACAAAAATACTGGTAACCTTATCGCCGATTGACAGGCCGTCACCACTGCAACACAACACAGGTCATTGTTTGATAGTTTGAATCCAATTCATTGGACATTCGTATCCAGAGAGGTCAGGGCTGCGGTAAAGAAGTAGGGGACTGGAAATAATAATATTGCATTGAAAATTACTCACATGTGTTCATCACTCCTATTTTAATATTTTCAGGTCCCGAAATGTAAAAAAAAAAAAAAAAAAAAAAAATGCACACACGCACTTCTTGACAACACGCCTTCGTCGTCTGTCTCTACAGTGGACTGCCTTCTCCATTACCTCATCCCAAACTATTTTTTATTCGGCCGGGTGACGCAGCAACTCTAACATCGCACCCAGCCGACCCAACAAAGCATATCGGCCAGACACCAAGTTGGAAGTCGGCCTTCTCGCCATGTATTATACCTGTATAGTCCGTGATGTTGACCTTGCAATCTCCGACGAAGTCATCCTCGGCGTTTATAGTGCCGCACGACTCTACGACGGCCCCGCACCATTACCGGATGTACTTCTGTATATCGACTCTGCAGATGCCTACTTCAACATTCACGACAATGGTGTGTTCATCCAACATCGCCTTCACCGTGTGGAATCTACTCCTTCCAACGTCTTCGTGCAGCTACAGCCGCTTCGCCCATCACAACCACTCTATACCCGTCACCACCAGCACAAGCGACCTCTAGTTACACCCCCGTTACTACCATTACTACTACCACCACTACCACCTCTGCGCACACCTCATTCAACACTCCTATTACCACCACAACGATGTCCCATCCATTCCCCCTTATGATGTCTTCTCTCCCCATCCCTCCCATCCCTGATCTATCACGTCCCCAGAACACATCTCTTCAGCCACCCGCCGAGGGAACTATTACTCCTGGAAGTATGTTACGTCCACCATCGACGCCACCACCTTCGGACCGTAATATCCTGTATAGCTGCGTCGTTCGCGGTGTGGAACCAAGTATACCAGCTGACGTCATCGCCCAGGAACTCCGCCAGTCAGGACTGCCCGTGCGAAGAGCGTTTCGCATCCACAACGTCGACGGTCCGACCTTCTTAGTCAGACTCCATCTTCCAACTTCCGAAGACGCTCAACGCCTCATCGACAACGGGATAAACCTCTATGGTTGCCACCATCGAGCTGAACCATCTCGCTCGCCTCCCCAAACCTCGTCGCCGTCCCCGGCCTGCCCCTCCTCCTCAACCACCTAGTCCACATCTCCGACCTTATCCACCCCCACCCCGTTACTTTTCGCCACCATCGCCGACCTCTCACCTCCTTAGCCTCCTACTCACTTCTCTTCCTTCTATCACATCCTTGCACCTCATCTTGTCCCTTGCAACCTTGGTTTAACCTTCCCTCCATGGCTTCTCTCCTATACAAGTATTTGTAAATCTGTCCACAAAGCACTAAATTTCCTACACATCCGTTATTCTCATCTCCTTAACTTCTTCATACTGCATTACCCACCTTCCTCATTTCTCACACCTCCCGGTTCTCTTCGCATCTTCCGGCCCAAGCGAGAGCGTCACTCTACAAGGGGCCCGCCCCACCCACTTCAGGGTGGGGAATGAAAACGTGATAACGTAACATGTAGAATTTTTAGTGATTGTTTGGGTGATATTGGTAATAATTACTCATAATGAAGTGTTGTGGGCAAAAAAAATTTGTACTAACTTTTCCCCTAATAAGGTACCTACTAAATTATGGGGGGAAAGTATTAAATCTTTTTTTACAATGCAGTAGGATTGTTCATAAAGGTAGTATAGAAAACGAGGTATGCTTATCAAAAACACACATTTTTGAATGAAATTGTTTCTGTAACTTATTCTTTGTCTTTGGCAGCCTCCAAGTGGAGGAAGATTTTAAAAATAAAAAATAAAATGAGCATAGGCCTATTTGTAATTACCAGAATTTACCGGTTTTGATCTCTATGATGGGAAGCAGCCGTGTTGTAGTTTCAATCACCACTATCTTAATACTTCTAGCTCTAAGCGGACTACGAGTTGAGAGTCATTTATGTTTAGGATATGAACACTATGAATATTCTCACGCATTTCACTTCGACATTCACACCACGCAAACACGCCTTTTGTCTTCATACACTACCCAAAATTTGGCTGTCTTTTAGAATATATTCACATGCATTTCACACTTTGCTCTTCTCTTAATACTTGGAAAACATTGTCAGAGCAATAACCCGTTTTGAAATGCGAAAAGTTTGGGCAGATGAGTGTTTTAGTTTCTCCTTTCTTAGAAGGAGTCCATTCAACATACAGGATTGGCGTTGTTTCTCAATAGTACCGTAACAGCAGGAAAAAACCCGTTCTGTTGGAGCAGAAGATTATGGTAAACAGGCCACTGCCTTCATAAAATTTGTCAAATTCGGAAAGATGTAGTCGCCTACAGGACTTTTTATTTCGAAAACAGAGTTCCAAATTTTCATGAATTCTTAGCTTTCTTTCAGCGATTCTGTGGACACTTTTGTTAAGAAGGAAGTCATACTTTCCAGTGTCGACTCAATTAAGTGTAATTTAAAAGCTTTTCAGTCTGTCGAACACACAAGTTCAATAAAAATATTGTTTATTAGTGTGTTTTTTACAGGTATGTTATAGTGTAATGTTTATATAGAGCTTGTGTGTTCGGTAGACTGAAAATCTTTTAAGTTTCTGTGGACTTGGTTAACCACCATTTCCTATCTAACTTCATAAACACTTTCTTTAATTACATAATCCTGATGATACTGCCATCTCTTTTGCAATTTTCTGGGTTCGACATGGACAGGTTTATTAAAACGGGATCACGAAAATCCAATGTCTTAAAAAGCTGTTCGCAGAATTCAACATGAAAAGATACTGAAACTTCTTATCAATTTCTTTCCTGTTCTTCTGCTGCAGTAGGAGAGCTTCTATTCCAACTCCGTAAAAGGTATGGTACTAAATTTCTATTTTTTTAAAAAAACGAATGTACTAAAAACAAATACAGTAGAGACAATACACGACACTTAAGGATTTCGCCTTGCTAAAATGGGAGACAATTCGACGGTGGCGCTCCTAGTGACTTGACCTGAACAAATCGCGCTAAATTCAAATATCAATGGAAATGTATATACGGAAATGGATAAATAAATTACGTCTAGAAAGAAAGTGGTATTGAGATATTAACTTCGAACTTGCTAAAGCAATTCTGGATAAATGAATGAAGAATTATTTAAAAGGTTATTATTCAAAGACTGAAATTAGCCATATAAACAAGGTGTGAAATGGACTGCTGTGAAATGGCTTGATCTTTCACTTATGCATTACTTTTTTAGCTTTAGCATACCTGCCTGAAATCTTACGGTTGGGTTTGTCTTTTTTCCTCATTTAAAAACATTGTATCATCACATTAAGACATTTGTCAATAAAAATATCGGCACATTCCTTACACATATGATGCAATGAATTAACATTTAATAGCTGGACAATTTTCCTCTTAACATGAAGCCTACTAACAGAAAGAAAATCTATAAAATCCCGGCTTTAATCTGAGAAGAGGGATAAAAGAAAGAAAAGTTTGAAAATGTTGTCGATAGTGATGCTTTGAGGAATATTTACGTACAATTAGAGTAAAAATGTAACATACCCTTGGCTGTATAGTCGAGGATTTTGAAAGTCAATGGCCTGGAAATGATCTGAACAGATCTTATAATTCTTATACAAGCGTAACGTCGCTTCTTTCTTGTACACTTTATCCAAATCGCTTCTGTGACATTTCAAAACCCACAGATCACACCTACAACAACACATCGGTATTGAAGGTTAACTGCTGCACTATACAATAAAATATGCGTATTATATTTTAAGCCCGTTAAAACATGGGTCGAGCAGGTCAGAAGATTATGAAGTACTGTATAAATCTCTGTCACTGGAAGAATATATATGCAAACACAATATTACTTACATGTTCTTGTCACGAGGGAACCTGAAGAACGACCGCGCATTTTTCTCTACTTCGTAATTACTGCAGCCAAACACAGCACATACCTTTCCCCTCATGTTGAGAGGAGATATCAAGGAATGACACACGCTACTATTTAATTATGTCAACTCACTGAAAACGCATAAATAACACACAAAAATACACGTGCTCTTATGACAGAATCAGTACCGTCCAGGTCTATCCGCTAGAGTGCGCTCCAATAGCTGTCCCTCGATATCTCGCTCAGTGTCGCGTATTGTCTCTACTGTATTTGCTAAAAACTTCCATGAAGTACTAGTACTAATGTACTAAAGGTGGCAACCCTGGTTGTGGGATAGACTGTTCACCGCTGCTAGAGGTGTGACGGTCCAGAGAAAATGTGTCACTGCTCCAACTGCTCCAGTGACACGACTGGAGCAGTGACACGTTGCCGGTCCAGTGACAAACCGGTCCAACCACAGATGGAGCTGAGGAGCATGGGATAGCATGCAGAGCGCGGTGACACGCTGCCGGTCCAGTGACAAACCGGTCCAGCAACAGATGGAGCTGAGGATCATGGCTCCGCGGTGACACGCTACCGGTCCAGTGACAACCGGTACAAGCACAAATGGAGCTGAGGAACACTGTTGCCAGCCCATAAATATTTTCTCCACCAATTTTTAGTTCAAAATCTGCTAAATTTCGAACTGAAGTAAAAGAGCATATATCAACTGTGTTAATAGAGGGGATTAACTCAACACTCACCGCACTATATGCTCTGAAACAGATCTGCAGATCTGACGTCCTGTGGTTGCATATGAAGCCACATGGTACTACTCTCTTTCAAAATATATGCTGGCAGTTCAAAGTGCAAAGCACATCCGGAAATTCTCAAATCTGTTTCGAAAGTTACTTTCACTTTCATTACTGTTTTCATTGGTTTTGATAAGTACGGAAAAAAATAATGTCTAACACTTTCGCATTTATATTGCACTACCAATAGGTGCACCGTCCGTGTTTGGGATTACTAGGATGCTTAACCAACTAGTCTTTTAAAGTTTAATTCTTTAACCACTTTTTACGAAATATCTGACTGTACATTTAACCTTTTCTTTTGACATATTGACATACCAAACATAACCTGACGTCAAAAGAAACACGATATCAAACACGACACTACCCGTCTCCTGTCATCAAGAGCACAGTAACGATTGCAACCAATTCTGGCTAAGGTTGTGGGCCAGAGCTGCTCTCATTGTGTTATACGGGCCCGCCTGAAAAAATTACAACTCGGACCCTGTCAAATAAAATGTAAAATGTATGAATAAAACCAAACTCCATTGCGCAACAGCGCCGAAGGGTCATGACCTACCAAGCGAAAGCAAACCTATGAATAACTACTGCAAATTAAATCACCGAGCTTGATAGCTGCAGTTGCTTAAGTGCGGCCAGTATCCAGTATTCGGGAGATAGTGGGTTCGAACCCCACTGTCGGCAGCCCTGAAGATGGTCTTCCGTGGTTTCCCATTTTCACACCAGGCAAATTTAATTAATTAAGACCACGGCCGCTTCCTTCCCACTCCTAGCCCTTTCCTGTCCCATCGTCGCCGTAAGACCTATCTGTGTCGGTGCGACGTAAAGCAACTTGCAAATGAAATCACAACAGGAAGATGTAATGCAATACATTGTCAATTTATGTAAGCAAATGAATTATTCATTACTGTAAGATTTCGAACAAAATATTTAAAGGTTCTTTAAGTTGATGCCATCCTGGTGGGAACATCCAAATGTTGTCCATCGATAACATCACAGGGAAATTAAATTAAAATTACCAATCTCTATTCCCTGACAGGTTTACAGGACGCGTGTGCGTCTCCGATAACCCTTCCAAAAATATGAATTCATGCTCCGCACGTGTGAATGAGTCATGCACTCAAATGCTATTACTTAGGAAATGTATACATGGCATCACGCACCCACACGATTACGCGAAGCGCTGTGCTAGTATTTACTTGACTCACCTAATTTACCAAATGATAAATTAAAGTATACATGGCATCACGCACCCACACGATTACGCGAAGCGCTGTGCTAGTATTTACTTGACTCACATAATTTACCAAATGATAAATTAAAATCCACCAGAATGATATTATTATTATTATTATTATTATTATTATTATTATTATTATTATTATTATTATTATTGCTGGCCCCGTGATGTAGGGTTAGCGTGCCTGCCTCTTGCCCGGAGGCCCCGGGTTCGATTCCCGGCCAGGTCAGGATTTTTACCTGAACCTGAGGGCTGATTCGAGGTCCACTCAGCCTACGTGATTAGAATTGAGGAGCTATATGACGATGAGATAGCGGCCCCGGTCTAGAAAGCCAAGAATAACGGCCGAGGGGAATCGTCGTGCTGACCACACGACACCTCGTAATCTGCATGCCTTCGGGCTGAGCAGCGGTCACTTGGTAGGCCAAGGCCCTTCGAGGGCTGTAGTGCCATGGAGTTTGGTTTGGTTTATTATTATTATTATTATTATTATTATTATTATTATTATTATTATTATTATTATTATTATTATTATTATTATTATTATTATTATTATTTGTAGAAATGTTTTAGTGATGAAGTAGATTACTGTGGATTTCTTTCGTTCACATTAAATAATGAACACCGTACCGGTATGTCTCCGTCCTGTTCTTGTCACATCCTCCCTAACGGTACGGGACGACGACGGCTGTGTCGCTGGACCGTTTGCGGATAGCAGTAGCAACACTGTCACAGCAGTGGACCGGTACAGGACGCTGTGAGTCGCAGCGCAAGACCGTCACAGTTTGGTCACAGTAGCAGACAGCAGTGGACCGGTAGCAGCAAACTGCGAGTCGCAGCGCAAGACTGTCACAGTAGCAGTGGACCGGTAGCAGCCAACTGCGAGTCGCAGCGCAAGACTGTCACAGTAGCAGTGGACCGGTAGCAGCCAACTGTGGGTCGCAGCGCAAGACTGTCACAGTAGCAGTGGACCGGTAGAGAAGAGGCTCCTGGAGCAGGTTGTCACTGCTCCATTCGGAGAATAGGTGACGCGTACCGGTACAGCAGTACCGACTCACCTCTAACCGCTGCTCACTTTCACTTTAGAGCAAAGCAAGCACCGCCATCCTTGTTATTGATATAAGACAAAATATTTTGATAGGTTACGGTATGGTGTTCAGAAGGGCAATGATCTGGGGGAAAACGACCCCTAGGTTAGAGCCACGAAGCGGCCTTAGGTCTCTAGTTTGCACTGCAAGCACTATTGGTCTGGACTGGTTAGGGTAGGGCCTGGTCTAGACCATTGATCTGGCCTGGTTAGGATAGGGGCTGGACAAGAGCATTGGTCTGGATAGACCAGTCATATGGGGACAAGCAAAGGGGGTCTGGGGCCGTAAGGCCTAGGTTAGAGCCGCGAAGCGGCCTTAGGCCTCTGGATTCCACCACAAACACCATTGGTCTGGACTAGTTAGGGTAGGGCCTGGACTGGTCAGGATTGGAGCTGGACAAGAGCATTGGTCTGGATAGAGCCCCTTTGAATGTCCCCAAATCATTGCTCATGTCAACACCATACCATAACCTAAGAAAATGTATTGTTTTATATCAATAACATAAACAAAACTTGTAACTTCCATGCTTTCCTCATCTACTGTAAGTTCCATGCTTTGCTCAAAAGTGAAGTGACCTGTCTGTCCCATAACATCTCTGGAAACCTAGAATAGAAAACAAAGATGGCTATAATAAATACATCCTCCTACTTCTTATGAGTAATGATTACCAATATTACCCATTAAATCACAGAAATCGTACATTTCGGGACCTGGCTAACTTCAAAATGGAGTTCTGAACACATGTGAGTAATTTTCAGTCTCATATTATTATTATTATTATGATTACTGCCAGTCCCCTACTTCTTTACCACCGGGCGAGTTAGCCGTACGGTTAGGGGCGCGCAGCTGTGTACTTACATCCGGGAGATAGTGGGTTTGAATCTCACTGTCGGCAGCCCTGAAGATGGTTTTCCGTGGTTTCCCATTTTCACACCAGGCAAATGCTGGGGCTGTACCTTAATTAAGGGCACGGCCGCTTCCTTCCCACTCCTAGCCCTTTCCTATCCCATCGTCGCCATAAGACTTGTCTGAGTCGGTGCGACGTAAAGCAAGTAGCAAAAAGAAAACTTCTTTACCACCACCCAACGGAATTCTGAATATTGTAGTGCACAGTTCTGATTTGCACCCTTCGATTTGTAACTTAAGTTATTTCTTCTGAAAACAAAATAAGGTGACGGTACTTACCAGAATAGTAATACTGACAAAGGATTTGCTTTCTCCCTAGGATTTGGTGTACCCTCTCTGCTGTAGGCGTCCATAACCTCAATCTGCTGAGCTTGTTTCTTTCCTCGCTGTGACAGACTCGACTTGCGCACGCAAAGCAAGAGTGAGTGAGATTATTTGTCTGTCTCACACTGCTGCGCGGTACGGTATCAGTCGCGTTTCAGAGTAGTAGGTATTTGCTAACATGAGTGCCCTCGCTATCTTACGTGATCTTGTCTCGAGATGTTTACCGAGAATATAAACCGACGCCCTTGACTTCATTGACGAGAGCATTAGGCTTGATTATATTGCCATGTCCTTGGCTCTTCTCTCTTGACTCAATTAATGCTACTTTTTTTTCCCCTTAGTACCGCCACAGTTTACGTCACATTTCATCGTTAGCTTTCAGGAAGCAGCATGCTACCATACCGTATGCAGAGCCTAAATCATTTTTCTTCAGGACCAAGCCTTCTCAGGTGAGCGGTTTTAATCAAACTCCACAAAAGGCCTGATGCTTGATTATTTGGAGATCTGACACTCTACCACCCCATGGCGAAGCCCCGGGCATTCTAAATCTCATCCCATCCCCTCACAAATTACCTCCTAGTACGTTTTTTTTTTTTTTCAAAAAAGAAAAAGAAATGAACATACGATATATGTGTATGCCCAGTTTTTGTCCCGTTCCTCTACGGGGTCGTGTATGAAGAAATGAATCTTCGTAGCGAGTTTTTACGAGCGGATACCCTTCCTGACGTCAACCTCAGAGGAGTTAATAAGATGAAATGAAAGATGTGATATAAAAGTAGGTTAATAATAATAATAATAATAATAATAATAATAATAATAATAATAATAATAATAATAATAATCATGGCTTTACGCCCCACTAAATACATTTACGGTTTTCGGAAACGCCGAGGTACCGGAATTCAGTCCCGCAGGAGTTCTTTTATGAGCCAGTAAATCTACCGGCACAAGGCTGACGTATTTGAGCACCTTCAAATACCACCGAACTAAGCCAGAATCGAACCTGCCAAGTTGAGGTCAGAAGGCCAGCTCCTCGACCATCTGAGCCACCCAGCCCAGCTATAATAGTAGGAAGGGAGAGGCTGAAATCCGGTGTCGGCACATAGCCTACTCCTGTCGAATGTATAAGTGTCAAGGTTCTGCTCAATGTTTTACGTCTCCATCCGCCGGACGAATCACCATCAACAGCGTTATATGCCCGCACTCTATGTGAGCACCCCGGACAGGTTTAGGATTGAATCAGGCTTTATGGCACGCAGTCTAGGCATTAGAAATTGTATTTCACCACCTTTCCTATCCTGCCGGCCACAATTCTGATGGTGATTTTTTTTTCGACCCACGGGATTTCGAACCGGCTAAACATGGTGTGAGACCGTATAGACTTGACAATCAATCAATCAATCAATCAATCAATCAATCAATCAATCAATCAATCAATCAATCAATCAATCAATCAATCTATCAATACTGATCTGCATTTAGGGCAGTCACCCAGGTGGCAGATTCTCTATCTGTTGCTTTCCTAGCCTTTTCCTAAATGATTTCAAAGAAATTGGAAATTTATTGAACATCTCCCTGGGTAAGTTATTCCAATCTCTAACTCCCCTTCCTATAAATGAATATTTGCCCCAGTTTGTCCTCTTGAATTCCAACTTTATCTTCATATTGTGATCTTTCTTACTTTTATAAACGCCATTCAAACTTATTCGTCTACTAATGTCATTCCACGCCATCTCTCCGCTGACAGCTCGGAACATACCACTTAGTCGAGCAGCTCTTCTTCTTTCTCTCAATTCTTCCCAACCCAAACATTGCAACATTTTTGTAACGCTACTCTTTTGTCGGAAATCACCCAGAACAAATCGAGCTGCTTTTCTTTGGACTTTTTCCAGTTCTTGAATCAGGTAATCCTGGTGAGGGTCCCATACACTGGAACCATACTCTAGTTGGGTTCTTACCAGAGACTTATATGCACTCTCCTTTACATCCTTACTACAACCCTAAACACCCTCATAACCATGTGCAGAGATCTGTACCCTTTATTTACAATCCCATGTATATGATTACCCCAATGAAGATCTTTCCTTATAAAAACACCTAGATACTTACAATGATCCCCAAAAGGAACTTTCACCCCATCAACGCAGTAATTAAAACTGAGAGGACTTTTCCTATTTGTGAAACTCACAACCTGACTTTTAACCCCGTTTATCATCATACCATTGCCTGCTGTCCACCTCACAACATTTTCGCGGTCACGTTGCAGTTGCTCACAATCTTGTAACTTATTTATCACTCTATAGAGAATAACATCATCCGAAAAAAGCCTTACCTCCGATTCCACTCCTTTACTCATATCATTTATATATATAAGAAAACATAAAGGTCCGATAATACTGCCTTGAGGAATTCCGCTCTTAATTATTACAGGGTCAGATAAAGCTTCACCTACTCTAATTCTCTGAGATCTATTTTCTAGAAATATAGCAACCCATTCAGTCACTCTTTTTTCTAGTCCAATTGCACTCATTTTTGCCAGTAGTCTCCCATGATCCACCCTATCAAATGGTTTAGACAGGTCAATCGCGATACAGTCCATTTGACCTCTTGAATCCAAGATATCTGCTATATCTTGCTGGAATCCTACAAGTTGAGCTTCAGTGGAATAACCTTTCCTAAAACCGAGTTGCCTTCTGTCGAACCAGTTATTAATTTCACAAACATGTCTAATATAATCAGAAAGAATTCCTTCCCAAAGCTTACATACAATGCATGTCAAACTTACTGGCCTGTAATTTTCAGCTTTATGTCTATCACCCTTTATACACAGGGGCCACAATAGCAACTCTCCATTCATCTGGTATAGCTCCTCCGACCAAACAATAATCAAATAAGTACTTCAGATATGGTACTATATCCCAACCCATTGTCTTTAGTATATCCCCAGAAATCTGATCAATTCCTTTCCGATTATGGCTACCAGACGGGCTAAAGAAATTAACTAATGATATTTAACAAAATTTAGACGATGTTAGGCCAATATTACAGAATATCCTTTTTAACATTTTAAAACATGGATTTAATAAACATAAAACTTTAACATTCGCTTTCTTCTTATTTCGTTTCGTGTTGAAAGTTCCGGTATATCCTTGAAGTCTACTTATTCCAAGACGGCATATTCAGTGACAAGTGAGTTCAATCCTATTTGTGTCATTGTCAGGTTAATTTCTGGGCAAAAGTGGCTGGGCACAGAACTCACCACTCGGTGGTGCTTCGTGCCAAAGTTACAGATAATTGAAGCCTTTACCTCCGAATCACGCCTTGCTAACGAGGTGTAGTGTTTACAGTGCACCATGTCTTCTGGTATGGGCTAGAATAAATCTGTTACTTTCATTGACCTGTCTCAGTCTCATCCTTGGCTTTGACAATATGAAAGTGACTGAGGTATGAGTGATGCTAGTAATACCATTCTTTATGCAGCCAGTCCCTGTTATGAATGGTGTGAAAATATCGCTCATAGGGTCGGTTGATGCATGCATTTCAGTGGACTTGGCAGACTGATATGCAATAGCAACTTCTGGCTCGGTGAAGAAAGCAACGGGAAACTACTCACTCCTCATTTCCCTAGTACACCTCTTCAGCAACGCCTATGCTATTTATGACAGCTTTTGGCGGAGCTGTGGAGGATCAAACCAGCCTTCGGGCTGAGTACCCAACGTACATACCTCCGAATCCTCCAAGTGCCTACATGGCCTGTACGGAGATTGATCTGGATTGTGTCAGTGGGAAATATAGAATTATAAACTCTCTGTAAATTCTTAGACTTAGGTTTGAAATAATTTTTGTTGTACCAAATACAGTAGAAGCGTCAAATTATCTCCTTTTTGGGTCGAGAAGCCAGAGAGATGATTTTGCCAAGCAGAAGCACAATTTCTTATCGCCGGAATAACTACCGAAACAACAAAATTCTACTATCTTCTTGCCCAGTTGTAGCCAAGATTTGTCGAGAATATTTGGGATCTTGTGACAAGTGCAGAAACTAATACACAAGAACCTCTTTTATCCGGCCCTCATTAATCCGGATCTCCGTTTTATCCGGATCGAAAATAATAAAATATGTAGGGCCTATACTTACTTGTACAGTATTTCTTTTACGGAGTCTATTCTTCTTGAATGTCTTTTCCGCCAAGGTTAATCAAGGACAGGGATTGGAAGTAAGTCGGCCGCGGTCTATCAAAGGTACCGTCCCAGCATTCGCCTGGAATTGAGAATGGGAAACCGTGGACTCTTCTGAGTTCCTTGACACATTTGCACGCATTCCCGGATGCTCGGATGTAGATGTGAACGACGTAAATGACCGGTTGAAAAATGACTGTAATTCAGGCCACGGTATAATGACAGATGAATAAATTATTGCCTCTTGTTCCTCGGCAGGTAATGACGAGAGTGGTGAAACCGGCGCTCCGTCAAAAGAAACTGTGACTCATGGAGATGCTGGACAAACTGATAGCCTATTTTGAATCCCAGACTGAAACCACACCAGCAGAACTGATGTTATATCAATCAATCAATCAATCAATCAATCAATCAATCAATCAATCAATCAATCAATCAATCAATCAATCAATCAATCAATCAATCAATCAATCACTACTGATCTGCATTTAGGGCAGTCGCCCAGGTGGCAGATTCCCTATCTGTTGTTTTCCTAGCCTTTCCTTAAATGATCGCAAAGAAATTGGAAAATTATTGAACATTTCCCTTGGTAAGTTATTCCAATCCCTAACTCCCCTTCCTATAAACGAATATCTGCCCCAATTTGTCCTCTTGAATTCCAACTTTATCTTCATATTGTGATCTTTCCTACTTTTAAAGACACCACTCAAACTTATTCGTCTACTGATGTCCTCCCACGCCACCTCTCCTCTGACAGCTCGGAACATACCTTTTAATCGAGCAGCTCGTCTCCTTTCTCCCAAATCTTCACAGCCCAAACTTTGCAACATTTACGGTAGTCTTTTGTCGGAAATCACCCAGAACAAATCGAGCTGCTTTTCTTTGGATTGTTTCCAGTTCTTGAATCAAGTAACCCTGGTGAGGGTCCCATACACTGGAAGCATACTCTAGGTGGTGTCTTACCAGAGATTTATATGCCCTCTCCTTTGCATCCTTACTAAAACCCCTAAATACCCTCATAACCCTGTGCAGAGATCTGTTCTATCACAACTAGGCCTATAACTGATGTGTCCTAAATTGCAGGCTATAAATATAAATATTATTTACTTATTTTATTTGAAATGGCCTATTTTAAGCACACCAACAGAGTTTAGAATAATACCAGGCCTACATATCAATAGGTCTGAATAATCATCCCACACATTAATCATATTTGATGTCAAGCTTACAAAGCCGTAAAAGAGAGTGAAATATTGAAGACCAGGTGTATCATTAGGAACATCTCATGGAGATCATAGGATATTTATTTATCCTACTCTTAACACAGTAGTAAACAGGTCTACCTCTTATCTAATTTTTACTATAATCCATTTGCATCAGTGATTCCAACATATACCAGTTATTCCTACTGGTATAACTGATAGGAATACCAGTCCAACGATAACTTCAAATTACAAATAGACCCTATTCAACCCAATGCTGTAGAAAACAGCACGTCAGTCCAATGCAATAAAGGGAAATAAACGAGAATTGAGGAGACAAAAAGTACTATATATTGATTTTTGACCACAATGTTTTGTCTTGTGTTTTATATGTGCAGAGCAGTTAATCACACACATTATTTTTGATGAATTTATGGCATTTAAAAAAGTCAAGTAAAATGCACATTCAATGTACCATGTTCCAGAGAAGAGTTAAGGATGGGCATGAAGGGTCAGAAGAGTACACACACTACAGCCATGCTCTACTTACATCAGGGTCCACTTCTTTGGCTAACATGTCAATTTCTTCCGGCGACAATTGCGCCAATAGCTGGTCCATGTCCATGCCTTCATATTCACTGAGATATTTGCCATATAGCTTTTGATGTGTTGTGGTCATGGTTGTCGTCGTGGTAGTAGAAGACGTGGAAGTAAAACGTCTTCATGATACATATTTTAATGTAAAACAGGAAAAGCTCACACATTATTTTAGTGCATAAAACACAGTCGTAAATGTAAGAAAAGTATTCTTATATTTTTTTTTTGTACAATTGAAAAAGGTATTACTGTACCACTTATGTTAATATATTATAAAACATGTACTGTAGGCTATTTGTTTTTTTTTTAGTTTTCGATAATGCAGATCAGTTCCGGTCCCACTCAATCCGGATAGACGAGGTTTTTGTGTACATAATCTCTAGCAAAAGATAGGCTGTTAACTTTATTTAAATTGTGAAGAGCGGCAAATAAAAGAGCTAGTTAGCGAACTCGAACTTGGAGATATGAAACCAAGTCAGTTGCTTAGAAAAATGATTTCTAAGAATTTACAGAGAGTTTATAATTCTGTATTTCCCACATGTCACTGAAGAGAGATGACAGTTTTTCAACAGCTTTAAAGTTGAAAATGTTCTCTCACCAGTAAAATTCAATTATCATGGGACACCTATGCATTATGAATGCTATTTTATTATTTCAAAATCACCGAGCTCGATAGCTGCAGTCGCTTAATTGCGGCCAGTATCCAGTATTCGGGAGATAGTAGGTTCGAATCCCACTGTCGGCAGCCCTGAAAATGGTTTTCCGTGGTTTCCCATTTTCACACCAGGCAAATGCTGGGGCTGTACCTTAATTAAGGCCACGGCCGCTTCCTTCCCACTCCTAGCCCTTTCCTGTCCCATCGTCGCCATAAGACCTATCTGTGTCGGTGCGACGTAAAGCAACTAGCATTTCAAAATCCAGTCTTAAAAATACTTAGACCTACTCTTAGTCACACCCTTAAAATGTTGCGACCCGGCGAGTTGGTCGTGTGGTTAGGGGCACGCAGCTGTGAGCTTGCATCCGGGAGATAGTGAGTTCGAGCGCCACTGTCGGTAGCCCTGAAGATGGTTTTCTGTGGTTTACCATTTTCACACCAGGCAAATGCTGGAGCTGTACCTTAATTAAGGCCACGGCCGCTTCCTTCCCACTCCTAGGCCTTTCCTGTCATGTCGTCTCCATAAGACCTATCAGTGTCGGTGCGATGTAAAACAAATTGTTAAAAAATGTTGCGCCTTGAGCATTTGACCACTCTGCCCAGTTATAAACTAGTGCCTGCGGGTTGGTGTCTGGAATAAATCTTACACCAGAGTGAACACTTCGCTCATTTCCAAGAGAAGCCGCTCGAATCATTCCTCCAATATTTTCTCTGTTTCTTGACTACTTGTTAAACCGGCATCTTTGGGACTTTCGTCGGATTTCATTTTCTTTCATGTTGTCTCCTAGCCTTGTCCCATTTCTCTACGTGGTCGGGTATAGAGTGAGATTAATCTTCATACCGAGTTTTTACGACCGGATGGCCTTCCTGACGTCAACCTAATCAGAGGAATTCATGAGATGAGGTAAGTGATGTGATATAATTATGATTGTAGGAGAGGAACCCCCTGTGGGTGAGGGCGGTAGAATAACACCCACGGTATCCCCTGCCTGCCGTAAGAGGTGACTAATAGGGGCCCCAGGGCTCTGAACTTTGGAGCGTGGATTGGCGACTACGGGACCCTTAGCTGAGTCCTCGCATTGATTCCATTTGTGCCAGGCTCCTCACTTTCATCTATCCTATTCAACCTCCCTTGGCCAACTCTTGTTCGTTTCCGACCCCGACGGTAATAGGTATCGAAGGCTAGGGAGTCTTTCATTTCCTCGCCCTTCGTTGCCCTTGTCTTTTTTTGCCGATACGGTAACTTCATTTTTCGAAGTATCGGTTCCCTTCCATTTTTTTCTCTCTGATCAATTAAGAAGGCAGCTAAGGATAACATGATGCCAAGCATAATATTGGCAGTCATACAAATTTGAGTGAGAAATTGAAGGGTATATACTATAAGGCAAAAACAGGTTCTAAGTCCAGGAATCATTAGTCAACAACGGGATCTTCAAAAGGCAGAAGTATTCAGTCAGCTGTCTACAGTATGTAAAGATTGTTGGTTACAAGGATAATATCCGGATAGAGGAGGTGACTAATACTCAGGAAGTAATTAAAATTTACCTATGATAACAACGACATTTACAATAAGATACAAATGTTGAAAACTAGAAAAGCAGCTGGAATTGATAAGGTTTCAGGGGATATAATAAATACAATGGGTTGGCATATAGTATCATATCTGAAGTACTTATTTGATTATTGTTTGCATGAAGGAGCTATACCAAATGAATGGAGAGTTGCTACAGTAGCCCCCTGCGTACAAAGAAAGAGTGATAGACATAAAGCTGAAAATTTCAGGCCAGTCATTTTCACATGCATTGCACGTAAGCTCTGGAAAATCGTTCTTTCTGATGATATTAGACATGTTTGCAAAATTAATAACTGGTTTGATAGAAGGCAGTTTGCGTTTAGGAAAGGTTATTCCACTGAAGTTCAACTTGCAAGATTCCAGCAAGATATAGCAGATATCCTGGATTCAGGAGGTCAAATGGACTGTATCGCGATTGACCTATCTAAGGCATTTGATAAGGTACCGGTAGATCAGGGGAGACTACTGGCAAAAATGAGTGCTATTGGACTAGAAAAAAGAGTGACTGAATGGGTGGCTATATTTCTAGAAAATAGAACTCGGAGAATTAGAGTAGGCGGAGCTTTATCTGATCCTGTAATAATTAAGAGGGGAATTCCACAAGGCAATATTATTAGACCTTTATGTTTTATATATATCAATGATATGTGTAAAGAAGTGGAATCAGAGATAAGGCTGTTTACAGATGATGTTATTCTGTACAGAGTAATAAATAAGTTACAAGATTGTGAGCGGCTGCAGGGTGACCTCGATAGTGTTGTGAGATGGACGGTGGGCAATGGTATGATGATAAACGGGGTTAAAAGTCAGGTTGTGAGTTTGACAAATAGGAAAAGTCCTCTGAATTTTAATTACTGCGTTGATGGGGTGAAAGTTCCTTTCGGGGATTATTGTAAGTACCTAGGTGTTAATATAAGGAAAGACCTCCATTGGACGCGTGATGCATTATATTAATCTATGCATTTGGTAAGTAATGGCATCGAGGTGCATGACTGATTCATACATGTGGAGCCTAAGTTCACACTATTTTCGGAAGGCTTATCAGAGACCGATCATCTCACTCACATACTTCCTTGAGGGAATAGAGATGTGCAATTTTTAGCCGTGTAGCCTCGTATAGCAACAGTCGGGTTTTGAGACCATAGTACTCCTGTATTGCACAAGACATGTAGAATTAGCAGTTTTGACGAAATGTATCTCCTGATTTTTGGTTTTGTAAAGTTGCCAGGCATGCTGCGGTGACATCGGATGAAACCCACAGTGTGTTTGTCTTTGGTGCTGATTTCTCATCATGGCTCTAAGCAGTTCTTAAGTCAAGTGCAGATTTAGCAACACTGCCGCACAAAGCGCGCGAAGTGATCTGATTGGCTAAGCTCAGCAGCTGATAGGATTGACAATTTTTATTTTATATTATTTATCATATTATTTATAGGTTTGTTCCTTTAAAGGTGGTAGGGAATGGTAAGGATCCACGTTATTATAACAGAGAAGTAAAGAGACTAAGAAGGAGGTGCAGACTGGAAAGAAATAGAGTTAGAAATGGTTATGGAAGTAAGGAGAAATTGAAGGAACTTACTAGGAAATTGAATCTAACAAAGAAGTCAGCTAAGGATAACATGATGGCAAGCATAATTGGTGGTCATACAAATTTTAGTGAAAAATGGAAGAGTATGTATAGGTACTGTAAGGCAGAAACAGGTTCAAAGAAGAACATTCCAGGAATCATTAATGAACAAGGGGAGTGTGTATGCGAGGATCTTAAAAAGGCAGAAGTATTCAGTCAGCAGTATGTAAAGATTGTTGGTTACAAGGATAATGTGCAGATAGGGGATGTGAGTAACACTAAAGAAGTATTAAAATATACCTATGATAACAATGACGTTTACAGTAGGATACAAAAGTTGAAAACTAGAAAAGCAGCTGGAATTGATAAGATTTCTGGGGATATACTAAAGGCAATGGGTTGGGATATAGTACCATATCTGAAATACTTATTTGATTATTGTTTGGTTGAAGGAGCTATACCAAATGAATTGAGAGTTGCTATAGTAGCCCCTGTGTATAAAGGAAAGGGTGATAGACATAAAGCTGAAAATTACAGGCCAGTCAGTTTGACATGCATTGTATGTAAGCTTTGGGAAAGCATGCTTTCTGATTATATTAGACATGTTTGCGAAATTTTTCGTGTATTTTGAAAATATATACATCGAATTTTCCCTCTAATTTTCTGAAAAATATACTGTAATATAAGTTCTGCCGTGTTTTTTCTTCATTGTTATGTATGTACATAATAGTAATTGTAATTCACTAATGAATTATGATTATCGAAAAAGCAGCCAGAGTTCGGCCACCGTAAAAATAACTCAAAAAACGAAGTTTCCTCCGACTTAGTATTACTTCGGCCACCGTAATTTTTTTAAAAAAACTTGTAAAAAGCCCGATATCAATAATCGGCAAACAAATTAAAACCATTCGGGTAAAACAGACGTACAGGGATCAAATTTACAAGAAATTTCCAAATAACTCACATTTTCCTCAAAGAAGAAACAAGTTTATTTAACTTAAGCCTATAAGCATTCAATGATATAAAATTATGCATTATATTACGTATGTAATTTTACTGGCATGAAAGATAATGAAGATAGCAAAATCATATTCTCTAGAGTCCAATGTACGAAGAAAGAAACAAGTTGAAAAAGTAAAATATTTTTCGATTGTTCTCACAATACGCTGGTGTCTACATTAAAATATATTTGGCCTGTCAATTAAGCTCTTGAATTTGTATCGCCCACGTCTGACTGGATCCCGAACTTCCAATTTCCTCACAATATCATCTTTCTGGATGTCACATTCATCATCAATAACTGGGAAAGTGAAGTACACATCCTTTCCAGCTTTCTTCCTCAAAAATTTCACTAACAAGTACTCTCCAGTTTCTTTAACTTCTCCAACATAAAATCGCTGAATTTTGTCCTTGGAAAATTTTACAAGTACGAAGTTTCCTACTTCATATTCATCAGTCCCATCTACTTGCATTTCCAAACTTGCCGTCCTGTTCTCGGTTAAAATTATCTCTCCTTGGCTGCAAAGTTCATAATTTTCTTCAAGCTTCTCCTGTTCATCTTGGGGTTGCTCTGATATGTGGTTTGTGGTTACACTTCGTCCAGGCCTCACGTTCAGTCGTTTTCCTTTGAATCTGGAATTATTATTCTCTCCTAATCGAGATGTCTTCAGGAGATTCGTGAACGATTCGCTCCATGACTTTTCCGAACTCTGATTTTCGGTAAAGTCAGGAAGTCTTTTTGGGACAGCATCTCTGTTTAGAGGACAAAGTCCTGCAGCTCTGAAGCCAGATTTCAGGCTACTTTTCAACCTTTCATCCCATATATCCTCTAGGGCCGCCTTGAAAACTCTGGGAAATTCTGTTTTAGGCAGGGTTCCTCTATTCTTATTCTTCCATTTGTTCAGCTGTTTCCTCCAAGACATTTTAAGTGGACGGAAAAGTGCAATATCCAATGGCTGCGTTAGATGAGTTGAATTTGGTGGCAGCAGCACAAACGATATATTGTTGTTCTCACACTGTCTGATTACTTCCATTGACAGATGGCTGGACAGGTTGTCACTTATTATTACTTTTTTACCAGGTAACTTCTTGAGATACGGCAGGCAAATTGTAGAAAACCATTCCTCAAAAATAGCCATATCAAACCAACCACTTTCATTCCTGTTATAATGTGCACCAGTGACACCACCTTCCGTCCAGCCTGGGTACAAATGTTTGGCTCGATAAAGCACATATGGAGGTAACAACTCTCTTGAGCCTGTTCCTGCCAACATGACAGAAGTTCCACTCTTTGATGAGTCAGTAATCCTCTCAGGGTTTTTACTTCCTCTTTTTACAATCACTTTAACTTTACCCGGATCATCTACAAAATTAGTCTCATCGTAGTTTATAATACTTTCTGGAGGAATTTCGTCCAGTGTTGTTTCTAAATTGTCGAAGTATTCACCAATTTCTACCGATCCTACGGAGGCTCTAGCACGTTTGATATTTTCCGCAAAGCGAAACGATAAATCTCGATGTCTATCAAGAAAACTTTTGAGCCAGTCTGCACCAGGCACATTATCTTTGAATATGGAAATTGTTTTTCCCTCTCTGTCTAGATAATCCTTCACCATAATTTTGATGTCTCCAGGTGTTAATGGATATCCCCATACAGCACACGTAGTAAGTCCATGAATGAGATCGGCTTCTTCCTGAAAAACACCAGAGATAATAGGTAAATAACATATCTCGGTTAGCAACACCTCGGGGTATAAATGAAGCAGTTACATATAAGCGTCAACGCAAACCTCTGCTGAAAGAATGCTTGGACGTCCTATTTTTCCCGTGTGCTTCTTGTTCAGCTTGTCTTGCAGGGTCGATCGTGGAACAGCATATTTCTCCGAGGCTTGCCGAATCGTTATAGTGCCTTTCCTTATCTCTTCTAATGCATTTTTTAGGTAAACGGGATTGTAATTGAAATACCCGCGGCCGCCTAAAACTTTCTTGTATCATCTTGGCATGGCCGAAGTTACCCTGGAAGAGGACAACTTTTATCACAAAACTATCCCATGAAAAACCTATTCGAATAAAATGCATCAAATTCAGTTAATCATTTACCAGACATACTTACTTTCTAACACCATAAACAGATGGAGTAGAGAATCAGATGCTGGGGCTGGAGAACAGTTTGTTTCTCAATGTTACCCAACAAAACAATAATCGGTGCTGCGAAACAAATCGCTTTACTCGACAATGAGCCCGCCTATATTCTTTGAACCAGCGAGTGTTGATAGAGCATACTATTACGCGCGTATTTTAGTTGTTGCAAATTGTTACGGAGTTTTCCGTGGTAGTTAGAGGTGAAAGAAGGTGCGGGGTGGTGAATAGGTCTCAGGCTACGAAATTAAAGTGAATTTAAAATTTAACAAGGTTATATTTTCTTTTCAAAATCAAGAAATAACAAATATGGCAGGTACAGAGTAGCAAGGCAACAAAAGTACAATTACAGTATTGACAGGATTTGGGCTTCGAGCCCCGCGATCACAATCCTTGAGCAATCAGCTCAGTTTTACCCCAAACACAAGTGTCAACAGAGAGGGGAGAACCCCATTCATACCTAGGAGCACTTGCTCCAAAATACACAGTAAGGCCTCCTTGAGGCGCGCAGAAAACAAAATTTTCGGGAAAAGAGCAACTTGCTCTCAAAATTGAGGCCTGTCAAAGGCCACACCTAATTCTACTTTCAAGCTGTCCTCTCAGGACATATACACAGGGGTAAAATACCCAACCTACTGAGGTCTGTTAAATGACAAGAAGGTTAATTACATGACCTCTAAATCAACAATTTGAGAGACGGCGATTTGCACTCCTAATGTATTTGTTTCAAAACCTAATTTGGCTCTAGGCCACTGATGCAAGGGCTAATCCCATACTAAAGAGGTGACTTTAGAAATTGACGAATTTACATAATGTTAAGGAAGAATAGGTTGAGAAAACAAGTTCACCTCAAAACAATATGAGTGGGAGCTCGAGAGGGTTAAGCACTCTCTATCCCAATATGTAGTTTAAAAGATAGAATAGATACAAGTTCTTTTACATTTAACGAAGGTTACATAATGGAAAAACTTCGGACCCGCCCCGAGAGTTAAACTGCTGAGCAAGCAAGAAAAGAAGTAATTAATCGGCCATTACCTGGTTGTTGACTGCCGCCGAAGAAAGAGGCGCTTCCCGCCCCCTGCTATGTACTTTACACACGAAAAGATGGAACAGAAGTGGCCCGGAGACCCTAAAATCAGCAGTTTATATACTCTCGCGGAAGGTTCGAGGCGTTAGGGGAATGAGAACACCCTCCCACAAACTCTTTATTGGGTAGGATACAGCAACATATTCAAGTTGGGGGAAGATACATCCGATTGGTCAGAAATTAATAAAAGAAATTCGGGATTGGCTAAATACAAAACAAGGGGAAAGAGAGGGGTATACAGCCAACTTAAACAATAACAGAAAGAAATTTAACAAGAAACAAACTTTTGAAATAAAAATTTCTCCAAAAAAATAGTTCTTTCACGTCGGACTAGGGTGCACCATTGTAGTTTTTCAGTAGTGTCCTCTAGAAGAGAAAGTTCACACTTCTTACTACAAGCAAAACAAAAATACGTCGAAAATGGCACAGTTCAAAAACTCCAAAATTTCCAGGTAGTGACATCTTCTGATAAAGTAGAAAATTAATACTGTAGATAAAGTTCAGACTTCCTCCAGCAGAGGAGTTTCAAGTGGCGCACATTTTTAAACTAGCGGCTCGGAGGTGTACCGCCCGGTACACAAATGATTCATCTTTTGTAGTATAGGGGGGCATGCGTCACTGGCCGAATTTACCCTGGATGGCCGAAGTTACCCCGTTTTACGGTGATAACTGGTTTGACAGAAGGCAGTTTGGGTTTAGGAAAGGTTATTCGACTGAAGCTCAGCTTGTGGGATTTCAGCAAGATATAGCAGATATCCTGGATTCAGGAGGCCAAATGGACTGTATTGCGATTGACCTATCTAAGACATTTGATAGGGTAGATCATGGAAGACTACTGGCAAAAATGAGTGCAATTGGACTAGAAAAAAGGGTGACTGAATGGGTGGCTATATTTCTAGAAAATAGAACTCAGCGAATTAGAGTAGGCGAAGCTTTATCTGACCCTGTAATAATTAAGAGGGGAATTCCTCAAGGCAATATTATTGGACCTTTATGTTTTCTTATATATATCAATGATATGTGTAAAGAAGTGGAGTCAGAGATAAGGCTGTTTGCAGATGATGTTATTCTGTACAGAGTAATAAATAAGTTACAAGATTGTGAGCGGCTGCAGGGTGACCTCGATAGTGTTGTGAGATGGACGGTGGACAATGGTATGATGATAAACGGGGTTAAAAGTCAGGTTGTGAGTTTCACAAATAGGAAAAGTCCTCTCAGTTTTAATTACTGCGTTGATGGGGTGAACGTTCCTTTTGGAGATCATTGTAAGTACCTAGGTGTTAATATAAGAAAAGACCTTAATTGGGATAATCATATACATATGATTGTTAATAATGGGTACAGATCTCTGCACATGGTCATGAGGGTGTTTAGGGGTTGTAGTAAGTATGTAAAGGAGAGGGCATATAAGTCGCTGGTAAGACCCCAACTAGAGTATGGTTCCAATGTACGAGACCCTCACCAGAATTACTTGATTCAAGAACTGGAAAAGATCCAAAGGAAAGCAGCTCGGTTTGTTCTGGGTGATTTCCGACAAAAGAGTAGCGTTACAAAAATCTTTCAAAGTTTGGGCTGGGAAGATTGGGGAGAAAGGAGACGAGCTGTTCGATTAATTGGTTTGTTCCGAGCTGTCAGAGAGGAGAGATGGCGTGGGAGGACATCAGTAGACGAATAAGTTTGAATGGTGTCTTTAAAAGTAGGAAAGGTCACAATATGAAGATAAAGTTGGAATTCAAGAGGACAAATTTGGGGCAAATATTCGTTTATAGGAAGGGGAGTTAGGGATTGGAATAACTTCATCATCATCATCTGTTTACCCTCCAGGTTCGGTTTTTCCCTCGGACTTAGCGAGGGATCCCACCTCTACCGCCTCAAGGGCAGTGTCCTGGAGCTTCAGACTCTTGGTCGGGGATACAACTGGGGAGTATGACCAGTACCTCGCCCAGGCGGCCTCACCTGCTATGCTGAAAACGGGCCTTGTGGAGGGATGGGAAGATTGGAAGGGATAGGCAAGGAAGAGGGAAGGAAGCGGCCGTGGCCTTAAGTTAGGTACCATCCCGGCATTCGCCTGGAGGAGAAGTGGGAAACCACGGAAAACCACTTCCAGGATGGCTGAGGTGGGAATCGAACCCACCTCTACTCAGTTGACCTCCCGAGGCTGAGTGGACCCCGTTCCAGCCCTCGTACCACTTTTCAAATTTCGTGGCAGAGCCGGGAATCGAACCCGGACCTCCGGGGGTGGCAGCTAATCACGCTAACCACTACACCACATAGACGGACGATTGGAATAACTTACCAAGGGAAATGTTCAATAATTTTCCAGTTTCTTTGCGATCATTTAAGAAAAGGCTAGGAAAACAACAGATAGGGAATCTGCCACCTGGGCGACTGCCCTAAATGCAGATCAGTAGTGATTGAAGCATGACCAACCCTCTAACGCTCATATACGGCACCCTGTTCATATTGTTTCCGACCACAGGGGCGTAGCCAGGGGAAGGGGTTTACTAGAGGTTAAAAATCCCCCATTGAATTTTGCAAAAAGAAAATGAACAGAAACGGTCAATAAACAACAAACTAAACGGGCATTCAGAGACATAATCGTAAAACCAACAGATCTGTTGAATCTATTTTCTAAGAAGCCTCGAAGATTGGATTTAGATTGTAACCTGAACATGCAATAATTCACTGTAAAATTGTTGACCTTGATTGCATTGTTCTTGTTCTGTATGTTAATGTAAGATTTTGTAGTGTACTGCAATCTGAATATCAACACAATTCACTTGTATCAGTATCCTTATAATGTGCGCACCACACAAGCACCTTCAGTAAGTTCTATCAGCATTTTAAACTATAATCCCCCCCCCCCCTCCATCGGCCGATCCTGGCTACGCTACTGTATTTGTGTAGCCGATGAGAAGGTCGATGGGTTAACCCATATATGCCCAATGTTGCGTTTTTCCTGCGCAATACACTGCTCACTGTCTCTAGAACACAGCGTAATAATGGAACCGCTGCTTTTCAATTCTCGCTTAACAATCACAAAATCATGTGGCACCACAATAATGTGTTTCTTCCTTCTATACTATATGGTCGTCTGACGAGAAGTCGCGTGCATGGTACTGCGCATGCGCTAATATAAAGTCTCAAGGCCTTACAATAAACATCGGTTCCGTCCGCGGTGATTCTCGTCAACTAACATGCTGCTGTGAAGTTTCAAATCGATAGTGCAATTGCGCTTTTGTTACGCATTTAATGTAATTACTGTATAATGAACATTTTAATAATGAACACGCATCTCGCACTGTTTATCACGACTAATGTTTGTAGCTGTCACTCGTGCTGCAGCGACTTATCGTGGGACGCAGATGGCAGTTCTTAAAGGTATGTTGAACTTGCTGTTACACGGATGAATGATAGCATACAAGAGGTAAATGTTAGTTCTTGTTGATTTAAGAAAAGTCTAGGAAAACAACAGATAGGGATCTGCTTCCTGGACGCCTGCCCTACATGCAGATCAGTAGTCAAACTGCAGAATAATGCAATCACTTTATAGTGGATATACAGTCGGTATGAATCAGTCAATACAGCATAATAGTACCCAAAGTTATATGTTCGATATTGTGATGATACTTTTGATGTCACGTTTTCGCAACACTGAGCACATACGATATCATTTTGCACTAATGAATTTGAATTATTTTGCTGCAAACCTCTTGATGTTAATTCCATTTTGGGCATTTTAAAACAGTTAGAAGCGGATGAAAAAACAGTTTTCCATAATTCAGATGCTCTACATAATGTTATAATAATAATAATAATAATAATAATAATAATAATAATAATAATAATAATAATAATAATAATAATAATAATAATAATAATAATAATAATAATAATGTTATTTGCTTTACGTCCCCCTAACTACACGTTTACGGTTTTTGGAGACTCCGAGGTACCGTAGTTTAGTCCCGCAAAATTCTTTTACGTTCCAGTAAATCTACCGACACGAGGCTGACGTATTTGAGCACCTTCAAATACCACCGGACTGAGCCAGGATCGAACCTGCCAAGTTGGAATCAGAAGGCCAGCGCCTCAACCATTTCAGCCACTCAGCCCGGCATACATAATTTTATAACACGAAAAGCAGCCTTAGAAGATACAGATGAAGATAGTGGTGAAGAGGATACTGCAGGTAAACTTACCTGAATGTCATCAGTTATCTTCAGAAGGAAGAGTATTCTACAAGCTTAGGACAAGAAGCGTGTAAGGTTGCTGATGATACTGATTTACATCTTATACGAGAACCACCCTCCAGAACAATCTTTCAAACTAGTCCCGGTTAGAAATAAAATTTCGAACTATCGGATAAATCATATGGCACGGGGGTGGAAGAAAATAGATATGCACCAGAGGGAACTGAAAGGAATAATTGATAGCCAAGTTCCGTTATATTTTCAAGCACAGTTTAAAAATCACCTTTTATCTCCTCTTCAGATATTCGAACTGTATTCTACTGATAAACTTCTGTTGTTTATAGTCGAACAAACTGATATGTTAACTATCACTAGAAGAGGTAAAAACTTTCCTAGCAGCCCTTATCGTTAGTGGGTATGTACCATTTCCTAGATGCCTAATGTTTCGGGAGGAAAGCCCCGACACTCTAAATGATCCTGCATCCAAGGTAATGTGGCTCTATCGGTACAAAGAGATCATACATATCGTAGGCTACATTCAATGAAAACACAATGTTTGATAACGATGACAAGTTATAAAAAGCATGGTCTTGTATAACATCTCAAAGTACTCTGCCGTGAATATGCTGTTTGGGAGCATGGCCCAGATATATGAGTAGATGCATGGAGGTTGTCTACTATTCCTCACTGCCGTCGTACTCATACTTTTAAAAATCAGTGTACAACACTTTAAATATGGAATTAATAACAACTGCATTACAGTTTTTTTAAACAATAGCTTTTATTTATCCTATACCGATTCTAGTGCTCTTGGGCTTAACATTCAAGTAGGACTGAATATGATTTCATATGTGCCTAGTGTTGCGTTCGTTGCATCTCCAAGCATTCGTCGAAAAGTCGCTGCTGATCAAGAACGACTGAAGGTTGAGAACGTTGAAACTCACCCACTGTTTGGTCATCAACAATCTCAATCTAGACTGAAATCCAGGAAAATTTCCTTCAGACATCAAAGCCCTTGAAAGGACCACCATATAAGGCAAGACTTTTCATGTGGAGATCTAAGCAGCGAGACTGGATGGAGCCGCGTGAACATTTTCCGGCTGGCTACAATGAAGACTGGAGTGTTTGGGAGGTCCCTTAACCGATTAAGAACTGGTGTCGGCAGGATTAAGTGCTCACTTAAGTCATGGGGCTTCACATCAGAGGACAGCAAACGCGTCTGCGGTGAAGAACAAACAGTAAACCATATGTACCAATGTCCTCTCTGCCCATTTTTATGCTCAGAGCAAGATCTAATGCTTGCTGATAACAATGCCTTAGGTGTGGCTCAGCTTTGAAGAAACACCATCTAGATGTACAGTAAATTTGGTCAGTTTCCTTTGTTTGTTAATTTTTGTAAATAGTGTAATTATTATTTTATTTTAACTGTATATATTAAGTATGCTTCTGACACGAGTAAATAAATACAAGTGCTGCGTTTTAGCAACGTGCATTATTTGGAAAATAGTAAATATGATTTCGCGAATTTTCACTATATTACTTTTACATCGCCTTGAGTGAGTTCTATAAGTTCAATGAAAATATTACACACAAAAAATATTCTGGGCGTAAATGGGTGAGCACCACACACAATTTGAAGTTGATTAGTTCATTTGTTGCAAAATTATTAACAATATTTTTTTATATGTTGAATGGAAAATGCTCCTTGCGGCATAGTTTTCATTATTTTTGTGTTGTAATTTGACAGATTAAAAAATAAATAGTCATATTTATTGATATCTGTGGGTTTTTCAGTCAGGTATAAACTGCCTGAAACATAAGTTTTCAGTTTTTTTATTGTTCATATAATAGGGAAAACTCTAGTTTGGTGTTATTTTGGGAACAAAAATATCAAGTTAATATTCAACTGATAATATACTGCAGAACTAGTTTTAATTCCAGAACATACCGAAACTTTCTCAGAACATTTCACGTGAAACTGATAAGAACTCTGTTGCAAGGAGCATTTTATACACGGCAATGAGCTGATAATATTTTAAGCTATAGGCCATTCCATGTTACGGAAACAGTATTGCGCTTATGACAAAAATGTTGCCATAACGGACGGCTCTCCTGAACAGCATCACGGAAAAACGGTGGCACATATATTGGTGAAACACAGTACTTAGGTTCAAAATAAAAGAAGGAAGAATCTAAGCTGCGTTTCTTTCAAACCTAAGGTTGAGGTGTTGTAAAGGGGGAGAGGGGGGAGGGCTTATTTAGATGTTTACAGCAGCATGAGTAAACTACTACATATAGAAATTCTCAGTACTGAAGTTCAAGGCAAACTGGGAGAAAATAAATAACAGATAATTTTTATAGGCTAGGGATAGGGGAAGCAGTTATTTGCATTTAAGGAGTATGCCCCTCGGGTACTACTGTGCCGTCATATCGCCCCACGAAAAGAATGGTACCAATTGAATGCGCTTGAGAAACAAAAGATAAATAACTAAGGGACTCTCTGCAAATCATTCATTTCCATCTATACCTGAGAACGTGATTTACATTCCTCTCCCACTAATCCCGGAAAAAAGAAGATAACAGCATTAAAGATTTAATTTTAATTTTTTGATATTGAAATTGAAACTGTATTCCGGATCCAAATGGTCACCCTGATTGGAGAACGGATGATTTTTTCTTTAATAAATCTCTCTCTCTCTAGCAAATTTCTGTATCAGTACAAGTCGTGCCGTGATGTATCGCTTGCACACCGCAGCATCAACAGCTGTACAGAACAAGAATATTAGAATACACACATAAGTAAACAGGTGACTTATCTACAACAGTGATAAGCTGGCGGCGTAACGGATTACGTGTTGCATGTACCGGAGCAAATCAGAAGGAAAATGAAGGCGATAAAGCGATGGCTGTTCCCGCCATTGTGCTTCCTCCCTGCGAATGTATTTATGAAACAGGGATACAAAAACATGCAACTTCTTTCTTTGATAATACAATATATAGTACATCATAGTAGAGTATGTTTTAATCACGAGGAATTATGAGTCTCTCAGAGGGGGTGTGTTCACTCCTTGTAACAGCAATACTGTTTTCTTAACATGGAATAAGCTACAGAAAATACAATTGAAAGTTTTAAGAAACATACTTGCTTTAAAACTCCTCTGTACTGTAAGGTGAATATTATTGAAATGGTAGTCTGAAAGAAGTTGGAAGCCAGTATTGTCTAGCAACGTGAGGGAAAGAGGCGTATGCTTGCTCAATATGCATCGTGCCCCTATCTCTTAAATCCAGTATTTAGACCTGCAAAAATAACTAGGGCACAAATGAGGAAGAACTGGACAATTTTTTAGGTTAAAATTGAACATTCGAATTTTTGGTAAAATATTGCAACATTTGAGTCATGACTCCCCCTAATTTAACCACTTAAATCCTTATTCAAAAATCCGTACGAAGAACGGGCTCTGTAGCTAGTTACTACTACACTCATTAGAAGGAGGCGAGACACTTCGAAGACTGAATATATCGGCGAAGGAAAGACAAGGGTCACAAAGGGCGTGAAAATGAAAGTACTACTACTACTAAAAAGTTTTCATTCCTCCCCTGAAGAGGGAGGCGGCCCTCTTAGAGGGTGACTCCGTCTCTCAGGCGGGGAGATTTGTTATGGTGAAGGAGAGGATCGGAGAAGGCGAGGGGGTTCGCGGCCGTGGCCTATACTAGGAACTGTTCCGGCATTCGCTTTACTACAGGAGAATGGAAAACCACGGAAAACCATTCTCAGGTCAGCCGACAATTGGGGCCAGCCATGAGGTCCAGCCCTGTCCCGTCTCCCGAATGCAGAGGCGGAGTGCCACGGTAGAGCCGTGGCCACCTCTCCTCTGCTCGGTTGGCCGGTCAGAGTACAGAGCTGTTGGATCACGGACAAGCCGTGGCCACTTGAGGACCGAGACCCACTCTCCATCTACCGACCTAAATGAAAGAGAGTCGGGCTGAGAGGCTCAGACGGTTGAGGCAGTGGCCTTTTGACCCCAACTTGGCAGGTTCGATCCTGGCTAAGTCCGGTTGTATTTGAAGGTGCTCAAATGCGTCAGCCTCGTGTCAGTAAGTTTACTGGCACGTGAAAGATCTCCTGCGGAACTAAATACCGGCACCTCGGCGTCTCCGAAAACCGGAAAAGTAGTTAGTAGGACGTAAAGCCAATAACATTATTATTACAATGAAAGAGGCTTCGGGCCTCGTAAACCTAATACCGTGTGTGTATGAAGAGGAGTGTGTTGGAATATTCCCCGGATCACAGGAATCAGCAAGGCGCGATGAAAACTTTGACCCGGCTGGGAATCGAACCCAAACTCGGGGGTCTCGACGCTGATCTTTCAGGCAAGGAACCGGGCAGCCTCTCTTGAATTGAAATGAGAAGTTTCTTACGAAATACCATCAAGTGAGGGGTCCTTATTTAACCTGCTGTTTCACTGTTCTCGCTTCATATTGTTTTCTTTCCACTAGCGGTTTAACCTCGCACTAACTCAGGTAGGCTTTCGGCGATGACGGGATAGAAGAAGGTTATGATATTGTTACGTGCCACCCTGTGACAGTCCCTTTCGGTACTTCCTGGAATCGGCTAGTGAGTCACAGGACCGGGGAGTTCCCAGCCGGTCCGCAGGACGGAACCGGCTTTTCCGTGTATTGTTCCCGTCGACTGGATTCCCCGTGAGTTTCTGGGAGATGCAACGAGAATGTTCCATCTCTAGCCACATCGCGAATGTTCTGGTATACATCAGCCGAGCTATAAAAGGGGAGGCTAGCCGCGGACAGTCGGTCAGTCTTAGTCACTGTGGAATCAGTCTAACCCTCAGTGTGTTGGGGTTCGGTGGATGTGCTGAGGGCGTGTCGCCAGTGCCTCACCGGAATCTGAACAAGGAGTTGTTGTTGCGTCGGAGTGTCGAGTGAGTAGCTCTACTGAAGAAGGCGTGCGGGATAGAAGACGGTGTACTGTCTTAGGCTGCTTTCACACGGTCCACCGCCT
The DNA here is from genome assembly GCF_040414725.1 of Anabrus simplex. NCBI lineage: Eukaryota > Metazoa > Arthropoda > Insecta > Orthoptera > Tettigoniidae > Anabrus > Anabrus simplex. Next base: position 17,245,245 of record NC_090265.1, on the reverse strand, counting down.
TCCACGCCACACCACCACAGGTGTAGAAAGGCGCCCGAAGTATTCAGACGAGACACCTCGCGTGGCGCCACCTCCCTTCACTCTCGTCAACATCAGGCTGCTGTCAACCAGCCGGAAGTCTCTTCCACTCTTGGTGACAGGTAACTCACATTTCCATGGTCCAAAGTCAAAAGTCATCTCCGTACTGGCCATGAAGGCCCTTGGAGGGGTGGAAGGTAAAGGCTTCCACCATTCGTAATCTCGGCACGCGATGGGGTGGAGTGGTTAGCTCTACGCCCGACCGCCTTTGCCCCCAGGAATTAACCTGGTACTCATTTTTGGTGTAGGCTGAGTGAACCTCATGGCCATGTGCACCTCCGGAAGTGGAAATTTCGTTTCTTAAATTTTACGACTTCCTGACGGGGATTCAAACCCACGTCCTTCCGGACGAACCGAGCACGACTTTACCACCTCGGCCAGGCATCCCCTTCCAAAGTCAAACTGAGATGCAAAAGATGTGATAGGGACTAGAAGTTTCCGAAAGTGGACTGCAAGGGAAAAAGTCTGAAAAGTGTAGTGGAGGTGCATGGAAGGCAGTGGACCGTGTGAAAGCGGCCTTAGAGTACTGTGTGTGTGTGTGTGTGTAATTGGAACAGTGTTAATAGTTGTTTCATCAGGAGTACTGTCCGGCTGTTTAGTACTTTTGAATTGTTGTTGTTTAGTCGTTCACTGCATGTGACTGTGTAAATCACCGGAGTCGAACCAAAGAACAGTCATTGTGTGTTGTGTGGCCAGCAGCCTGTGTTCAAACCTAGCTGTCTGCATGCAGCTGCTGTGGAGGGTGATTGGGTTTGGAGAAGTGAAAGTAAGGCGAGCCTGTGAATAGGATTGTAGCGCTCTCAGGTAATTCCAATGAGCCGGGCTGGTTTACGTTACTCTACTCTACCATTGTCTGGTAGAGTTGACACTCTTATCGTTCATACGGGAGTAGAGTCATACAGTATAGTTTTTTTTTTTTGTTAATTGCTTTACGTCGCACCGACTCAGATAGGTCTTATGGCGACGATGAGACAGGGAAGGGCTAGGAGTGGGAAGGAAGCAGCCGTGGCCTTAATTAAGGTACAGCACCAGCATTTGCCTGGTGTGAAAATGGGAAACCACGGAAAACTATTTTCAGGGCTGCCGACAGTGGGGTTCGAACCTACTATCTCCCGAATACTGGATACAGTATAGTAGCACCATGTCAAGGCGTAAGCATATCGTAAGGAAGTGTTTAAAGACATTTGCAAATATATTACTGCAAGAGGTTAGTGAAGCTTTAGAAAAAGAAGTAAATGAAGAAGGGAATGGATAAGAGGCTGGCTTAGTAGGAAATGTACATTCGGGGTTAGCACTGATTCTGAAAGAACTTGCGACAGAGGATAAAGAAGAATACAGAAAGTTGCATTCTCTAAACATAAAACACTTAAGAGAAGGAGTGTAAATGTCAGCTGCACCACCTCTAGACTTTTGGATTTACGAATTTTCATAAGTTCTTGTTTGTAGTTACATCGCATTTTTTGATTTTCTGTTTCAGTTCTATTATACCAAAAAATCTTTACCCATTTTCCTAAGCAATTCCTCTTCCGCCGCCCGCCTCATATTCTCGTTTCTTTAAATAATGCTGTTTATGTTCCATAAATATTCTTTTTCACGATAAAGTTCTACAAATTTGCACGTTTCTTCTTCCGTCCATTTCATATTTCCGCCAAACAAACGCACAGATGCTCAATTTACTCTGCTCCACGGAATGCCACATGGAAATTACGTAGTCGAATGACGCACCAACTGAAAAATCGAGCGTCGTCGGCCTTCTCCGCCAGCTCTCGGAGCTCGGTTCCGATGGAGGGGGAAGGAAAGTAAGCGGAATCCCATTCTACTCTAGCTGCCAATATCCCAGTTGTTTATACGATGCTAGTGGCTCTACTTACCTCGCTACTCTACCCGCGCAAAGCAGCCTTCAAAGCTACGTACTTTCCACGTGTGTACGGGCGGCATTGTTGGAGAACCAGGAAAGGAAACGAACTGATAACATGTATTTAAGGAGACATGACGAAAGCTATCACTCAAACTTAATTACAAAATATACCTTATCATGGATGATGAGAGCAAGTTTTATAATTTATTTCTATTAATAAGAAATCAGTTTCATTTTGATCTGTCAGCAATTAAGAGTGATATTGAAAAAAATTCCTACGAGAACTGTAAGAAAGGTTACTACCCCGGGAAAAAACCTTGCCATCACAACGAGGTACGGTAAGCAAATAGTTGTCAGTACATTACTATTTTAACATTAATCCATTTGTTCCCAGAGATTATTATTATTATTATTATTATTATTATTATTATTATTATTATTATTATTATTATTATTATTATTATTATTATTAACAAATACATCGCAACTGGGAAATATCCCGGTGGCAGTGATCACTTACACTAGTGTACAACAAGCAATTCCATGGAAAGAAAATACTATATATAATACTATATTAATTCAGTGAACATTAGCCAATATTAAAGTTTTGAAAGGAATACTCATTTTCCTTCCGCAGATCTCTACTTGTTCTCGAATGATACCACTTAACTTTATATCCTCACTAGTTGATGTACCCGTGCTTCGCTACGGGATTCTCAGAAAGACTGTCTTTGTGGTTTTCCTAACTATAGTTAACTCAGGTCATTACAAAAACGTCAGTAGGAATGTAGGGATTAAAAGCAATGTTATCATATAAAATACTCGCTCAAATGAAAAACCGCACATTTTCTCACTTTTAACGAACAGTACTACGGTGCCGATCTAACAGTCCAAAGATCCAGTGCTGGAATGACCAGACCGCAGACAGCCGCGAACACTCCTCTGCCATTGCCCCGTTAAATATACACACTGCTCATTCCAATCAGTGCCTCAGGGCTGGGATTTAATAACTCGAATGCTATGATGAACCAGTTTGTTACGTACCAGCAGTTTCAGAAAATTTATGAACCAGAGGAATGGTATGCTTAAGAAGAAAGTTATCTTACTCCCCAGCTACTTCCTGCCAATATTCAGGCAGACTGTTGTACTCGAAATGACCGGGCGAGTTCGCTGTGCAGTTAGGGGCGCGCAACTGTCAGTTTGCATCCGAGAGGTAGTGGGTTCGAAAACCACTGTCGACAGCCCTGAAGATGGTTTTCCGTGCTCTACCATTTTCACACCACGCAAAGGCTGGGGCTGTATCGTAATTAACACCAGGGCCACTTCCTTTCCACTCCTATCCCTTTCCTATCCCATCGTCGCCATAATACCTAACTGTTTCGGTGCGACGTAAAGCAAATTTTAAAAAAAACTCGGTATACAGCAGTAATCCCATCTATCGGACATGACTGGCAATAAAAGACATAAAGCACATCACAACAAACAATGGTCAATGTAATGTTATTGTTGTTCAATGTTATGAGCTTTCTGTATTGTAGGCCTTCACATTTACAGTAGTTTTCTTTCGACTCTGTGATATTAGGGCGTCTTACGAAATTATTTATAGCGTAGGCTGTAGTTCATTATTCCCCGACTTTACATAACGATTTTCAGTAAATTCTGTTCACCTATTGTCTCGTGACTTGACGCTGATATGGACTTAGCAACAAAAATCCAAATTCATGAATATCTCTGTTATCATAGCCGGTACGGTAAAAATGCATTATAAGATATAAATGATCGGAAATTTAATACAATATAACTATAGTAATGTAGTATTTGTCGATAGGACCACTTTTTTAAATCGTGTGGCTATTACTAGCCGAGTGCAGCCCTTGTAAGGCAGACCCTCTGATGAGGGTGGGCGGCATCTGCCATGTGTAGGTAACTGCGTGTGATTGTGGTGGAGGATAGTGTTATGTGTGGTGTGTGAGTTGCAGGGATGTTGGGAACAGCACAAACACCCAGCCCCCGGGCCATTGGAATTAACCAATGGAGGTTAAAATCCCCGACCCGGCCGGGAATCGAACCCGGGACCCTCTGAACCGAAGGCCAGTACGCTGACCATTCAGCCAACGAGTCGGACGATAGGACCACTGATAACAAACATTTGAGAATTAAATTTTAGGCATTCCCTAAACTACCATTCCACTCAGCGTGAATAAAATTATTTATGGCTTAGATTGTACCGACTTATTTCTCAACTTTGCATACAGATTTTCATTAAGATTGGACCACTAACAACAAAAATTTGAGAATTTAAGTTTAGGCCTTCCCTTAAACTACAATTTCTTTCAGCTTGAATAAGATTATTTATGGGCTAGATTGTAGCGACTTATTTCCCGACTTTGCATATCGATTTTCATTAAGATAGGACCACTAATAACATAAATATTTGAGCAATAAATCTTAGGCTTTTCCCTAAACTGCCATTTCTCTCAGCGTGAATAAGATTATGCATGGCCTAGATTGTAGCGACTTATTCCCGAACACTAGATACCAATTTTCATTAAATTATCTTAAGCCGTTTTCTCGTGATGCGTGTACATACATACATACATACATACATACATACATACATACATACATACATACATACATACAGAAATTACGGAAAATTAAAAAGTGCATGTCCTTGCTACTACACGACCGATACAGAAATAGCATCCCATTTAAATTCTGAGCAATGTACAGACAAAACTCTTATTTTATATATACCAGGAGGCTCACGGACGCCGTACTTTCTACTTATAAATGTCCCGCATGAACAAGTGATGTGTGGGTTATCTACCAACTGATTTTAACAGGGGAACTACTGCCAGCGGGCAGGTTACGTCAGAATATGAAGAGATAAAAAACAGAGTCACACTCGCAGCATGTTACTCAGCGTTGCCGGTCGAATGCACCCCTTGTATTAGTAAACATCGTTTTCGACCGCATAGCCCTAGGCTGGTGTGTGCTACAGCCGCACTGTATTTGCTGTCTGCATATCGGCAGTAGCTAGTGTGATCAGCAGCGGTGAATACATAGACATTATTTTAATCTGGACAACCTGGTCGGAATGCAACAGAAGCTCCAAACAGACGTACGCCTTCTACACACATATTTCGCCGAACAGTATTCGTTTTTGTTCCATGCAATCATCTCTTTTATCGAGTTTAATGTCTACACGTGTATAAATTAATTTATTAGACTTCATTTACTGCATCTTTGGCGTGTCTACAAACAGTAGCGGCGGTTAGGGGGTGGGGTGAGGAGGGACAGTCGCTCCCACCCGCACTTTGTCGAGTAAATATGACATTTATTCCATTTTAGCCAGCTGGAACTAGGAATTATTTTAAAAAGGCTATTTGTACAAGCCTTGTTGTCTTATATGCTAAATCTTTCCTTTATTGTATAGCGCTACGGCAAGTAGTGGAGACGTTGCATGTGCTGTGAGGAAGGGCAGTAGGGGTACAAATATATATATACACTGACTGACAGAGCAAATGCAACACCAAGAAGGAGTGGTCAGAACTTTATGCCAATTGCAGGGTAGACTGACGTCACTGAGGTATGCTCATGATGTGAAATGCGCCGCTGTGCTGCGCACGTAGCGAACGATAAATGGGACACGGCGTTGGCGAATGGCCCACTTCGTACCGTGATATCTCAGCCGACAGTCATTGTAGAACGTGTTGCCGTGTGCCACAGGACACGTGTATAGCTAAGAATGCCAGGCCGCCATCAACGGAGGCATTTCCAGCAGACAGACGACTTTACGAGGGGTATGGTGATCGGGCTGAGAAGGGCAGGTTGGTCGCTTCGTCAAATCGCAGCCGATACCCATAGGGATGTGTCCACGGTGCAGCGCCTGTGGCGAAGATGGTTGGCGCAGGGACATGTGGCACGTGCGAGGGGTCCAGGCGCAGCCCGAGTGACGTCAGCACGCGAGGATCGGCGCATCCGCCGCCAAGCGGTGGCAGCCCCGCACGCCACGTCAACCGCCATTCTTCAGCATGTGCAAGACACCCTGGCTGTTCCAATATCGACCAGAACAATTTCCCGTCGATTGGTTGAAGGAGGCCTGCACTCCCGGTGTCCGCTCAGAAGACTACCATTGACTCCACAGCATAGACGTGCACGCCTGGCATGGTGCCGGGCTAGAGCGACTTGGATGAGGGAATGGCGGAACGTCGTGTTCTCCGATGAGTCACGCTTCTGTTCTGTCAATGATAGTCACCGCAGACGAGTGTGGCGTCGGCGTGGAGAAAGGTCAAATCCGGCAGTAACTGTGGAGCGCCCTACAGCTAGACAACGCGGCATCATGGTTTGGGGCGCTATTGCGTATGATTCCACGTCACCTGTAGTGCGTATTCAAGGCACGTTAAATGCCCACCGCTACGTGCAGCATGTGCTGCGGCCGGTGGCACTCCCGTACCTTCAGGGGCTGCCCAATGCTCTGTTTCAGCAGGATAATGCCCGCCCACACACTGCTCGCATCTCCCAACAGGCTCTACGAAGTGTACAGATGCTTCCGTGGCCAGCGTACTCTCCGGATCTCTCACCAATCGAACACGTGTGGGATCTCATTGGACGCCGTTTGCAAACTCTGCCCCAGCCTCGTACGGACGACCAACTGTGGCAAATGGTTGACAGAGAATGGAGAACCATCCCTCAGGACACCATCCGCACTCTTATTGACACTGTACCTCGACGTGTTTCTGCGTGCATCGCCGCTCGCGGTGGTCCTACATCCTACTGAGTCGATGCCGTGCGCATTGTGTAACCTGCATATCGGTTTGAAATAAACATCAATTATTCGTCCGTACCGTCTCTGTTTTTTCTCCAACTTTCATCCCTTTCGAACCACTCCTCCTTGGTGTTGCATTTGCTCTGTCAGTCAGTGTGTGTGTATATATATATATGTTGAACCATATTGGTCATTGTCCAAGAGTCATTATTTGAGCCTGAGATATCAAGTACACTTGAGACCACCGTAGAAGCATCTTGAAGGTCCTTGTATTCTAATTTATGGCCTGGGAGCGGTGGAGAGTGTGCAGTTCTCGTGGGAATGGAGCCGCTAAATAATTTGGAAATCTCTGGAATCTCATAAGACAAATTTATTACCCCCAAGCCAAGCGCGTCAATTTAGAAGCGGGACGCGGAACACTCAACAGAGCTAGCGTGCCAACAAAGATTTGGAGCGAAAGGGAAATTAATTTATACCTGCAAGCACAGAAGAAATGCATTTAATCTGAGAAGAAAATTGCAACCTACGTAAACTGAGCAAAATTTTGATATGCGACTTGAGCATAGCTAAAAGTGCATATGTGAAATGAGCACTTAGCGCGCTTATTGCAAGGAGACCGCCAGCGGGAGATTCTCGCGGGAAAATCATTAGCGTGGGTACGCGAGACGTGTTATAAATATGCAGCACGAGAGCACTCGAGACGACACTCTTTGACTGTCTCGCAACTGCAACGGTGTGATACAACGCCAGGAGGACATCGTGAATCAGATCGAAGCGGCGAGCTGTTAACATCCAATACAATCTACTTGGGAATTGAAGTAAGTAAATAATCTGCATAATCAAGTTGAATCTCTCAGACTACATGTGTTTGTTTGCCTGTCTTGGAAATGTACTGCCTATAATTCCACTATCTCGCTTGTAATTCGAATAGCTTTTAGGGCCAAGTATTAGAAACGAGGTTCGTAACCTTATTATAGCTCAGCTAATGCCTGGTCGTTTGGAAAAATATTTCTGTGATAGAAAGACTGTATCTAGGCCTACTTGGTGAAAATATGAATGATGGGTGTACTTGACATCGAACTAAAAGGAACTTTAAATCGTGTGAAAGGGGCGTGAGTGGAGACTTGGTAACTTATGTCTCTTTTACAGTTTCCCTTCACGTATACCACGTGAGAAACACCGCAGTGAACGAGAGAGAACAACCAGCTGTAGCAACGGGACAGCTGTCGAGACGACCGAGCATCGACGCGGGGACTCCAAGGAGGCGGGGCTCGCCACGAGACCGGAAGAGACTGGACCACCTTCACGGAAGCTGGAGAAGAATCATTCACCAGCCAGCATGGATCCAGCGACCTACATAACTTCGCAGATGGCAATGTCATCTGTCACCATGATATAAGCCCCAGGGTTCCATAGAGAGGCGCCTCACAATGTCATCGGTACTCCAAGGTCAGAACAACCCAATTTTTAATTAGCATGGGCTAGATTAAACGTAAAATTCAAGGTGGCGTCAGCCACGACAGTAATGTACATAATGTTTGTATAGGATAGGGATACACAGACCTCGAACTCTGGACAGTAGTTATGGTTGTAAATTTGTATAGTTTCACCTTGTATTATGTTTGATTCTGTTCGTGGCATCTTTTATGTTTTGGTCAAGGCAGCTAGGTCTTGTTAGCCAGACACACAGAGGATTTTTATATCATGGTTATTGGACGTAAGTTTTTCATACTGGAGACGGATTCCTTGACTGGCACAGGTTAGCATGGCTGGAGGTGTTAGACAATATGATAGTGCTTCATATGCACGGTAAAGATAGCTAATTTGCACGCATGGACGTGATAGGAATGAGTGCTGTTGATGCAATATGAATAATTTTGATAGTGCCAGGGAATTGAACCCAGGTGTCATGATGACATGGCCTATGGAGGCAGATATGAAATATGAATAATCTTGGTAGTGCCAGGGAACTGAACCCAGGTGTCATGAGGAAAAGCCCTAAGGAGGCAAAGTGTGTGAGAGTAATAAGTATGTCCAAGCCCTATAGAGGCCAAAATGATGATGTGATGATTTCAGCACTAAAAGGTTTGATGTATGTTAATGATAGGGGATGAGGAATCCCTGTAGTTGAACAGCTGTGCGTTATGTAGGATGGCGGGTAGAACCCTCTGCCATGTGACTTGTGTGAAGCAGGACAGTCGAGTATGACGTCATTGACGGGAAGATTTTGTCTCTGTCTGCGTGTTTGTTTTGTTTTCAAGTGCTTAGGGGTAGACGCCCTTGGCTTGTGACCTTGCCCATAGCGGCCTGTGAGGAACGCAGTTCGTTTGTTTGGTTTAAATTTTTTTGTCTGCTTAATCTCGCAACATGTTTATTTCACCACGTATTGTTGGAGCGGGGATATTTATGGGTTTATTGATATGTGTGTATACCTTAGTTATGTTGGACTGTGAGCTTTCATCCAGTCCCGGTTTAATACTATAAAGCCTTGATTACGGTAGTGCATGGGTTCGAGGTCTTGTGTCACAGTTTTACGCAAGGGAGATTGCCTTTGATATTTTTCCTTTTGCCCAGGTAGTTCTCTTATCGTCCTATTTCGACTCATTCTGTTGTTCAACCCTTGTTCCAGCCCGGCTGACCGATGGTTTGTAAATGGAAGCCCACGGCGGTATCATATCGAAATATATCAAAGTTTCATACTCCTGTATAGATACGATTTTGGATCTAAAATTTATTTTGTAATAAATTCATCAAGTGATTTTTATGAATGCAGCTTGGTTTCTCGTAGTTTTGTCATTTTTATTTTAGATTATGCTTACCTGATTAGTCACATATCCTGTTGTTTATCATAATTTCACCCTTTGCTTTCCCACGTATTCCCTGAGATCTGCGCGACTGAGTTGCTGTGCGAGGATATGTGTACAGGTAAGACCATGTGCATAAGCTCACTATTGTGGGAGTGTTGTTCACTATGGTGCGCTTGGTTCGAGTTCAGCATTCGCTTGATGGGAACCAATCGCATTGTAGGGCACAGTATATATATATTGCTATTTGCTTTACGTTGCACCGACACAGATAGGTCTGGGAGATAGGAGTGGGAAGGAAGCGGCCGTGGCCTTAATTAAGGTACAGCCCCAGCATTTGCCTGGTGTGAAAATGGGAAACCACGGAAAACCATTTTCAGGGCTGCCGACAGTGGGGTTCGAACCTACTATCTCCCGAATACTGGATACTGACCGCACTTAAGCGACTTCAGCTATCGAACTCGGTACAAATATTTTGCCGAGGTCGTGGCCGCTGAGTTATAATTCACCCGCTTGCCGCGCTCATTCGTCAGTCTGGCAGTCTCTTTATTGTCTGTTAGTTTCTTAGTGTGTATTCAAATACTAAATGATTATTAATTGCATAATCATGTCGTACATCTATGTAATTGTACAGAGCGATCTGGCCGTGGGGTTAATTTCAACGTGAGAGAATACCAACTTTACATTCACCGGTCCGCCTCTGTGGTGTAGTGGTTAGCGTGATTAGCTGCCACCCCCGGAGGTCCGGGTTCGATTCCCGGCTCTGCCACGAAATTTGAAAAGTGGTACGAGGGTTGGAACGGGGTCCACTCAGCCTCGGGAGGTCAACTGAGTAGAGGTGGGTTCGATTCCCACCTCAGCCATCCTGGAAGTGGATTTCCGTGGTTTCCCACTTCTCCTCCAGGTAAATGCCGGGATGGTACCTAACTTAAGGCCACGGCCGCTTCATTCCCTCTTCCTTGCCTGTCCCATCCAAACTTCCCATCCCTCCACAAGGCCCCTGTTCAGCATAGCAGGCGAGGCCGCCTGGCCTAGGTACTGGTCATTCTCCCCAGTTGTATCCATGACCCAAAGTCTGCATCTCCAGGACACTGCCCTTGAGGCAGTAGAGGTGGGATCCTTCGCAGAGTCCGAGGGAAAAACCGACCCTGGAAGGTAAACAGATTACGAACGAACATTCACCGGACTAAATTATTTCATTTATATTATGCTTTTTTATATGTAATTAATCAGCCCCGTGGATTAGGCCTATTCGTAATAATAGTTTTTTTGAGATTTTGATTTTCACCAGGTCTCACAAACATACTACGGGGCATTTACTTAATAAATAACATAACACAAAGAAATAACTTAGGAACGTTGGCATTAGCTCCTGTTGAAATACGATTACAACTGTTTTTTTTTTTTTTTTTTTTTTTTTTTTTTTTTTTTTTTTTTTTTTTTTACAATTTGCTTTACGTTGCACCGACATAGATAGGATTTATGGCGACGATAGGACAGAAAAGGGCTACGCGTGGAAAGGAAGCGACCGTGGCCTTAAATAAGGTATAGCCCCAGCACTTGCCTGGTGTGAAAATGGGAAACCACGGACAACCATCTGCAGGGCTGCTGACAGTGGGATTCGAAACTACTATCTCCCGAGTGCAAACTCAAAGCTGCATGCCCGTAACCCCACCGCCACCTCGCCCGGTATAATTACGTAGAAGTACGGCATGATTATGCAATTAAAAATAATTTAGTATTTGAATACTCGCCAAGAAACTAACAGACACTAAAGAGACTGCCAGACTGATGAATGTGCGCGACAAGTGGGTGAATTATAACTCAGTGGCCACGACCTCGGCAAACAATATATACCCCTACTACCCTTCCTCACAGCACAGGCAAAGTCTCCATTACTTGCCGTAATCATCATCATCATCTGTATCTGTTTACCCCCCAAGTTCGGCTTTTCCCTCGGACTCAGCGAGGGATCCCACCTCTACCGCCTCAAGGGCAGTGTCCCGGAGCTTCAGACTCTTGGTCGGGGGATACAACTGGGGAGAATGACCAGTACCTCGCCCAGGCGGCCTCACCTGCTATGCTGAACAGGGACCTTGTGGAGGGATGGGAAGATTGGAAGGGATAGGCAAGGAAGAGGGGAAGGAAGCGGCCATGGCCTTAAGTTAGGTACCATTCAGGCATTCGCCTGGAGAAGTGGGAAATCACGGAAAACCATTTCCAGAATGGCTGAGGTGGGAATCGAACCCACCTCTACTCAGTTTACCTCCCGAGGCTGAGTGGACTCCGTTTCAGCAATCGTACCACTTTTCAAATTTCGTGGCAGAGCCGGGAGTCGAACCGGACCTCCGGGGGTGGCAGCTAATCATACTTGCCGTAGTGCTATACAAATTGGTTAGCGGCGACGAACAGCATTTTGTGCGTATTTCCGTCAATAATTATGTTAATAATTAAAGAAAATAAATGAAGGAATTAGCAAATAAGATAACAAGGTTTGTACAAAAAGCTTTTTAAAATAATTCCTAGTTCCAGCTGGTTAAAGCGGAATGAAAATGTAATGTGTACTCCACAAAGTGGAGGGGGGGGGGGGAGCGGCTGTCCCTCCTCGCCGCACCTACTAATCGCCGCTACTGTTTGTAGACACGCCAAAGTGTAGAAAAGGAAATCTAATAACTTATTTATTTATACAAGTGTAGACATTCCACTCGATGGAAGAGTTGCATGTATGAAACAAAAACTAATACTGTTCGGTGAAGTACGTATGTAGAAGGCATACGTCTGTTTGGAGCTTCTGTTGCATTCCGACCAGATTGTCCAGATTAAAATAATGTCTATGTATTCACCGCTGCTGATCACACTAGCTACTGCCGATATGCAGATAGCAATTACAGTGCGGCTGTAGCACACACCAGCCTAGAGCTATGTGGTCGAAAACGATGTTTACTAATGCAAGGGGTGCATTCGACCGGCAACGCTGAGTAACATGCTGCGAGTGTGACTCTGTTTCTTATCTCTTCATATTCTGACGTAACCTGCCCGCTGGCAGTAGTTCCCCTGTTAAAATCAGTTGGTAGACACCCTACACACCGCTTATGCATGCGGGACATTTATAAGTAGAAAGTACAGCGTCCGTGAGCCACCTGGTATAGATTACTGCCTTAAATCTCCAGGTCTGTCACTATTAATAAATGTCGCAATTTCGTTTGTGATTGCAGATATATTGGCAACCTTTTCACCGACCGGACCGAACATCTGTAGAATAAATCCACCACGTCTTGGTTTTCACTTTTCGTGAGCGTCTCAATGAGATTACACCTTTCTTCTTCTGATTGTTGTACCGAGCTCGATAGCTGCAGTCGCTTAACTGCGGCCAGTATCCAGTATTCGGGAGACAGTAGGTTCGAACCCCACTGTCGGCAGCCCTGAAGATGGTTTTCCGTGGTTTCCCATTTTCACACGAGGCAAATGCTGGGGCTGTACTTTAATTAAGGCCACGGACGCTTCCTTCCCACTCCTAGCCCTTCCCTGTCCCATCGTCGCCATAAGACCTATCTGTGTCGGTGCGAAGTAAAGCAACTAGCAGCTCTTCTGATTGTTCCAGCAATCGCGCGCCGGGCTCAGTGGCTCAGACGGTTAAGGCGCTGGCCTTCTAACCCCAATTTGGCAGGTTCGATCCTGGCTCAGTCCGGTGGTATTTGAAGGTACTCAAATACGACAGCCTCGTGTCGGTAAATTTACTGGTACGTAAAATAACTCATGCGGGACTAAATTCCGGTACCTCGGCGTCTCCGAAGACCGTACAAGTAGTTAGTCGGACGTAAAGCAAATAACATTATTATCCAGCAATCGCGAAAACTGGCTAGTTTGCGGTCTGATCCTTCTCCCACGTACTCGGTGTACGCCTGTCATCAATAGTACTCACCGAGTCGATAGTTTCTTCTTCCAGTACTTGCGGATTGTTCGCGGCTACTTCTTGACGACACTCGTAATGTATTTGTGGTATCGCCTGTCGCAAGAGGAAATCCCTCATAAACCTGTGACTCTAGGGGGTCTGGTGCCAGGTATCTGGCCTACTGTACTACGTAAACAGATCTGGGTGCAATATACTGTAGGTAAATATTCACAACATCCGCGGATAACCATTCGTGGATGGGGATGGGGAGCGGAGTGGGATATTATTTTGTATATCCGCACAGGGCTCTCTTTATAAGCTGCTCGGCATATTGGAATGTATGTTTACTCTATTTCGGGCGAAGATTGTAACAAAAGATGGAGATCCATCAGAGACACCTGTGAACGTCTGAAAAGGCATGGTAAATGAGGCACTGGTTCTGTAGTCCGTTCGAAGCGTATTGTCCTTTTTCTGTACTTTAATGTGTTCTGCAGTCCGAATATCAACACAATTCACTTGTAGCAGTGTCCTTATAATGACATATCATTCATGTGCGCGCCACACAAGCACCTTCATTGTGTTCTACCACCATTTAGTAACCATACCCCCCCTCCCCCCCGCGGCTACGCTGCTAGATGTGCGTGCACATATTCTTTGTATAATGGGTACAAAAATCATTCTAATAAATAGGTTACTTGAAAATATTTTATGAGAGACGTCGGTGCAGTTTTCTGACAAACGGATCTCATAAAGAAAAGAGACCAACTAATGTGCTTAGTAATAATTCATTTGTTCCAATATGTGTCATTAATATATTGTGAATATTATTATGTATTAATACAGTCGTAAACAACTTCTCACTTTTGTTTAATTTTCCTGTTTTATCCTTCCAGGTGTTATCACGGATCAAGAGTCAGCTTCAGCATCGAACAGCAGAGGGTTTTCTCCAACTAGTCATACTAATATCCCGTCTTCTTCGCCAGTAAATTTAATTTCCGACATTATACCACTTCAGAATGCACGTGCTGTGTCAGCTTGTCGCGAGGCACTACTGGTCTGAAAGCGGTCTCCTACGCTTTGCATCGGTCGCCTGCCTCTGTCTGGCATCCTTCGCACATCACATGTCCACACGCATTTTTTCGGCTGGGTGGCGCTCTTCTCTGCAGTTCCTCAGTCGGCCCAAGAATAATTAAACGGGCAGGCGCCTAGTTGGCTGTCGCCTCCCCTCTTCACCATGAAATTTCATCTCATCCTTGGTGTGGACCTCGCTATCGCCGAGTCTCATCTTTACGACATTCTTCCCATCCGCTCTGCCCGTCGGCTACCGGACCGCTCCACAAATGGCATGTCAACGCAGATTATGGTGCAATTCCTTGCAGGCGTCGACCTCACTCCAATGTACGTCAATGGAGTCACCATTAATGGACGACTTTGTGAGGTGGTCCCCCTTCCTGAGCACATTCTTCAACAACTGCGCTCTGACCCCGGCACTATTCCCAGCGTTCATTCCTGTCCCCCTCTCACACTTCAGCATTTCCCGCCGCTCCCCACCTCCATCACGACCACCCGAACTACTACTACTACCACCACCATCACAACTTCTGCTCTCCCGAGTACTTCCCCCATTCCTGTTACAAATAGCCACCCCTCTCCCATCATGTCTGCCCCTGCCATCGCCCTACCCGCTACATCGCCCAGTTCCCAACAGCCCCCTGCCACCTCCCAGAATGCCACCATCACTACTCAGGCAGCTTCCGACGGGGAGTCTGCCGCTACCACAGCCTCTCATCGGCCTCCATTATCGAGCTGTGTCCTTCGTGGCGTTGACCCTGGCATCACTGAACAAGACCTTCTGACGAATCTCCACTTGGCAGGTGTCCCAGTACGGCGGTCGTACCGTATATACAACACTGCCGGTCCGACATATATGGTCCGACTACAACTTCCATCCGATGACGAAGTTAACCGGCTGATCTCCAACGGCGTCCAACTTCACCGGAAAACTTATCGAGTGGAACCTTCTCGCTCCCCGCCCCGCACCGTGCGCTCTCCCTCCCGTCCCCCCTCTCCTCGCCCTCGTCCAGTACCGCCACCCACCCCGCCTCCGCAAGCAATCTACCCCCCTGCTACACAACCTCCCTTCACACTACCGCCTCTCTCCATCCTCGAACTTCTCCGTTTACTAGCCACTTCCGTCACCAATATCACCACTAACCTCTATTATCTACTCCTACAACATTACCCTTGTCCTCCTCCTTATACCTTCCTCCCGACCTCTCTACCTGTACCTGCACAACCTATGTAAATACTCTTGTACGTACTTCTATGTAACGCTTTCCATTTCTGTACTGCGCGTCCGAGATACTTTGCTCTGTAAATAAATTTCTCGCCTCTTTTCTTCTGGTGTCCGTAGGGTTCCCTCGTGCGGGGGCTTTGCGGGTCGTCCCTGGGTTCCGCCTTGTTGGTCGCGGTCTCCCTGAGCCGATCCACTTATTAACGTCTTTTTCTGGTATGTGCGATACATACCCCCACTATTTTCTTTTTCTCGGTTTCTCTTCACCACATATGGCCGAAGACCTCCTCGTTGAGCTGATGGCCCGCCCACCCTAAAGGGGTGGGAATGAAATGACCATTTGTCACGTCACGTCTGTCTGGCACTGTCAAATGTAAGTACTTCATCGCTTGTCTCTGCCGTGTGCAGCCAAATGGTACCTTCAAGCTGAATTGTTGTATGAGCACTTACCACCGTTTATCGGTGGGTGCTCCTTGAACGTGCGATAGTATCATGGATGTTGTACAATTTATCCCGTGATAATAAACCAATTAGTGGGGTCGAACTGGTCCGATCCTAAATTATCAAAAGCAAGGATCGAAGAAGCCTTATCGTCCGCTCTGTTATACCAGCTGTCCCAACAAAATGACACAGGACAATATCTATTTATAAATATATATAGAATAAGAGTTTTGTCTGTACATTACTCAGAATTTAAAAAGTAATTGTATTTCTGAATCGTTCGAGTCCACAGTAACAAGGAAATGCACTTTTTAATTTTCCGTAATTTCTGTCTGTCTGTCTGTCTGTCTGTCTGTCTGCCTATCTGTCTGTATGTACTGTATGTATGTACGTGCATAACGAGAAAACGGCTGAAGAGAATTGAATGAAAATTGGTATGCGAAGTCGGGAAATAAGTCGCTACAATCTAGACCATAAATAATTTTATTCACGCTGAATGAAATGGTGCCAGCCCCGTGGTGTAGGGGTAGCGTGCCTGCGTCTTACCCGGAGGCCACGGGCTCGATTCCCGGCCAGGTCAGAGATTTTTACTTGGACCTGAGGGCTGGTTCGAGGTCCACTCAGCCTACGTGATTAGAATTGAAAAGCTATCTGACGGTGAAATAGCGGCCCCGGTCTAGAAAGCCAAGAATAACGGCCGAGAGGATTCGTCGTGCTGACCACACGACAACTCGTAATCTGCAGGCCTTCGGGCTGAGCAGCGGTCGCTTGGTAGGCCAAGCCCTTCGGGGCTGCGCCATGGAGTTTGGTTTGGTTTAGTTTGGAATGAAATGGTAGTTTAGGGGAAAGCCTAACATTTAATTCTCACATAGTTTTATTAGTGGTCCTATCGATAAATACTACATAACTAAAGTTATATAGTATTAAATTTCCGATCATTTATGTCTTAAACATTTTTATCGTACCGGCTATGGTAACAGAGATATTCATGAATTTGAATTTTTGTTGCTACGTCCTTGTCAGCGCCGAGTCACGAGAAAATGGGTAAACAGATTTAATGAAAATCGGTATGTAAAGTCGGGGAATAGGCCTAAGGAACTACAGTCTACGCTATAAATAATTTTATAAGGTGCCCTAATATCACCGAGTCGGAAGAAAACTAAATGTGAAAGCATACAATGTGGAAAGCTTATAAAACTGATCAACAATAACATTACATTGACCATTGTTTGTTGTGATGTGCTTTGTGTCTTCTGTTGCCACTCATCTGCGATAGACGGGATTACTGCTGCGTACCGAGTATAACAGCCTGCCTGAATACTGGCGGGAAGTAGGTGGGGAGTTAGATCTCTCCCTTCTTTAGCATGCCCCGCTGGTTCATAAATTTTCTGATACTACAGGTACGAAAAACACACTGGTTCATCACAGCATTCCAACTAATCAATTCCTACTCTGAGGCACTGATTAGAATGAGCAGTGTGCACATTTAACGGAATAATGACAGATGAGTGTTCGCGGCAGTCTGCGGCCTGGTGATTCCAGCGTTGGAACTTTGGACTGTTAGATCGGCAAAGTGAGAAAATGTGCGGTCTTTCATTTGATCGAATAATTTATTTGATAAAATAACATTGCCATTAATCGCTACATTGCTACCGACGTCATTGTAATGACCTATGTTAATTTCAGTTGGGAAAACGACTAAGACAGTTGTCCTGAGAATTCCATAGTGAAGCACGGGTACATCAGGTAGTAGTAAATATATGTAGCGGCCTTTCGGCCTCGTCAAATAACGTATTAATGTAGTGGCATTTAGATTAGGTTTAGGCACTTCTGACCCGATAGTGTCTTGTTACCTTTTGAATATTTAAATCCCTCAAGTCCCTGTCACTTAACTTGGAAACCATTGTACACTGGTGCTAGTACCACACTGCACTGAGACTGTCTGAGAAGTGACCCTGAGTCTAGCGAATTGAGGCAGTTGTTGAGGAGTGGGGGGTTACGTTAGGTTAGGTTAGGTTAGCAACCCATTCGAAATTTCCTGCCTCCACCTGCCAACTACCCAGCCGCGACCTTTGGCTATGGAAGAAAAATAACTTTGGAATGTTTTGACCGTGGGAGCAGTTCGGTACTACCGCAGTATCACATAGCTTATCTTCCTTTCTGCAAAACATATACACACTGTACAATAGTGTGCCCGTAAGAAGGTGGGACAAGTCACATGTACGATGAAATGAAATGGCGTATGGTTTTTAGTGCCGGGAGTGTCCGAGGACATGTTCGGCTCGCCAGGTGCAGGTCTTTCGATTTGACTCCCGTAGGTGACCTGCGCGCCGTGATGAGGATGAAATGATGATGAAGACAACACATACACCCAGCCCCCGTGCCAGCGAAATTAAGCAATGATGGTTAAAATTTCCGACCTGCCTGGAATCGAACCCGCGACCCCTGTGACCAAAGGTCAGCACGCTAACTATTTAGCCATGGAGCCGGACACATGTACGATAAAAAACTTAAAATCGTTGTCACCGAGCTCGATAGCTGCAGTCGCTTAAGTGCGGCCAGTATCCAGTATTCGGCAGCCCTGAAGATGGTTTTCCGTGGTTTCCCATTTTCACACCAGGCTGTACCTTAATTAAGGCCACGGCCGCTTCCTTCCCACTCATAGCGCTCTCCTGTCCCATCGTCGCTGTAAGACCTGTCTGTGACGGTGCGACGTAAAGCAACTTGCAAAAAAAAAAAAAAAAAAAAAAAAAAAAAAAAAAAAAAAAAAAAAAAAAAAAAAAACACGTTGTTTTTGCATTTACCGTTGACGTCCAGATATACCGAGTGGAGAGGTCGCGCGTGTTATGTAGCCAGGCTGTGCATTCGGGATAGGCATGGGTTCGGCTGTCCTGAGAATGGTTTTCAGTGGTTTCCCATTTTCACTGCCAAGCAAATGCTGGGACAGTTCCTATTCATAGCCCGCAGCCGATTCATTCCACCTCCTTGCCCTATTTAATTGACAATCACTCATTTCGTGTTCCTAACTCCTCCACGGGGGTTGACGTCAGGAACGGCATGAGGCCGTAAAATGACGTGCCATCAAATTTCATCTGACCTCGTCCGCAACCCCGGGACTAAGGAGTAGACAGAGCTCTGACGTCCAGAACTGAGTCCAGGCAGTGGGTGAAGTGAAGTGAGAGAGGTTGAGACTGAAACCAGTATTCACTTTGATTTCAGATGAGCTTTTAGTTTTTTTTAATTGATTTTACGTCCCACTAACTACTTCTGAAGGTCTTCTGAGACGCCGAGGTGCCGGAATTTTGTCCCGTGGGAGTTCTTTTACGTGCCAGTAAATCTACCGACACGAGGCTGACGTATTTGAGCACCTTCAAATACCACCGGACTGAGCCAGGATCGAACCTGCCAAGTTGGGGTTCAGAAGACCAGCGCTTGAACCGTCTGAGCCACTCAGCCCGGCTTAGTTTGCTTTTCATAGCCCCCAGATTCGTAGAGGTTTTAATCTCACCAGGAAGGGAATTCCATGTTTGAGTAACTCTAAGGTGTGTCGGTGCAACGTAAAGCACAAAAATTGTATTTAAAAGAAAGTTATACTCCAACGTCCTCCCCTTTCTTGCTCAGGTAAGTTTTCGATGATGATGGGATAGAGAACGAAGCGGCTGTTATTAAGGTGTGTCTGGTGTGAAAATGGGAAACCGCGATAAACCATCTTCAGGACTACATAAAGCGCGTAACATTCGCGAAAACGTACGTTTCGAGGTCACTGGATCGAGCATTCTAGCGAACGATGGTCGACGCCTCTTGATCTGTTCAGTTACTCACTTCATCGGCATATATTATAATTCAGAACTCTTTGGAGCCGAAGAAACCGAGAGAAAGACGATGGTGGCAGACGCAATCAATCAATCAATCAATCAATCAATCAATCAATCAATCAATCAATCAATGACCACTGATGTGCATCTAGCGCGGTCGCCCAGGGGACAGATTCCCTATCTGTTTCTTACCTAGTAATTTCTTAATTGCAAAGAATTTGCAAATTTATTGAACATATCCCTTGGTAAATTATTCCAATCCCACTTCCTATAAACGAATATCTTCCCCAATTTGTCCTCTTGAATTCCAATTTAATCTTCATGTTCGAACCCCACTGTCGGCAGCCCTGAAAATGGTTTTCCGTGGTTTCCCATTTTCACACCAGGCAAATGCTGGGGCTGTACCTTAATTAAGGCCACGGCCGCTTCCTTCCCACTCCTAGCCCTTCCCTATCCCATCGTCGCCATAAGACGTATCTGTGTCGGTGCGACGTAAAACAACTAGCAAAAAAAAATCTTCATGTTGTAATCTTTCCTACTTTTAAAAACACCACTCAAACGTATTCGTCTATTAATGCCATTGTACGCCATCTCTCCACTGACAGCTCGGAACATACCACTTAGTCGAGCAGCTCATTTTCTTTCTCCCAGCCCAAACTTTGCAACATTTTCGTTTCCCTGCTCTTTTGTTGGAATCACCCAAAACATATCAGGCTGCTTTCCTTTGGATTTTTCCAGTTCTCGAATGAAGTAATACTGATGCGGGTCCCATACACTGGAACCATACACTAGCTGGGGTCTTACCAGAGACTAATGCCCTCATAACCATCTGTACCCTTAATTACAATCCCGTTTATGTGATGGTCACAAAGAAGATCTTTCCTTATATTAACACCTAGGTAGCCTACTAACAGTGAACCCCTTAAAGAAATTTCACCCCATTGACACAGTAATTAAAACTGAGAGGACTTTTCCTTAGTGAAACTTACACTGACTGAGCAAATGTCATGGGATAGCGGAGCACTGATGCGCAGGTGTGTTGTCTGCGCACCACAAGCCCCCTGTGCCAGCGGCAGTTGTATAGGAGACCTTGTGAGCAGTGGCTGTGCATGTGACAGGTGTTACTGGAACGTCGTCATGAGCTGACGCCGTTCGAACTGGGTAGGGTGGTCGGTGCCCGACGGATGGGGAGTGCGATTTCGGAAGTGGTGCGGGAATTCGGCTTCACACGATCAACCGTGTCCAGGGTGTATCGTGAATGGTTGAATGTGGGTGTTACCGTCCACAACAGACGAACGACCGGCCGTCCAGCCACCCTCGATGACCGTGACCGGTGACATCTGAGACGGATTGTCAATAGTGACAGACGGGCAACCGTGCAACAAATCACGGCACAATTTAACACAGGCCGTGCTAGACACGTCTCCCAGTGGGCAATCCGTAGGAACATGGGTTCTATGGGATATGGGAGCCGGCGCCGCACACGGGTGCCACTGTTAACCCAACGTCATCGTGCACAACGACGCGCATTTGTCGCCAGCCACTAGGTATGGACACTGGAACAATGGCGTAACGTGATATGGTCGAACGAATCACGATTTCAACTGCATCATGCAGTGTGTGGCGCGAACCACATGAAGCGATGGATCCAGCCTGCCTCGAAGGTGTGGTCCAGGGCGCTGGTGTCTCTGTTATGGTCTGGGGTGCATTTTCCTGGTATGGAATGGGTCCCCTAATTGTTCTGGAAGAGACTCTGAATGGTACGCGGTATGTTGAGCTGCTCGGAGACCATCTCCACCCATTTTTGGCCTTCCAGCGCCCAGACGGTTCTGCTGTGTTTCAAGATGATAACGCGCCGCCACATCGCTCCCACGTCGCCATGGAATGGTTCCAGGAACATGCAGCGGAGGTCCAACGACTGCCATGGCCACCCAGGGCCCCGATATGAACCCTATCGAGCATATCTGGGATGTCCTGGAACGCAGGCTCTGAGCCATGGATCCTGCACCCGCGAAGAGACCAGCATTGGCGGCCGCTCTGCAAACGATTTAGTGTCAGCTGCGTCCAAAGGACTACCAGGGACTTGTCGACTCACTTCCACGGCGTCTCACTGCAGTTCGCAGGACCAGAGGAGGCCCCGCACGCTATTAGGTGACTATCCCATGACATTTGCTAAGTCAGTGTACAACCTGACGTTTAACGTGTTTATCGTGATACCATTGGCTCCTGTCCTTCCCATAACATTATCGAAGTGTTATTGCAGTTGCTCACAGCGTAACATCATACGCAAACGTCCTTATCTCTGATTCCAGTTCTTTACTCATATCATTTATATATAAGTTATATAAGAAAACATAAAGGTCCAACTACATTGAGGAATTCCCCGCTGATTAGATAATGCTTCACATACTTGAATTCCCTGAGTTCTATTTTCTAGAAATATAGCAGCTCATTCAGTTACTCTTTCGTCTAGTTCAATTGCACTCATTTTTGCCAGTAGTCTCCCATGATCTACCCTATCAAATGCCTTAGATAGGTCAATCGCAATACAGTCCATTTGACCTCCTGAATCCAAGATATCTGCTATATCTTGCTGGAATCCTACAAGTTGAGATTCAGTCGAATAACCTTTCCTAAACCCGAACTGCCTTCTATCGAACCAGTTGTTAATTTCGTAAACATGTCTATATAATCAGAAAGAAATCTTTCCCGCCGAAGCTTACATTCAACATATGTCAAAATTACTATCCTGTAATGTTTGGCTTTATGTTTATCACCCTTTCCTTTATGCACAAGGGCACCTATAGCAAATCTCCATTCATTTGGTATAGGCCTAGCTCCGTCATGCAACGAGTATTCAAGTAAGTACTTGAGATATGGTACTCTATCCCAAAGCATTGTCCTACCAACTTGTCTGTAGACATCCTAGAAACCTACATTATACAACCTAACAGAAAATAAGGAAACCCCGCATTAAAATTAACGTATACTCCTGACGCTGAACGTATACCTAAGCGGCAGCTTCTGATCCCAAAACCTGGCCCAGCCTGGTAATAATGAGGGTTGTCAGTCGGTTTCTTTCCTCTGGACACAAGGGGCCCGTGTCGTTTAGAAAGCAAGTGAGCGCTGTCAAGAGCATGGTTGTCATATTTTGCGTCGATTACTTAAACATGTTAGCATTTAATTTATTCTTAAGAGAAAACATAAATACTGTATATAAATCTGATCATGAACCACAGCAAAAACCGATATCGCACAATATTTAGTTTCGTGCTTAACCCGCGCTGTAGTCGCAAATGTTAGAAGAAACAAAGAAAGAAGGAAGGAAATAAATAAATAAATAAATAAATAAATAAATAAATAAATAAATAAATAAAACAGGCAGAAGCAATTGGCAAATAAATTCAACAAAGACTTTCAAATAGCCGTAAATGATCGCTATGAGCTATTTGTGCACACAAATAGGTCTCCCGAAATACTAAACTTAAATTGATATCAAAGTAGGCCTTTAAAATATTCATATATTTTGTTATTTGCTTTACGTCTCACCGACACAGGTGACGATGGGATAGGAAAGACCTAGAAATGGGAAGGAAGTGGCTGTGGCCTTAATTAAGGTACAGCCCCAGCATTTGCCTGGTGTGAAAATAGGAAACCACGGAAAACCATATTCAGGGCTGCCGACAGTGGGGTTCGAACCCACTATCTCCCGGATGCGAGCTCACAGCTGCGCGCAATATTCATTTTATGCTGCTAATATCAGTGTCTCGCTTTCAGTAAAGAAAGTAAAAGTACAACATTTTTTTTACAATTTGTACCGGGCGAGTTGGCCGTGCGGTTAGGAGCGCGCAGCTGTGAGCTCGCATCCGGGAGAGAGTGGGTTCGAACCCCACTGTCTGCAGCCCTGAAGATGGTTTTCCGTGGTTTCCCATTTTCATACCAGTCAAATGCTGGGGCTGTACCTTAATTAAGGCCACGGCCGCTTCCTTCCCATTCCTAGGCCTTCCCTGTCCCATCGTCGCCATAAGACCTATCTGTGTCGGTGCGACGTAAAGCTACTAGCAAGAAAAAAATGTGCAATTTGTTTTACGTCGCACCGACACAGATAGGTGTTGTGGGGACGATGGGTTAGGAAAGGCCTAGGAGTGTGAACGAAATGGCCGTGGCGTTAATGAAGGTACTTCCCCAGCATTTTCCTGGTGTGAAAATGGGACACCACGGAAAACCATCTTCAGGGCTGCCGACAGTGGGTCTTGAACCCACTATCAATCAATAAATCAATCACTACTGATCTGCATTTAGGGCAGTCGCACAGGTGGCAGATTCCCTAGCTGTTGTTTTCCTAGCCTTTTCTTAAATTATTTCAAAGGAATTGGAAGGTTATTGAACATCTCCCTTGGTAAGTTATTACAATCCGTAACTCCCCCTTCCTATAAATGAATATTTACCCCAATTTGTCCTCTTGAATTTCAACTTTATCTTCATATTGTGATCTTTCCTACTTTTAAGGACACCACTCAAACTTATTTGTCTACCGATCTCATTCCACGCCATGTCTCCTCTGACAGCTCGGAACATACCACTTAGTCGAACAGCTCGTCTCTTTTCTCTCAAGTCTTTCCAGCCCAAACTTTGCAACATTTTTGCAACGCTACTCTTATGTCGTAAATCACCCAGAACAAATCGAGCTGCTTTTCTTTGGATTTAGTCCAGTTCTTGAATCAAATACAGTAATCCTGGTGAGGTTCCCATACAACATCTACCGGATACAAGCTCGCAGCTGCGCGCCCCTAACCGAACGACCAACTCACTCGGTAAAGGAAAAGTAAAATCACGCACTGGACTGTAATAATAATAATAATAATAATAATAATAATAATAATAATAATAATAATAATAATAATAATAATAATAATAAATATCGAAGTATGTTTCGGACTAAAATAGCCAACAAACTTAGCTATTTTTAAAAAATAAAATGCAGTATATACCTTACCTCTATTCGTCGTCCTCGTCATTGTCTGCTAGGTGAATCACAAATCTATCTTGGTTGCTATCCGTGTCGTGTTTCATGTACTTCTCTTCTGTCATGGTGCTTCGAACATAAACAGACCACCTCTCAGGACCGATGGCACCAAGAGTGCGAAATCGCGGCGGAAAGCGAGGGATTCCCCCACCGACGATTTCATCTCAAAGGTTCCCCCTCACTAAAATTTCCCGGGGGGCGGGGGGATTCTTTCATTATAAAATAATGAGGAAAATGTAGAACACGTATAATTTATTATTGAAATTAATGATTTTTACTGTACATACATACATACCAGCCGTTCCCCTGCTACTCGGTGGAGTATCCTTCGCGGGCACGGAACCAGTACTACTCGGTCGAATATCACTGCTACTGGGGCTCTGTTGAGAATCGTTTGCGTTCACTGGCAGGTTTAATTCAGGATCTTCTGATGCGTTAATTTCCAAGTTTAATTACCACGGCCTCCACATTATTGCATGAAGCTAAGTGAAAAACAACACACTTCACAAATATTAATTAATGAAGCAAAGACTTTCAAATAGCAAACAAAGCACGTGCGAATTTAATCGCAGCACGCCTTAACTGTGACATGGTAGAGGCGAACGCTGGTATCTTCCCTTCGCTACACGCAGATAAGTTTACATGTTAGTTCAAAGTTCCGCCTGTCATCTCCCTTTACGTCGCACGCTCCGAGATCAGATCATTATTTACAGGGACGAGCTGGATGTTGATAGGTTAATGACGACATATTCAGGCAGTAGACAGATGGGTTGATCATGTCTAGTGCTCGGAAGTGCAGGAAAATCATATTTGTCTCGAGTATCCAACGACGAGGCCCAACATATGTTCATTCAGGGTCACTGTATGCCACAAAATGGTGGGTTTTATTTGTTCTTTTTGCCTTTTCCGGCGTTCTTTGGCTTATTGTTGCTTTTTTAGGTCTTAACGGCCTTTTTTGCAACTTCACCTTCTTTCGACTATATTTCTACTACCGGGCGATAGTGGGTTCGAGCCCTCAGATCGTTTTCCGTAGTTTCCCATTTTCACACCAGGCATACGATGGGGCTGTACCTTAATTCAGACCACGGCCGCTTCCTTCCAACTCCTAGCGCTTTCCTATCCCATCGTCGCCATAAGACCTATCTGTATCGGTGCGGTCCGCCTCTGTGGTGTAGTGGTTAGCGTGATTAGCTGCCACCCCCGGAGGCCCGGGTTCGATTCCCGGCTCTGCCACGAAATTTGAAAAGTGGTACGAGGGCTGGAACGGGATCCACTCAGCCTCGGGAGGTCAACTGAGTAGAGGTGGGTTCGATTCCCACCTCAGCCATCCTCGAAGTGGTTTTCCGTGGTTTCCCACTTCTCCTCCAGGCGAATGCCGGGATGGTACCTCACTTAAGGCCACGGCCGCTTCCTTCCCTCTTCCTTGTCTATCCCTTCCAATCTTCCCATCCCTCCACAAGGCCCCTGTTCAGCATAGCAGGTGAGGCCGCCTGGGCGAGGTACTGGTCATACTCCCCAGTTGTATCCCCAGACCAAGAGTCTGAAGCTCCAGGACACTGCCCTTGAGGCGGTAGAGGTGGGATCCCTCGCTAAGTCCGAGGGAAAAACCGAACCTGGAGGTTAAACAGATGATGATGATGATGATGTATCGGTGCGACGTAAAACAAATTGTAAAGAAAAAAATATTGCTCCTTTCTCAATTCGAATAATTAGTTTATCCATCACATCTTAACCATATTTTCTCCAGTAAATACGAGGATTGGGGCAAAAGTCATGGCAACTATTTTTTTTCCCTTGCAGATATGTGAACGGATCACAAACGTATATGTGTCGTGTGGAAGTTCTGCAGGCATTGTATGTATGCAGAACAACAGATAGCTCTGTGATAGCTGGTAGTAGCGCAGCGAGGGCTGTGAAATCAGTCAGTTGGTGAGTGTCGTGCGAGATGGAAGTAACCCGTGTTGAGCAGCGCGCTAACATCAAAATATCCGTTCTCCGAGAGAGAAATGCGATGGAATGTCACAGTGAATTAGTGGAAGCCCTTGGGATGAATGCCCTACCACACCGTACAGTAGCACGGTGGGTAGGAAAGTTTTTATATTTTTTATCACGTTTTCATTCCCCACCCTGAAGGGGTGGGGCGGGTCCCTTTGAGAGTGACGCTCTCACTCGGGCCTGGAGATGCGAAGAGAACCGGGAGGTGTGAGAAATGAGGAAGGTGGGTAATGCGGTATGAAGAAGTTAAGGAGATGAGAATAACGGATGTGTAGGTAATTTAGTGCTTTGTGGACAGATTTACAAATACTTGTATAGGAGAGAAGCCATGGAGGGAAGGTTAAACCAAGGTTGCAAGGGACAAGATGAGGTGCAAGGATGTGATAGAAGGAAGAGAAGTGAGTAGGAGGCTAAGGAGATGAGAGGTCGGCGATGGTGGCGAAAAGTAACGGGGTGGGGGTGGATAAGGTCGGGGATGTGGACTAGGTGGTTGAGGAGGAGGGGCAGGCCGGGGACGGCGACGAGGTTTGGGGAGGCGAGCGAGATGGTTCAGCTCGATGGTGGCGACCATAGAGGTTTATCCCGTTGTCGATGAGGCATTGAGCGTCTTCGGAAGTTGGAAGATGGAGTCTGACTAAGAAGGTCGGACCGTCGACGTTGTGGATGCGAAACGCTCTTCGCACGGGCAGTCCTGACTGGCGGAGTTCCTGGGCGATGACGTCAGCTGGTATACTTGGTTCCACACCGCGAACGACGCAGCTATACAGGATATTACGGTCCTAAGGTGGTGGCGTCGATGGTGGACGTAACATACTTCCAGGAGTAATAGTTCCCTCGGCGGGTGGCTGAAGAGATGTGTTCTGGGGACGTGATAGATCAGGGATGGGAGGGATGGGGAGAGAAGACATCATAAGGGGGAAAGGATGGGACATCGTTGTGGTGGTAATAGGAGTACTGAATGAGGTGTGCGCAGAGGTGGTAGTGGTAATGGTAGTAACGGGGGTGTAACTAGAGGTCGGTTGTGCTGGTGGTGACGGGTATAGAGTGGTTGTGATGGGCGAAGCGGCTGTAGCAGGCGCGTTGTCCATGAGCTGCACGAAGACGTTGGAAGGAGTAGATTCCACACGGTGAAGGCGATGTTGGATGAATACACCATTGTCGCGAATGTTGAAGTAGGCATCTGCAGAGTCGATTATACAGAAGTACATCCGGTGATGGTGCGGGGCCGTCGTAGAGTCGTGCGGAACTATGAACGCGGAGGATGCGCAAATCGGTCAGGATGGCTTCGTCGGAGATCGCAAGGTCAACATCACGGACTATACAGGTATAATACATGGCGGGAAGGCCGACTTCCAACTTGGTGTCTGGCCGATATGCTTTGTTGGGTCGGCTGGGTGCGATGTTAGAGTTGCTGCGTCACCCGGCCGAACCAAAAATAGTTTGGGATGAGGTAATGGAGAAGACAGTCCACTGTAGAGACAGACGACGAAGGCGTGTTGTCAAGGAGTGTGTCGAGGAAAGTTTCAGCAAGGACTTGTGTCAAACAGTGATGAGCAACGTTCGGGAGGACCTGTCAGTGTGCGGACCGACGTGGTACATGCCGTCATCGAGGAGCTCCTGGATGAAGACAGACGATGGATGCTACTGGAGTTAGAGAGGGCAGGTGGCATCGAGAAACGCACCGTCCACAGGATATTGCGTAATGAGCTGCAACTGCGCAAAATCGCATCGCGGTGGGTACCGCATACACTGACGGAAGTTCAAAGGTGGGTGCAATTGCAATACGCTCCGACCACCTTGCACGCTGGCAACAGGACGGCGATCAATTCTTGTCACGAATAATCGCCATCGATGAATTTCAGGCCAGGGCATACGAACCAGAACTGAAACGCCAGTCCGCGGAGTGGCGACATGCTGGATCACCAAGGAGGCAGAAGGTTCGTCAGCATCCTCCCCAGTCAAATTGATGGTAATCGTCGCGTATGACGTCAGGGGTGTCACTGTTTGCCACTTTATTCCACATGGCAGAACAGTGACCGCACAGTACTACAGGAACTTCCTCGTGCGACAGGTACGACGTGGTGTTCGGGAGAAACGTCCGGATCTTGTGGTCAGTGCAATAATCCTGCACTACAATGCAAAACCACATAAAGCAGAGTGTGTAGGGCAGCTACTGCGACGTTGGGGATGGGAAGAATTGGAGCAACCACCGTACTCTCCCGACATTTCGCCCGGAGACTTTGATCTCATTCCAAAGATTAAGGAACCACTACGTAGTAGGCGGTTTGCAACACGAGAGGACATCGCTAATGCTCTGCGCCAACAGGTGACCCGATTCACACATGGTGCGGCAAATGCTGAGGCAGATGGTATTCAGCGCCTCCCACATCGTTGGCAGCGTGTGGTGTCAGTAGCAGGGTAATACCATGAGGGTTTTTAGGCCCAGGTTTGTCATGTCAACTTTATGTGTACTGTGTTGTCATTATTTTGCACCGGAAGGCCACGTTGCTCTGTATACTACCGTAATAAATTAGTGGTTTACGATATTTCAGTGCTATTCATTGTCCACACATGTAGTTAACACCTTGTCCTTTCAATATCAATCAATACTGGTCTGCATTCAGGGTACTCGCCCAAGTGGCAGATTCCCAATCTGTTGTTTTCCTAGCTTTTCAAAGAAATTGGAAATTTATTGAACATTTCCCTTGGTAAGTTATTCCAATCACTAACTCCCCTTCCTATAAATGAATATTTGCCCCAGTTTGTCCTCTTCAATTCCAACTTTATCTTCATATTGAGATCTTTCTTACTTTTATAAACGCCACTCAAACTTATTCGTCTACTAATGACATTCCACGCCATCTCTCCACTGACAGCACGGAACATACCACTTAATCGAGCAGCTCGTCTTCTTTCTCCCAATTCTTTCCAGCCCAAACTTTGCAACATTTTTGTAACGCTACTCTTTTGTCGGAAATCACCCAGAACAAATCGGGTTGATTTTCTTTGGACTTTTTCCAGTTATTGAATCAGGTAATCCTGGTGAGGGTCCCATACACTGGAACCATACTCTAGTTTGGATCTTACCAGAGACTTATATGCCCTCTCCTATACATCATTACTACAACCCCTAAACAACCTCATAACCATGTGCTGAGATCTTTTTTACCCTTTATTTACAATCCCATTTATGTGATTACCCCAATGCAGATCTTTCCTTATATTAATACCTAAATACTTACAATGATCCCTAAAAGGAACTTTCACCCCATCAACGCAGTAATTAAAACTGAGAGGACTTTTCCTATTTGTGAAACTTACAACCTGAATTTTAACTCCGTTTATCAACATACCATTGCCTGCTGTCCATCTCACAACATTATCGAGGTCACGTTGCAGTTGCTCACAATCTTGTAACTTATTTATTACTCTGTACAGAATAACATCATCCGCAAAAAGCCTTACCTCTGATTCCACTCCTTTACTTATATCATTTATATATATAAGAAAACATAACGATCCAGTAATACTGCCATGAGGAATTCCCCTCTTAATTATTACAGGGTCAGATAAAGCTTCGCCTACTCTAATTCTACGAGATTTTTCTAGAAATTTAGCAACCCGTTCAGTCACTCTTTTGTCTATCCAATTGCACTCATTTTTGCCAGTAGTCTCCCATGATCCACCCTATCAAATGGTTTAGACAGGTCAATCGCGATACAGTCCATTTGACGTCCTGAATCCAGGATATCTGCTATATTATGCTGGAATCCTACAAGTTGAGCTTCAGTGGAATAACCTTTCCTAAAAACCAAACTGTCTTCTATCGAACCAGTTATTAATTTCGCAAACCTGTCTAATATAATTAGATAGAATGCCTTCTTAAAGCTTACATACAACGCACCATGTCAAACTTACTGGCCAGTAATTTTCAGCTTTATGTCTATCACCCTTTCCTTTATACATAACAACTCTGCATTCATTTTGTATAGCTCCTTCGACCAAACAATAATCAATAAGTACTTCACATATGGTACTATATCCCAACCCATTGTCTTTAGTATATCCCCAGGAATCTTATCAATTCCAGCCGCTTTTCTAGTTTTCAACTTTTGTATCTTATTGTAAATGTCATTGTTATCATATGTAAATTTAATACTTCTTTAGCATTAGTCACCTCCTCTATTTGGACACTTAGCCATGGAGCCGGACGCGATATACTAGAAAGCCAACGGTGGTAAGGTTTCCGAATTCCAGTTTATGTAAGCCTAGTGTGGTTAAGCCAAATATGATTCCAGTTATAGTAAATTCAGTTTCTTTCTCCAGGATGTCCATTGCGGATTCCCTTGATTCGTTCTAGGTGGAACGAAATATTTCACTCTAAATTATGAAAGTACCGGGCGAGTTGGCCGTGCGGTTAGGGACGCGCGGCTGTGAGCTTGCATCCGGGAGATAGTGGGTTCGAATCCCACTACCGGCAGCCGTGAAGATGGTTTTCCGTGGTTTGCCATTTTCACATCAGGCAAATGATGGGGCTGGACCTTAATTAAGACCACGGGCGCTTCCTTTCAACTCCTAAGCCTTTCCTATCCCATCGTCACCATAAGACCTATCTGTGTCAGTGCGACGTAAAGCCACTAGCAAAACAAAAAATATGCAAGTACTTTATTAAAAAACATGTCATTCCATTTTATAAATCACGCTAATCTAAAAACATTTCACTCGTAGAGTTTTGCACTACATGTTCCATATCACCATAAATTTGCATTTTTTCCTTTATTAAATATGTAATTAAAAATAAAATTATGAATTAATTTGGATCGCATTTTACGTCTCTTGTGCCAGTTTTTAGGTCTTTTGAAGGTCTTTTTTTAGACAATTTATAGGTCTTCAACTCCCGAGCCCTAATAATGACAGTAGTGGCAAGCAGTGCCGTATACGGAGGACTAACGAGGCTATCGGTGAAGCCCTAACATCAAGTGAGAACGATGGAAGTCTAAAGCACGTTATAATGTAAGCATCTGACACACTGTTCCATTTTCAAAACTTGAACGCAATGAGATAAAATGTCGCTCATATTTCTGAGTGCAAGGCATCGTACCCTGATACTGCAGCCCGGACGCTGCGTCCCTCTCCGCTCGCCTCACCTCTGGCGGCTTGCTGCTCTATGTGGCTTCGGTCCGTCAGATCACCGCTGCTGATGAAGAAGAGATAGCTCAAGACTCCAAGTTCTCCGGAAGTTTCCGATCTAGTGAACAACCATACGTGCCTCATCGTATATACAGGGTGAAGCGTAATTCGCGCACTCGGGCATCGCAGCGCGACTCCTCACATGCCAGCAATAAAAAAATGTACCTTACAAAATTTCGTCTTGCGAGTATATCCGGTAGAAAACGGACATTGAAGAGTAGCAATCTGGCAACACTGTAACCATATGTAGGGTAACTACCGCTGTCAGCACATCCCCGTCGTGCTGTACAGTTGGTGCAGTGGGTAGAGGTTTTGGTTGGCATGCAGGAGGTCGGTGGTTCGATCCTGGGTTGAGGCGCATTTTTTATTTGCTAATTTCCATCTGACATTACCTACTGTAATACAGTAAGACACCGTTTCTGAGGTGACATGTATCCTACATTTACAACATTTTATAACGCTGAAACAACAAATACCTGGTTAGACTAATAACAAATAGACAGCTGAAACAAACAGGTTTCACATCTAGTAGATGAAGTGGTGCGAATAAATTCACGCTGACGACGTGGAAAGGGCGCTTTTCAAAGCTGACCAAAGAAAACGATTGTTCGTCCATTTCTAGGATCGTAGTATGTAAGTGCAAATGGTTTCTAGATGACCCGCTGAAATCGCTGTTGACGATTAAGATGCCAGATACCACACCACCTGGACTACATTTACGAAAGAAAAAACATACGCCTGAACCCAGGATCGACCACTCGACCTCCTGCATGGTAACCCAAAACTCTATCCACTGCACCAACTGTACAGTACGACTAACTGCTGTTGACAGAGGTAGTTACCATACATGTGGTTACAGTGTTGCCAGACTTCTAGTCTTCAACGTTGTTTTTCTGCCGGATATACTCGCAAGACGAAATTTTGTAAGAGACATTTTTTTATTGCTGGCATGTGAGGAGTCGCGCTGCGACGCCCGAGTGCGCGAATTACGCTTCACTCTGTATATTGTACTTGTCGCCTCACACTTCTCACTTAATTATACAGATAACAGAGTGCTGGTATTTCACTCCCTTTTGCTTCTACATCCTTGTAGGAAGACACTGCAGTCTACTGAGTTATAGGAGTAATAATTACGGTATTCTTCTTATAGGCAGATCTCCTAAAATGAAATGCAATCTTTCAGGTTTAGTATTCTCTTTGGTTGGTTGGTAGGTTGGTTGGTTGGTTGGTTGGAATCGAACCTGTGATCATGGGTAATAATAATGTTATTTGCTTTACGTCCCACTAACTACTCTTTTACGGTTTTCGGAGACGCCGAGGTGCCGGAATTTAGTCCCGCGGGAGTTCTTTTGCGTGCCAGTAAATCTACCGACACGGGGCTGACGTATTTTGATCATGGGTCGGACACCACCACTGACCTCCCGACAAATCTAATAAACCAGTGAAAACCCAAACTAAACCAAACCAAATTTTAATGTAATAATAATAAATAATAATGACGCATGACATCTGTATAGGCTCGGTGGTGATCTAATGAGGATAAAATGAATGGTGAAGACATGGTAAACACATAGTCCCCAAGCCAGGGGAATTAAGAGTACAATGTGGTTGATTTTGAGAATTGAACCGGGCCCATCGGACCAAAAGCAAGTATTCTATCCATTTCGCCACAAAGCCGTGCTTTAATTTGCTAAACCTTAGGCTACCATCTCCCCTGATCAGGTGTTGAGTATTGACAGTAGCTTGTTGGCTATTGACTGCTGCTCAGAACGCTCATTGATGTTCACTAAACCAAGTCCAGCGGTAGCCCCAGGGAGCTGCCCGCTACACTACTGTGTGTGGCCAACAGCCACGCCCCCCATGGTTAACAAAGCATGGCAATATTTACGTTGTGGACATATACAAACTAATACATTTTATCGGGAGTAGGGAAACTTCGAATCGCTCAATGTAGTACAAGCGTTTTCAAAATAACACGGCGATTAACTGTAACAAAACCTTCTGGCAAACAGACCTATTATAACTTTTTTACTAAGTTCTAAGGAAGCGTTTCTCAGGACCCGCAGCCTTAAATCTACTCCCTCGCTAGTTGACTATCGGTGCTCTAAACTGAGTGTCTTAAAAACAGGAGATGCAAATCTTCACCAGATATCAGTCACGGTACGATGATGATGATGCTTGTTGTTTAGGGAGGCCTAACATCGAGGTCATCGGCCCCTAATGGTACGAAATGAGATAACAACAAAAAATTAAAAGCATCCACTGACCAAAATTTTAAAAAATGTCATGAAGAATGAATGGATGGACATGAACACAACAAAAACAAAAACAAAACAGTGGATCAGACTCAAAAAGGATTGTAAATAATAGTATTAGTGACCAAGGGACCACTTATAAAGCACAATGATGCTAATGGCACTTGTCGGTAGTAAAGGAGAACCATGATATTTCTCAAGCTGCGGTACTAATCAAAGGTAGCGTAAACTCACGGTGTTCCAAACATTAAGGTACTACTCACAAGTATTGTACGTCGTAAAGGTAACGCAGACCTATGGTGTTTCTCACACAATGGCGCCACTCATAGCCAACGCAAACCGATGAAGTCACGATAAGAAGTAGGCTATTAATAAAGGCATGCCGCAATCTGAATGCTTTAGGGGAATGCGCAATAAATCACCAAACTGGGCTTAGCAACATTGCTTAGTACATATTTTGGAGTGGTGGTGGTGATTATTGTTTTAATAGGATGAACAACCATCAAGTAAACCATCCACTGACACAAGTGGAAACAATGCAGGACTCAGCTAACGGCCCCTTGGATGCCAACCCACACTCCGAAGTTAAGAGTCCATTAGGCCCTTAATCGCCGTGTACGACACGCGTTGGTGATTATTGTTTAGAGGAAGTACAACTAGGCAACCGTCCTCTATTAA
The DNA here is from genome assembly GCF_040414725.1 of Anabrus simplex. Taxonomy (NCBI): domain Eukaryota; kingdom Metazoa; phylum Arthropoda; class Insecta; order Orthoptera; family Tettigoniidae; genus Anabrus; species Anabrus simplex. The sequence continues at coordinate 17,210,149 of NC_090265.1, read as the reverse complement.
CATTAATCAGAGAGAAATGAAGATATCGGCCAAAGGAAAACAAGGGCCATGAAGGGCGAGAAAATAAAGACTCCCTAACCCTCGAATCCTCTCATAGCCTCGGGGTCGGAAAAGAACAAGAGTTGACCATCGGAGGTCGGACATGATAGATAAAAATTAGCCTGGCACAAGTAAGTGGAAGCAATGCCAGGACTCAGCTAAGGGCCCGGTGGTTGCCAACCCATGCTCCCAAATTGAAAGCTCCTGGGGCCCCTTTCAGTCGCCTCTTACGAAAAGCAGGGGATACCGTGGGTGATATTCTACTACCCCCACCTTCACAGGGACTATTACGACAGGCAGGGGATACCGTGCGTCTTATTCTACTGTCCTCGGCCATAGGGGGATACATATCTTAGAGGTGGTGGTGGTGATTATTGTTTTAAGAGGAAGTACAATTGGGCAACCGTCCTCTACTAACACTAATTAGGAGGAAAAATGGAAGGGTTCCGATATTTCGAAAAATGAAGGTATCGGACAAAGGACGACAAGGGCCACGAAGGGCATGAAAATGAAAAACGCCCTAGGCCTCGAGTGCTCTGATTCTGCAGGTAAGAAGGGAATGCTTCAAAAATAGTAGGTACTGCATTCTCCTTCAAAACAACTTTCTTCATGGACCAATCAAACAATTCCGGTTTGAAATGTGCTGAACACATTCTGGTGTAAGGAGAAGGTATCCAATTTTCCCTTCTAATGGCCTTAATCCACTCTGTTCTCCTTCATGAACAGGAAACCTAAGGAAAATTGACGATAAACATCAAGTGTAACCTAAAATTCTTACGAAAAGTGGTCGGTGTTTCTGAGACTCCGAAATACTAGCACAATAACAATGGAGGTACTACATACTACAAGCCATACTTAGAATCTTACCTGTGAAATGTTATTGCAGGAATATTTTTGGATTTCTGATTCGTGCAACCATATGCACAACACGACATTGTAAGAGCTACAACATCAACTGAATATTAGTATCTCTTTTACGTTTTAGCGTGTCGTGCAGTGTTTGCATCTGAAAATTCACCCAGTTAGGACAATTTGCGTTCACCGTATTCACTTTAATGAGCTGTGATAGATTTGACTATCAATTGCCCCTATGTAGACCACTGTCACTCTCAGAGCTCCAAGGCATCTCCCTGTATTCTTTACTCCCTGGGTAGCCCACGTCTTGATCCCAGTACGTGCCATGCCAATACAGAAGCAATTCTCAACTAAGTTAAACTCAATCCAAGTCCCTCAGAAACAACAGTAGTGACATCTAGTAATTTAAGTGGGCATTGTTCAGTTCAGCTTGTGTCTGTGAGACTTCACCATATTCCGGCGTTAGAAGGGATGCCTACAACTGGGGAGAGGTCGCAACGACACAGATAGGACTTACGCCGGCGATGGGATATGAAAGGTCAAGGAGTAGGAAGGAAGCGGCCGTGGTCTTAATTAAGGTAAAGCCCAGCATTTTCCCGGTGTGAAAATGGGAATCCACGGAAAACCATCTTCAAAGCTGCGAACAGTGGGGCTCGAGCGCACTATCTCCCGAATTCAAGCAAACAGCTGCGCGCCCCTAACCGCACGGCCAACTCGCTCGGTGCCTTGGTAACTTATTCCAATCCCTAAGTCCTCTTCCTATAAACGAATAACTGCCCCAACTTGTCCTCTTGAATTCCAACTTTATCTTTCCTACTTTTAAAAACTCCACTCTACTGCTGATGTCATTGACAGCTCCGTCTCCTTACTCCCGGAGTTCGCAACATTTTCGTAACACTAGATGTTTTTGTCTGAAATCAGCCAGAACATGCCATGCTGCTTTCCTGGTGAGAGAACGATACTCTAATTCGGGTCTTACGACCGGACACTTATACGCCTTACCACAACCCCCGAATACCCTCTACTACAGCCCGCATTTCCATGCAAATGGATGTTTTTAAATAAACTGGTCTACTTCTCAAACTTTGCAAATATTCGCTTTATGGCTTAACAATTCCAAATAATCGTTCTTTTTCCCTGCATGTTTGCATGTTTTGGCCTTTTTAGGAGAAAATTTATGCATAAAGCATATATCAAAGACTTTGCATTTAATAGCGAATATACGGACGTTAAATATTGCATTATATGACTTTTCTTGTGATTTTGGGCATATATAATGTTAACTTGCACGATAGTGTCTTTTAAGAATGTTGGTGTGCAGAATTTGGGATCATTTTTCCACGTTATACAGTATGTCTATTAATGAGAGACGAAGGGAATGTATTCCTGACATCCTATGTTACAACCAAAATTAGCACATACGGTAAAGGTCCCATAATCCAATTAACCAAGCATTTTCTTATCTGTTGCTTGTGTGAAGTCCCCATGCCGATCTCTGCAATTCTTAGGAACAAGGCGTCCCAGTTATACATTACTATAAATTGAACCATAAATAAAATTACTCACTGACGACTCATTTGTTCGTCTGTGTTAAACGATCAAAACAAAACTTCTATCACACTTCTGTGACGCCGCGTTACTCAGATAGCAGCTTACAAACCTTGGTTTGCACTGAACCATCTTCGGTTGTTTTCCTGTAATTTCCTACGCAGAACTCTCACTCGTCACACGTTTTTGTTATCGCAGCACGCAATCGTTACGAGTTTTGAGGACATTCATAAGTGTCCGCAATCATAGCACGGAGAAGTAACGCCAGCTAGAGTTAGGTAGAACAAAACCTGAGTTTGAATTCGTCAAGCTTATATAAGACGTATTGTGGTGAAAATGCAAAGGACGTAAATTTGATCTCACCTTGTCCGAAATGTCTTCATTTAAGTATGCACCTGTCACTTCTTGTGAGGTAGAAAGATCATTTTCTGTGTTTAAGAATATACTGACAGACAAACGGATGAGCTTAAATCAAGACAATTTGCAGAAATTACGGTAATTATTGTACAATGTTTCAAAAGGAACTGAATTTTGATAGTGCATATTTTCCAGTTTTTTGTGCATGTGTTGCCATATGATAGTGCATGAATGCATGCATGTTTTGAGATTTGATAGTGCATGGAAATCTGGGCTCTACTCATGACCATATCAAGAGAACTGTAACCCTGATTTACAGTCCCGTTAATGTGATTACCCCAATGAACACCATTCCTTATATCAAACCCAAAGGTTCTTACAGTGATCTCCATGAGTTACCGTCATCCCCTCAAGTAAGTCATTAAAACTGAGAAGACTTCTCCTGTTTGTGGAACTGACGAGCTGACTTTTCACGCTGCTAACCAGGGTGCGAAATCAGAAAGAAATGGTGGGGGGAGAAGCTAGTGTTTATTTCGGGCAGTATTTCGCGGTCGGTGGGGGAGTATAAATTTCCCCTGTAATTTAATTACACCCTCCCCCCAGACAAATGTAAATTGTAGGTCTTTTTGTCTGAATTTTGTTGTTACAACGAGAACGATAAGCATTAGAACGTTATTCCAATCTGCTGAGAAGTTAACGAGAGTGTCGCTTTCTTAAGAAAGACGAGATGAGGTGCGATTTGTCCCGATTTATTGCTTTCTTAATGGAACTTTCCTCTACCAGGGCTATGTGTTGACTGAACAAATTTGTCGGTTTGTACACTCCTTAAGTGAATATTGTCCAATTGGCTGTCTATCGGAAACACACCCTCTCCAAGAAGTAGAGGAGTCGTTAGAGCAATGATAAGGGAGGAGAGCTTCAAGTAATTTATATTTTTGCCCGGGTTTCAGATGGACTTGCCAGAGTGAAACATGACCAATAGGCTGCAGGTCTGGGAGTCATTTGAATGATTGCTAATGTTTACAGTAAAAGTCATTCATTTCCGTAATAAATTATGTGTATTCCACATTTTCCTCATTATTTTGTAATGAAGGGATCATCGCGGGCAATTTTAGTAGGGGGCACCTTTGAGATAAAATCGTCGGTGGGGGAGGAAATCCCTCCCTTCCCCCCAGCGATTTCGCACCCTGCAGTGTTAACCATCATACCATTGAAATGGCGTATGGCTATAAGTGCCGGGAGTGTCCGAGGACAAGTCCGGCTCGCCAGATGCAGGTCTTTTGATTTGACGCCCGTGGGCGATTTGCGCGTCGTGATGAGGATGAAATGATGATGAAATGAAATGTCGTATGGCTTTTAGTGCCGTGATATCCCAGAACGGGTTCGGCTCGCCAGGTGCAGGTCTTTCTATTTGACTCCCGTAGGCGACCTGCGCGTCATGATGAGGATGAAATGATGATGAAGACGACACATACGCCTAGCCCCCGTGCCAGCGAAATTAACCAATGATGGTTAAAATTCCCGACCCTGTCGGGAATCGAACCCGGGACCCCTGTGACCAAAGGCCAGCACGCTAACCATTTAGCCATGGAGCCGGACATCATCTCACAACGTAGTCGAAGTCTTTTTGCAGTCGCCCACAATCATGCAACGTGCCGTATCTATTATAAATCACCAAGATCACAGACCTTGGAAGATGTCTGGGACAAACACGAATTCTGTCGCCTGTCCTGTCTGTCAACTCTTCTGATGCGCATGGCAGGGGAGCTCCATGGAGTCTCCGTCTTTCATGGCTCCTCTCATTTTATACCGCGGTGGTTTACCTTTCCTTACTTGGGGCATTGACCTAGATGCTAATTTTTCGTACGATTCCAGCATAGCAGGTACCATCATAACAGTGGTCCTAGTTTAAGAGGAAATAGAGAAAGGGTCGTGTGACGTCAAGCGGTTGGTTCTGACAGCCGTGAAGGAGGTCAGCGCGGGGCAGTGTCGCAGCCGGGTGTGAGGAGAGAACAGGTAAGTAACGGAACTCTCATCTTCTTGCAGCCAACGAACGGCCTCTGCTCAACACGAGGGGTTATTGGCGAATGTACAGCAATACCTTGGGTTAATACTGTGTTAGTAATAAATACTTGGTATTGTTGGTGAATATACACGGATATTCCTACCCCAGCAATACCCTGGGTTAATACTCTGATAATAGAGGGTATTATTGAGTAATGTTCACGAGTATTTCTACCCCAGCAATACGCTGGCTTAATACTGTGCTAATAGAGGGTATTATCGGTGAATGTAGCCTAGACGAGTATTTCTAGGCTACTAATACTCTGGGTTCTTCTTCTACCGCTTTTTCCCACACCTTGCGGGTTCGCGGGTGCGAACTATGTCGCACATGTGCATTTGGCCCTCTTTTACGGTCGGATGCCCTTCCTGCCGTCAACCCTATATTGAGGGATGTAATCAATATTGCGTGTTTCTGTGGTGGTTGGTGGTGTAGTGTGTTGTCTGAATTTGAAGAGAACGTTGGGACACAAAAAAACCAGTCCCCGAGACAGAAGAATGAACCATACGCGATTAAAATCCCTCGACCTGGTCGGCAATCGAACCTGCGACTCTCTCAACCGAAGGCCTCAACGTTGACCATTCAACCAAGGAGTCGGACACTAATACCCTGGGTTAATAATATGTTAATAGAGGGGATTAAAGAGGAATGTACGCAATTATTTCTAGCCTGGCTCGTTATTAGTATTTATTTATTTATTTATTTATTTATTTATTTATTTATTTATTTATTTATTTATTTAATTTATCTATGCCAGCCCCGAGGTGTAGTGATAGTGTGCCTGCGTCCTACCCGAAGGTCTCGGGTTCGATTCCCGACCAAGTCAAGGTATTTTACCTGGATCTGAGGGCTGGTTCGAGGTTTACTCAGCCTACGGGTTTACAATTGAGGCTCTATCTGACAGTGAGAGGGAGCCTGCGTGGGTCAGGCATAAGCGCGTCGGCCTCTCATCGCTGGGTTCCGTGGTTCAAATCCCGGTCACTCCATGTGAGATTTGTGCTGGACAAAGCGGAGGCGGGACAGGTTTTCTCTCCGAGTATTATTGCTGAATTTGTCGGAGTATTTCTACCCCAGTAACACCCTGGGTTAATACTGGTTAATTGGGGGTATTATTGCTGAATGTGTCAGAGTATTTCTACCCCAGTAATACCCTGGGTTAATAGTTTCCTATCAATGAATATCAAAGCAAAGTCATTTCCGTACAAGCCATGAGAGCCCTGGAAGGGGTGCTAAGTAAAGGCTCCCGCTGACCACACGACATCTCGTAATCTGCAGGCCTTCGGGCTGAGCAGCGGTTGCTGCACCCGGTGCAACACATGGCAGTGGTTAGCTCTACGCCCGGCCACCTTTACGTCCAAGAATTAACCTGGTACTCATATTTTGGGTTGGCTGAGGGAACCTCAGGCGCATGTGAACCTCCAGATGTGGAAATGTCGTTTCTTAAAATTTTCGACTTTCTCGCGGGGAATCGAACCCACGTCCTGCCGGGTGCACCGTCAACACCCTTATCGCCTCGGCCAGGCAGCCTCTCCTAACAATGAATACTGGGCATTACTGGTTAATGTATCCGAGTATTTCTATCCCGTTAATACCCTTGGTTAATACTGTGTTATTGTTGATTGTGCGCGAGTATTTCTACCCCTGTAATACCCTGGGTTAATACATACACACATACTGTGTTATTGTTGATTGTGCGCGAGTATTTCTACCCCTGTAATACCCTGGATTAATACACAAACACACACACTCTCTCTCTATGTTATTGTTGATTGTGCGTGAGTATTTCTACCCCAGTAATGAATACTGGTCAGTTATTGGTCAATGCGATGCGATATAGGTTATTTCATTCCTACCACTGGAGTGGCAGGCGGGCCGTCAGCTGAACTAGCAGCTCTATGGCCATCGAATAAGAAATGAGGAGAGAAAATCGAAACACACACAGGGTGTATGTGTCGTACATACATTAATAGAGTACATTGAATTGGCGCAAGGGGACCGCAGCAACAAGGCAGGGCCCAGGGGAGACCCGCAGGGCACCCCGCACAAGCCCACCCCCGCAAAAACCCGAGGGAAAGCGATGTATTACACAACTACGGAATGTATCTCGGGCGCGCATCATGGGAAACTTTTTTTTTTTTACATAACCTTACAACATTTATGAAGTATTACATGACAGGGGCTGATATAAGTGGTGGGTTCGGTAAAGAGTTAAAGGAAAAAAGAGGATAGTTTAGTGATAGAAGATAGTAGAGTGTGGTGGTTATATTGGTGATGGATGTGGCAAGGAGACGGAGAAGGTCTAAAGTCGGGAGCGACGGAAGGTAGGTGGTTGGTGGAGGGGCTGGAAAATGTCCAGGTGGCGGTGGTGTGGTAGGCGATGGGATGGATGTGGAAGTTGAAGAAGGAAAAAGGAGTGACGAGCGGTCATGGCGGAGGGGAGCGGGAGTGCTCCACACGATAGGTTCTCTGACGGAAACGGATGCCTGTAGGCGATGAGGTGGTCGACGTCAGCATCTGATGAAAGTTGGAGGCGCAACATGAAGGTCGGTCCAGAGTCGTTAAAGATACGAAATGCCCGGCGAACTGGGACGCCCGTCTGAGTCAGCTCCTGTAGAAGATCCCGTTCGGTGATAGTCGGATCAAGCCCGTGGATGACGCAGCTCGGAGTGTGTGACAGTTGACTCGCTGGAGTGGATAACTCGGTAGTACCAGAGGTAGCTGGTAGAGCTGCGCTGGGGGTAGCCATGAGGGAAGGTTGAGACAACGTGGAACGGTTGAACGAGTGGTCTGGGGTCAGTGTCGCGGATAACACATTGGGAAGAAGGGAGCTGTCGTTGCGCAGGAGCATCAGCGATGATAACACAGGAGGCAAATTGTGACGGGGTAGACATAAAAGGAGAAGGATGACTTGTGGTGGTAATGACAGGAGAAGTAGTCAAAGTAAGAGAAGCGGTTTTGGTGGAGGGGGTGGTAGTAGGAGTAGTAGAAGTGGGAACAGAGGACTGCGCTGAGTTACGCGGAAAACGGTATTGAACGATGAGAGGGGGATCTGGAAGATGGCGCAGGTCCCGTAGTAGATGCTCTGGAGCGGGGACCACGTCATGTTTATGAGTCTTGAGAAAAAGGCGATTAGAGATCAAACATTCCGCTTCCAGCAAGTCTCGGTAGAGAAGGAGGACGTCCGGTGAAGTTTGACCCGAAAGACGGTCTTGCAAGCCTATCACTTAAGCGAGCGACGAGATGTCTGGGTTAAAACAGAGTTGCTCGTAGATGTAAGATTCGGAGATGGAAGGGTCCACATTCTTAATAAGACATGCATACATCATGAGGAGGGAGGCGACATCCAACTAGGTGTCTGCCCATTAAATTGTTCTTGGGCCGACTGGGTAAAAGTAGAGATCTACCCAGCCGAGAAAAAGTGTGGACCGGCGTGTTACGTAGAGAGGAGACTAGATCGACATGCGAGTGATGAGCCCTGTGGTGGGTTCCCCACTTGCTACTAGAAGGATGTTGGTCAACCCCCGTATTGCCCTGGGTTGTTTTTGTAAAGACTAGAGGTATTAGTGGGGAACTGCTCCAGCAGTTCCTTGGGTTAATGCTATACTACTTTCTTTTTCAAGTTGCTTACGTCACACCGACACAGATAGGTCCTATGGCGATGATAAGACAGGGAAGGTCTAGGGGTGGGAAGGAAACGGCCGTGGCCTTAATTAAGGCACAGCACCAGCATTTGCCTGGTGTGAAAATGGGAAACCACGCAAAACCATCTTCAGGGCTGCCGTTAGTGGGATTCGAACCCACTAGCTCTAGAATACTGGATACTGGCCGCACGTAAGCGACTGCAGCTATCGGGCTTGTTACTGTACTAGTACTAGTATTGTGTAATACCCCATCAATACCCTGGAATAACTCTACTGTTGTAATGAATGCTCGCTGCGGGTGGAGAAAGCGCTCGGGTATTTCCATTCGAGCATCTTAATTCCCTGAAGTCTGAAACACAAAGCGTTCTGTCTGCGGAATAGCCAGTGACCTAGATCTTCGCTGTCTGAGACACGTCATGTTCCATGTGGCTGTGAAATAGTTGTCGGAAGCATTGTGATACTGCAACATACCACTTGGTGATGTAAGCTGCAGTCGACAGCGAGGTTAGGTGCGAACTGCACTGCCGGCGAGGATTGCCACATTTCTAAGATCAAAATAAGAGAAAATAGCATACAATTAGACTTTTACAAACGGTATACGAAAAAATAAAATAATGAAAGAAATTACTTCGTTCACCAAACTGAATAAACAAACGAAAATTATATATTCATTTGGATTTTCAGTTAATGTCTTTAACAATCAAAATCGGATTTGTCATAGGCTATCTAAATAAATACACACGCTTTTATTTTTCAGCGAGTGAATAATAAGCATTTAAGAAGTAGGCTATACAGCGCTCATGAAGTTAAAATAAACCGAAACAGTAGGTAGGCTATAAATCATAATTTTTCTAAAACACGATGTTTTTAATAGAGATGTAAGTTTGTACGACGAGTTTTCTGCAAATGTGGTCGTTACAGATATATAAATACTTTCTGATACGCCAGGCTCGTGTCAGTAGATTTGCTGGCACGTTAACAACACCTGCGGCCAAATATTCCGGCACCGCGCCGTTTCTCAAAACTGTAAAAGTAGTTAGTGGGACGTAAAATGATTCAAGACTACGCGTAGCCAAGTCATGATTTATCTCACCTCGTAGAGTGCTAAAATGCATGATATGATACGACACAAGAGACTGATTAAAGCGTGTAAATAAAGACAAATTCGCTGTCTTTTTCTTATAGATTTTGAAGTAAAATAAATTGTGTTCAGTCTTGAAAATACTTGACTTGGGAGAAAGGAGACGAGCTGCTCGACTAAGTGATATGTTCCGAGCTGTTAGTGATGAGATGGTGTGGAATGACATCAATAGACGAATAAGTTTGAATGGTGTCTTTAAAAGTAAGGAAGATCACAATATGAAGATAAAGTTGGAATTCAAGAGGACCAACTGGGGCAAATATTCGCTTATAGGAAGGGGAGTTAGAGACTGGAATAACTTCCGAATGGAAATGTTCAATAAATTCCCAATTTCTTTGCAATCATTTAAGAAACGGCTAGGAATACAACAGATAGGGAATCTGCCACCTGGGTGACTGTCGTAAATGCAGATCAGTAATGATTAATTCATTCATTGATACGATAAAATTTGCGTCCGTCAGCGGCGTATTTATGCGTTGGCAACTTCCTAGGGCGTCATATTTGAAATAACGTTTTATAAACAGTTGCTATTAAATGTTATAAACTTTTTAAGACATTAAATTCACAGCAGTTCAAAAGAAAACACGAATCACACAACGGAATGGATGTGAATAACAACAATCACCTCAATCAAAATGTACGGCAAAGATGCACAAAACAGCCACAAAAAGTCAAGAAAACTGAAACTGGACGAATCAGCCGGGTATGACACAACTTTAAAGGAAAGGAAGGCTTTTCGGGCGAATACAATTGAAGACCTCCGCGGAATAAGGATGTAACCAACTAAGTTTTGAAAAGCCAGATTTCAGTGGCAGTAGGGCGTATCATTACGTCTATGCTGTGGTGTCATCTTATGTCTTGCATTTGAACTTCAAGCTGGTTTATAGCCAGCAGAACTTTGTCCTCCGTGGTGTAAGGATGCCTCTTACCCCAAGGTTAGTCTAGGAAATACAAGGGGAAATCTCGCGCCACTGATTTCATTCAAACTTTCTGAGCAGTGGCGGCGATAAGGACCCCGTAGACCCCGCGGGGTGGGGGTGCCCATGGCTTGTGAGGTGCCCATGGCTGTTTCTTAATTCGGTACTTGAAGAGTGATTTTACATATTGATAAAGATACAGCACACAACACAGTATAATTTGTATTACAGAGGGTTATTACAAACTTATGCCGTCGTCAATACGAGTACGGTAGTTGTTTCTGAATGTTGATTTCCCAACCTGTTCCAATAATAACCATTCCTTGCTGCCACTCACAACAATCAACAAGGCTTTTGAAGTAATTAGGCAGTTCTGAGAACCCAGTAGTCAGCGAAGATGCGATAACAAAGACATGCTCCTTATATAAACTTTAAGTACTGATGTCTCGAGCCTGTTTATAAGTTCTATTTTTGTCTGTTTACTTGTGAATATTATCGAAAACTCCGTACTTAAGACTTGTTCAAAAATGTATTTTAGAAACAAGCTCTACTATTGTTCTGTTTTTCTATTTGTTTGTGAATCTTGTTATTATGTAGCAATGTTTGTATTAATAATTGTTTCTCATTTCACATGCCTGTGTTCATGCTAGTCATGCCCCCCGCCCAATAATCACCCGTCTCTCTGCGTACTTCTAGTTTTGAGGACCCCGATGAACCGCAACAATCCATTCTTTCATTTTGTCTCCATTGCCTCAGCTTGAGGATGTTCCAACCTGCACTCGTCATACACAGGTACTGTTTTCTGGTCTCAAGTGGTTGATTGCGACATCTTCTCATTACCGGGATTCTGATAACGTCACCTGGTGTTATCTAGCTGCCGCCACTTCGGCACCAACCTTGTTTGTTCCAGACAAATCTGTCTGGCTGCCGTCTATACCCATGCTAATTATAGTACGGCAAGTTGAAATACGACCCTAGATCCCAAGCTCTAGTTCCGTCACCGGGTGTGACAGAATAGGACAAGTAGGAGTAGACAGTGAACGCGCTGTAGCTACAGACTGAAACAGTCTTGGGTACAGGTGGTTATTTTACACAATAACTCATACTCATATGGTATGTCCGACTCGTTGGCTGAACGGTCAGCGTACTGGCCTTCGGTTCAGAGGGTCCCGGGTTCGATTCCCGGCCGGGTCGGGAATTTTAACCTTAATTGGTTAATTCCAATAGTACGGGGGTTGGGTGTATGTGTTGTCTTCATCATCATTTCATCCTCATCACGACGCGCAGGTCGCTTACGGGAGTCAAGTAGAAAGACCTGCACCTGGCGAACCGAACCCGTCCTGGGATATCCCGGCACTAAAAGCCATACGACATTTCATTTCATGGTATTATTTTTGGGCCCTTTTTGTCCTGTTCTGATTGTACAGATATTTAAGGAGTAGTACAACATAGGTAACTATGTCATTACACCTTTAATATACAAAACAATGCTGATATAAATAAAACGTACATTTCATATTACAACACTCTTATTGTACACCAGTAATACAAACAACTAAACAAACACTTTCTGTAATACAAGAAAAACCTAATATCTAGTGGCATAACCTCTGGCCTTTGTTATGTCCTCAGAACGTCTCGGCATAGAATTTACTAGTCTTTTTCTGACAGTTGGGTCATTTTTTTCCCATTCCTCTGCCACAATTTCCTTTAATTGACCTTTAGATTGCATGTGCCTAGAACGAACCCGTTTTTTTCAATGGGGTTCAGATTTGGGGACTGGGCAGGTGTTTTGAGCTGCTTAGGAACACTCCATATAAGCCATTCTTTACACATGCCATTGATATGTTTAGGACCATTATCCTGCTGGAATATGTATGAGGGAAGAAGTCCCATCTTTTGAGCGCTCTATTTCACATTTTTCTGCAATACTTTAAGATAGCCGCATTTGTCCACGATTCCATCGATAAAGTGAATGGTACTAACACCTTTACAGGACATACACCCCCACACTAGACTGGAACCACCTCCATGTTTCTCTGTTGGTGTGGTATTATTAGACTCATTCGCAGTATTTGCCTTCCTCCATACTCTGCTGTTTCCATCTGGTCCGAAAATGTTAATTTTGGTCTCATTAGAACAAATAACTTGGTCCCAGAACTCTTGGCTCCTATTTTCATGGACCTTGGCAAACTTTATTCGAGCGACTCGATTTTTTCGACTTACAAATCGCCTCTTTCTTGCTCGTCTTCCGTCATATCCATACTTCCATAGTGCCCTGCTAACAGTCTGGCTGGAAGTGTTTTTATTTTATTTTCTAAACAGTGTCTCTGTTAACTGCCGGATTTCTAGAGCACTTATTTTCGGATGTTGCCTCACTTGTTTTACAATGAAACGCTCTTGTCTGTCATTTAATTTCTTCTTGTTAGTTCTTCTCGGCAAATTCTTTGTTGTGCCATTGTACCGAAATGTATTAAGCACATAATTCACTGCAGAGTGCGGTTTCTTTACTTCTCGTCCAATTGTCTAAGGGAATAGCCTTGAGGCGCTATGATAACGATAATTTGTTTCAGATCAGTGCTTAACTCTTTGCCCTTACCCATCGTGTATTACGCAACTGACCAAAGAAGGACACGTAATGTTTGTACATGTCCCACAGGGCACTCAGTCTGGCGGTATGCGCCCACAACGTTTATTTACGTTCGGAATTTCGTGGTCATTACCTCGCACGTACAAACAAGACTCTTGCAAGCAAATAGGCCACTACACAACATAATGGCCTTCCCATTCTTTTACAATAATATACCAAGGCTTTTGGTTGCTAACATCCCGTTCTTAACACCTTGTGCAATAACGTATCCACGCCTCGTTGTCTTTATTGATCATGCAATTTGTCCCACTTCTACGGGAGTTACGAGTGAAAAATATAACTGGTCTCCTCCATTGTTAGTATTGTTATTGTGTAGAATTTTGTTAATCGTCTGTTCTTTTGTTGTCTCGTCAATATTAACGTGTCTTGTAGTAAAGTATTGGTTTAAATCATCCAGTGGCAGTGGCGGCCGGTCAGTACGTGCTACCGGGCTCCAGCACGTAGCTTGAAACTGTAAGGAATATTATTTATGTACAGTAAAATTATCCTGGTGCCTTTTCGTTTCTTGAGTACGATATGAATTTGTGTTTTGTGAAAATCACGACGAGATCTGTCGAACACCTAGCGCCGTTCTCCCGGGGAACAAGGCTCGTGCTCATGTGAAGTGAGCCCTTGCCTGTAGCCTGGAGGAAGCAATACGCAGGCGCAGCCAAGCTTGCAACACTCCCCCTAGCCGGCGGAGTATACCGTAAACCGGGATCAACTTTCACTGATCCCGTCTATAGTTACTTCCTCTCCCGCAAGGGGGTAGAAGTACTCGATGTCTGCTGCTACCTTGATGCTCACGGCCGACTGGATCCCTCGCTGCGCTCCTTAGCTAGCTAGAGCGACGCATCAAGTCGGCCGTGTAGTAAGCGAGTCTGCCACTAGAGAGTAGCATCGTCTGGGCTCGAAAGTAAAGCGTAAGCGGAGGCAATCTATCTCGCACATGCTTATTAAAATATCCATCTTCCTTTTGTGTCAAAAATAAGGAATTCGTAGGTGAGTCAAAGAATCTTTGAGTGACCCTAAATGTGATCCCGCATTACAATGTAATTTACTCTGGTGAAATGAAATAGCGTATGGCTTTTAGTGCCGGAAGTATCCGAGGACATGTTCGACTCGCCAGATGCAGGTCTTTTGATTTGACTCCCGTAGACGACCTGCGAGTCGTGATGAGGATGAAATGATGATGAAGACAACACATACACCCAATGATGGTTAAAATTCCAGACCCAGCCGGGAATTGAACCCGGGATCCCTGTGACCAAAGGCCAGCGCGCTAACCATTTAGCCATGGAGCCGGACATTTACTCTGGTAATAGGGGAGGTCTCAATGAATCAGTCGGCAGCTCTTTCAGTTGCTTTGTGCGGTTTTTAATCTCGCGGTTATATTACTGGTGCGTGTTTTTTCTGTCATTGTGTTAGTGCTCAAGTTTATACGGAGATTTATCAAATTATTTATCCACTGCAGTGTATATAAAGTGAAATTAAATTAGTGTTCTTAGTGGGGATCTATATTCCCACGATTCTATTTGCACTGATGTAAGTTGCGCCATTAGGTTAGTAAAAACAATATTTCTCGAATGAATTATTTATCTCGTAGACAGTTGTCGAAGAATTCATCTGCTTCCAAATTAATGTTGTTTTTGTTTGTTCTGAGTTATAAATTGTGAGAAAAGTTGTATTATTATTATTATTATTATTATTATTATTATTATTATTATTATTATTATTATTATTATTATTATTATTATTATTATTATTATTACCAAGTTTGAAGTATGCGTTGTTCATCATGGCAATATGCAGATTTAAAACAGCGTATTTAGCTTGTTTTTTGTAGCACGTAGGACGATTTTTTCACGAGCCGCCACTGTCCAGTGGTACTTTAATGTCAGCAGTATGTATTTTATTCCCACCTATGTCCATTTTTTAACCGTTTGCCAGATTGTTGTCGTGTTCCGGGGTAGCAAAATGTTCTGTGAGTGTCTTATTTTAGCATTTCTTATGGCCTGTACCATGGGCGCCCGCAGGATCTTTTCCAGGGGGGGGGGCACATTAACAATGTTCTTGAATATAAAAACCAACATAATGTCAGCAACATTAAATTCTTTACAGAAATTTCCGGGTATAACAGATGCTAGATGACTGTCAGAAAGTTCAGTTTATGAAATAACATGGTATGATATTAAACCAATTGAACATAAATTTTTTTAGAATTCTAGGGGGGGGGGGGAAGCGATTTTTTGAAAGCTTTGTCTCTATTTCCTGAGTCATCCATGGGACCGCAGGGCGTGTTACGCGAACAGTGCGTTTTGGCGCGTGTTTATTGAGAAGAGCTAGCTGTTGTTTGTTTAAGATCTCCACTTTATCATCTGCGTTGTGTTTGTCCAACCCTTGTCCCGTTTCCCTACGGGGTCGGGTATGAGGTGAGATGAATTTGTCGTGGCGGTTTTTTATGACCGGATGCCCTTCCTGACGTCAACCTCATCAGAGGAGTTAATGAGAGATGAAGTGAATGACGTGATATATGATAGTAGGGAGAGGGTGAAACCCGGTGCCGGCACATAGCCTACTCCTGTCGAATAGCACCAAGGGGTCTGCTCAAGGCTTAACGTCCCCATCCGACGGACGAATCACCATCAACAGCGCCATATGCCTCCACTTTATCATCGATATTATCTAAAATATGGACATTATGCCAAGGCATGCTTGCAGCGTCTTCTAGCAGGGCTTCGTCATTTATATTTTTTAGGTGTCGGAATGTAATTAATTTAGGTCTGTACTTGGGGTATTTAAGTGAATAAGCTAAACAAATTAAGTCGTGATTGGATAGTCCGCAAGCAGACATTTGCCCGTGGGTCAGTACCCTGTCAAGGTTATTCTTCACAATTACGTCCAGTAGGCTAATGTATGTGACGTGGCTGTGTGATGTGTTGCGTTAAGTGGCAAAATCGCCATGTTACAAGATTGAAATATATTGATTACTTGCTTAGTCTCAGTCATTTTTGTCGTTAAGAATGTCAGTATTGATGTCATCTAGTAATAACGTATGGCCCGGATTCATATGCACTAAAATGATGTAAATATGCACTAAAATAAAATAAAATACAATTACCATTATTTAATTTTAGCTCAGTGTTAAATTGATAAACATGTTTAATTCCTTGCAAAATGATGAATGCCAGTAAATTCCAACAGTTTTTCAATGTTTTCAGAAGTCAACAACTTTCTGTTGTCGGCCAGAATTAATTTATACGTTGAAAATGATCGTTCTACGTCGACGGACGTAAATGGGTAATACTTGAACACTGGCACTGACTGCTCGGAACATAATTCTGGCAAAAATTTAGACAGGTTTACAGTTTTATCAGGTGAAACACTGCAGCAGACGAAGAGCAAATTAACAGATGAACGCAATTGTTTAAGCAAATCTCAGGAGGCTATCGTAAGGAGAAGGAAAAAGTAATGTCAGAAGGAAGGAAATAGCTATTATGAAAAGCGTCATTATCCGTCTACCTGCTTGTATTGCGACACTGAAAGTCTTTTCCTTGATGTACAACATCCAAAGTTCATTACATTTTTCATTTTGTTCAGAAATCTTAGATAATCGAGCACCCATAAGAGAAAAATATATCCGTATATATACTAACGCTCAAAATATGGAGTAACGTTCAAAATATGCATTTGCATATGCATTTTTTTAAATCCGGGCCCTAAAGACATGCTCGTACCTGGGTAAGTGGTCTAGTAGGATGTTCTCAAGGTCGGTGATGCATCCTATCTTTCGTGGTCGATACACTACACTCAGTAAGCACTTTTCACTTAGAGCAGGGCCTCTCAGGGTCCATGCGCCCGTGCACTGCACGGCGCAAGGCTGCTGCTGCTGGAAAGCTTTCATTCCCCGCCCAAAGGACGGGGCGGGCCCCCTAGATCGTGTCGCGATCTCTCGGGCCGGGAGATGTGGAGAGAACAGTGAGATGTTTCAAATGAAGAAGAGGGAAAAACGGTGTGAAAATTTGTATGAATGGCTATACGGATGGAGATTTATACAGGAGTGTTGAGAAGGAAGTTTCGTGGAAGTGTAAGGTGGGGAAGTGTTGAAGCGATGTGATAGAGGACAGTTATGAGGTGTCAGAGATGTTCAAGGGTCGGTGGTGGTAGGATGGAGATATTAGCAGAAGAAGGAGGTGGACGGACATAGATAGAGCGTTGGAAGGGAGGATGATCAGGCCGGGTATGGCGACGAGATGTGGAGTGGTGATATCTAGGGCGGGGAGGTGAGCGAGAGGGTTCGACGGGATGACGACGGCCGTAAAGAAGTGCTCCGCTGGAGATCAGGTGGGCGACGGCTGCTGCGCTGTGAAGCTGAAGTCTGATTAAATACGTCGGACCGGTGGAGTTGTAGATACGGAACGCCCTCTTCACGGGTATGGCTTGAAGGCGAAGTTGTTCTTGAATGTCGGTTGCCGGGATGAGTGGGCTTACGCCGCGGACGACGCGACTGAAGACTTCGTTTGTGGCTGATGTGTCTGACGGTGATGGAAGTTGATGAGCGGCTGCTGCTGTTACGACGGACAGTGGTGGTCGGCAAGGCAGATGTAGACAGCGTAGAAGGGCGGGTGAAGTAGCGGGGAGGAATACGTGAGAGTCGAGGTGGATCAACAGGAGGTAGCGCGGGGAGAGAGGTGGATCAACAGGAGGTAGCGCGGGGAGAGAGGTGGATCAACAGGAGGTAGCGCGGGGAGAGAGGTGGATCAACAGGAGGTAGCACGGGGAGAGAGGTGGATCAACAGGAGGTAACGCAGGGAGAGAGGTGGATCAACAGGAGGTAGCGCGGGGAGAGAGGTGGATCAACACGAGGTAGCGCGGGGAGAGAGGTGGATCAACAGGAGGTAGCGCGGGGAGAGAGGTGGATCAACACGAGGTAGCGCGGGGAGAGAGGTGGATCAACAGGAGGTAACGCAGGGAGAGAGGTGGATCAACAGGAGGTAGCGCGGGGAGAGAGGTGGATCAACACGAGGTAGCGCGGGGAGAGAGGTGGATCAACAGGAGGTAGCGCGGGGAGAGAGGTGGATCAACAGGAGGTAGCGCGGGGAGAGAGGTGGATCAACAGGAGGTAACGCAGGGAGAGAGGTGGATCAACACGAGGTAGCGCGGGGAGAGAGGTGGATCAACAGGAGGTAGCGCGGGGAGAGAGGTGGAGAGAAGCGGCGATGAATGGGACGACGCAACAGTTGTGATGGAAAGCGAGGAGAAGGTGTGAGCAGCGGTCGCAAAGGTAGTGGTGATGGTCGTGGTGGTGGTCGTCATGGTGGTTGGTGGTAGGGAGGCTGACATCCAACGAGGAGCCGGCCTATATGCTTTGTTGGCTCGGCGCGAGCGGAAAGTAAAGATGTGTAGCCACCCGGCCGATCAAAAATAACAGGAGTGTCTTCTGCGACGAGTTGTGGAGTCCACTTGAGATCCTGGAGGAGAGGACGGCGCAAGGTGCAGGAGACGACTTCACTAGGTTGACCAGAGCGCAAACCCCCACTCCACTTCCCCTTCACCTGTCTCAGCCGTTCGGCCGGTCTTCGCCTTCTCCACTTTCCCCGCTGATTCTCCCCTCACCGCGAAATGTTTATGTGCGGTGAGTGGTGACACTGTTGTGTGGGACAATGTTACCGGTGTTCAATCTGGTTTGAGCAGACAATTTATCTTCTCTAGCTCTTCTTTTCCTTTATCATTGCAATGACACCAGTTATGCCTAGAACAAGGGGCCGGCTGACAGCAATTCTGAGAGCCTTTTTTTAAATTACAATCAGAAATAGGCCTACTCGCACGCAATCTAGTTTTCGTACAAGTCAAAACAGGAAAAATCCTTTCACATATGCATGTGGAACCAAACATAGAAATAGTCTTAGCTGCTTCTCGATGCAGCTTAGGAAAATCTTCCTTCGACAAATTCTCGTAGAAATTGAGCAAAGCCTTTGTATTGGAAAATAGATGTTTTTGATTAACTTAACACATAATTATTGTCCCACAGATTAAGCATTTGGCTTTATCGTCACGACTGACAAAAAAATACGAAAGTTCTTGTTCCGGGGTTACCCGTGGAACGCAGAGGTGAAAGAATGGGTGATTGGGCTTAACTACAATGTCAAGAAAAATATAAAACTCAAACTGAAGGTTATGTTTTCTTAAATAACAAAATTTTCATAACAATAAAACGTCAGGTACACTGACGAATTCTAGACAAGACAAGAAATCCAAAATTGCGTGACTGTTTAAAAAAAAAACTGGGCTTCAAGCCCCTCACTTTACAATTCTTGAGCTCCTAACTCACATTTACCAAAAGCACAAATTTACACAAGGGCAGAAATCCCTCAATACATGAAGCGCTTGCTCCCAACTCACAATATCAAAGACGCACTTTTACAACACTAGAAAAGAACTGACGGACTCTCAGTTTTTCAAGTGTATTCAAGGCAATATCAGAAAATTACCATCACTCGCCACCAAGGCACAACTTACAAAATTTGAAACAGGGGTATCTAGTACCCAACCTATTGGGCCTTAGCGGAAAGGAACAATTAAGTAAATGGCCCGAAACACAAACTGAATGGAGGCATGTACTTGCGCTCCTAGATATGAATTCTTAAAACCTAAAGGGCACTAGGCCGATGAAACAGGGGCTATTCCCAAACTATGGAGGTGACTCGTATAAGAATAAATTAAGACATTACGGAAAGGAAGAAAACCAGTTACAAAGCGTATTAAACTCAAACCAATATGAAGGGGAGCTCGAGAGGGTACATCACTCTCTATCCCCGATTTACAGTTAAAGATTTTATGAAGTTGTTACATAAGCAGGCCGAAGTTACATTTTCAGAAAAGTAGGTTACATAGTTAAAGTTTCGGACCTCTCCCTCGGGTTAAACTGCAGAGCTAGCAAGAAATAAAGATGTTAAGTGGCCATTACCTTGTCGGTGTACTGCTGCCTGATGAAAGAGGCGCCTCCCGCCTCCTGCTTGACACACACACTAGGTTAGATGACGATCAATTGGCCATGGGACGAGAAAATTCTCAGTTTATACACTCTCGGGGAAAGTTCGAAACCTTTCACGAATAAACCAGCCACACCCTCTCAATTTATTGATCAGTTTGAAAGGTTACACTCCAAATCGAAGAAGAAGGTTGTGATAGGTTGAAAATTAATTACAGAAATTTGGGATTGGCTGGATTCAAAACTGGTGGAAAGAAAAGATAAATATTGCCAACTCAAAAATAAATGAACATCAATTAGTAAAAAAACTTATGAATACAAAACTTCTTCAAATCAAAGGTTCTTTCACTTCGCACCAGGGTGCATGATCATAGTTTTTCAGCAGTGACATCTATGGAAGAATGACCAAACTTCTTGATGAAGGGCAAACAAAGCAAGTAGAAATTCACTCAGTACAGGAAACTTCACAATAACAAAATTACATCAAATTTCTGTGGTGATATCTTCTGAGTAAAGTTCTACCTTGTTGTATTATTGGTTTCACATTTGGTAGATAGAGGAGTTCATTTAGGCGCTCATTTTGAACGCGCGGCGTAGAGGTGTACCTCCCGATACAGTTCCCAGTTCGACTGAAATGGACTTTCGGAAGTCTTTGCTTTCTTCGAAACAGGTTGCTCGATTATTATGTTGTTGTCTTACGCTTATCTATTTCACTGATGAACAAGCCGTCTGTCAGCGAACGCTTCGTCGCTCTCAGCACACTACACCATCCGAGTCAAACCGAGTCGGACCGATGCACAGTGCACGGAGTCTCTGCGCCACGATTTACACGCGTGAGATATTGGGCTTTTGAGTGGCCCTGACCTAGAGTCTCAATTTCTATGAACATGAACTGAGGCCTTGCGCAGTATTCACTAATTGTTTTGTAGATTATTTTATACTTTAGGTCGTTCCTAATATACATAGGTACTCCGCCGCCGGCTTTACATGTGCGATCATTTCGGATCGAAGTATAATTTTCGAGTTGGACGAGGGATTCTGACAAGCAAGGTTTCATCCAGGTTTCCACGTTCATCACGATGTGAGGGTTGACATTAGCAATTATGTTACGGAGTTCGTGGAAGTGAGGAATTAGATTTTGAACATTAGCATGTACTACCTGTAAGGAATTTGGGAAGTTGTTAAAAGCACTTGTAAAGGGATTAGTATCAGGCAGTGGCGAATATAGAATATATTTTTTTTGGGGGGGGGGGGGCCAAGATTGATGTAAGGTTAGATTAAGTAAATTTTAAGAGGTCAGACGATTTCAAACACTTTAGAAAGGAAAAAGGAAACATAGATTTGGGCTGATACATAGGCCTACATACATACATACATACATACATACATACATACATACATACATACATACATACATACATACACCAATGGTTACAAAACGAAGTCCAGGTTTCTTGGTACACTTGCAAACTTATCAAGAACTTCTTCATCACTAACTAGAATGTCTCTGTGGATAGAGAGTAAAGCAAGCCCGTTAAGCCTACTTTCAGATGTGCTGTTCCTTAAGTAAGTCTTCAGTCTCCTTAGGCTAGAGAAAGTTCTTTCTACGGTTGCGATAGAAACAGGAAGAACGGCGAGTAATTTGAGAAGGGTATAAATGTTGGGGAAGAAAGTCTTGTCACACTTTTCTAGAGAACTTACAGCCATTTTGGGAAGATTTGAAGGATTTTCCTGACTCCACTTTTCTTTCCACAACATAAACTCACTTTGCACAATCTCTTTATGTGACAGATTTCCTTCGTAGAAACTAAAAGCAGCCTCCAATGAACCGAAATATGTTACGATACACAATTGTGGAAGGATGTTTTGTACGGATGCAACTATTTCCTTGTGAGATTCAAAGCATTATTTTAGTGAGTTACAAAAATCGTCCAGGTATGGCAGATAAACTGCTAACTGTTGGCTCGGAATCTCAACAACGATCGAAAATTCCCATCATTTTGGTTCGGTTCTTCAAGGCTTATACATTTTTCGGGGGGGGGGGTCAGGCCCCCTGGCCCCCCCCCTTTATATACGCCCCTGGTATCAGGTGTCTGGCTAGGTATGGGAGCGGAGGATCCGTTCAGCTGACCACCAGCAACCTTGCCGAAAATAGAAGCATGTGCAGCACTCTCACTGTGAGTTGCCAGCCTGTACGGTATCTTGCCTAGTTATTATATGTAAATCTAATGAAGATATAATCTAAAAGTAATACAGTAGTAGGAATAGTAATTATAGTAATACTTTAAAATCTAGTGTCTAAGTTAAATCTGTAAATTGTGTAATGGTATGCCAGTTTCGGTCTGTGTGTATATGTCCATTCCAACACTTTCCTCAACATACCACACTACCAACCACCACAGAAACAGGCAATAGTGATTACATTCCTCCATATAGGGTTAGCGTATATATACAGACAGAAAACAGTTTTGTGCGATATAGTTTACGAGGGGTGATGGGGTATGTACATCAAAAGTGAAGCCGGGCTGAGTGGCTCAGACGCTCGCCTTCTCACCCCAACTTGGCAGGTTCGATTTCGGCTCAGTCCAGTGGTATATGAAGGTGCACGAATACGTCAGTCTCGTGACAGTAGATTTACTGGCATGTAAAAGAACTCTTGCGGGACTGAATTCCGGCATCTCGCCGTCTGCGAAAATGGTAAAAGTAGTTAGTGGGACGTAAAGCCAACAACATTATTATTATTATTATTTAAAACTGAAGAAAAGCTACAAAGTGGTAAGTTTTTTATGCTCTTTGAGCGAAATTCGACAGAGAGGAAAAGGTTGACAGTTTACCAATTTAAGAGCGGCAATAATAGTTTTTGAGATTTTGATTCAAACTATACAATAAAACTTTCTACACAGGAACAATATTACAAATTTATTACAATTAAAAAGAAGCACGACGTGATTTTACAATTAAAATCATTTAGTATTTCACCACACACTAAGAAACTAACAGACACCAGAGAGACTGCAAGACAGAGGAAACCGCACGGCAAGCGGGTGATCAGAACTCAGTGTCCACGATCTTGGCAAAAAAGTATGCCCCTGCTACCCTTCCTCACAGCACAGAGCACATGCAAAGTCTCCACTACTTGCAGTGGCGCTATGCAAATCGATTAACCGTGACGAACAACATTTTGTGTGTATTTCCGCTAATAATTTTGTTAATAATTAAAGAAAATTAAGGAAAAAATAGCTGATAAGACAATGAGGATTGTACATATTGCTTTGTTTAATAATTCCTAGTTTCAGCCGCCTAAAATGGAATAAAGAAATATATTTTCTCTACAAAGTGGACGGGGCGGGGGGCGAGACTGCCTACCGTCGCCTCCCCCCCCCCTCTCTAATCGCCGCTACTGGTGGTGAGCGTCGCATACACTGGAGCCGTATCCTAACTGCGGTCTTACCAGAGACGTATACGCCCTCTTCTTTACATCCTTACTCAACCCCTAGATTCTTTCAAAACCACTTGAAGAGGTCTGTACCCTTCCTCTACCTCGTTAATATGATTACCTTAACGAAGATAATTTCTTATATTAACACCTAGGTACTTACAGTGTTCCCCATGAGGTACTACCACCCCATCTACACAGTAATTAAAACTGAGATGAGTTTTCCTCTTGGTGAAACTTACAACCTGATTTTTCATCCCATTTACATTCATACCATTGCCTCCTGTCCATCTCATTGTTTAAATCCCACCTTGAAACTGTGTGGACGCTGTCACTGCTGTGGATCAGAATAGCGAGTGCTTTCTTTTACTTCACTTTCACACCTAGTTTCGTGGAAATTATGGTCGTACTTAGATTGTCGAAAGCTTTCGAGAAATTTAAGAATACTGCCCGAAATTTGCTTCGAGGTGTTCTAAGAACGGTCTCTATGTCATCTTTGAGACTTCTGATGGTCTGGAGCGTGTTTCTCCCCCATCTAAAACCAAATTGCTCTTCAGGGATTTTGTTGTCGATTTCTTTGGTGAGTCTTTCTGTCACGAGATGTGTGAGTATCTTCTATAGCAGGGGTTTCCAATTAGTAAGAACTCAAGAGCCACATTGCAAACCTGAAGCATGACCACGGGCCGAACTTTAATAATAGGCCAATTTTCGTAAAATTCCGCGAATAGATCAGAGGTACCAGTATTTAAAATAATATGGATAGTTGAATTGAAGTGAAGGTTTAATAATTTTAATTGCTTAAAACACTATTTTAAAATTCCATAAAAGAGTGAAATTAAGAATAATCGCTATTATACCCAGGATGATTGAATTTGGAAGAAGAGCACCCGTCAATGTCAGTGCATTTTAATTAATATTTGACAAATGAAAAAGTAAAACAATAGACAAACTAAAATTAATAATGTAGTCAAAACAAAAAGAAGGAAAATTTAGTGGGAGTAGTGTTAAGAGCACAATGCTACACATTTGTAAGAGCCTAAAATCCCAACAACGTACTTCCAGGAGTACTTCCCTGAAAATTTTCACAGTGTACGAGCCGGTACTGCTAATGAGAGAAGAACGAAGAAATGAAACCGCTTCTTACACCAATGGCTTTTATAGTATTTCTTGGTATTCATTGCATGGTACGTTGAATAAAAAGGCCACAGTGAGGTTGGCATGGAGTTCAAGAACTGGTATTTATCCCATAGCCATTTTTATAATGGTTAAGACCTAGAACTGGTATTTGTGAGGACTCGATTTCCAGCGAAGTTTGGATTTTAATTTTATTAAATGAAAGGATCTATTCAGCACAAGTGCTTACTAAGAAAACAGGAGATAATATTAAAGAATGAATTAGTTCTGACTTTGGTCCATACAGGATATAAAAATGAATACATTTTTGAACGAGCTATGAAATATTTTTCGAACATTTTCTTCACATTTCTTAAAATGCATTTTTAAAGCCCTCGCGGGCCGCAAGATATAGCTTCCCGGGCCACATGCGGCCCGCGGGCGGCCATCTGGAAACCGCTGTTCTATAGGCTCGCCGAAGGCCGCATGCCATCCCCACGCCCCGACAGGTCACTCAACTCGCTTTCATTAGTAAGCGCGACTCGTCTTAATTATCTCTGAATGTCTGTTGTACAAGGTGGGCAAAATAAAACTGTCCCGAAAACATTTTAAAGATTGACGTGGAATTGATCCTTGCCCATCACCGGACATGTTGGAAACCGTGATTTCGATGCACCAATCGCTTGCTGTCACATGCACATCTGCCGAGAGCAGTTGAATGCAACACAAAGTGGTGCTCACAATCTGTTTATTGTCCAGTGTTATGCGAAACACGATTTGCGGAAAACCTGTGTGGAACTGTTTAAGACTGGAAGTGTTTTGCCAAACCTCCAGCAAAGTCTGCAATGCAATGCAAAATGACGTGAACGGGCTTTGTAGCGAATAAAATCCGTAAATATCGGAAAAGAGTTCGAACACCGCGAAACATTGCTCGAGTGAAAGAAAGTCTGGAACGAAGTGCAAGTGGGGAATTAAGAGATCGTCGTGTTGAAATATTGTGAACTTCCGTGGTTTCCCATTTTCACATCTTGCAAATGCTGGGGCTGAGCCTTAATTAAGGCCATGGCCGCTTCAATCAGTCAATACTGATCTGCAGTTCGGGCAGTCGCCCAGCTGGCAGATTGCCTATCTGTTGTTCTCCTAGTCTTTTCTTAAATAATTTCAAAGAAATTGGAATAAAATGAATATTTGGCCCAATTTGTCCTCTTGAATTCCAGCTTTATCTTCATATTGTGATCTTTCCTACTTTTAAAGACACCACCCAAACTTATTCGTTTACTAATGTCATTCCACGCCATCTCTCCGCTGACAGCTCAGAACATACCACTTAGTCGAGCAGCTCGTCTCCTTTCTTCCAAGTCTTCCCAGCCCAAACTTTGCAACATTTTTGTAACGCTACTCTTTTGTCGGAAATCACCCAGAACAAAATGGAGCTGATTTTCTTTTGATTTCTTCCAGCTCTTGAATCAAGTAATCCTGGTGAGGGTCCCATACACTGGAATCATACTGTAGTTGGGATCTTACCGGAGACTTATATGCCCTCTCCTTTACATCCTTACTACAACCTCTAAATACCCTCATAACCATGTGCAGAGATCTGTACCCTTTATTTACAATCCCATTTATGTGATTACCCCAATGAAGGTATTTCCTTTTAACACCTAGATACCTACAATGATCCATACAAGGAACTTTCACGCCATCAACGCAGTAATTAAAACTGATACAGATAGGTCTTATGGCGACAATGGGATAGGAAAGGGCTAGGAGTGTGAAGGAAGCGGCCTTGGTCTTAATTAAGGTACAGCCACAGCATTTTCCTGGTGTGAAAATGGGAAACTACGGAATATCATCTTCAGGGCTGCCTACAGTGGGGTTCGAATTTACTATCTCCGGAATGCAAGCTAACAGCTGCGTGCCCCTAACCACACAGCCAACTCGCCCGGTCGTACCGAGTGTAACAGTCTACCTGAATATTAGCGGGAAGTAGCTGGGGAGTTAGATAACTTTCTTCTTTAGCATGCCACTCCTCTGGTTCATAAAGTTTCTGATACTACTGGTATATAACACACAGTTTCATCATAGCATTCAAGCTATTCAATCTCCACTCTGAGGCACTGATTGGAATGAGCAGTGTGCATATTTAATGGAATAGCGGCAGAGGAGTGTTCACGGCTGTCTGCGGCCTGGTCATTCCAGTTCTGGAACTTCGGACTGTTAGATCGGTACTGTAGTACTAATTGTTAAAAGTGAGAAAATGTGCGGTCTGGAGGAGAAGTGGGAAATCACGGAAAACCACTTCGAAGATGGCTGAGGTGGGAATCGAACCCCCTTCTACTAAGTTGACCACCCGAGGCTGAGTGGACCCCGTTCATGCCCTCGTACCATTTTTCAAATCTCGTGACAGAGCCGGGAATCGAACTCGGGCCTTCGGGGGTGACAGCTAATCACGCTAACCACTACACCATAGAGGCAGGCATTATTATTATTATTATTATTATTGGTCTTATGGCGGCGATAGGATAGGAAAGCGCTAGGAGTGGGAAGGAAGCGGCCGTGGCCTTCATTAAGGTAGTCAAAGTGGAGTCAAAATGGAAACCACGGAAAAGCATCTTAAGGGCTGCCGACATTGGAGTTCGAACCCGCTATCTCTCGAATGCAAACTTACGGCTCCGCGCCCCTAACCGTACGGCCAACTCGATCGGTATTACTATTATTTCTGGCCTTTTCCTGATTACTTGGGGCCAGCACTACATGTGGATTGAGCCCACTTCCTGTGTGTTTCCGCGATGTGTTGTAAGACGAATAAGTACACCTAGTTCCCTGAGATGGAGGAAATAGCCAGAATCAGCTAACATTCGCGACTGAGACGGGACTCGAACCTGGGCCCCTTTAAACCGAAGACCACTGCGCTGACCCATGAGCAAAGGTGCCGGAATTTTGTCCCGCATGAGTTATTGTATCGTATCAGTAAATGTAGGAGCTGGCGTGTTTTAGAATCACCGGACTGAGCCAGGATCGAAGCGGCCAACTTGAGCTCAGAAGGCGAACGCTCTATACTCGGAGTCAACTCAAGTCCTAAGCGGTCCCTTTGATGTTATACATGTTTTATTAACGCCGCTTACACTAGCCACCAAGTTCAGGAGAAGTGAGGCGAAGAAGGGTAAAAAGAGAAGTGCTCACACGTAGAAGGATATTTCCCTCGGTTCTTAAATTGATTTTCGGTATACCATCAAAGGGACCGCTTAGGACTGGAGTTGACGCCGACTATACCATTTGAGCTACTCAACCCGGCAGATACAAAGATCAAGCAGCAGACACTACAAAATTCATCCGAGGCTTGTGGTCATCATATCTCCTCGCTAGCAAACATTTCCAGACAGTGGCATTGCCATTTAAGAGTGAGCTCAGTGCATCCATACACTGCAAAGTATTTGTTAGCCGGACAGCTCGGGGCGGTGGAATACAGTCCACGGTATCTCCTGCCTGTCGTAAGTGGCGACTGAAAGGGGACCCCAGAGCCTCTTATCTTGTCAGCGTAGGTTCACCTCCCTTGCCCAACTCTTGTTCTTTTCCTACCTCAACGGTATTAGGTTTTCGACGCCTACGGAGTCTTTCATTTTCACGCCCTTCGTGGCTCTTGTTTTCCTTTGTCCGATACCTTCATTTCCCTAACGGCCGGACCTCTTCCACTGTTTGGCCCTCTGATTAGTGTTGGCAGATGATGGTTGCGCAGTTGTACTTCCTCCGTAAACAATAATCATCACCAACGTTAGTGCTAACAGCTGCCCTGTTGTACTTTCTCTTAAAACAATCATCACTACCATTAGTGTTAAGAGCCGATGGTTGTCCTGTTGTACTTCCTCGTAAAACAACATTCGCCACTACCATCAGTATTAAGAGCCGATGGTTGCCCTGTTCAGGGGCGTATTCTCCTTGAATGCAAGGCATTCATTGCATGCGTTATGATAACACAAAGAGCTGCCTGATGTACGATTTTAGGTTGTTTCAAGTCGAATATTAACGATTTCATCTCTCAGAAGTTCAAAAGGTCCGCGCAACTGTACTGGTTCCGTTGCTTGACTACGTGTAATGCTGGTGTAGTCTCGCCGTCTACTCCACTCTAGGAAGAAAGAGACAGCGAATGGAGGAGTTAAGGATGTAAGGCATTCAATCTTAAAATTGCATTCGGTGGCAGACGTAGTTCTGAAACCCTCCGAACGATGTCGCTGCAATTGAAACTTGGTCAGAATTTGTCACACCATACCCGTGCTACCCTCTGTTAGCAACTTGGAGAAAGTCGGCATCTTTACAGCGAACGGGACCCACAGATTACCCCCCAGCGAGAACCCAACGTGACGAAAGTGACCAATGCCACTGGGGTGACTTACCTCCAGTGCTTGAGTTGTGGCTAATTAGTGAGTTAATTCATTGTGTTTTCGGTGTTTTACTATATTTTGCGCACATGTGGTATTAACGATGGATGAGTCTAAAACGGATATAATTGTAAATCAGTTTGAAAAGCTATTTACTGGCAGTTCGTTTGATGAAAAGGTTCAAATAGTTAAAGCCGGGAGTCCTCTACCTTCCCTCGTAAATTTCTTCTTCTTAATCTGCTTACCCTCCAGGGTTGGCTTTTCCCTCGGACTCAGCGAGGGATCCCTCCTCTACCGCCTCAAGGGTAGTGTACTGGAGCTTCAGACTCTGGGTTGGGGGATACAACTGGGGAGGATGACCAGTACCTCGCCCAGGCTGCCTCACCTGCTATGCTGAACAGGGGCCTTGCGGGGGATGGGGAGATTGGAAGGGATAGACAAGGAAGAGGGAAGGAAGCGACCGTGGCCTGAAGTTAGGTACAATCCCGGCATTTGCCTGGAGGAGAAGTGGGAAACCACGGAAAACCACTTCCAGTATGGCTGAGGTGGGAATCGAACCCACCTCTACTCAGTTGACCCCCCGAGGCTGAGTGGACCCCGTTCCAGCCCTCGTACCACTTTTCAAATTTCGTGGCAGAGCCGGGAATTGAACCCGGGCCTCCGGGGGTGGCAGCTAATCACACTAACCACTACACCACAGAGGCGGACCCTCGTAAATTTAAAAACAGAAAACAAGAATTGTGTACGCACGTTGAATCCAGAAACTTACAGTAAAACTGTTTGGCTCGAGTTCACCTACATGCAATTAGGGTGAGTAGCATTGAAATTTACTTAATACATTGTGTTAACTGCATGGTTACTAGTTGCATGCCTCAGTGGAGATTCCAGGATACGCCACTGGCCCTGTTGTACTTCCTCGTAAAACAACATTCGCCACCACCATAAGTGTTAAGATTGGATGGTTCCCCAGACGCACTTCCTCTAAGTCAACAATCACCACGACCTTCAATAGGCAACACCAAGCCAGAGCTGTAGGGTCGGTGGATGCAGAGTGGGTTGCCACGGCCGCCTACCCCCTCACTTTCTCCGAACTTCTCCCTCGCCGTAACAAATCTCCCGCTCTGAGAGACGGCGTCACCGTCTGAGAGGCCCGCCTCCCCCTTCAGGGGAGGAATGAAAACGTTTAGTAGTTAGCCAGAGCTGTAGTTGTAGTTCCCCTTGCAACAATAGCCAGCATGTGATGTGCCAACCATGTCACGTCACGAGATTGAGAACACTAAACGGATGCGAACTTTCTCTCATCGTGATGCCGGACACAGCACAAGCTAGGCTCAAATATGGGGTCAACACGTCATGAGATGAAAATATCCTGTACTCTTCAAACGCGGTAATGTGGACATCTACTTGGAATATGCAGTTTGGGGCAATTTTTTGAGAAGCGTACAGCCGGGTTTAGTGGGTCCGACGGTAGAGCGCTCAGATGAAGGCAGTGGGTTCGATCCCGGCACAGTCCAGTGGTATTTGAAGGTGGTCCAAATTCATTCCCGGAAAGAGAGTACACTGTATCTTTCGGTATGGGCTGGAACAAATTTGTTACCTTCATTGATCTGTCTCATCCTTGGCTCTGGCGATATCAAAATGATGCGTGCATGTGGTGATAAATAAGCTCGTGTCCTTGTCCCGGCAGTTTACGCTACGGAGACGGACAGAGTTACGTAATGGTACCTTCTGACTTTGTGAGGAAGGAACGGAAAACTCTCTCACTTCTAGTATGGCTCTTCAATGACACCTAGGACAGAGTCAGACTAGGCAGCTGCCTAGAGCGGCGGATTTTAATGGAAGGTTCTTAAGATGTTGCTGTTTATTTTTGATATAATTAAGTCTTTGATCTGGGGTCATCGGAAAATTTGTATATGTATTTATTCAAAACTCGTGAAAAGAATTTAATACGGTTATTGGCTATTACGTCCCATAAAACAACAGTCACATGTGCCTGGAGCGAGTATGGCAAATGGGAAAACCATCGTCAGAGCTCGCAATGGTGGGGCACGGACCTATATCTCCAAGGGCGCCCATACGATAGTTTGTAGACTGGGGGGGAGGGGGGTAGACCTGGGGGTATGTAGTATTTTTAATATTTTGGAAGATGAATGGCGACTTTTATGCCACGGTAGAATACCACCCACGGTATCCCCTGCCAATTCTACGTAATACCGACTTTTAAATCATTTTCTTGGAAGAAAACACCTGACTATATTAGATTTTTCCCTTTCCGTGAGAGCTAGCGGGGGGGGGGGGGTCCCCCTTACCCCCTGTCATGGGCGCCCTTGTATATCTCCCAGATGCAAGTCATTCGACCTTTTCCACAGACCTACAGCTTCCTCGTCCCGAGGTAAACTTCCGATGAGAGACCGACCGTGTAGCTCAGCAGTGGACTTAACGCCCGCCTTCTAAGTGCAAGGGTGCGGAATCGAATCCCGGCTTCAGTTTTTGTGATCTAAGAGAGCTTAAAATTGAAGGCCAAGTGTTACAAGTTCATTGGCACAGTAGAGAACCATTCTTTTGGGCAAACTTCTGGCAGTCCGTCGTCTCTACAAACATGACATTACTGTTCTCTTCACTCTGATCGAGTTCATTTCCTCATTGCAGATTGCAGAGCAGTCTGTGTAGCTCAGACATTAGAGCGCTGAACTTCTGAGTTCAAATTGGCTGGTTTGATCCCAACTCAAATACGTCAGGCTCTTGTCCGTAGATTTACTGGCATATAACAGAACTCTGGCCTCTCCGAAAACCATACAAGCCGTTAGAGGGATGTGAAACCAAGAAAATTATTGTTTTATGGAAATAATAATAATAATAATGTCCGCCTCTGTGGTGTAGTGGTTAGTGTGATTAGCTGCCACCCCCGGAGGCCCGGGTTCGATTCCCGGCTCTGCCACGAAATTTGAAAAGTGGTACAAGGGCTGGAACGGGGAGCCTCGGGAGGTCAACTGAGTAGAGGTGGGTTCAATTCCCACCTCAGCCATACTGGAAGTGGTTTTCCGTGGTTTCCCACTTCTCCTCCAGGCAAATGCCGGGATGGTACCTAACTTCAGGCCACGGCCGCTTCCTTCCCTCTTCCTTGTCTATCCCTTCCAATCTTCCCGTTCCCCCGCAAGGCCCCTGTTCAGCAAAGCAGGCGAGGGTGCTTGGGCGAGGTTCTGGTCATCCACCACAGTTGTATCCCCTGACCCAGAGTCTGAAGCTCCAGACACTGCCCTTGAGGCGGTAGAGGTGGGATCCCTCGCTCAGTCCGAGGGAAAAACCGAACCTGGAGGGTAAAAGGATAAATAATAATAATAATAATAATAATAATAATAATAATAATAATAATAATAATAATAATAATAATATTTTTGCTAGGGGGTTTACGTCGCACCGACACAGATAGGTTTTATGGTGATGATGGGATAGGACAGGGTTAGGAGTTGGAAGGAAGTGGCCATGGCCTTACTTAAGGTACAACCCCAGCATTTGCCTGGTGTGAAAATGGGTAAGCACGGAGTACCATCTTCAGGGCTGCCGACAGTGGGATTTGAACCCACTATCTCCCGGGTGCAAGCTCACAGTTGCCTGCCCCTAACTGCACGGCCAACTCGCCTGGTATAATAATAATAAATCTGCCTTTGTGGTGTAGTGGTTAGTGTGATTAGCTGCCAACCCCGGAGGCCCGGGTTCTATTCCCGGCTCTGCCACGAAATTTGAAAAGTGCTGCGAGGGTTGGAACAGGGTCCACTCAGCCTCGGGAGGTAAGCCGAGTAGAGGGCGGGGGGTTCAATTCCCTCCTCAGCCATCCTAGAAGTAGTTTTTCGTGGTTTCCCATTTCTCCTCCAGATGCCGGTATGGTAGTTAACTTAAGGCCACGGCCGCTTCCTTCCCTCTTCCTTGTCTATCCTTTCCGATCCTCCCATCCCCTACAAGGACCCTGTTAAGCACAGCAGGTGAGGCTGCCTGGGCGAGGTACTGCTCGTCCTCCCCAGTTGTTTCCCCCTTCCCGAAGTATCACGTTCCAGGCCACTGCCCTTGCGGTGGCAGAGGTGGATCCCTCACTGAGTCCAAGGGGTAAATCAACCCTGGAGGGTAAACAGATTAAGAAATAAATAATAATAAAGTGATATAAGAATAGTAACAGCTAAGTCACTGCGTCGAGGAGTAGGAGTGAAATGGACTCGTGAAAGAAAAGACATCCATAGCGCTAGAATGAAGGAATACTGGGGTAAGAGGAAGAAAAAAGCTCACCAGAGTTAAGAACCACGTGGTTCATTGTAAGCCTAAACAAAGAAGAAGAAGATACAAGAATGGAGCAAACAGAAATTAGTCCTAAAAATTCACCAACCAATCACGTTAGGCAGAGGAAAATTAGAATTTGCAGACGACCTAGCAATTTTTACCCCAGACATTTCAGAAGCCCAGAATCACATTGAATTCCTGAAAGAAACTGCAGAAAAAGTCGGCCTCCAGATATCTTTTAAAATGTCAGAACACACGACCTTCAGCAAATGAGCACCAAAACTCATGGAGACAAAATATGACAAAATTAAATGAGTATCACAATTTAAAAATCTTGGTGAAACAATTCATGAAAATTGACTCAAAAAAAAAGTCAACAAAATTAGATGCAAAAAGATAGAACTGCATACCGAACAAAATATGTATCTCCAAGTACACAAAATTAAGACATTACAATACAGTCATTAAACCAGAATGTCTCTGGATCAGAAACACACATTTTGAACAGGAAAGCAGACAATAAAAAAATATGAACGCAAAATCATAAGAAAAATTCTAGGCCCAAAATTCGCAGATGGAGAATACCAACTCAGAGATAAACAGGAAATCAAACAATTCACAAATATTAACTGCGATGTTAGAAAACGCAAGTTAAGATTCTAATTTGATACTAAAAGAATGGGTTCAGGCAGACTTACAAAACAAAAAGTTGAATTCTATAAAAACAGGAGCAAAGCCAATGCAATGGACTGGCAAAATCAAAACCGATCGGAAACAGGCGGAAATTACAGCAGTAGATGTCCAGAACTGGGTAATCTTCAAGTCCAAAATTCACAAATGGCAAGTTGACCAAGAGGAAAGACTAAAGAAGAAGACTGGAACAACCTGGTCTGAAGACAGAAAGGAAGCCCGGAGTAAAAGAATGAAACATGGACGCAAAGGAAGGCAAAAGTACGCCTTTTAAGTAATTTGCGTAGTCCTAATGGACTTATTCACTGATAATAATCACATCAGCATACAAAGTCTCTCAATACATCCACTACTTTCGTTCGCACCAACACAGATAGGCCTTATGGCGATGATGGGACAGAAAAGGGCCATGAGTGCCAAGAAAATGACCATTGCTTAACTAAGGTACAGCCCCAGCATTTGCCTGGTGTGAAAATTGGCAACCACAGACAATCATCTTCTAGGCTGCCGACAGTGGGGTTTGAACCTGCTATCTCCTGAATGCAAGTTCACAGCTGCGTGGCCTGTTTCTGTAGAATGAGAGTTGTTTATGATAGTCCAGTATTGTTCTTCTTCAGCCACTTTTTCCTCGACAGAACCCCGGCAATTCGAAGTTAGCCCTACTTCGAATATAACTTATAAGCTTTTCAGTGTGTTGAAACATGAAATAATAACACTTAGAACACTTTAGTCCGCCTCTGCGGTATAGTGCTTAGTCTGATTAGTTGCCACCCCCAAAGGCCGATTCCCGGCTCTGCTACGAAATTTGAAAATTGGTACGAGGGCTGGAACGAGGTCCACTCAGCCTCAGGAGGACACCTGAGTAGAGGGGAAAGGGAGTTTCAATTCCATCCTCAGCCATCCTTAAGTGGTTATCTGCAGTTTCTCACTTCTCCTCCAGGCAAATGCCGGGATGGTACCTAACTTCAGGCCACGGCCGCTTCCTTCCCTCTTCCTTGTCTATCCTTTCCGGTCTTTCCATCCTCCTACAAGGACCCTGTTCCACATAGCAGGTAAGGCTGCCTTGGGAGGTACTGGTCCTGCTCCTCCAGTTGTATTCCCCTGCCCAAAGTCTCATGCTCCATGACACTGCCCTTGAGGCAGTAGAGGTGGGATCCCTCACTGAGTCCAAGAGAACAACCAACCCTGGAGGGTAAACGGATTAAGAAATGAAGAAACAAAATATATATATATTCTTCTCCTTTTTGTTGTTTCTGCCTGCTATGGACCACATCAATCCAACTGTTTTCATCCTTGAGCCCAGGAACGACCCATTCATTCTCAATGTTGCTGCTTCCTTTCTTCAGTCCACGTCTTGCCTGACCTAAGCTTAGGCTTTCTTGGAAACTCGGCTGTTCTTTGAATTCCATCTTAAGCGAGTTACACTCCCGAATATCATCACACGTAATTCCTACTTCGTGCAAGTCTCTTTTCACCTTTGTGAACCAGGGTCCTTCGGTTTTCATTCCCTGAAAGTGCGTAAAGGTCGTTTTCTCGTGCGTGATGCGAAGGCTTCCCTCTCGGAGATGCTAATAAGTTTTATTCTCTCGCTTAGATGTTTGAGTCTTCCTGTCCTCTTGATCTTTCCCTGTCCAATGTCTAGTTCTAGGTTGCAGCTTGATGTTACTTCCTCAAAGGAGATCTTGTTTCTGGAGTCCCCTGATCTGTTCTGCTGCTGCACCCAGGAAATACGACAAAATCATGAGATCATTTGTAAAGGCTAGGCAGTTAACTGTATCCTCGTGTTTCTATAGCCCAGTCTGACCACATTTTGACCACTGTTTTTGCTCATTTCTCTCCGCCACTCATGGATATGTTCTTATGCACACTATTGAAGAACAGAGGCGAGAGTCTTACCCCGGTCAGAAAACTCTCCCCTGAATTTTACTTTGGATGTTACGTTCATTTGGATCTGCTGAATGATTGCCCTAGTTTGGTTGTCTAAGCCTAGTTCATTTAGGATTGCAAACAGGATGAATATTTATTATTATTACTAAAAGTGTGTCCTACATTAGTGTTATATTTTGTGTTTCGGCAGACCGGTAAAAGTTACGAGTTAAATATTGACGTACCAAAAGAAGACTTCTTCTTAACAAGAAACATGCTAGGACTACTGTACCATTACGTTACATTAGCGGCCGTCAATGTAATGAATACAGTGGACAAAGATGGCGGACAATGACTTCAGGTGATCTAATAAATCGATATCGCCCGGCCGCAAGGGAAAAGAATTTCAAGAGTTAAATAATGACGGACAAAAAAAAAATTGAAAGAGAACGATTCTTGACTACTTTGTGACTGATGAAAGCTACAAGTTCAAGGGAAGCTGCACGGCTTATAATAAGATTATTAAAAGATCAACTCAACGTCACATACGGAAATATTAATATATTAACGGAATAGAAGACTCTATCTGCAAGAATACAATACGGAAAAGGAGTATATTTGAAAGAAATATTCGTCACTGTGAGATCTGAAGTCAGAATCGGGGAAAGAAAGCTTCAGCTGAATTACACGTTGCCGAAAGTAGTACCATAACGGCAAAATTTATTGTTTCCAGGAGGGAGGCAATAGCTGTTTAAGCAAAAGAAAGAACAAGGAATAGGCCAAATTAGAGAACATTATAAATTTAAAGAAAAGAATATTTTCGTCTAACACGAGTTTCCAACAACAAGTATTGGGAATTGAATTGCCTATTTTTTTTTCACCAGCATACTATGTACTCTACCATGTATCTGTTCTTTTATGTTTGCATGATGACTGGTGACATGGACTCAGCTTAAACAGAGGAAATGTTGCTCAAGACTGATTAGCTCAAGCCAAGACCCAAGATGAAGCCGCAGATGACGTAGTCTTCGGATCGCAGCGATTGCCTGTTCCATGATGCCGTAGTCCAGCTGAGAGCCAACAGAAATCCAGTTACGAGATAAGTATTACGAGTTGCATCGTAATGAATTTCAAATCAATTAATGAAAAATATTTATAGGTGTACAGGAGTGCTAGATATAAGAGATCAAGTGCCAATGAGAAGATATATGAATATAAATGCGATTTATTAGCCGATGAAAAGTGCTATTTTGTGCTATATAACTGCAATGCTAATGTGATAATGTTAAGGTTATTGGTAACTAGATCTGACTGAGTATTTATACATGTTTTGTGCCAGTTAATACGTATAGACCGTGAAGCGTTTAACTAGTTGTGGATGTATAAATATAAGCGAGATATAAGACGTAACCTAGAAATTCAGGTCAATATGTATACCAACCATGGCCAGTATGATAATAATATAGTAAAGAAGTGTTTGATATTACGAAGTTGCAGTGTATAAAGAATAGTCAGGTTATTGAATACTGCGTCCGTAACACAGGGGTTATTTTAGTGGAATTGAGTGATGATATATTTTAAATATAGAGATATATATATATTTACAGAGGAAATGAAATGTTAATGTGGCATGTTATATGTAGAATGAGGAAACATGCTTCTGTTCGTTATTGAAGAATGGGATAGATAATTAGAATGCGGATTCCTGTGTTACGTAATATATTTAGATTTGGGTTAGCACTGCAAGTAATGAATATAGGCCATGTTGAGTTGAATGCACGTTTCGATCCATGCTGTTTTTGTTTCGTTGAAACTTTCGGAAGAGGATATGGTGAGGTTACGTGTTTGTTACGTATTACGATATATATATCTTTAGGAGTATAATGAAATCTCGCACATTTACGTATTTGAAGGTCAGCATGTTAGCGCTTACACGAAGTACGGTCTGCTTTATCGAAACTATGGCACAGCGAAGAAATATTTGGGAGTATGTAAATATTTTAGCACATGACTTGCACTGTATGGCACGATTTTCGCAGATTAGAATGACGTACCGTCAAATCTATGGCACTCCGTACTAGATTTAGTTGGTTTATGTTGTACAGATGGTGATGTACTGAATTAATATATTCATTTGGGTTATGATAGGAATTTTTGGTAACTGTATGGGTGTTTTGAACCCATAATTAAAAAATGCTAATGTTTATCTCGTAACGTGGAAAGTCACAAACAAGAAGCCAAACGTATATTTAAATTGTTGGTCAAATGGACCGAAAACCAAAATGAAACTTAACTTATGCCCCAATGAAAATTCCAAACAACATTAAATGAAAGATATTCCACTCCTCCTTGATTTAATAAAGGTCTGATCCCTATTTGTCCCCTCATACGAATTTAATCATGGAAGATATGGTATAATTTGGTTATTATTAATTATGTAAGCAAATGTATTGAAGATTTGAACGTTTTTCAAATATGTTTATTCCACAATCCAAGCATTTTGAGGATGATACTTAAAATATTACGATTTTCCTTTCCTTATTGACAATGAATATATATGAACTATTTTTATTAAACATTAGCATGCTAATAAATTGTATATAGATTTGATTTTGCATTTATAATCCTTAAGTAGGTAGTAGTAGGATAGCATACGGAATTATTGAGCTAGCTTACGCTTAATATTAGGTGAGGATCTGATAACTTCTTTTAATATAAGGATATATTATAAATATTTCAACGGATGGCGACTCTTCAACGGAATCCGCGATTTATTTAATGCATTTAGGAACAACGAAGTGAGTTTTACCCTGAGAAATGATTATATGCCATATGTTAGAACTTATGCTCGAGAATACAATTCCAGTTTGGAATCTTTGTGTGACTTGCGACCCGATACTTAGAATTAAGAGGCCGGAGTAATATTCACATATGTGTATGCACAGGTAATATTTCAAAAACGTAAGACAGATATGCTGGTAAAGGTCGCAACTAAAAAGTATGGCATACTACCTTACCTTGAATTATACAAAAATAAGGAATGTAAGATAATGCATAGAGTTGCCCTTGGGACATTTAAATGTACCGGATTTCATTAAAATAGAAAATAAATACATCCTTATTACAACCCCTAAATACTCTCATAACCATATGAAAAGATCTATAACTTTTTTTTTACAAACCCGATGATGTGATTACCCCAATGAAGATCATTCCTTGTATTAACATCCAGGTACTTACAATGTTCCCCATGAGATATTATCACTCCATCAACACAGTACTTCAAAATGAGCGGACTTTTCCACTTAGCGAAACTTACAACTTCAATTTTCATCCCCTTTACCATCATACCATTGTCTGCTGTCTATCTCACAACATTGTCTAGGTTTTTTGCAGTCACTCACAATCGTGCAACTTATTTATTACTGTATTTAGTATAAAATCATCCACGATTAGCCTTATCTGGGATTCCAGTTCTCTACTGATATCCAGATATACTGTCCACTTAATTGTTACAGGAGCAGATAATGCTTCGCTTGCTCTAATTCTCTGAGTTCTATTTTCTAGAAATTTAGCCACTCATTCAACTTCTCTTTTATCTAGTCCAATAGGCCACACTTTTGTCAGTAGTCTCCCACGATCTACCCTATCAAAAGCCTTGGATAGGTCAATAGCAATACAGTCCATTTGACCTCCTGAATCTAAAATATCTTGCTGGAATCCTACAAGTTGAACAGCACAGGAATTCACAGCAATAAACCTTAAAGACAGCTGTTTGTGGTTATTCTTGTCAAAAGGTGGGAAACGACAGTATTGGTGTTGCAATTGTCACGATAAGTAATGTTTAACAATTATTGTGCTGAAACTTCTAAAATTGGCTAATTACTTATGATACATTGCCATATTTTTGTAATGTCATAACATTTAATTTATACACGATTTCAAATGGACTAACATTAAATTTTGCTTTTTTTTTGCTGGTGAGTGTTTATAAAAATTACAAAGTATTGAAAAGGTGGGTTCTCAAGAGACATTCTTTCATAAAAACATAAATTGTTCAATATGGACCCAATTATGAAATTTATAAGTAGTATGTTCCGAGCTGCCAGTGGAGAGCAGGTGTGGAATGATGTTAGTTAACAAATATGCTTGAGTGGAGTTTTCAAAGGTAGGAAAGATCATAATATTAGGATAAAATTGGAATTTGAGAGAGGAGAAATTGAGGCAAATTTTCATTTACAAGAGAATTAGGGATTGGAATAATTTATCAAGGAAAATGTTTGATACATTTCCAAGTTCTTTGAATTCATTTGAGGAGAGACAACTGACACCTGGGCGACGCCCTACAGTAAATGTAGATCAGTGGTGACTCATTGCTAGTTGTTATTTAAAGCTCTTGGTTTTTATATACTTTATGGCGAAATGAATAAAAAATAGCAGGCATTAATTTTATTCTAGAAGATTCTTTGGCTACATCTGACCTTTATAAATAACTTATGATCAATTCTGTTTGCAGGACTCGCCATTTAAAAAAAAATGTTCCCTAAAACAAACAAGCAGAAAGAAGTGAAGTAGTCACAAAGCACTCAAGAGATATTTAAATGTGTTTGTTAAATACAAGTGATCCATTATAAAGCAATATTGTTTTTTATGTTTACAGACATGACGGGACTGCTACGATTATGGTGTATCACCCTGATCCTTGCTCCACTGGTACTTCTGGAAGGTAAGTGTTTTCTCTGTGTTCTGTAGCTCTGGTGCTTGTAGTATTACATAAATGTTGATAAACAAACAGCCTTATAATAAAAGCAGGCCTAACGCAAGGTGGAATTCTGACTCCTCTTCTTCTAGCTGCTCTAATGGAAGAGATTCAACAACTAAGTTATGTCATTGGTAGTGATAGAATGAAAATCTTGTTCCTGATGATATCCTTGTACGGAGTGACAAATCAATCCATTAGTTGTGACAGATATTGATAGACAGGCTTGTCGCTCGAGCCTGATGCCCGTTACAGAATAGGCTGCTCCTGACATGAAGAACAGACATCTGTTCTGGATCTGACGCTTAACTTTAGTTATGACTGAATACCTTTCACTCTATTAATCTTGAGTAGTGGGTTGCCTATTCCATCCCCTATGCTGTACTGTCCCCAGCAGGCTCCCTGGCTAGGCAGACCAACTGGACCAACTCCTCCATCACTCGTCCTTTCTTCTGACTTGTAATAGGCAGATAATGGGGCCACTCCTCCCGTACTTGTTATGGATACTCTCTTGCATTACCCACACATGACCTGCAGCCACCACAAAAGAGGAACTGCAGGTCTGTGTTAAAAATTTGAATGACTGCCCAAGGCAGTTCGGCCTGTGCCTAAATGTTACAAAGACAGAATATCTGGAAACTAACTCAGTCACATCTCTAGCAGGATTTCTGTGCAATGAGCATACAGTACATGAGACCTTACATAGAAAGGAAACTGCTGAAGAGGTGTAAACAACCATCAAGTGAACTTAACCTGTGAATGTGAGACATAGAATGCAAGTGTGGTGATCAGCAAGACAAGGTGGTCTAGCCTTTTGAAACTGACAAAAGAAAGGGAAGGGCCTTGGGGTTAGAAGAGAGCAACAGTTGGCCAAGGGAGGTCAGACTGGTAAGTGCGGAGTGCAAGCAATGAGAAACCGCACTGGTCACCGTCTCACGTTTTCACGTTGATAACCTCTTGGGTTGCCACAGATACTGTGGGGGTAT
Source organism: Anabrus simplex (assembly GCF_040414725.1). Taxonomy (NCBI): domain Eukaryota; kingdom Metazoa; phylum Arthropoda; class Insecta; order Orthoptera; family Tettigoniidae; genus Anabrus; species Anabrus simplex. The sequence goes on along the minus strand of NC_090265.1, from coordinate 17,168,474 downwards.
TCTCTCTCTCATCCACTGGAAGTCTTTGGATGATGGTGTAAACCCATTTCAGTGGGACCTGATATCTGAGAGCTTGTCTGTGAAGTGATCAAGGAGCTGAAGTGTCAACTGCCTTCACAACAGGTCGGAGTTAAGTCCTACTTAAGGCTGCTGTAAGTGGAGCCACCTATAATTAGCACAAAATAGATCAGTTAATTAAAGCTATGAAAACATGACAACTCGGGTCTGATGTTCTATTTGGGAGTGTTTTTAGAGTGATGCTTTCAACATTTTCTACACCATAGCATTATCCCTTGTATGATATTTCCAGCAGCTCAGATTATGACCCAACCCTCCATCTGAAAGCTTTCAACTTTTAAGATAAAATACTGAGTATATTACTTGGCATCTCAGTGAAATGTTAAAATATGCCACCCAGCTTGTAAGTTCATTCTTTAACTCACAGATGCATTTTTTAGCTGTAAAGAATTTGGAAGGGAAATCGATTACTGGGGAATGAAAGATTTTCTTAAGTGTTTATGCATTTTTAGAGGCATTCACAGTTCTACAGCAGGAGATTTACGACAACGATGGGATAGGAAAAGGCTAGCACTGGGAAGGAAGCAGGTGTGGCCTAATTAAGGTACAACATTTGCCTGGTGTAAAAATGGGAAACCATGGAAAATCATCTTCAGGGCTGCCAACAGTGGGGTTCGAACCCACTATCTCCCGAGTGCATGCTCACAGCTGCATGACCCTAACCACACAACCAACTTGCTTGGTACTGTTATATTTGATTTGGAGCTATTCGTCGCACAGGAATTTGCAGTGGATTACATGTTTCCTTCAGGTATTTATGCGAAGTAACATGGCTCTATTGACATGTTAAAATGATATTTTCCTACGAAAGTGCGTGGCAGTAACTTGAAATATGATAAAGCTGAACAAAGTCTGGTCTGAAGTTGTGCAAAACTCTCCATGGTTCTCAGGTTACGTGGTACTGTGATGTTGATGATCCCTCCCTTAATATCTGCCCTATCGAAAAGAGTAAAATGGCTCTTTAGTTTTTCCTGTTACCCATCTTGAAGCAACTTGCACGACTTGTCCCACGGGACTTGGACTAAAAATACAATTTTTCGTAATCATCTGCATTATTACCCATCATACAATAAATACGTACATGCCATGAAGGAACAGAAATAACATATTCTGAAATGTTTGTTATATAGTCTTTTGATAGACCTAATGTTGTTGTTTTTCGTAGGGAACCTGAAATATTTGTCCTGAATGAGTAAATCCCTATGAAAATCAACTTCTATATCATCTGATGGCCAAGCAGGCATCAATTTTTGGTAATGAGACAAAGTCTATCATAGTGCATTGGCACTGCCGGTGGCTCCAAGTAGCCTACGCAGTGGCCTCCATGGTATGCACTAGCCATGTGTCTTGGTGGGTGTGCTAGGTACCAACTGATGAGCCCAACTTAGCACATGGGGGCGAAACACCGGCAACCAAGAATGTGTTAGCTGGAAAATTTATAATGTCCAATAATGGATCTAATGTTAACGAAAATATCAGAGAATAATCTTCCTATACATACCAACTCCATATGATTACCATGACACCTGATAACACAGATGAACTTGCAGCTTTTACAATTTGTTTTATGTTGCACCAATACTGATAGGTCTTAGGGTGACAATGGGATAGAAAATGGCTAGGAGTGGGAAGGAAGCGGCAGTGACCTGGTGTGAAACTGAGAAACTACAGAAAACCATCTTTAGGGCTGCCGACAGTGGGGTTCAAACCCACCATCTCCTGCACACGAGCTCACAACTGCCCGATCCTAACCGCACAGCCAACTCGCTCAATGGAGTTGCTACTTGCAGTTGTTCTTTGATCACGTCAGGTACCGTTACTGCTTTGTCATTGTCAGTCAAGATGCAGTACACGTTATATTGGATAACAAAATTGGTCATAGCCACACAAAGGGCATACTAGAGGAAATTCGGTGTTTACAATTGTCCACACAGGTATACAATACTGCCGTTGGTATACAAGTAGGGAACAACTGCACATCTCATGAGTGAAACTGGCAAGAATCGTTTTGTCTTGACTTCCGACAGTTGTTGTGGAGTTCAGGAGTGACTATGGGGATCACCCTGTAACTCTTCAAGGTGTCTGTCACAGGAGATCATATGCAATGTGTCAGAGATGCGAAGAAGACAGGCTTAAAGCCGTATGGGGTAACATCTGATAATGAGCTGCTTGAGACAGGTAAGGCTAAAAGAGTGGAATATTGTTGTTAGTTCCACATGACCATTGTTCAAAATCCTGGCATACTGTCCATTACATGCTTCACAGACGAGGCATGGTTTCACCTAAGTGGTTACATAAACTCACAGAACACACGCATTTGGTCTGCACAAAATCCACATGGAACTGAAGAAACACCTATGTCCCCATTGAAAGTCAGAGTTTGGTGCATACTATCAGCAGACAGAACTGCGGGTCAAATTTTTTTCCATGATACAGTGAACACTGATGAGTACCGATGCATTTTCAGTGAATTCTTTTGGCAATTAGATGATACTGAGCTGCATCAAGGGTAGTTTCAACAGGATGGTACCACTTGTCATATATCACATGAGTCTATGATGTTGATCCAGAGTTACTTTGATGGTTGTATAATCTCCAGGAATTTGTGGCTGGCAAGATCACCTGACTTAACCCCACAGGAAAAATTCTGGTGAGGTCATCTAAAGGAAAGAGTCTACGCTTCATGCCTTCAGACTCTAGATGATCTGATGGAGAATATTATGCAAAAAATCAACAGTATTGACAACACAACCCTCCAGCGAACTGCCAGAAACATGTTCAGCTGTGCCTAGAGGACATTTTCAGCACAACCTTTAATGGCAAAGTAATCTCCAGATATTCTGCACATGCAAAACACAATAGCACATTACTTCTATCCTTCCTGTCAAAATAAACATAAAATGAATATCAGCAGTTTTATATGAATCAGCCTGTATAATTTACATACATAAGGAAAGGTCCAATAATACTGTCCTGTGGGACCCTCGCTACATCATTACAGGATCAGAAAATGCTTCACCTATTCTAAATCCCTGAGTTATATTTTCTAGAAATGTAGCCACCCAATGAATCACTCTTTTCTTTAATCCAATAGCCCTCTTTTTCATTAATAATCTTCCATGACCTACCCTGTCAAAAGCCTTAAATAGGACAATTGCGATACAGTCCATTTGACTTCCTGAATCTGAAATATCTGCTATATCTTCCTGGAATCCTACAAGTTGAGCCTCATTGGTACAACCTTTGCTAAACCTGAACTGCCTCCTACCAAACCAGTTAATAATTTTATAGCTAAAAATTTCATTTTTGTTCCATATTGAAGTGCAATTATCAACTCTTCATTCAATTTTTATAGCTCCTTTATGCAAACAGTAATCAAATAAATATTTCAGATACAAAATTATACCCCAACCCATTGCTCTTAATATATCCCCATAACACATAACATCACTTGGTTCATTCCAAGTTATGTGGTAATGTCATACTTTCATGTGTGCGTATGCTGGGTGTGCCCCGCCCCTCTCTCACACCGTCTGAGATCATCATCATCCACTGGTTTTCTCCATATACTTTCTTTCCATTCTTCAGCTCTGTTCTATTCTATTCTGGTGTCTTTCATTTGTTTTATTTTATTAGTTTCCATTTTCTTCTACACACATTCATCCCTATTCGTCTGATGTCCTCTCTGATACTTCTCAAGCACGCACGGTGTGATAGAACATCTCATTGGGGCTTAATGCTGTTGTAAGCTCCCGCTTGGAACACTGTGCCATCATACAGAGAGCCACCTGGTGATGAATGAGCAATTCCCCAAGGGTAAAATATTCTTAAATTCAAACCCTCATTATTGTAGAAGACTTCCTCGTGAATTGAGATTTTCTTCTGAAGATACGGCTCAAAGTCCTCTGCGAAATCGTAAAGAGTTTCAGCTGGATTTCTTGACACCGCATAAGCCCATATCATGTCTACAAGTACAGGTCATGAAAGCATCAATGTTAACAGATGATTATGTTATTAAACAATTTCACATCAGCATCAGTGCCACCCTTTCTAGGCCTGTACACCCCACAAAACATAAAGTTGACTGTTATCTTTAGAGATAAGCCTTACACCTAGTTCCTCTTCCACCAGTATGAGTACTCCCATTTTCACTGAATATAGCCCCTTATTACTTTTCTCAACAAACCCCTAACGTATACCTAACATTGTGGTTCATGTGAAATCCATCTGAGCAGAGATCCCTATTTTTTACCCACCCTTTAGGATCTAAAAATTCTCACTCCCAATTTTCCACATATCCATTCCATATCAGTAGCGTAGTCAGGATTGGCTGATGTGGTGGGGGGTGGAAGTTATAAAATGCTGATAGAACACAATGAAGGTGCATGTCTGGTGCGTACATGCATAACTTGTCATTATAAGGACACTGATATAAGTGAATGATGTTGCAGTACCCTACAAAACAGTGTTCTCCCTAGGACCTTTATAATGGGCGCACTGCCCCGCCACTTTTACAGACTGCACAGCTAACATAACCTAGATGTATATGCTAGTTACATAATATTAATACATACTTGAGTCGCTGGGTGCTCTAAATTAAACATAAATACTGTAAAACTATTTATTTAATATTCTTCATAATTGTCAGCAAAATTGCATCAATTACATTGGCGTTTAAATGTTTAGCTTCATTATCATGTAGTGCTGTGCGCAACTGGTGTGCGGTTTAGTGTGCAATCACATACGAACTTTCGATTTCATGAGGCTACAAACCCGTATGGCACTCCACACCAACCGAGTGATAAGCTCTGGAGTTACATGATTATGAACTTGTAGTAAAACACTAGTTCAAGATATTCTTATGTCTTGTTCATGATAATAACACAAAAATAGTTCAATTTTGCAGTTAATGTCTACCTGTCTGATATTATCGTTAATCCTCTGAGGAGGATAAATTAAGATTTTATCATATTTATGTTTAAGTAGAATTCCCCACCCGGCTACTCATTCATGCCACTCGGCTTTCTGTGGAGAACACTGACAAAATCTTACATTAAAAGACAGAACAGGAGCAGTATGATCAAGGTCAACAGTTTTACAGTGAATTGTAAGTTCAGTTCACAATCTAAAATACAATTTTTAAGGCTTCTTAGAAAGCAGGCTCAACAGATCTGTTGGTTCTACAATTATGTCTCTGTTTATTGTCAGTTTCTTTTTATTTTTGTAAACATTCCACCTGGCTACGCTCCTACTCCATATTCTCATTCAAATTCTTATCACCCTCCAGTCAGTATCCCTTCTATGTAGTATCTACTCCTTTAAACTTCTCCTGTGCTGTCATAAACAGATTCCGTACATCCCCGACTATGTTAGTACCTATTGCTGCTTGCCTTACGTTGTTGGTACCAATGTTGAAACTTACCACCTTCCCTTCTATTTTCCTTAATGTCTGCCTTAATCTAATTCTTGGATAACACTTTCCTCCACACATCTTCCCCACATGCTTAACAATTGAGCCACCCCAACCACCTAATTAGATCCCCTCTTCTCCTAATCTACCTTAACTTCCCTGATGGATACAGAACGTACTTGCTCCTCCCTTCTTTCCCTCTCACAACCCTGCTCCACCTTACTCTTCATATCCTCTATTCTATGTTTTTCTTTCTCTTTCCTCTGCCTCACCCCTACACTGTAACACTTCCCTGTTCCTCATCATCTCTCTGCTGTTCCACCTGCAGTCACCCATAGCAGTTCCTCACCAACAGCTCTCCTGGACACACTGCTTGAGGAAAACCCTTAGCCTTCATTTTCCTTCCGCTTAAAATCTTAGCCCATTTGTCTTCTCCAGCTTCTTCCCTTCCTGCCCCTCCTGATTCATATCCTGTACATTGACTGAAGAAGACCTACCTTCATTCCTGTTAAAGCCTAATTATCTCCCTCAAACTTGCAGTATCTTCCCTCATTTTCCTTAATGCCTGTTCAGACCCAGAGTCCCTACACCTGCCTCCCTCAGTCATTCTTTTATCTTCTTCACAGATATATGAAATGAAATAATTTGTAATATTATGGACATTAAATTATTTTAAAGATGCCTGAATGCAAGTGTTCAATAAAAAATGAGTAGCTACAAGAAATTATTATTTTTAAACAAGTTGCTTTACGTCGCACCGACACAGATAGGTCTTATGGCGATGATGGGACGGGAAAGGTCTAGGAATGGGAAGGAAGTGGCCGTGGCCTGAATTATGTTACAGCCCCAGCATTTGCCTGGTGTGAAAATGGGAAACCATAGAAAACCATCTTCAGGGCTGCCAACAGTGGGGTTCGAACCCACTATCTCCTGAATAGTGGATATTGGCCAAACTTAAGCGACTGCAGCTATCGAGCTTGATAAATTCTATTTTTAAAGGGAAACATTATCACATTTACAATTAACATAAAAAATGTTGCCTTTAACCCCGGACAGGTGGCGCTCGATGCAACATTAGAGGTGACGTGGGACACTTCCTGACCACTATGATTGAACTTGTTCTAATAAAAGATTACTAATTTTTATGTATCATATATTGATGTAATAGGTTTATTAACTCAATGGAATGATATTTTATTGAAAATATAAATCCAATACTAATAAGCTTCACAGCATATGAATATTACAGAAGTAAAAACTTGCCATATGATCTTTATTAAACGCCGTATCTTGCTGAATTCAGATGATAGCCTCAGATTCTGCTGACTACATAATGCTATTCCTACAGTATATTCCCGGGTAGTAGGGAGGGGTCCTTCCAAAATAATTATGCTACTGGAAATAATTATCCTCTTCATGATAATCCATATTGTGGTAAGTAATTTGTTTGTGAGTATAATTTTGTCTGACTTTTTCATTTTCCATGTTCATATAGTTTACAATGAGTTACAACATATTATCATTTGCAAGAAAAATGTTCCAAGCTTCTTCAGGTGATGATACACTTCTTGCTATGAGTTTCATTCCCGATAAATGAGTGACAATGTTGTGAGTTTTTAGAAGGAGGAACTTTCGTCCACTCCTGTTATGGTCCAAAATTGTTGAGAAAGAGATAAATAACCATCACTAATATTTACTACCTCTTCATTAGCATTCTGTCCTGTTTCGTGTACGAGTCTGTTACTTCTAATTTATCCTCACTCTCACTAAAACTTCTTCCTCTTCCACAGACTGTATAACACCCTTGCCTTAAACTCTTCATAACTGATTTCAGTGATAAGGGATTGACTGAATGAATTCCTAACATGATTACACAAGTATCTCCCTGGGTACACGCAACACTGCTGCTGATGTACTTCTGGCGAATGGGACTGGTGGTGCAGGAGTGCAATAGAACAAAATACATTTCCACCAGATCAACTCCCGGGTTAAGAATAAGAATGTGTTATTATTTCTAGTTGTAGGTTTTTTGGTTACAGTATTGTTCATGTAACAAATTTACTAAAAGAAGTTCTCAGCATACAAAGTGTGTCCTCATTTCCTGTTCTTGGTATCAGGTTACTGTAATATGAAATAGCACCCTCTAGGTCAGTGAGGAAAGCAACAGGAAACTACCTCTCTCCTCATTTCCCTAGCATGCCTGTTCATGGACAACTGGGCCACCTATGACAGATTAAGGTTGAGCTGTTGGGGATCCAACCAATCTTGAGGCTCAGGATTCAACGTACTTATGGTCATTTTGTAATTTCAATCAGTAACTAATTTTGTATTTTCTATGTTTGTTTGTTTGTTTTTAGATGTTGAGAAGGACCCCTTGATCACCAGCGATGTGGAGGATGAGGAGGCGACAGCCAGAGGGTGGGCTCCAGCCCTGGAGGGAGTTTGGTCTCCTCTGCTTGAAGAGTGGGCCATCCTTGCCAGAGACCACAAGGTGAGCCTCACGTAATTTACTAGATAGTGCTTGAAGAGTGGGCCAGAGACCTCAACATGAGCCTCACATAATTTAGTAGATAGTGCTTGAAGAATGGGCCAGAGACCACAACATGAGCCTCACATAATTTAGTAGATAGTGCTTGAAGAGTGGGCCAGAGACCTCAACATGAGCCTCACATAATTTAGTAGATAGTGCTTGAAGAATGGGCCAGAGACCACAAGGTGAGCCTCACATAATTTAGTAGATACTGCTTGAAGAGTGGGCCATCCTCGCCACAGACCACAAGGGGAGCCTCACATAATTTAGTAGATAGGCCTACTGCTTGAAGAGTGGGCCAGAGACCACAAGGTGAGCCTCACATAATTTAGTAGATAGGTCTACTACTTGAAGAGTGGGCCATCCTTGCCAGAGATCACAAGGGGAGCCTCACATAATTTAGTAGATAGGCCTACTGCTTGAAGAGTGGGCCAGAGACCACAAGGTGACCCTCTCATAATTTAGTAGATACTGCTTGAAGAGTGGGCCAGAGACCACAAGGTGAGCCTCACATAATTTAGTAGATACTGCTTGAAGAATGGGCCAGAGACCACAAGGTGAGCCTCACATAATTTAGTAGATACTGCTTGAAGAATGGGCCAGAGACCACAAGGTGAGCCTCACATAATTTAGTAGATACTGCTTGAAGAATGGGCCAGAGACCACAAGGTGAGCCTCACATAATTTAGTAGATACTGCTTGAAGAATGGGCCAGAGACCACAAGGTGAGCCTCACATAATTTAGTAGATAGGCCTACTGCTTGAAGAGTGGGCCAGAGACCACAAGGTGACCCTCTCATAATTTAGTAGATAGGTCTACTGCTTGAAGAGTGGGCCAGAGACCACAAGGTGAGCCTCACATAATTTAGTAGATACTGCTTGAAGAATGGGCCAGAGACCTCAAGGTGAGCCTCACATAATTTAGTAGATACTGCTTGAAGAGTGGGCCAGAGACCAAAAATCAAATCAAAAATCAAAATCTCTTTATTTGCAAATGAGGTGTTTACCTCGGTGGCAAATGGTACACTAAAATACATTATTGTCAAGCACTAAATATTAAATTAACAAGAGAATAAAATTTTCCTATAATACAATATTATATAATTTACGCTAACGATTTTTTCTATTAAACACACAGCTCATCCTTAATAAATTTACATTGTTTACAAAATTCTACTTATAATATCTCCTGTACTACATACAAATATAGTCATCTGATATACAGTATGTGGAATTACTTCAAATGATACTGTACAACTGGTATAAGATTAAAATTTACATTGCATTTATTTACTTTTTCTTTTCTTTACCCATTCTGGAACCTAAGTAGCATAACGACCTGCTGCGTCTTAACCAGAGCCCCTTTTACCACCACTTTTCAGAGTTCCTGAAGGGCCTTCACAGCTACCGTAGCGGTCCCAGGGCCCTCGAAGTCCCCACTGTACTTCACCCCTACAGGCAGTCCCCTACTTTGGCTGTCCAAACTCCTTAGACCAGGGGATGGAATTAATTTATTTACACACATTTTTAATTTGCAATAACCTGCACTGGTCGAATGCCCTCTAACACTTCATTTATTTTCTCTGTTGCTGTTTATTCTCTTTTTGAATATCTGTACAGATTTTGGAAAAGGATCAAACACTACCCCTGGTAAACTGTTCCACTCCTTCACACCCTTCCCAATGAATGAAAATTTACCCCAATCGCTTCTGCTAAAATTCCTTCTAATTTTATATTTGTGGTCAGTCCTGCCGATATAATTATTTTCCAACTGAAGCCTCTCATGGATATCTCCCCATGCTGCTTCTCCTGTATAGGCTCTATATAAACCTATAAGTCTAGTTTTCTCCCTTCTCTTACTTAAAGTTTCCCAACCTAGTTTCTTTAACATTTCTGATACACTACTCTTTCTCCTGAAATCCCCTGTTACAAATCTTGCTGCTTTCCTCTGCACACTATTTATTTCTTTTATTAGGTATTCTTGGTGAGGATCCCAAACACTGTTTGCATATTCCAATAATGGACGAACCATACTTAAGTAACTTTTCTCTTTTAATTCTTTGTTGCATCCTTTAAGTAGCCTCATTATGACATGTAACGATCTGTATGCTTTCCCAACAATGTCATCCACATGACCCTTCCAATGCAAATTACTTTCAAATCTTACACCTAAGCATTTGCACTTGCCATCTTTTGGGATAACTACCCCATCCAAAGTATATTCAAATTCAGTTTTAAAACTCCTGTTTGTAAATGTTGTAACAGTTGATTTGCCTCCATGAACTTTCATGTTATTCTCTTTAACCCATTGTTGGATACTCTCAAGGTCGCTTTGTAATTCTGAACAATCCTCAATGGTATTTATTTCCCTGTAAACAATTATGTCATCTGCATACAATCTTATTTTTGATGTTATATTGTTCCCTAAATCATTTACGTATATTAAGAAAAGTAACGGACCGATTATACTACCCTGTGCAATTCCCTTCCAAACTTTCTCTTCCTGCGATACGTTAATTCCTACTTTGACTTTCTGAACCCTTGAATTTAGAAATGTTTTTACCCAACGTGTAACCCTTACGTCCAATCCTATTCCCTCCAATTTCTTTAATAATATTCCATGTTCCACTCTATCAAAGGCTTTGGAAAGATCTATGGCTATGCAATCTAACTGGCCTCCTGAATCCAATTGATCTGATATGTCCTGCTGAAATCCCACCAGTTGTGCCTCACAAGAATATTTCTTTCTAAATCCATACTGGCTCCTCATGAACCAATTTTTATCATCACATATCCCTCTGATGTACTTTGATATTAAACTCTCCAGTATTTTACAAACTATACTGGTCAGGCTGATTGGTCTGTAGTTCTCTGGTTTCCTTTTATCACCCTTTCCTTTATAAATTGGTATTATTATAGATTCCTTCCATTCCTTTGGTATTACACTATTATTTATGACATAGTCAAAGAGAAATTTTAAATAAGGCACTATGTACCACCCCATTGTCTTTATTACCTCCCCAGTAATTTGATCACTTCCTGCTGCTTTTCCTTGTTGAAGCAGTTGGATTTCTCTGAAAATATCTTCATTTGTGAACGAGAAGCTTCTTGTTTCCCTCTGTGTCTGTCCCTCTGTAACTTCTGTTTCGGTGTCCAACTCCTGACAATCATCTACTGAATCTCTAAATTCCCTACTAAAGACGTTTGCTTTCTCAGTATCTGTTAAATAGTGTTCACCCCCTTCTCCCACCATTACAGGTATTTGGATTCCATTTCCTTTTTGATTCCTGATATATGAATACAGCTTTTTCCATTTCCCTTTGTGGTCATTACGCTCTTGAAGAATGCCATTCATATAATTCTCTTTTGCTTCCTTTTTTACTCTATTCAGTTCCCTCATTAGCTGTTTTCTACTTTCTCTACTCTCCCTACCTTCTTTGATTTTCATGTTTACTATTCTACATTTTCTTTTTAATTTTCTTATTTCCCTTGTATAATAAACAGGGTCTGAGGTCATTTTACCCTTCTTAACAGGTACAAATCTCTTCTCTCCTTCCCAAACGATTCCTTTGAATTTAGCCCAAAGTGTATCCACATTACTCCCTTCACTTATCCAACAACTGAATTGTGATTTAAGGTAAGTCCCAAATTCATCAACTTTAGTTTTTCTGTACAATTTCTTGTTTTGTGTGACCCTCTTATTAAGCCTTTTTGGTACCAGTCCTACATCCATTATTACAGCCTTATGGTCACCTATTCCTTCAATTACCTCAGTTTTATCAACAATTTCCCGTGGTTTAATCAAGAATACATCTAGTAAGTTATTGAGACGAGTTGGTTCTTGTACTACTTGTGCAAATCCTCCCTCCCAAATTAACTTATTTGCCAGTTTCTGTTCATGGGCTTCACTTGCAGCTCCATTCCATTCAACCTCAGGCAAGTTTAGATCTCCCCCAATTATTACCACATCATTATTATTGTTTTTATGAGTATAATCTATTATTTTCTCAAATATTTCCATGTCTCTTTCCTCTCTTCCTGGCCTGTATGTTCCTATAATTCCCACCTCCTTCATATTATCACAAATTAATTTTATCCCTAATATTTCATCCCTTTCATCGGTAAACCATTCATGTGAACAATATGTTTCCTTCACCAGAATAAACAGTCCCCCTCCCTTTTTATCTCTTCGGTCTCTACGATAGACTGTGAACCCTTCTGGAAATACTTCTCTATTACCCACCCCTTCTCTCAACCATGATTCCACTCCTATCACCACATCAGTCTCATAAGATTCCATCAATGTACCGAATTTTAATTGTTTATTTACTACACTCTGACAGTTTACCAGGAGCAATCTCAGACCTCCTTCCTCCCTAAAAATTGACTGTTGCAATTGGGTAACTTGAAATTCCTTACTTTCCTGAGTTTCATTTACTAGTTGGCTGAGCCAGCTTGAAGTACAGCTGGCTCTTTCTACTAGTTTTCCTGGTCAGTATTATAACTCAAGGGAGTTGCCTTTTTTACAGTACATATCTTATGATTAATAAAATCTAGAACAATATTTGCTATCTTTCGTTTACCTGAATTGTTTAGATGAAGGCCATGCTTTGTGTAACAGTGTCTCTCGAAACTGCTGCTATCAATTACCTGTGTATTACGAAAATGTTTACAAATTTTAACCATATCTGTATTAACTTTGTCCACTTCAGTGTTCACATACGAGTCTCTAATCAAATCATGCCTGTGGGGCACGTTCACTACAAAAATGTTAGTGTGAGTCAGCTTACCTAGTGTACATTTAAGTTCCGAAATAACATTCTTAGCGTCGTTGTGAGCTACGTCGTTCGTCCCGCCAATGATCACTACTGCATCACGACTTCCGAGATTTCTTGCCGCCTGCTCCGTGTTTCCCAAACCTCTTAATTGGGGCCCCAGGATAGATGACTGCCGATGCTGCAATATCTTCATTGACCATTTTCTTCGCAATTCCCCTCGCCTGGCTATCACCAAATATAAGAACATTCGATACTTTCGCCGGTGCACTGTGTGGGATTTTAGGCCTAACTTTGCCGCTTCTCGTAACGGATTTTGCGCTATACGTTTGACTGCTTCCTATACGGATACCTTGCGTATCGCTTACTTCCCTCAGGGATGAAAATCTATTTTTGGTGTCAATTACAAAGTTGTCCTTATTAAACTGTACACTTTTCCTCCTAGAATCTGAAGCAACTTGACACCACGCGCTAGAATTCTCGGAGCCACCTGTGTTCTGAGTGTTTACTGGTACCGGTACTTTTGATTCCAGTACACGTACCTTTTCCTTTAAAATCTCATTCTCCGCTTTTAATGCTTGTAAATCCTGTTGCAATAAAGAGAGAATTACAAGTACATTATCATTACCTCTATCCTCCAAGTAATGAGACGCCAGCGATTCGTTGACCGTTGTAGGCCTAGGTTTGTTACCGCTATTCAAATTGCTCTCGCCACAGCTAACACAAGTCCAAGTATCTTCATTTTCAGCAAAACCAGCACTACATATACACTCAAAATGGTACCAAATTAAACACTTTTCACACTGGATACCATTCTTCACTCGCTTCTTGTTTACACCACATTTATTCCCGATTATTTCGCAAGAGAACCGGGAGCTATCTTCACTTACATCCTTCGCTGATGCCATCTTGGCAGTGCCACCACAAGGTGAGCCTCACATAATTTAGTAGATAGGTCTACTGCTTGAAGAGTGGGCCATCCTTGCCAGAGATCACAAGGTAAGCCTCACATAATTTAGTAGATAGGCCTATCACTTGAAGAGTGGGCCAGAGACCACAAGGTGAGCCTCGCATAATTTAGTAGATACCGCTTGAAGAGTGGGCCAGAGACCACAAGGTGAGCCTCACATAATTTAGTAGATAGTGCTTGAAGAGTGGGCCAGAGACCACAAGATGAGCATCACATAATTTAGTAGATACTGCTTGAATTTCATTACTGAGTAATTTTTTTTTTGCTAATGGCTTTACATCGCACCGACACAGATAGGTCTTTTGGCGATGATGGGAGATGAAAGGCCTAGGAGTTTGAAAAAAGCGGCCATGGTCTTAATTAAGGTACAGTCCCAGCATTTGCCTAGTGTGAAAATGGGAAACCACTGAAAACCATCTTCAGGGCTGCCGACAGTGGGATTCAAACCCACTATCTCCCGGATGCAAGCTCACAGCCACGCGCCCCTGACCGCAAGGCCAACTCGCCCGGTAATGAGTAATTTTTACATCAAGCAAATAAAAGTAACTTACTCATTACTCTCCTGTCCGGCTCCATGGCTAAATGCTTAGTGTGCTGGCCTTCGGTTACAGGGGTCCCGGGTTTGATTCCCGGCAGGGTCGGGAATTTTAACCTTAATTGGTTAATTTCACTAGCACGGAGGCTGGGTGTACGTGTCGTCTTCATCATCATTTCATCCTCATCATGACGTGCAGGTTGCCTACGGGGGTCAAATCAAAAGACCTGCATCTGGTGAGCCGAACATGTCCTCGGACACTCCCGGCACTAAAAGCCATACGCCATTCCATTCCATTACTCTCCTATCTTACATACTCTTCAATGGTGATGTCCATTATAGCTCTGTTTCTATGAGTTTCGACTTGACAGTTAACTGGAGGTCATACAATTGTGTCAAACTGTTACAAGTACAAACAGCTGATTCATGACACACAACACGAACGGAAATGTATATACTCAAATATAAGTCCAGAATCAATTATTCTTTGTAGCAACATGCATAACTCACATGAGATTAACAATAACACATAACATTTAGGATAAGGCTCAATGCTCGAAGAGATAAAACACAAGAAAATGAAATTAAATTTCTACTCACCATCTAGAAGGGCTCGCATCGCTAATTGAGTCAATTTCTCCTAAGGAAGGATCTGTAGTGAAGTACACAACACACTGAATCTGCTTTAACTATATTTTGTTTATGTTTATATTGTCTTTGTATCGTAACTTGGTTACTGGGGGGGGGGAGTGGTGTAGGCCGCCCCTAGTGGACTTTGAGTGAACTAAAAAACCGTAGATAACTCGTCTTTGCCGAGAGAAAAGTGGCAGAAAAAAGTAAAGATGGACTGAGCTGTTTTTGTAGATTTGTATAGCGATAATTGTGGTGTAAAATAAAAGTGTAGTTAAAGCAGATTCAGTGTGTTGTGTACTTCACTACAGATCCTACAAAGGAAACACGCCACTCATTTCTGAGTCACTATTGGCATTGTCATAGTCTTTTGAGGTTTCTCTCTCGCTTGACGAGATAATAACGTCTTCAACATGATCATATGTGATACTTTCCCTTTCCCAAGCTTTACTTATCTCAGATTGTGTCTCACAGCCTTGCTTCAGTCTTCTGCAGTTACACGGCCTATGGCTTCCCAAAGAAGTCTTTCAGCTTCCGAAGCTGTGAAGAGTCATTTATTTGCAGCTACATATTGCTTCACTTGGGCCCAATTCAGTGAAGGTGAACAACATTAAGCCCATGCCTCCTGACTATTTCATCCACCACGTAAACTGGGTAATAGGGCTTGTTTTATTTCACAAGATGCATAAGATGTGCCCTTTGTCATGTCATTGTGAACTGAAATATTGTGCTCTTTCAACCATTCAATCAGCTCATTATTTCTAGCCATCATTGTTGGTGCTTTGTCACGCATGACCGAGTGAACTGAGCACAATACAACACACACCTGATAGCACGTGGTTATAGTAAACAACACTGGGAACCGGAACTAGAGTCTAACGTGCTCAATCAGAGCAATCAGCTGCCTATGATTGGCTGTTTATTAATTCACTTAGCCTCCGCCAAAAGGCAGCGTTCAAATGTCAAGTTGAAACTCATAAGACCTTATGAAGTGACGATAAGAAGATAGCACCACGAAACAGAACACATTTACAGCCCACTGAAGGAAGAGGGGACAAGGATAAACATGAAGACACAGCAAGGTGATCCCTTTTCCTGTGTTTTCATGCCTTTCATCTTTCCACACCTAGGTGAAGAGCTGTCAATGTTGAAGCTCACCCTCCTGAAATGGGCTTACATGGGTGACAGCAGGATTTTTCCACGGGGGCACAATAACACTTTCCGAAATCAACTTTCCTGATGGAGAGAAGATATCAATTTCTTCTGTTTCATAACTACCTGTTGTTGATGATGATGAGATACACAATGTCCTCATTTTTGTTTCATTTCTTACTTGCACCATTAAATGCAGCATTTTGCTGCTGTGAAACCATTGGCTACGGTAACACTGAAATTGCTGGAGATTTAGGAATTGCTGATACCATACTTTGCACAGTTGTTAGTAAAAGAAACACTATTTTAGACCAATTTTAAAAAAATTGGGTGTAAAATCAACAATGTTAATAATTTGGAAACCTGATGTGTTATATCAGTACAAATTTCACTGTAAAGACGTATCTCTGAAATAACCTCTTTAAACTTATTCCTGACAATAGAAAAATTATTTCAATAATTATATGACATAATACCTGAACATGATTTGTAAGTAATTCTTAGTTATACATAAAACTTTGATATACAGGATGTATCCGTGATGATGTTACAAACTTTCAAGGATGATGGAGGATGGCACAATTTGAGATAAGGAGCCGTAGTCTGGAAATGTTTGAGTCAAAAGTTATTAATAATCCAAGTTGTCCCTACAAAGTGGATAGGAAGAGGAGGTCCTGTTTCATGGCCTGCTCATTCACCTGATCTCATTCTACTTGATTCCTCCTTGTGGGGCCATGTGAAAAGCCTTCTGTACGAGACACCTGTTGAGATATCTTGGCAAGAATTCTCGCTAACAGCAATGCTGTTCAAAGGACACCGGGGATATTCGAACGGGTATGACAGAATTTTGTGCGATGATGCCTTGCCTGCATTGACGCAGGGTGATGCCATATTGAATGTTTGTTGTAAATGGAGCAGCTTGTGTAACTTGTGCAGGTAAATGGAATTAAATGAGCAGAATTTTGCTTAACTTTTGACTTGGTCATTTCTGGATTATGGTTCCTTACCTCAAATTGATCCATTTGCCGTCCTACATCATCCTGAAAGTTTGTAACATCACAGATACACCCTGTATATATAATTCAGGTTCATCTGTATATGACAGGTTATCTTCTAGAACTTCCATGATCATCATCACTAACTGCTCCTTTCTGATGTAACATATCTCATAGGTGGGTTTCAGCACTGATAACACTGATCTCACAGCTCTGCTGATAATGCAAAACGGAGAGAAGTTCACCAGCACACTTGTTCTTCATTTAGGTGATGAAGCCAACGACGGAGCGCTATATCGTGAACAAGCCTTCCTCCGAAGCCACAGAAGGCACAAAGCGAGAGGTGACTGAGACCGACCTGTATTTGCTCGGCGCCATCGAGAAGCTGGTTTACAGGGTCGACTTCATGGAGAAGAGACTGCGCAGAGTGGAAGAACTTCTGTACCACGTGATGGCAGGCAACAGCATTCACGGTAAGTTGAGCTTAGCATAATAGAGGAGCAAACCTTAGAAAAAGGGAGCAGTCACTTTTAAAATGGCATTATTAAAATGTCATGTTCCACACGTCAACTGGGGATTAAATGGACGGACCTACCCAAGGCTGCTGATAGAGTAAATCATGGGAGCCTACAGATGAAAATGAGAGCTATTGGAGTAGACAAGTGAGTGACTGAATGAGTGGGTGAAGTCTTATCTGATCCTGTAATGGTTAAGAGGGGAGGAGGGTCCCACAGGGCACTATTATTGGACCTTTATGTTTTCTTATGTATATAAATAATATCAGTAACTTTTTTTACAACTAATTTATGAATAAATAAATTTTTTTAGAAACTATTTGAGAAAGAAAACACGACAAAACAAAGAACCTGACAGCTGTAGATTGACGAGCTGAAACTGAAAAGAATGGCTCAGATATGACCAAAATAAATAATATGAGTAAAAAACTGGAATCACAGATAAAGCTTTTTAGCAGATGATGTAGTAAATAAGTTACAACTGTAAGACTATGTAAACAACACATAGGAAATCTGCCACCTGGGTGACTGCAGATCAGTGTTGAACGGTCGATTGATTGATTCATTGATTGATATAAGGAAAGATCTTGAATCACTGAATCATTTATTTCGTATTAAACAATAAGTGCAATAGCCTTCATCATAATTAATATTGGTGTTGGCCTTCTGACCTGGTCGAAGCTCACTCTGCTTGGTTGGTGGATGGGAATGCAGAGCTGCGGTATAGGTATCGCCACCGGTATGGTCGAAGCTCACTCTGCTTGGTTTGTCAATCAGAATGCAGAGCTATAGAGCTACGGCAGAGGTGTTGCCACTGGTATGGCCAAAGCTCACTCTGCTCGGTTGGTGGATGGGAATGCACAGCAGTAGAGCTACGGTAGAGGTGTCGCCACCGGTATGGTCGAAGCTCACTCTGCTTGGTTGGTGGATTTGAATGCAGAGCTATAGAGCTACAGTAGAGGTGTCGCCACCGGTATGGTCGAAGTTCACTCTGCTTGGTTTGTCGATCGGAATGCAGAGCTATAGAGCTAGGCAGACGTGTCACCACCGGTATGGTCAAAGCCTACTCTGCTCGGTTGGTCGATGGGAATGCAGAGCTGTAGAGCTCGGTAGAGGTGTCGCCACCGGTATGGCCGAAGCTCACTCTGCTCGGTTGGTGGATGGGAATGCAGAGCTGTAGAGCTACGGTAGAGGTGTCGCCACCGGTATGGTCGAAGCTCACTCTGCTTGGTTTGTCGATCAGAATGAAGAGCTATAGAGCTATGGTAGAGGTGTCACCACCGGTATGAGGAGCTATACCAGCCAGGGAGTAGATTTAGAGTAAATTTGAGATATCCAGTGATAGTTGTACATGACTCGTTCGAAACAATACTAACTTGTTTGGTATGATGATTCCTGTTAATCTTTTTTTTGCTAGGGGCTTTACATCGCACCGACGCAGATAGGTCTTATGGCGACGATGGGATAGGAAAGGCCTAGGAGTTGGAAGGAAGCGGCCGTGGCCTTAATTAAGGTACAGCCCCAGCATTTGCCTGGTGTGAAAATGGGAAACCACGGAAAACCATCTTCAGGGCTGCCGATAGCGGGATTCGAACCTACTATCTCCCGGATGCAAGCTCACAGCCGAGCGCCTCTACGCGCACGGCTCCTGTTAATCTAATGTAACAGTAGATAAATATTAAGAGTGATGAACTGTAAAATGATGTAAGTAAATCCTGTTCTGTAGAGTGAACAAATTACTGAATAAATGTAGGTAGGTAGATAGGTTGATAAAACAGGAAAGTTATAAAAGGTTGACTTTACAGTCACTTACTAACAAGGGTAGTAATCATACACAGATAAACTATAGGGTCACTTCAGTCTGTCAGAAAAAGGGAGCTAAATGAGCAATAATATAGTAGAATTATCATGACCATTCACAAATTGGAATGGCTGTGTAGTTTATCTTAAAGTTTATTTACAAATTTTACATTTTCATTCATCCTGCCTTGTGAAAGTTTTTGATTTTCCTTGT
The DNA here is from genome assembly GCF_040414725.1 of Anabrus simplex. Lineage (NCBI taxonomy): Eukaryota > Metazoa > Arthropoda > Insecta > Orthoptera > Tettigoniidae > Anabrus > Anabrus simplex. The sequence continues at coordinate 17,148,870 of NC_090265.1, read as the reverse complement.
AATCAAATATGACAATTTTGAAAATGGGAATGTGGTTCTATAATTACAGAGCAACAAGACCCATGTCCTAGCAACTTCAGCCGAGTGGGAAGAAACTGCTACCACTTCAGCCGACGTGAGTATAACTGGAAGACAGCATCAGCTTTCTGCAAAACTCTGCGTGGTAATCTGGCAGAGTTTGAGAGTGCTGGCGAGAACCAAGACATTATTGCTTACATCCAGACACACTCTGACTTAAGAAGTAAGTGAAACTTCATCTCCAGTTTATTGGCTCATTTATTGTCCTTTTGTGGTAACTATAACCACAATACACTGCAAGCAGTGCTGTCTGAGTGCACACAGTTCAGTTCACAGCAATGTTCGATGTGAGCGAACAGCTTGAGAGAAAATCAATTGCGGGATTATGATGATGTTGATGTTTGTTGTTTAAAGGGGCCTAACACCTAAGGTCATCAGCCCAAATTGAGGGATTGAAAGCACAAAGGTTCTGTAATAACGTATTTTACAAGGATAGACTGTTAACAAAGACAATAACAAAGCAACTTGAAAAGGAGTGAATTGTAAGCATAATGATTGTTTTACACTGACCAGGTTCACAGCAGAATTATACAGTTCATTAACTTAGCTTCTTTCTTATTGTTCTATGTACTGTGAAGACAGTTATGCCAGTCTGATGTGCCAATATCAACATGTGATTTAGATTGGCTCTTAAAGAGCCTGTCAGAAATATCCAAAAGTTTATCTTCTATTAACTTTTAGAATGCCAGACAACAATATATAATTATTTGATACTTGCAGACTATAAATGTCATTTTATCCATATTGATGGTTGAACTCTTACATTAAAGCCAAAACTAGTATCATCTTATAAGATGAGTGTTAATTAGACATGTTTCAACTCGATACGAGTCACCTTCAGCAAAACACTTTCAATTAAAATGACATTAAACCTCCAATTGCCAAGCTTTTCCACACTTTTATTTTACCAAGCAGGGTATTTTGACTACCCCAACACAATTTTGTAATTTACTGTAAAGTTTGTTTTCAGATTCTATTATTTTCAATAAATAGCTTTATTTAGTATTGTCACTGACATCAGAATTGTCTAGACTTTTCAAAATCCCTTCTCTAGACAATCATTTCGGCATCCTTTCTTGCAGCTGAAATCTATTATAATCATGTTATTTCAGCACAAGAGCAAACGTCATAGTAACTGAAACAATGGATAACAATGTACGCATTAGAGCTAAATAATGGGAGTAGAGTAATATTCAACAACAAAGATGCAGGAGAGAAATATTTTGCAAAAACTTCATTTTTAAACAGGAATTTCATATCAAGGTCTCAGCAAAGGGACACGAGTTGGTTGTCGGCTGGTGAAGCCTATGCGGTGCAGTTGCCTCCTTACAGTCCTGGTAGAAATGGTTCCTGACTACCAACATTTAACTGGGCGGTGATCTGACCCACAGTAGTCTGTCAAGTGCCCAGTATGATGTCCATTTGTAAAACATCTGTGGTCTTCCTGTCTGATGGTTTACATGCGTGGTAATATTCTCTCTGCGATATTGAAGATCCACCCACGACATTGTTGACCTCAGAAACCCAAATTCGCGTGTAATCTCCGCAATGCTATGACGCATGCGCCATGCACCAATGATTATCCCACGTTCAAAGTCGGTTAACTTGCGACGTGTTGCCATTTTCACGACACTGGTGTCTGTGACAGATTGCTTAGCTAGCCGCAATGCTCAGGGGTCATACACGGCACATTTTCTCAAGGGACACACCTTCCCGTGACTTTTGGCCGCTGAGTGTATATTAGTCGGTTATGTGCACTGATCACAGAAATGCTGTCATCACTTAGGTTTTGTGATCACAGAAATCACTGTGTAATTTCTAGAGCTTGAATCGCCTTGAGCACACTGGGAACACTTTAGGCCTACTTCTTTATTACCATGATCATTAGATAGAACCTGTGTAGCACATATGGAGAGACCTCCATCACAAAACACAAATTCTTCAAATCCAACATTATGGTCCAGACGACTCCATTCTTCAGGGCAGGATAAAACTGAAGTCCTACTTCCATCATCTTCATCATCTCAAACTCCTGCTCCTTCACCATCCTTTTCCTCTGCTGTTGTCCTTGTGATTCCAGCTTTAACAGAGCACTTGCAGATTGATTCAGTCTTCACGCTGTTCCAGGCTGATCGAATGAAGTGCACAGCGTGGAAATAAGCATTTTTTTTAGAATTTGCTTTACGTCGCACCGACACAGAGAGGTCTTATGGCGACGATGGGGTAGGAAAGGGCTAGGAGTGGGAAGGAAGCAGCCGTGGCCTTAAGTAAGGTGCAGTCCCAGCATTTGCCTGGTGTGAAAATGTGAAACCACAGAAAACCATCTTCAGGGCTGCTGACAGTATGGTTCAAATCTACTATCTCCCGGGTGCAAGCTCACAGCTGTGCAACACTAACCGCACAACCAACTGACCTAGTGTTAAGGAATAACATTACAGTATAAATCTGACAAAAACATAGCAATATACAGTACTGCAGTTTGTACATACTGTACAGTAAATTACAATACTTACCTGGAATACAATGATCTTTGGTGTTTCCTCTCCTACATCAATATCAGCAACCACTCTCTGTACCAGCAGCTTCCAATAATGAACCTTCATCGTAGGTATTATCCCTAAATCCAATGGCTGCAAATGACTGGTGCTGTTTGCTGGAAGGAAGGCAAGTTCAATGTTACTCAAGGTCAATTAGCTGGGATGTGCAGGGTAGTTGCCTAACAAAACAAGATCTTCCTTTTCTGACGACACATTCTGTCATTCAGTTTTTGACATGAATGTGTCTTACGGATGGGGGTAATCCGAAAATTTGTGTAACTTAGTGTGACAAAATGTGTGATGGATGCAACGTCACATTAGTCATTACTGTAGGCCTTGGTTACCAAAGATGCTGCGGCTACAAGTTAAGTTCCCTTTCATGTAGAGTTGCAGTTCTCCTTGATATAACACTGAGTTCTTTACTGAAAAACATATTCATGATCATTAACTTTTTGCGAAGGGAAACGTTTCTTTTCCAGATATGCTGATCATCCAGACTTTGTTATTGGCCTCGTATTGAACAAGAAGTGATTACAGACTCTTCAGACAGTGAGGTTCGGCTGATTTTCTGATGACTTAACGGAGGAAGCTTATCAGCTCAGTCTGCCTTTGTTGTAAGATGTACTGTTAGGCCAGTGGTGAATTTTCCATACATGCGATTGATGTGCTACATCTCTTGTATTTTCAATGAAAAATAAAAAAATATTCACTGCTCATATTTTCATGGAAGTTATTTTATAAAATTCAAACGCACAGTAATCGATACTCAGAGATGGAAGTAATGAGCGTGGCTGGTTAGTGACTGTTACTAATTATTGCCAAACTACTCCAGAGATGGCAGTACAAGAATTGAACCCTTGTTGGTTGTTGAACTCTTCTGTGGGGTTGGAATGCGGTACGAACAGCCACATCCATTAAGAGGGCGTGTAAGTTATCGCGCGTGGCTGGGATTTATTCCTTATTTCATGAAATAGTGGAGTTCTTGCTTCTGAGCGGTTCTTTTCTTGTGCTATAAATGATGATATATGACAAATGTGTGTTGCAGTATTAGTATTATAGTATTTAGTTTTGGTGCTTGTAGTGTAAATATCAAACAAAGAAAATGCGGGAATGATGTGATTTTGCAATTACATCACACCGATCAGAGAGTAGTTCATTAGGAATGGATGTAGGAGCGCCAGTGTCGCGCGTTTCTACTGCGCAATCCAAATTGAATTATTCTAAGCATTGTGTAATTGAATGATTACTTAGAGAAATGTTTAGTATGCTTTCTTTTAAGGAGAAAAGCAGAATTATAAATGAAGGACAACCGCGTCCAACTCGGAATGTAAGTACACAACTAAAGTTGTGTGTTCGTCATTTCAACAAAAATATTTATTTACCCATGGGAAGGGAGAGCCTTGTCTTAGGCCCCCAGACCCCGGCACCCGTGCCCATCTCTGTCCGTGAGCCATCTGTGTACCATGTACAGCCCACAAACCTAAGACGGGCTCCAGCATCCGTGACCCACTCCTCCCTTGTGGGTATCACCACTGTGAACTTATAGTTCAGATTAAAACTAGGCTTCATCAAGTCCCCGATCATCATTGTCGTAGGCCAAGTCTGGTGGAGCCTTGTAAGAATAGAAGCAGTCGCCACTGTGTTAGCTGCTCTCTGCTCCTTCTGCCCCCATGACAAGGATCACATTTCACCACGAGAGTTTTGTCTGGTAGGAGGTTAAGGAATATCCTTGTTTCATCACAATAATAGATGTCAGTAGAATCGTAACATTCTATAATTCTGGGAATTTCATTTTCTTTCCACTGACAGACTACATTCCCATCTATAGTGTTGGCCTCTCCATAAAACCTGCAGCCCGTTATGTCATATCTATTCTTAAACTTTGCAACTAGCCAGGGGAATCTCATCTGTCATGTTAAGCTGTTTAGCGACACCCAATGCCTTCTCTTGTAGCATATTACCATCAAAGAGGACATTTTTTTATATTGTTGATTGAACCAGAATATAAGTCACTTTTCTAGATCAGCAAATTGCCCAAACTTACAGTTTCATTGCTAGAATCAGGCCTTGATGCATTTTTCTGTATTTCCTCTGCATTGTTTATTACTATTGTCAAAGTTGAATACAGCAGTTAGAGATGCTCAGAAATGTTCTTTTTTGTTTCATTAGGTTTGTTTTTAACCTCAACTGGTCTTATTAACTTTTCCTCAAGACTTGAGAATTTTCTGGGTTTCCTTTTACAGTTGGCTTTACGTTGCACTGACACAGATAGGTCTTATGGCGACGATGGGAAAGGAAAGGGCTAAGAGTGGGAAGGAAGCAGCCATGACCTTAATTAAGGTACAGCCCCAACATTTGCCTGGTGTGAAAATGGAAAACCATGAAAAACTATCTTCAGGGCTGCCAACAGTGGGGTTTGAACCCACTATCTCCTGAATGCAAGCTCACAGCTGCGTGACCCTAACTGCATGGCCGACTCACTCGGTTTTTCTGGGTTTCTTCTTTACCTGTTAATAGGCACACATGGTTTTTCTTCGTGACTCCAGTGTTCATTGAATTGCAAACACAGAACGAGACCTTATCCTATTGTATTGTCGACACATTGCAGGGATTATGTGTACACAGAGCATTGACATCTATTGTTGCATTATCAGCAGCAAATCTTTTATCCGCATGTTGTATCAAAAAGGTTAACTTAAAATAGTCTGGGGTTATCGAATTTGATGGGATTAATGTTGTCAGTTTTCTTTCTGTGACCCTCATGGTGTAACAGCCCCGAAGGGCCTTGGCCTACCAAGCCACTGCTGCTCAGCCCGAAGGCCTGCAGATTACGAGGTGTCGTATGGTCAGCATGAATCCTCTCGGCCGTTACTCTTGACCGGGGCCGCTGTCTCATCGTCAGATCGCTTCTCAATTGTAATCACATAGGCTGAGTGGACCTTGAACCAGCGCTCAGATCCAGGTAAAAATCCCTGACCTGGCTGGGAATTGAACCCGGAGCCCCTGGGTAAGAGGCAGGCATGCTACCCCCTCATATCCTCAGTACTGTACAGTGTATAAATGAGTAGGTGAATGATCATGTTTTGTTCGTGGTTTGTGGTGATGATTATTGTTTTAAGAGGAAGTACAACTGGGCAATCATCCTCTATTAACATTAATCTGAGGGAAAAAATGGAAGGAGTCAAACACTTCACATAAGTGAAGGTATCAGCCAAAGAAAGACAAGGGCCATGAACGACGTGAAGGTGAAAGACTCCCTGGGCTCTGACACCTAATACCGTCAGGGTCAGGAAAGAACAAGAGTTGACTGAGGGAGGTCGGATAGCAAAGATGAAAGTGAGGAGAAATGTCATACTCAGCTATGGGTCCCGTGGTCACCAACCCATGCCCGCAAGTTAAGAGCCCCTGGAGCTTTTGTTCATGGGGGCAAAAAAATGTGATGTATTAATGAGGAAAATGTATAATTGAGCTAAATATTAATGGACAAAGTTCGGTGCTTAAAAATTTAGTGTAAAACTGCAAAAAATGAAGAACTGAATAATGTATAAATGAGATTCAACTGTTTCTGGCAAATTGTCCCCTTCATGCCACTGGTTCCAGCTTCCACATAAGAAAATCCATTTTTAGCTCTAAAACTCCCTGGATTACTATGATACATCACAAACATAAGCTGCATACTATTCTATAAGAAAACATACTTTTCTGTAACTGTAATATGTCAGCAGTATGTCAGCTTGTAAAATTTACGATGTGATATGCATTTCTTTACTTATACAAGAACAGATTGTGGAACACAACTCACAGTCTAAAAAAGTGTGTGTGACTAATTAAGGGTTCAAGTGCTGAGAAAATTGTGTAAGGCAATGTGCCAAGGCAAATTCAACAGCTGCCTGGGTCATGACATCTCTCTAATTGTCAGTTTGAGTGTGCCAACAATAAATGCTTAAGCATGGAGTGCTATTCAGGGAATTATCCATATATTTAGCTTCTTATTATCAGAGAGATGAGACCCTAGAAATTTTCACCATTCTGATGCTTCTAAATTGTTTACTTCTTTGGTCTCTGTTTTATTATTTGGTAATTCTCCTTTGTTAACACTTGCATCAATGTAGTTGGAGGATTTATTTTCCTTTCTGTATTATTTAACGCTGATTCCTATTTTATTAGGTAAGGACTACTGGACTGGGGGGCTGAACCCAGGGCTTTTGTGGATCTGGTCAAACAGTGCCAGGCCCATTGGATCCAACTCGACATCAGATAACAGCGGCATCAACAACATCCGAGGCAACGGACGTTGTCTGAAACTCGCCTACAACCCTCCGACAAGAGCATATGTTTATCACGGATCGGACTGCTCCATCAAGGCCTATGTGATTTGCGAGTATGAGGAGAATGCGACGAGCAGGGCGTTGGAGAGGATTGCCAAGTCTCTACGCGATGGAAAAGCCAAAGTCGTACAAAATAATGCACCAGTGATTGTCAGTTTTGAGTAGCCGCCAGACATCAGACTCAGAACACAGGAGAACAGACAAAGAAACAAAGATTATGGTGCATTATTGTTCAGACCTGGACACGTACCATCCGGGGAGTTTTTTTAAGATCAACTATGAATATGGTATTTATTTCTAAGACATGCGTGAAAAGACTTTTCTAATAATTATATAGTTTCATTATTGTCTTTATAAACAGGGAGATCACACTGATGAAGCAAACTCATAAGGATGTCAACACATGAATCAAAATAAGTACACAAACTTACGCTTCAACCACCTCCAACTGCAGTTTCTCACTATTGCTCTCTTTGCAGCAGAAGAATTGTATTTTCCTGTTCAACTTTTAACTGTGTTCATGGAAACGGCAGATCAATAGTATGTGTTATAGAAATCAACAACACTTTCTCCCTAAATACACTTGTGGAAAAAAAGTATCCAAACCCCATGAAATAAGGAATGTAGAATAAAATTTTGGCAATATATTTGTCGAGGTAACATATTTAACTGATTAAAGGTACAAGACTAAAGGTTAATATCCACACGAGAAAAGCCATCACAAATGTGCCATATTGGTCTATTAATGACTGGTGTAATCGCCTGACTGTTGAATGCAGGCATGCAAACGTGCAGGTGCTGAATGTCAGCTTGTGGGATGGAGTTCCATGCCTGTTGCACTTGGTCGGTCAATACAGGGATGGTTAATGCTGGTTGTGGATGACACTGGAGTTGTTATCCAATGATGCCCCATACATGCTCAATTGGGGACAGATTGGGGGATTGAGCAGGCCAAAGCAACATGTCGACCCTCTGTAGAGCATGTTTGTTTACAACAGCGGCATGGGGGCGTGCATTATCCTGTTGGAAAATATCCCGGGGAATGCTGTCCATGAATGGCGGTACAACAGGTCAAATCACCAGATGGATGTACACATCTGTAGTCAGGTTGCATGGGATAAACATGAGAGTGCTCCTGCTGTCATAGGAAATTGCTCCCCAGACCAGAACTCCCGGTGTAGGTCCAGTGTGTTGACACCACAGACAGGTGGAATGCAGGCGCTCACCTGGTCTCCTTCTAACCAACATGTGGCCATCACTGGCATCAAGGCAGAACTGGCTTTCAGCGCACAACAGACCATCCTCCAATGAGCCCTCACTTGACACCACTGAAGTTGCAGACAGCGGGCATCTGGCTCAGAGCTGTCCTTCAAGTATCCGATATTGAACAGTTCGTTGAGTCACTGTGGTGCCAATTGCCACTTGAATTGCTGCTGCAGATTCAGTCTGATGCACCACAGCCATCCACCAAATACAGTGGTCCTCCCTCTCGGTGGTGCCAGGGGGACGCCCAGAGCCGGGTCTTCTTGCCAGCGTACCACTGCTGCCAGCATGCATGCACAGTGGAGACATTCCTGCCAAGTCGTTCTGCAGCAGCACAGAAGGAAAATCCACCTTTACATAGCCCTATTATATGGCCTCGTTCAACTTCAGTGAGCTGTTGATACTGGCCTCTTTGTCATCGTAAAGACATTCTTGACCCGTTCACAGTCACTCCGTCCACTCTCGCACAGTACAGCCAGTATTCAAAGCAAACCTGATGTGCAATGTCATGGGGCCGCAACCAGCACCACACTAATGCGATCTGCAGGAAATTTGAATCAACATCATCTTTCAGATGTATAAACATGCCTACCAACTTTCGTTAATCTTGCACAATCCCTTGTTGGTGTTCGGATTTTTTCCGCCAGTGTACTTCTCATGTAATTTACAGCTTTTATCTCTAGTCAGTAGTAACCCAATTGTCCTGATCATCCTTTCAAAATCAATTGTATAAAATATTATAATGCTCAGGTAAGAAACAGACAGAGAGCAGACTCTTACCATGCAAGCAGGTGTGATAGAGTACATAGAAAAGAAAGACATAGGACTAAAATTTTCAGCTGCAGCCTTTACCAGTGGAGGAGAGGGAAGAACTGTGGTGATCATTGCTGAAAAGTAGATACTATTGTGAGGTAAAGTAAGAGGGAGAGAGCGGTTATCTTTTCTTAAGACCAAGTATGTGGTTAAATCCTCAAACTTGTACTAGTATCTTATCACCCTCTTGCCATCAGAGATTCTGATATTGGACATCAACTGGTGTTCAGGTCACTATTCCATTTTAAAGACTTGTCTGAATTAAAATATATACTCTTAACTACCCATGGGTGAGATCTATAAATATTTATTTTTTAAAACAGAAAAGTGAATGTAACCAAAATATGCACCTACATAGTATCTTCAGTATCCACTATATTACTTTATCCCTGTGAACGTGTGACTTTGATGTCCTATGCAATGAAATTTTGTGTGGTAAAGATGTCTAGTTTTAAACACAAAATAATAGGACATCAAGGAAGACCCTATACAAATCTCTGTATTGGCTTAACAACAGAGCAAATTCATCTTGTAATAATATATTTTTATTTATACACATAATAAAGAACAACCAAATGTGATTAAGTTGTTTCTCATTCTTGAGAGAATTTATTTTTTATATTTTATTCCTTGGTGTAACAAGCATTTCTCTTACAGTCTATTGCCTTATTGTACACGATGATTTATACAAACCAGGTGGTTGATACCTATTCCCACTTTGACTTGTCACTGTACTGGGTGATATATCCCTCGTGGGACCACTCCAGGTGCATTTGGCAAAGCTCTGATGTTCTCACCTTACTGTATATGTCTCATTCCAATGCTTGAAAACTGGCTGAGAAGCCACAGGATCAGTAGGAGATTAACTCTTGGAACATTTACATGTGTTTACCTACATAGTATCTTCAGTATCCAGTATATTACTTTATCCCTGTGAATGTGTGACTTTGATGTCCTATGCAATGAAATTTTGTCATTGTTATCATCATTATCGTCATCATCACCACCACCACTATCTATTTCCCTTGTCCAGCTTCCGCTGGGTTGGAATGTTTATAGCACCTTTCCATTTTCCTCTATCCAACCACTATGGTTCCTTCTTATTATACTGTTCTTAAAACATTAATGCTCTTCAGGCTTTTTCAGTCGTGAAATTACCAGAGTTTTGCCCCAGCATGGCAGTGGGCTCATCAGTTGGTTTGATGCTGCTGAGACACCACTGTGAGCCTCCTATGTAGGACAATACAGTGACAGCGAACTAGGGAAAGTATGTACCTCCACGTTGTCTGGGTCTCCATCTTGCCCTACTTCCTGACGTCCTCATTTCTTACTCTGTCCTTTCTTGTCTTTCCTATTACTTCTTAACATTTTCAACGCTACAATATTTTAACATGGACCCTGGTAGAAAAATGGGTCATTTTCCTGAAATTAAATACATTACCACACAACAGTGAAACACAGTACATACCTGATTTTTGTATCATATATCACGAAGTACATATCTAAAGTATTTTGATTACACTGGTCATAGAAAACATAAAAAATAAACAAGAGAAAATGTTAACGTTAACACTCAACTTTTACCAATAAGCATGCTCAAACAATAAAAATGAATTATTTAATGTGGCTACTTAAGCCACAAATAAACACAAGTACATTTGAAATACAAAATTTGGTATAATAGCCCTGAAAACATTGGGTGATGCATAGTCCAATCTTATCCTCCTTGCACCACCATCTACAGTACTTTCTTTTTGCAGTACAGGTGAATCATCAGCCTGCGTCTCTTTGCCTAAATTAAAAAAATAAGACCAAATTTCGGAAGAGGTGGAGTATTTGTATTGTTTGTATTCAGAGTAAAATAATACAGCTAAAGAAACTTGCACTGGAAAGTGACGTAAAAAATAAAAATCTTGCCCAAACTCTCACTTGATACGTCATATGGTTCATAAGCAGAGTATTCATCACTGTCATCTATTTCTGAACCCGCTTCTCCTGATGACAATTTCACTACCATTGAGCCGGCGTGAGGACAAATTTATACAGTAATACAGCTGACAGTGGAACATATTTGGCACGCTCAGCACCCGGCACATCGGGTAGAGATCACGGCAAGGGGAAATTATCCTTTTTATCGTTTAGGTTCAAACTTCCCAGTAACTGCTGCATTCTAGTGGACACTAGATAAACTACTACCTCCTAGCAAGGGACGGGAACAGTATGGGTTACGTGCAGGTGCCTATCAACATGCACAAAAATCATGCCTGTATGGTATTCGGATGCCATCCACAACCTGTCTTTTTGTCAGTGTCCAGGTCTCTGTTGTGTATTGGACAGTAAGACATCAACAAGTTTGTTCACGAACAATTTTACCCCATTGATAATATAAATTAACACCAATACATTTTATAAATGTTACTCCAGCAATGAGAACAAGTCTAACAACCATAATTACAATTATCAACAGCAGAAAATATTCAATACTGTTATGAAGTTTTAATGACAATTATACAAGTTAAGCAACGGGAATCAACACAACTAGCCAGATTTCAAAGTTTTTTATTTTATTCTTATTTTTAAACAATTTTTAAAAAATGTTCACCGGATGAGTTTCGGCGATAAAATGTTTGGACTGTAGAAGATTTTAGACAAAAAGTGTTAACTTAGGACATAATTTTATTGTTGTGTGACTTTTAAAATGTTATAAGATTGTCAATTAGTTTTATAGGAGTAATCTCGAACCAAAAGAATTGTTTTATGATCTTACACAATCTTAGATTAATGATAGTTTGGCTGATGATGCTCACGAAAAGGAGCGAAACATGTACCATGTAAACATCATAATAAATATGTAAGTTTGTAATATATTTTTATTGTATTGAAAAGGTGGCAATTGGCAAAACTAAAGGAATTGTATCACGAATAGAAATAGCCACACAAAAAAAAAAAATACAACTTGATACGTTGCTAGGAATAACAGTGATCATGTAATTTCAGAGCAGATTGATTGCTCCGAGAGCTTCATTTCGTGTGGGGACATTTTCATTCACAGATTAAATTTCCACATCATTGCCTTCATCTTGGTCTGTAGCGGCAGCATGATCTGCAACCATATGTGTTGACTCTCTTATTTTCTCTTCCTTCTTAGTGCTATGCACATCCTCTTTCAACTCTTTTGAGTAAATCCTTTCCAGCTATTCTTTACTTGCTATTTCCTTGCACTTTCTTTTAATTTCTTGACACTTTCTTCTATCTTCCATTTTATGACTATTCCATACTTGACATGCTTTCTTCTTGTTTTTGTATGTTAATTAAGTGTTCTAAGGTGACAGTGTATTAAGAATTCAATATGTGTAATGCTGTGTATTACGTTAATATGGCTCAATTCAGGTATTCTATTCCCCAGAGAGTATTTATTTATTATTCATATCTGCATACAGAATTGGCTTCTGTTGTACAGAGATTATTTCAAGAGAAATTCCCTGATATTCAGCTTACAAGTCAAAGTTCAATTCACAGATTGAAAAATACATTTTGTGAAATGGGAAGTATTTGTGATAAAAACCATACATAGTCATGTTCACAGAAGAAAATGTAGATAATACTAAGACATGCTCACAAACATTCTGATACAGAGTCATCCCGGTGACTCTGTAAGCTGATAAGAACTTTCTATTACCCTGTTTGAACAGCTACAAAGTTACTGACGTCAAAACCCTATAAAGTTACTGTTGTGCAAGAACTTAAAATGGGCGACCCTGTATCCAAGAGTAGATTTTTGAATGGATTATGAATTGGATAAATTGACTCGAATATAATTTTCTTTCTGGATGAATCTTGGTTCCACTTAAATGGATGTGTTAATTCACAAAACAAATGCTATTGGAGTTCAGAAAACCTCACCTACTTCACGAAGGACTCCTACACGATCAAAAGATAGGAGCAGCAAATGAATAATAGACCCTATATTTTAAAAGATCAATTGTTATTATTATTATTATTATTATTATTATTATTAGCCCATGTGTATGGAATTTGTAGTGCTAGAAAAGGCATTTGATAATGTTGGACATATTAAGCTATTTGAGATTCTGTGGGCATTGTACATAACCACACACTACCAACCAGTGTCCTAACACCCAGTCTCCACCCCGCTGTAAAACCTGCGGCCATTCCCACCCAACCTATTCCCGTATATGTAAGTCCCATCCTCCACTTCCAGAATATTGTCCAGACCTGGTTACACCCATCAAAACCATGGACCCTTCCACCCAACTGCCTAACTCCCTATTTGTACCACCCTCCATAAAGGCCATAGTCCGCTTCTTTACCCTCTCCCTTCTCAATATTTTTCCGTATCACCACCCTCTCGTCCTCACCCATCTCTAGGCAGCTGCCAATCAAGCCCTCAACTTCCATTTTCAGACCACTCACTTGGGATTTTTACACATTTTTAATTTTGCCACCTCGAGATGCTTTTATGATGGACAGTACAACCAACAGAAGAAGATCGTCCCCCAGTCTCCTTTGTTTTCCTGAATAATCACTCCTTTTCGTCTAAACGCCTACACCTCCAGACCCTCCTACAACAACAACCTGCCCACACCATTGTCCTCAATGAAACCATGCTCATTGACACTCAGCCCGCCTATCTACCTGGTTTCACCCTCTACAGAGTGGATGACCCAGTTGTTATCGGTCGTGGGGGCGCAGCCAGCGTGGTACGTCCTTCTCTCCCCACACATACCCAAAACCCACCACCTCCACGCTCCTGAGTCCATCATTGTAATGTATCCACTAAGATGCACACGAGATGCTGCCAGTTGGTGCAATTATTTTTATTTTCATGTATTTACAAATTAAACACACACATAACCTTGATCACTGTTGTCACAACAAAACATTCACATCACCAAGCTGCCATTTTGACAAAAGCCAATCGCTGCACCTGGAGATTACAACCTCGGAACACGAATAAAACAGTTGACTGCTTTAAGGCATGTCCACGTGTGGTCACAAGCATAACCTTGCTACACTATGTCTCTGGAACCAATAACTTCCAACCACTCACTTAACAGTAACTCTCAATAACCAACTTCACTGCCAAGATCGTCTCTTTATATATATCCTGGCCAGACTTCCAGAAAGATACGTTACAAGCAATACCTTTGTGAAAATTCTACAGTGCCTAATACAAAGAATAATGTATGGAATATTCTCAATCATTCTCATGCCTATTACCATTCTGGAAGTTACAGTGTGTTTCACAATTATGGATTACAATTTAAGGTAAGAATACTGTAAATTATATAATATTAATTTACAGGTAGGCTATTTACATTAACTGAACTGATATGAATATTTATATAAAGCACATGTTTCATGACATAACATCACAACTAGTACGATCATATTGTATGTACATATGATGTAATAATAATAATAATAATAATAATAATAATAGTAATAATAATAATAATAATAATAATAATAATAATAATAATAATAATAATAATAATAATAATAATAATAATAATAATAATAATAATAATAATATATCTTGTGATTTTGATGTTGTATAACAGGGTTCTTGGTTAATATTTAATATGAATTTCATGCTGTAAATGTCCACCATCTTGGTAAATGCAACAATAATAATAATAATCGTATGGCCTCAGCTACCATGTGCAGACATAATGCAACAATTATTCCATAGATAACACGATCTAGAGGTCACTTCATATATCTAATGAACTTTTTTGACATAACTGCACTCATTTTGTTTCTTTTGTCATCAATTCCATAGAAACCAGGAATAAGATATGCAATATTCCTTTTACTATCAGAGTTGCCAAGGTCACACTGCTGGCCACTATTGTCAGCCATTTCTAAGACTGGTAATGTGACGCACATGTATTGGACAGCATAATACATTATTACCTGGTCAGCTCACGTGGGGGTTTAGTTCCGAACAGAGTACGAATTAAGCATAACCCTGTGTGAGACAATGGGATGGGGCCCTCAACCCCGACACGGCGCATCCCAATGGCTAATAAGGGAAGTCTCCTGCAGATGTACAGGACAAGTGTGAATAAGACACAGTCAAATAAGCACTCGCAGATCAACTGAGGAAACTAGAACTGTGGTCAGTGGCTTCGATGGCAGAAGAGGACATATGTCTCAATGGCTGAGAGGGCGGAAGAACCAAAAATAAAATCCAGCGGCGAAGTGGTCAGCATCTGTTTACCTAGTAGGAATGGCTGTATAGTTACATTCCAGGAACTAGCAATCCCTGATCCTAATCTTTGATTACAAGCTATGATGATTCGTGAGAGTAAAACCAGCATTACCCCAGGTGGTAACCAATTCCCCCGTCATGAGACTGCTACTGGATATTCGGATTCTGGGGAACCCAGGCAATCATGAACACAGAGAAAGTCGGAGTTCTCTGGCAAACTAACATCCAAAACCTTCACATACATTGGTATGTAAATTTATCCAACCTGGTAAATTGCACAATCTGGTAACAGAACTAGATCAACAGAAAATCCAGATACTTGCCCTGCAGGAAACGAGATTTACTGATGAGGACACAACTGATTATGGAAACTACCGGATCTTCAAGAGTAAAACGGACCGGAGAGTGGTAAGGGAACTCCCTTACTAGCAATGGCCTTCATGGTACATAAAGGTATAGTAGGCTCAATAAAAGAAGTCACCCCCATAAGTAACCGGCTCATGACAATGCGAATCCAATGTGCTAACAAGAAATATACAATAGTGAATGTACATGCACCCACTAATTTGTTAAAAATGAAGCCATGTTTTTCAGTGTTGACTTAGTTAAATGTAACAAAGGCTTTTCAGTCTGTCAAACACACAGCAAATACAATGTAAATTAAAACACTATAAACATATCTGTAAAACACACACTATCATACAAAGAATGACATGTTTCGTTCTACAAGAACATCCTCAGATTCTATTAAGTCACTTAAAAACAAGCTTATACAGTATATGTACAGTATTGTTTACGTAGCGTAAATTTGTCAATGATACAGAAATTAGTGATAACATGAAACAGTAATGACAAAAAATAAAATATATACAATTATTAATATAATGAAAAACTTACGTATTTCTCTATCATTGACAAGTTTATGCTACGTAAACAATACTGTACATATATAAGCTCGTTTTTAAGTGATTTGATAGAATCTGAGGATGTTCTTGTAGAATGAAACATGCCATTCTTTGTATGATAGTGTGTGTTTTACAGATATGTTTATAGTGTTTTAATTTACATTGTATTTGCTGTGTGTTTGACAGACTGAAAAGCCTTTGTTACCTTTACACATTATACATGCACCCACTAACGCGGACAATAAAAAAGAACCGCAAAAAACTGATGCATTCTGGGCTGAACTTGAGAAAATCATGGCGAAGATTCCAAAAGAGGATACAAAAACTTTGCTGGGCGACTTTAACGCACAAATCGGTAAAGAAAAAGAACACCAGAAAAATGTTGGCAAATTCCCTGCTCACAAATTCACTAACAAAAACGGGTTGAGACTCACTGAACTGTGTCAACAAAACAATCTTAAAATCATGTCAACTTCTCTGAGAAAATCTCCACGGAAACAGAAGACCTGGAGGTCTCCCGTTCCAGGGATCGGTGAATTTCAAATCAATCACATTGTCATCTCTCATCCCATGCAGAGAGAGCTATACGATGTACAGGTACACTGAGGAGCAAACGTCAATTCTGATTACTACCTGGTGAGAACAAAGGTAAAATTCACCCCAAAGAAAATTCATCATAAGAGGTCACACATACCGAAGTTTGACACGACACAGATTGGAAACACTAATCTGCAAGAAGCGTGGGAAAGGGAACATACAGGCACCTGGGAGAAATACTGCAACAAAATCATCCAGAAAGCTAGAGAGCAAATTCCCCTGAAAAAGAATACTGAACACCCGTGGTGGAATTCTGAATGTGAATGTGCCTTGAAGGCAAGAAAAGAAGCATTCCAGAAATACAACAGCAAGAAATCACCAGAAAACCAAACATATTTCAATTAAACTAGAAAACGAGTAGCCAAAATCATCAGGCAGGTCAAGAGGAAAGACTTGAAGCAACAACTAAACTCGATTGAAGATAACTTTTGTAACTACAATGTACAAGATTTCTACAGGGAATTCGGAGGACAAGTCCGTGGGTATGCTCCTCAAAACCTGGCTTTCAAAAGATCAGATGGAAAACTTGCACTCAAAAACCAGGAAAATTGTCAGGAACTAGCACTTTACTTTGCTGATCTCCTCAACTGTCCAGAGCCCCTCACAAGATTCCCTCAAGAACCCCCAAAGCACACTTTCCCAGAATCTCCACCACCGACAGAGGAAGAAATCCGCAGGCCACATCCCCAAACTTAAAAACAATAAGACCTCCGGAGAAAATGGCATCATTGCGGAACTTCTGAAAAATCTTGGACCTAACTCCCTCAAGGAACTCACTCAAATCATTATAGATATTGGAAGAATTGGAAGAATTACCTCAGGACTGGAAGTGCGCCCTCATCCACCCATTACACAAAAAGGGAGATAAAACTGATGTGAACAATTACAGGGGCATTTCTCTTCTCCAAGTGACATACAAAATTCTTTCAGCTTGCCTTTTGAAGAGAATGCAAGAACAACTTGAACAAAGTATTGGCGAATATCAAGCAGGCTTCCACCCTGGTCGCTCGTGTGCAGAACAAATATTCAACTTGAAGGCAACACTTAAATACAAAGCATTGAGAAACAAACCGGTCATCTGCATTTTTGTTGACTTCAGGAAAGCGCATGACTCGGTTGATCGGCAGTCTCTCTTCGTTATTCTTGAGGAACTGGGGCTTGATTCCAAGATTCTCAACCTCATCAAGGCAACACTCACTGGCACTATCTCCCAAATTAAATTCATGGATTAAAACTGGCGTCCGACAAGATGATAGCTTATCTCCGCTTCTTTTCAACCTCGTCCTAGACAAAGTCATGCGCGAGTGGGAGAAGGCATTGAAAGACATGGGATACTGGCGCCCCATACGACTAGGATGACCCAAAGACGGTATTGAGATATAATGCCTCGCTTTTGCAGATGACCTGACCATACTGACAGATGATGTAGTCATAGCCGTCAAACAAATTGAAAACCCTTAGCGAATGTGCTGGAAAGGTTGGCCTACAAATTTCCTTTGAAAAGACCAAGTTCTTCTGCTCAAAACTTGACATCCAAAATTTGAACACGATATATGGGCAAATCAACTGAGTACCACACTTCAAGTACTTGGGAGAAATACTTGAACCAACGGGAGGCGAGAAGGCTGCCCAGAAAATACAAAAATTTTGGATAGCCTACGGTAAGGTTCAAAACATATACAATAAAAAGTGTTTGTCCCGCCATGCAAAGATCAAACACTATAATACAGTAATCAAGCCTGAAAGTCTTATATGCCAGCAAGACCCTTACACTAAATGGGAAAGGTGACCTAGAAAACATTTTAAAAGAAGAATCCTGAGGAAAATTCTCGGTCCCCGAAAAACAGAAGATGGATATAGACTGAGGTCACACAAAGTGATAGAAGAGCTTTCCAACATTGCAGCAGACATCCGCAAAAGACGTCTGAAATTTCATGGGCACGTCCGCAGACTGCCGGCAATTAGACTGGCACACAATATTCTCACCTACATAGAACATCTAAAAAATATTCCATGGGTACTGGAAGTGAAGAAGGATCTGGAAAAAGTCCAGATGAACTCAAATGACAACGCAGACAGAAACCTCTATAGGAAAAAAATTAATGGATGGAAAGTGCAACCAGAGAACGAAGTGAAAAAGAAGACTGGAGCAAAGTGGACAGAAGAACGAAAAAGGATCCACGGAGAAAGGATGAGAGCTGTTTGGAAACTCAGAAAACAGAATCGTTAGAGCTTGTGTGATCCATTGGTTCCATGCAATGATGATGATGATGATGATGATGATGATGATGATGATAATAATAATAATAATAATAATAATAATAATAATAATAATAATAATAATAATAATAATAATAATAATAATAATAATAATCCCGTGTGGGGATTTACCGGTTACCTCCATCGGGCGCGTCCCATTGGAATTGGGGAAGCTCGCTGGCTCTGCCACCAGCAGAGTCAGAGGGTAGTAGGGAAATAAAATACCACCGTGAAAAAAAACTGGTCCCTTGTCAGGGTTACGGCGAAGACTGGTAAATGACCAGAAGCCAGAAAACATCTTGAGGCAACCTCTAGGGCTAACAACCCTAGTTGTAAAAGGATGGGTAAACGTCCAAAGCAAAGTCAAGTCAAAAAGCATGATGGCACAACATTTCAAGAAACATACCCCAGGGGGTAAATCTTCGGATAAATCCCTCGTCGTGAATGCCACGGCACACGAGTCTCGTTCGAATTCTGGGAGAGACTCGACATCATGCAAGAGACGAGTCGGAGAGTCTCGGTGTACCCCGAAGAGTCAAAAACTCAGGCCAAAATCTAAAACCTTTCCAGCAACTTTCAACATAAATTCACTTACACAAACTGGCAAGCTGAAAACCTTCACCAAAGCTCTTCACGAAAAACAGATATCCATAGTGGCCCTACAGGAAACAAGGTACCCAGATGAAGAGATTTTTGAATCTGAAGACTACCGATTTTTCAAGAGCAAAGCGCAAAGAGGAATCCTCAATGGAGCTGTGATGCTTGGAACTGCGTTTGCTGTTAGAACCAAGATCCTTAAATCGGTTGCAAATTTCGAATCTGTGAATGACAGATTGTCTATACTCACAATTAAATGCGCGAACAAAACCTACGCTCTAGTTAACACACATGCTCCTACAGACGATAAGAACAAGTCTGATCCAGACGAAGTTGATAATTTCTGGGACCTACTGGATAAAAAATTGAACAAAATCCCCAAACACCATGTCAAGCTTCTTTTGGGTGACTTCAATGCCCAACTAGGTCGAGAGCAGAAGTACAAGGAAGTTATAGGAAATTACCCTGCTCACAAAAGAACCAATCCCAAAGGCAAAAGACTGGTGACCATTTGCGAAAATCACAACCTGCAAGTCATGTCGACCCACTTTCGCCATCTACCCAGAAAGCAAATGACTTGGCGTTCTCCCGTCCAAGCTCTCGGAGAGTTCCAAATTGATCATGTTGTGATCTCCAGGAGAAACAGCCCTGAGATTATGAATGTCAAGGTAAAGAAAGGCATCAACGTGGCCTCAGATCATTATATGTCTCTCATCAAATTCAAACCAATTCCCGCAAACACAAGGAAGACAACCAAACAGATCACACGCTTCGACAATGATAAACTTCGGCAAAGGGTCGAGGAGTTCCAGGAGAAGGCTAGACCAAATGACTGTGACTTTAACAACGCCAAAAGTCTCCTTGTTGAGGCCGCCAAAGGCGTTGCAGAAATCAAGAGAAGCAAAAAGCATGCCTGGTGGAATAGTACCTGCGAATCAGTCCTCCAAGAAAGACTCATTGCGTGGAAACAGTAAAACTCTACGAAATCAGAAAATGATTGGGAAACCTACAAAACCCAATGTGCCCAAGCAGCTAGGGTGTTCAGAACTGAGAAACGTAAATACGAAAAATCTCTCATTGAAAAGATAGAACAAAACTTTAGGAAGAATGAAAGCAGAGAGTACTACAGAGCCTTCAAACGCAAACTCACTGGCTATAAACCACCATCTCTATGCTTTGAGCGAACAGACGGCACAGTGGCGACGTCAAATGAAGAAAATTGCAGCATTCTGGCAGATTACTTCAAGAATTTACTTAATTGCTCTAAACCGCAAAGCGCCATTGAGACCAAGGAACCCTTACTCAGGTACCCAGATTCCATACCACCCGACAGAGATGAAATCAAGCGCCACATTGCCCGTCTCAAAAATAACAAAGCGCCGGGGGAAGACTCAGTAGTAGCAGAACTATGGAAATATGCCCCAGAAGAATCACTTGATATCTTGCAAAAGCAAATAGAAGAAATTTGGAACAAGGAGACCCTACCCAACGATTGGAAAATAGCTTTGATCCATCCATTACGCAAAAAAGGCAGCATGAAGAACATCAACAACTACAGAGGAATATCTTCGCTACCCGTGACTTACAAAATTCTATCACTTGCCATCCTGGAGCGTTTGGAAGCACAAGTCGAACATCAAATTGGTGAATACCAAGGAGGGTTCAGAAAAGGTCGCTCAACAGCTGAACAGATCCAAAATCTCAAAACGATCATCAGATATTGTACACTAAGGTCCAAGCAGTATGTGTCTGTCTTTGTGGACTTTAAGAAAACGTACGACTCCATTGACCGGGAAGTCCTGCTAAACATCTTAAATGAATTTGGAGTTGATTTAAAAATGCTGGCATTAATTAGAGCCACCCTGACCGATACAAAATCCAAGGTGAAGTTCCACGGATGTCTCTCGCATTCCTTTGACATCAAAACAGGAGTCCGACAAGGTGATGGGCTATCCCCGATACTCTTCAACTGTGTTCTTGAAAAGATCATCAGAACCTGGCGGGTGAGATTACAGGAAACCAACTACAGTCCATTGAGAATAGGAACCAAATCCAAGGGGATCGCAACAGACTGCTTAGCATTTGCCGATGATATTGCTGTTCTCTCAACTGACACAGAAACCGCTAGAGCTCAAGTTGAAATTTTAAAGGAAATTGCCGAACAAACTGGTTTGCAGATATCGTTTGAGAAAACAGAAGTAATGACTAACATCAAAGAGGCTCCACCAAAACTCCATACACAATACGGGGACATCACCCGAGTAGACAAATTTAAATACCTGGGTGAGATCATCATGAAAAATGGACTGGACAAAGAAGCACTTCAGGAGCGAGTACGCAAACTGGAAATAGCCTACCAAACATCCTGCACAATCTACAACAAAAAATGCCTTTCCCAAAACACCAAGATACGTCACTATGAAACAGTTCTGAAGCCAGTAGTTCTATATGCATCCGAAACCCTTTCTCTAAATGCCAACAAAGGACTCCTTGAAGAACTGGAGAAAAGAGAACGCAAAATTGTGAGAGGAATTTTGGGATCAAAGTACAGAAATGGAATCCATCAAATGAGATCCAACAAGGAAGTCTACAGCAAAATAGAGAAAATTACCGACACAATCAGAAAAAGATGGGCATGATTTTACGGTCATCTGAAAAGAATGGACACAAGAAAGTTAACGAAAGAAATCTTTCACTTTTTTGATTCAAACCCCAAAATCACAATTCCCTGGTTTAGAAATACCAAAGAAGACCTGCAAATGCTGCATATCTCAGCTGAAGACGCCTTTAACAGAGATCTCTTCCGCAAGAAAATATTGACAAACGGGCTAAACCGAGACGAGCAACCGAAGAGAAGACACGGTGCCCCTTGGTCAGAGGAGCATAAGCAGGCCCACTCACAAAGAATGAGGGAAATTTGGGCTCTAAAGAAGGCCAAGTTCAGTGTCAAATGCAACAAGACTTAACGTGGTCCTTGATGGCCCCAGCGAATTATAATAATAATAATAATAATAATAATAATAATAATAATAATAATAATAATAATAATAATAATAATAATAATAATAATAATAATAATAATAATAATAATAATAATTCAAGCTCGATATTTGTATTAGTTACCCGTGGGTGAGAGAACATTGTTTCCAAGTTATACCTGTTATCGCACTTGCGTCAATTGCCACCATATACTTCAGTTCCTAAATCCTGCACCTTGCCACCATCTACTCTCCTAACATAACTCGCCTGCCCATAGAATCCATGATCTATCTTCACACCACTCTCCATCATTTCATAATTCTAGTAGATCTCAACGTACATAGTCGCTCATCTAGTGAGATCCAACACCTCCACAACTTCTTCAACCGTATTGATTCTTTTCTAATCCCACTCCTGGGTCCCTCCCGCCCTTCTTCCTAAACAATCCCCGACACCGTCATTTCCCACAATCTCCTAATCCATCTTCTAAATGTTTCCTACCTCCCCAGCATCAGCAGTGACCACCTCCCCATTCTTGTCCAAATACCCTCACACTCCCCAGGTCTGTTACCGAACTTCGCCAATGCCAATTGACCTGGCACACATTACCAAATCGCTTGCATAATCACCTCCTCTTCCCACTGATGCCCAATCTGTAGACACCCTATCCAACTTCATCCATACCACCATAACTAATGCCTCGAAGACCCACATCCCCACCTCACTCTGTATACCCTCCAAACCCCATCTCCCACCTAATTCTGTGCCTCCAGAAACTCTCCCAGCCTTACCTATCCAATTTCTCCTGTAACTGCGACCCCTACTTCCTTTGCCTTCACCGTCAGACCATGTGGACAGTTTCCAACTATCTAAAAGCTCACCGGCAGATAACCTGGTCCAAAACCTGTACGTTCCTTAATTCCCTACATGCCTCACCTTCTCAATTCTGGCGCAAGCTACCTTTCCTCCTCGGACAACACAGCACCCCTTCATACCCTATCATCCATAACGGAACATCTCCATCGAACATCCAGGAAAAGTTGGAGATTTCACCTCCCACTTCCATAAATGATTCACTCCTTCTCCCTACTATTATTCAACACTGCCTGATACTGCCCCTTATCAGAATCTCCTTTCTTGCCCTTCATTTCAAACCTCTTCTAGTCACACCCCATGTACCAAACACCCGGACAGCCACCTCCAATATTACTAACACTCTAGTCCGCACCTGTGACACCGCTCCAGGTCCTGACCAAATCTGGTACTGTCACATCCGTCAAGCCCCTATCGAACTGCTCACACTCCTAGCATCCCTCTATACATTCATACTTACCTCCAGTTTCTATCCCATTTCCTGGAAGAGATCCACAACGCTCCTTTTCCCCAAACCCGGAAAAGACCGATCCAACATAGACTCCTACTGCTCCATCTATCTCATCACAATCCTTGCCAAGATCCTAGATAAAATCCTCATCCGCCGGTTACACTCCTACCTGAAGTCCCTTAATTTACTACCTCCATCACAATGCGGATTTTGCCCAGGACTATCCTATCCACATCTCACCAACTCCTTCACCTCATTCAGTCCATAGCTAACAACTTCACCCTAGCCTAGCCATCCTTACTTACCACCTTTGATTTTAACCAAGCCTTCGACTCTGTCTGGCACCCTGCTCTTATTTTCAAGCTCCGTATATCATTCAACAGCCACCTATCGCCACCGTTTCCCATGTCCCTAGGTGTACCCTAAGGTTCTCTCTCTTCCTGCTATTCTTTATTCTCTTTGTCGCCGATATTCTCCAACCACCATTACCACCAGGGGCATCTCTTCTTAAGCATGTGAACACCCTGGTAATACTAAAACTTTTGAAATTTACACAATACTGTATGACGAGAACAAGATTTCTGGATGTTGAGAATATATTTATGAAGTTGTAAATGCCAATTCACTTTCCGTTTCCATTCAAATCACGCGCCGCACCAGCCGATCACAACCCCTTTTTGAACTACAAACTTCAGCATATCGCATAGTTAGAGCTTGAAGGAGCAGTGTTGTTGGTGTGGTGAACATGATCACAGTTTACTGTGCGAACATGGCACTGCCTGCTCGATATGCATTCAATGGCTGCTTCATATCGAGCAGGCAGTGGATTACAGACTGCTGACCCGCTTCCACTGCCTTCTCTAAAAATTTCTTTCAAATCCCAAAGATGGCAGCACATATCACATAGTCCATGGCACAGAGCTGTTACATCGGAATGGTTAATTGACTAACTGCATGGCCTGTGGACAGTCACACATATAACATAATATCACTGAGCTCGATAGCTGCAGTCGCTTAAGTGCGGCCAGTATCAAGTATTCAGGAGATAGTGGGTTCAAACCCCACTGTCGGCAGCCCTGAAGATGGTTTTCTGTGGTTTCCCATTTTCACACCAGGCAAATGCTGGGGCTGTACCTTAATTAAGGCCACGGATGCTTCCTTCCCACTCCCATCCCCTTCCCGTCCCATCGTCGCCATAAGACATGTCTGTGTCGGTGCGACGTAAAACAACTTGTAAAAAAACAACAACAACAACAACACAATATTGCTTAATGAACCAAAGAGGCAACACAATATAGGCTAACTGAGCTCCTGTTAACATATTGACTGACTGAGGAGCAACTTAGGCCTATACATCAGATTTTTAAATGTACTGTTAGCTCTGTGTGAACACCCAAAGATTTTAAGCATGCAATGCCACTGATCAACACCCAACCAAATCCTTCAATTCACCGATGACACCGCCACCCTAGCCCACTTCCATCCATTCAGAGCATCAATAAAAGCCTGCAACCCTTCCTGGTCACCTTCACTTCTTGGTGTAACCGATGGTACCTCCACCTCAATCTCTCCAAAACCCAAACCATCATAATCCGACATTCTAAGAGGCAATTTTCTATCACCCACAATCTGTTAGCCTCTGACTCACCATCGATTAGAACCCCATCTGCCCTCAAATGCCTTGGCATTATCATAGACCAGCACCTTACATTCTGCCCCCATTGCCAGAACCTACAAACCAAATTCTCCAAAGGATCTCATCTGGCACGTTGGCTTGCCAGCTCCAGCTGGGTCCTTAACACCAAACTACTTCTCCTAACCTACAAAACCTTTATCCGCTCTCCCGTCAACGATAGTCACCCCACTTGGGCAGCTGTGGCCAACACCAACCCCATCCTATATTGTCCCCTCCTGTCTATGGAATACTGATAGTCCGAATTGCCCTCTGACTCCCTCCCTTATTTCATACCAAGGACGTATATGATATCTTTCCCTTTCCCAAACTTGATATCCACGCCTCCCTTCTCTTCCAGAGATTTCACGACAAGGCCCTTTAACAACCCTGTCACATCCCATTTTCTACAAACCACCCTAAGATCCCCCCTATACACCCTATCCCCACTTCACTATCACTGCGTTCTCACCGAACCCACAGACCTACCACCTCCACAAGAAGGGACTGTACTGCGGTAAACCTTATCCCTTATCAGAACCCCCCGCCCATCAAGTACACCCTCCCCTAGTAATGGTCATTAGCGGATAACAGTTACGTGCTCAAACAACCTGTTGGCTCTCCTCACCATTGACCTTTCAGTTGCACCATCAATTATTTCATCTTCTTCATACACAATGTAGTTTGTAATTCATTATTGCTTCGTCTGTCATTGCATGTATATACATAATTAAGGCCTTTTCAAAAGTAGTTAGTCAGCCTGTGTTCACGTTAAGTTCATCCCATCTATTTATTAGAACCTATCATTGTTCCAATTCATTTTCTGTTTCTAACAGTGTCAAACTGTACTCAACATGCAGAAGTAACTCTTGTACTATATTTTACTAGCATACAGTTGTATATTGCAGGACAAAAATTCCAGTTCACATCCATGTTTGTAATAGTGTACTCGAAATTCAGACGTAACATGTAATATGCTCTACCGTATGTATCTGAAAAAAAAGAAAAACAAAAAAAAAACAATGGAAAGAAATAAAACACCGGGTGAGTTGGCTGTACGGTTAGGAGTGTGCGGCTGTGAGCTTGCATCCGGGAGATAGTGGGTTCGAATCCCACTGTTGGTAGCCCTGAAGATGGTTTTCCGTGGTTTCCTATCTTAATTAAGGCCACGGCAGCTTCCTTCCCACTCCCAGGTCTTTCCTATCCCATCATCGCCATAAGACCTATCTGTGTCGGTGCGACGTAGAGCAACTAGCAAAAAAATAAAAAATAAAAATGCACCCCTCCTACCACCAATTGCCAGCAAACAAATAAATAAAGTATACTCTTTTATCATATTCCCCTTACCCACAAAACAGAATAAGAACTACCTATCCTTCTCTCCACCTTTAGCATGCCCACTCTCCTGGCCAGGGTGAGGAATAAAAGCAATATAAATAAAAAGACATCACTCCATTTCACTGTGAGCTGAGCTTCACAGCCATCAAAGTCAGTCAGAACCCTGAAAATGCCAAACACAGTCTTTAATGAAATGTCGGGTCCATCATATGCTCCTGGATCATGGCCTAGAAGCCCAGAAAATACAGGCATGACTCAGTCCTGGTATTATGAGATGTGTAACTTCAGCATAAACAGAAGTGTTCAAAAAACCAAAATACTTAAATAGCAAACCCTTAAGCCACAAAGTTCTGCCTGTGTAATGTTGCTGTTTCGAGTCAAACAAAGCCACATGCTGAAAGCAAAAACAGAATTGGTAACACCAAATACAATATAGAGAATACAAGCCACTCGTAAAAGTTTGAAACAAATTTATTAAAAAAACCACCATTCCATTTTATTCTGTACTCCAATACCGCTATCATAATGAGACTTTTAACATGTAATACAAGCAACTTTGCGAGATATCGCAAGACAGTGATTGCCAGAGCACCTAGTGGGACAGTCTTGAAACTGAGTGTAGTAGTACACTATACACTATGAATTATGCCAAAAGTGCATGTCAGGTTCCAAGCCTTCTTTAACTAAAAAGTGGTTACAGAACTTTCCCCATTTCACATCGAATGGTAAAATTATATTCTGTGACGTTTGCATAAAAAATGTGAGTGAAACCTGATTCATATTTCTCCTTACAGAGTTATTAAGATTTAAGCACCTATAAATCCGGGGTCTAGTAGGCCTAATCACTATTGGATGTTTCTGTGGTGGTTGGAAGTGTAGCGTGAAGTGTTTGAATATGAAGAGAAATGTGTTGGAACAAACACAAACACCAAGTTACTGAGACAGAATACCGTAATTAATTATATAGACGCAATTAAAATCCTCGATCCGGCCGAAATCCGCGACCTTCTGAACCGAAGGCCTCAACGCTGACCATTCAGCCACGGATTCGGACAAAACGAAATCATTACTGAGTTTCATTATTTTTATAGGCCTATATCGGTATTAACATTCAAGTTTCGTAGTAGAACAAAGCAAGATTAATTATTTACTTGCATTATTTCAATCAAATTTAACATGCAAGTTTTGTATAATTTGTCTTGTCTTGATGGGATAATTTAATGGGCTTCGCTAACTTTTGTATAATTTCAATCTTGCCGCCTGACGCGTAAGGCAAGGTCGCCAGGTGCACCACTGTCAACACTCAACATGTCTCAGTTTAGTACGGGAGAATACGGAAGTGTTCGGCACCGTCTATAGTGTGTTTGGTAACATGGGGATGTCTTTTTCCAACAAGGCGTCAAACATAATATAAAACCTTAATCTGGACAGAGTGTAATAACTTTTTCTTATAGTATTTTCAGGTAATTTAAATTAAGGAAGCCTTTCTATTGGTACTCTTGTTTTCAATATTTTCTGAAAGCACTCTTAGAATGCACCACGTTCAAGTTAGTTTACTCGTGTTAAAAAAAGAATGAAACTTCAACAGATCATTTTTGCTCTTCTAAGACGAAAAATCGTGTTATTATTTGAAATAACCCAAGAGAGTAGCCTTTTACTTTCCCTCCAAACTGCTCCAATTCGTGGTAAAAAAGAAAGGAATGATGCCCATTATAATTATTGAGTCGGACGGTGCAATAGTATACAAGAATCGATTGATCTCAATAACTTTCGGTACGGTATATTTCGAAATGTAGTTTCGCGCTCCAGTCGAAGTTCTTTCGAAGGCAGTAGGTCGGTATTCCTTCGGAATGTAAGTATTTCGTCCCTGATGTACTTAAACATGAGGGATGCATTTTTTTAAATGGAACTCGTAGAATGTATTTAACACCGATTGAAAACATTTTATATACAGTGTGACTGTTTCGCATTTACGCACGCAGTTTTTAAGAAATAAATAATGATAGGCATGTCCTGTGGTATCTATTAATCACTGTTATAAGACTGAAATTTCTCAGTTCCGTAGACATCAAGGAAACCGGATAACTTCCAGTGAAAAGCATGGGTTCAATCAATTTATATGATCCGATTTTTAACTTGAGGTGCACAAATGTTAAGTAACCAACTGGAGGTTTAGGATGAGTGTGCATAGAATGCCTAATGTGTGTTAAATTCTTTTATATGCAGCGGAGTTAACCCTAGAATACTAACATAGGCTACGTAAAATTAACGTGTATAGGCCTACTTCATATAACTGCGCACTGCCACTGCCTTCGTGATACGCAGGCTGTAGTTACTGTAGCTCTGATAACGTCACGCCTTGGGTGGGACTTGGAGGCGATACGCACCCGCTCCGCTTGAATAACACACTTGTTTCAATGACTTAAGAAACTGTTAACACCTTATATAACTAAAAACTATTCATAAATATTCGTTAGTTCTGACATACAATGCATATCCTTCCCCGTAACGTTGTATTTCTCGCGTACGGTATTTCCGCTCGTTTCCGTGAGTACAGGCTAACACTTGGAGACATATTCTTGCGATTTCTATCCATTTTCTAGTCAACTGGAACATTTACATTATACACACTAATAGAAAACAAGCAACCAATTACCAATACAAAATATACTACAAATGTAAATTATTTCTGTACCACCAATTCAGTAACTTGCCTACAATGAAGATTACGAGTAAGCTAACCTCCAACAATAACAAAACATATACCGTCATTGTCATGAAATTCAATTACTGTTTTTTAAAAAATGTAGATTTTTAAACAGCAAATAATGCCTACCGGTATACAATTATTTTCATACGGTATTCAGTTTTCATGGAATAAACCTGTTCCATTGCATATGATACGAAATTTGATAGGAAAAATCAGCACTCTTATTTCATATAGGGTACATTTCATCCTCATCACGCGCAGGTCACCTCCGAACGTCAACTCAAAAGACCTGGATCTGGCGAGCCGAACTTGTCCTCGGACACTCCCGGCACTAAAAGCCATACGCCATTTCATTTTTTTCTACTTAAAATGGTAAAATGCATAAATTGGACTTGAATTTTCAAATACACTGAATTCCAATAAGCTGTAAGTCTGATTACATAAAAATATATCGAATGTTAGCCCTAGAATCATAAACTTTCGTCTCCCAGACTACGCACCCCTGTAGTTTCTGTGGTAATTTCCAGATGCTAAGGAACTGTGCCTTCCCCATCCATCTATTCTTCCCCGGCTATCAACAATTAGTGCTGGCCTTGGTTTCAAGCATAAAGGTCCAGTTGTTTGTTCACTGCGATATGACCGTCGCCTGAGAGACTAAAGTTTATGATTTGTGAAAGTATTTGTGATTTTTTTTTTTGCTAGGGGCTTTACGTCGCACCGACACAGACAGGTCTTATGGCGATGATGGGATAGGAAAGGCCTAGGAGTTGGAAGGAAGCGGCCGTGGCCTTAATTAAGGTACAGCCCCAGCATTTGCCTGGTGTGAAAATGGGAAACCACGGAAAACCATCTTCAGGGCTGCCGATAGTGGGATTCGAACCTACTATCTCCCGGATGCAAGCTCTACGCGCACGGCCAACTCGCCCGGTTATTCGTGATTTGTACATAGCTGTAAATAGTGTGAACATCAGGTTTATTACAGTAATGTTTTTTGTTCATAATACGTAAGCTTAATAGGATACCGAAATGGAAAAATCTAGCGCACGATAATGAATTGATAACGGCAGTGTTTTCTGAATTAGACAGAGAACCACTCTCTTCAGGAGACATTAGTGGTAATGTATTTCGTGAATGAAATCACCCGGCTAATACATGCATCAAAGAGGAATATTATGGCCGACAACTGGTTCACCTCAATTCGTCTGGCTGATTCTCTGCATTGCGACCATAACCTGACAGTCATTGGAACAATGAGAAAAGACAAGCCACAGATACCACCAGAGATGAAAACAGTCAAAGGAAGAAAACTTGGATCCTCCATGTTTTATTATGATGGTATAAAAACAATGGTATCCTATAAAGGAAAACCAAACATGAATGTAATCCTCCTTTCTACATGCCATGAAGTAGGAACAATAGCAGCCAGTCGGAAAAAGATATGGCAGAAGACTACAATGGGACTAAAGGTGCCGTGGACACTTTCGATAAAATGTCAACATTGATGTCCTCTTCAAAAAAAACCGAGATTGACAATGTGTATCTTTTATAGTATAATTAATACATCACTTGCCAATAGATGCATTATTTATGTGCATAAGATGGTTCAAAAAGACCAAAAGCCACTTTCAAGGCGAGAGTTTTCAAAGGATATATCCAAAATGCTAATGGCTCCAAAGCTGCAAGAGAGACTTCACACACCAACTTTGAGGCGCAGCCTGAAGAGGACCATTGCTGAAATTCTTGGAAAAGATGGCATTCCTAAAGAGCCTCAATCAGGTACTGCTGAAGGAAGAAAAGTTTGTGCGTTTTGTCCATCAACGAAAAGAAGAAAACCCCCGATTCCTTTGTAAGACATGCCGAAGCACATTTGTCTTGATCACCAGGCAAAACAGTGCATT
This sequence comes from Anabrus simplex, assembly GCF_040414725.1. Classification (NCBI taxonomy): domain Eukaryota; kingdom Metazoa; phylum Arthropoda; class Insecta; order Orthoptera; family Tettigoniidae; genus Anabrus; species Anabrus simplex. Next base: position 17,117,334 of record NC_090265.1, on the reverse strand, counting down.
GAATGTGCCTATTGAAGAAAAACTGACCAGAGTGTATTGTCATCACTACGTGTGGTAGTTTTATGTTTAATATTCTGTATTTTGTGTAAAATGTTGGGTTTATGCTTATTAAAGTGCTTTTCTTTTTGGTAGTCTGACAAACGAAAGTTTATGATTCGTGTTACCCTGGAGGGACTTTATGATTCTAGGGTTAACCACGTTTTTGACGTAATAAGAAATTTTAAACCGGGCGAGTTGGCCGTGCGCGTAGAGGCGCTCGGCTGTGAGCTTGCATCCGGGAGATAGTAGGTTCGAATCCCACTATCGGCAGCCCTGAAAATGGTTTTCCGTGGTTTCCCATTTTCACACCAGGCAAATGCTGGGGCTGTACCTTAATTAAGGCCACGGCCGCTTCCTTCCAACTCCCAAGCCTTTCCTATCCCATCGTCGCCATAAGACCTATCTGTGTCGGTGCGACGTAAAGCCCCTAGCAAAAAAAAAAAAAAAAAAAAAAAAAAAAAAAAATTTAACTCACCATCTGGATGGGACACTCTTATTTCCTTCAGGATTTAATCTTCAGGATAATGGTTGTACATACAACTGTATGGTGCTTAACTATTCTTTTCTCCCTAGGAATAGCCTTCTTCCAAAATCTCTTTTTCATCAGAAGGAAACACAAATACTGGAGTGTATTCTCCTCATTTATAATTGGCTTCGCAGCCAGGCACACAGAAACTCTTAGCATGGTGATTTCTCTCACTGATAATCTTAATTTAATTATATACATATCATGGATGACAATAAAACGCTGAATGCACTAACTCAATTCATTGTACACTATGGATATAACATTACACAAAGGAAGTACAAAATGAATACATGGCAGAGCGATATTCTTAACCTATAGCCTCACACGAACACATGCTCACACTAGGTTTTCTTCACTAATTGAGGACTTTTCACTTAATAATGCAGTTGATGACGACTCAGCCTGATATACAGTATATCTGAGTAAACATGAGGCCAACGTTAAAAATTTCAATAAAACAGCGAAGAATTCACATGTAACTGAACTAACTCACGTGCTAAACTTCCTCTCTAACGATCAGCTGATTGCTTTCCTGTGCTCGCTACAGTACGGCCTGTACATCACAAAGGCAGTGGCACTGTTCCTACCCGCGTTACTTTTTTTTTGCTATTGGCTTTACGTTGCACCGATACAGATAGGTCTTATGGCGATGATGGGACAGGAAAGGGCTAGGACTGGGAAGGAAGCGTCCGTGGCCTTAATTAAGGTACAGCCCTAGCATGTGCCTGGTGTGAAAATGGACCCGCGTTACTCCCAACAGACCACCTTCATGCAGTGCTTCCAGTGATCAATGCGGATGACGTCACCATAGCATTTAGATGCATGTGTGAGGAGCGAATGCCGGAAGAGTTAATTTTTGGTAAATCACTGCGCTTTTTTCCGGGATACAATGGATAAACAAAGAGTAAAATAGCAGTTCATTTGCCATATTCTTGACGAGCTGGATGAAGATGAGAGCAGGGAAGACAACCGTTTAGAAACAATCTGAGCACGAAGACTCTCCGATGACGATTCAAACCATTCACCCAGTGACGATGGCTCCAAAGATAATCTCGGCTATGGTTCAGATTTACGAGCTTCTGTTGAAATTTAGCAAATTGAATGGCCATCAAAAGGGAAATCTCAAAAAGGAACTAGGAAGAGAATAACAGAAGTGACTACTTCAAAAAAAAAAAAGCTTCAATCTCTAAACCTCTAGAACAGCTCTCTGTTGGCTGTCTTCCTCTTAAAACAATAATCACCATCACCACCTTTGTTGACTGTGAAGTGGATAAGTTGGTAAGGATGGCCGTACATGAAAAGCAACTGATTCAAACACAAGAAATACCCCAAAAAGAACATAGTTCATATCTGACTGGGACCTACGTCGAATGTAGAAGCTGATCCACTTAGGTGTCTTGAATTATTCTCTACTAACAACATAATGTAAACTACCCCACTTTGTAATTCTTAAATAATATACTACTTCTGGTAACAATGTGGAGTTTGCTCATTGTTTTAGTGTAGATATGGGCATGCACGTAAATTTTATGTATGTTAACAATGGGCAACCAGCGAATAATGTTAGTATTCTAGGGTTAAGTAGGATACGGTAACCTACACGTAACTGATTTTATGTTTCTTATTACAGTATAAGTTCTTATTATTTTGATGGAGCTTAATTTTAGCAACAATTAAATTTACCAGAATTATCTGATTAAGGCATTCAGAATACTGGTATGTCTTGTATAAACATAACATTGCCTATACAGAATAGTCCACAGAAGAATTTCACATTAGATATCTTTCAACTGGTTGAAGATAGCCGTACCATAATGATGTTAAATTTCAATGATGTGGAATTTGCTATATAAACAACAGACAATGTTTTAATTCAGTCTTACTGAGCAAGTTAGCCGTGCGGTTAGGGGTGTGCAGCTGTGAGCTTGCTTTCGGGAGATAGTGGGATCGAACCCCACTGTCGGCAGCCCCGAAGATGATTTTCCGTGGTTTTACACCACATTAAGTAAGGTAGTGGAGGCTTCCTTCCCACTCCTAGCCATTTCCTATCCCATCGTCAAGACCTATCTGTGTTGGTGCAACATAAAGCAACTTGTAAAAAAATGAAAGAATGATAATTCAGTCTTAGAAAGTACATAAGAAAAAGTGAAATGCTTTCAATGACATGAAATATACTTATGAGTATTACAAGTATTCATAAACTCGTATTATAACAGCTGGGTTTCTATGCCAATTTACTAGGAAATAAATAATGTAAAAACCTAATTGGATAAAATGACTAATTCTTAACATTCCTTCTCAGTTGCTTTTCTCCTAAGATCCTTGAATATCTTGTGGTTCAGGCTTCGTTAATATGTCCGCTAGTTGACTTCAACTATTGACATACTTCAGTTCCACAGTTTTTCCAATATGTTTTTGAATAAACTTCTTTGGCATTTCTCTGTGCTTCAGAAATGTGCATGTTCTCCCAACATTAGGATGGCTGACTGGTTGTCAACATATGAGGTTGTTGGCTGGTCTAGATTTATGATTCTAAATTCGTTGCCCTGGCATTGAATAAAACAGACATCGTCTATTGAAGAGCCGGTAGCTTGGCATTTTGCTTCGGCAAAGGTAAAACCATTGGTCTGGATTGGTTAGTTCCAGCTAATGACAAAACCATTGGTTTGCATAGGTTACCGTAGGTCTGGCTAGTGATGAAACCATTGGGCAACTTTCAGATTGGTGGGTCTCTTACTTCTACAGAATATGTCAGCCCTGTACTCGCACATGATGCAAGCTCTATCAGAGACAATATGAAACTTGGCCGGCTAACAGGAACGCAGCACATGGTCGCATTCAGCTGATTTACACAGTCTTAGTTTTAATTTGTTAATAATAGTAAGAATACAGGGTGTTTCAAGAAGAATATACATATTATAAAGTATTATGTTGTCAAAACTATCGATCACTGCACCACGGCTCAGTTATTGGAGGAACGAATACATTATTTAGTTTATGTTCATTACCGCTAGATGTCGTCCGTCGGATGGCGACATTAAGCCTTGAGCAGACCCCTTGTTGCTATTTGACAGGAGTAGGCTATGTGCCGGCATTGGGTTTTACCCTCTCCCTACTATCATATATCACGTCATGCATTTCATCTCGTTAACTCCTCTGATGAGGTTGACATCAGGAAGGGCATCCGGTCATAAAAACCCGCCACGACAGATTCATCTCACCTCATACCCGACCCCGTAGGACAAGGGGACAAGGGTTGGACAAACAAACAACAACCGCTAGATGTCAGCTGTCTTCTGTTTCGCTTGGTTACCGTCTCGAGTTTGCGAAGAGTAATTCTGTAATTAAAGATGTTTCAGGTTGAGATACCAAATTGATCCTCCGAATGGATGGAACATTCGCAGATGGTATCGTCAGTTTGTAGACACAGGATGTATATGTAAAGGAAAGAGTCCTGACCACCCTCATGTTTCTGAAGAAAATATAATCAACTTGTCATGCAAGTCAGGAGTCAGAACTGCCTACAACAACAATTTGGTGTATTTAGAGACGTTGGTTGGTTATGAAGCCGTACAAGTTTCAGCTGTTACAGGCTCTGCGTCCTGATGACAAATGCAAATGGGTGGCATTTTGTGATGAGATTCATAATGCTATTGACAATTATAACACTTTCGCAAAACGCATCATGTTCAGTGATGAAGTGACTTTCCATGTTAGTGGGCAGGTAGAAAAATCACGATGTTTAAATTTGGGGCCTGCAGACCCCACATGCATACATTGAAGATGTACAAGATTCACCCAATGTCAATGTGTTTTGTGCGATATCGCAGTCATCTGTTTACGGCCCATTCTTCTTTGATGGAAACGCGGTTAACGGTCAGCAGTGTCCTGCTATGTTACAAAACTGGTTGTTTCTGAGGCTGCAGGAGGACAACTTCATTTTTCAACAAGACGGGAGTCATTGGAGTCATCAAGAGCGTGAATAGCGGAATGAAACTCTACTGAACTGTTGGATTGGTTGTCAAGGAGCTGGCGACTTAGCACTTCTCAGCTGGGCTCCACAGTCACCGGATTTGACGCCCAGTGACCTCTTCCTGTGGGGTTTCGTTAAGGACAACGTTTATGTACCACCACTACCACAGAATCTAGAAGTGTTAAAGAACTGGATCCGTACTGCCGCAACATCAGTGGCGAAGAACATGCTTACCTGAGTATTGATGTGATAATGTTCGTGTCGCTGGTGGAGGACATATTGAACATCCGTAATCTAAACTTGAGAGATTTGTAAATGTGTGTGCCAAGTTTCATAGTTGTTTGTCTTACAGTTTAATAAATATATGTGTTCGAAATTCGTATATTCTTTTTCAAACACCCTGTTGAGGCTGAGTGGGGGTTTGATGGATTTGAGGTAAGCATAAAGAAAGGATCTCTCCGTTCTACACCTAAGGTACCGTTGCACGCCATTTTTATAAAAATTGTCTCCTCCCCAAGTCTGCCTGCTGGTAATGGAAGCATCATCGGCTGGTCTAGATTTATCCCCCTGTGGGTGGGGGCGGTAGGATAACACCCACGGTATCCCCTGCCTGTCATAAGAGGTGAATGAAAGGGGCCCCAGGGGCTCTTAACATGGGAGCGTGGGTTGGCGACAACGGGGCCCTCAGCTGAGTCCTGGCATTGCTTCCACTTACTTGTGCCAGGCTCCCTACTTTCATTTATCCCATCCGACCTCCCTTGGTCAACTCTTTTTCTTTTCGACCCTGACAGTATTAGGTTTGCGAATCCTAGGGGGTCTTTCATTTTCACTCCCTTTGTGACTCTTGTCTTCCTTTGGCTGATACTTTCACTTTTTGAAGCATCGGATCCCTTCTATTTTTTCTCTCTGATTAGTGTTAATAGACGATGGTTGCCTAGCTGTACTTCCTCTTGAAACAATAATCACCACCACCTGGTCTAGATTTATGATTCCGAATTCATTGCCCAGGCGTTGAATCCGACAAACAATGTCAATTGAAGAGATGGTAGATTGGTATTCTGCTTCGGTAGCCACAAGTCTTTGTTTCTGTACACATCAAATAACTGGACCTCCTCATATGAAGGGTACCGGTATTCTACTAGCTGAATGTCCAGACATGATGTCTCCCCTGTAATCTGTGTCTGGATAAGCTACAAGTGAATCATCTCCATCAAAGTAAATGCCAAAATTTGAACTTTCTTTGGGGTATTGGAAAATATGTCAGATCATTTTCTAATGACTTGTCATCAGTTGGTTTCAAAATCTACTCTAGTAATTCACAGCATAACATTGATTTGTTGGAGAATCTACTCAAGCAATTCACAGCATCATTGATATAAGTTAAGTGTAAGAAAAGGTTGCCAAGTACAGTAAACAATCTACAGCTTCTCGATAAGGTACACATTTCTTTAATGGCTTATCATTTAAAAATTCATCACCATCTGTCACAATTCCTCTTTCTGTTGGTGTGAATGTTGGGTTACATGTCAAAATTGAAGCATTTAATAATTTTCTCCACGTAACTTAATTGGATTGACTGGTAAAAATTTGTTGCGGGCTAATCTTGATTTGTATTCCAAGATGTGAAGGTGATTTCAAACTTGCAACTGAATTTATCCAGCACTTTGAGTATTTCTTCATTTGTTCCAAAGATGAGCCCATCATTAACTAATAGGGTGATAACAATTCTTCTGTCATAATTGTAGTAGATGCAGCGGCCATGATCCATATGGTCGAGTCTTGGTGTCTTCAGAAATGTTGAGATTTTGTTGTTCCAGTTTTGGGAGCTTGATTCTGGCCATGTCTGTCTGTCTGTTAGGTCATCAGCCCAGAGGCTGGTTGGATCCTCAAATAGCACCACCAAAGGTTATGCGGTTATAAGGAAACCGCAAAAACCAATGGCAGAACCAAAATGAGGCGTACTAGGCAAGACGAGAAGTGAGGTAGTTTGCCATTGCTTTCCTCACTGGGTCAGAAAGTGCTATTGCAGCACGACTGACCCTATGAGCAACACCTTTCATAACACTCAGATGCACTAGTCGTGCTCTGAATGTCATTACTCAGCACCACCCATACCCCAGCAGCTTCCATATTGTCACAGCCATGGATGAGACTGGAACTTCGGTGGAAGTTACACTTTACTCTGGCCTGTGCCAAGAGATGGATACAAAAGTACTGTATCCATCAAGAAATGGCAGCAGGCAAAATTCTGGCCATATAGACTTTTATTCAACTTACAAACCTGATCAGTTCCATCACTAAATCCTTCTGATTGGTGGATATAGATCTCCTTCTCCAGGTCTCCATACAAGATATCTGCCTTGATGGCAAAAATCATCAGCTTCATTTTTCTAGATGCTGTGAGGCTAAGTATGAGTCAAGTCATTGCATACCATGCGACTAGACTGAATGTTTTTGTGTAATCAATTTCTTCCTTTTGTTCAAAGTCTCTAGCCACAGGTCTAGCCGTTAATTGATCATCCCAATTTTCCACATAGAACCCAACGACAAATTTGACCATTTTCGGTCCTTAGTTGGTTCATATGGACTGAGCTCATATAAATATTACAGGTAATAGTTGGGTCTGCCCTGTCAATATATAGTGGAACCTCGATATCTCAAATCACCTCAGGAGCTAAATTTTATTTCGAGTTATCAAAATTTCGAGATATAGAGAATACTGTTTATGAGCATGTATAGCACATAATTGAATCATATGTATCTATGGACTTATACGGAATACATTATTTTTAACAGTATTTAAAAATATACAAACAAACTCTGTGGCATCAATTTAATTATAACCCTTATTACAGTGTCTTTTTAGAAGACACGATACAGTACATGCAGTAGGGAAACAAGAAACACACCTCCCTTAACACCTTTGGAAAAAATCCATTAATCTCTTCTGTTTGTTACTGTTAACCTTTCCTCCCTTCACGTTGAAACTTCTCGTCAATACCACGTAGCCGGGATTTGTAATGAAGCTTGTTATCCACGACTTTGGAGGTTGCTTTCGTACATGACCTGTAATTAATTCACACCCGAGAAACAGCGAGGCTTTGCTAATTTTCCGATCATTAGAATTTTTAGTTTCTTGGTTCCTGACATATTAGCTTCCAGCATCACTGTAACCCTTTCTTTATTTGTTAATTGTTCCTAACAAACCACAAATGCTGTATTGCACAGTTATTGTTGCACAAAATTAAAGTTACAGAGTATTTTTTGCTTCAAGGGAGTAAATGTTTGCTTCGAAAAATCGAAAAATTCGTGTAACAGAAAATCGAGTAGTAGGGAAATAAATAAACATGAAGAATAGGATAAATGGCCAAGAAATTTAAGTTACTTCAAGATACTGAAAATTCGAGGTTTGAGATATTGAGGTTCGACTGTATTCTCAAATTTGTAAGTTTATGCTGGGTCCTCTGACCCTAACTTGGCATGTTCAATCCAGGCTCAGTCCGGTGGTACTTGAGGGTGCTCAAATACGTCAGCCTCATGTTTGTAGATTTACTGGCACATAAAAGGACTCCTGTGGGACTAAATTCCAGCACCTCACCATCTTCAAAAACCATAAAACTAGTTAGTGGGACGTGAAATAAATAGCATTGTTATTATTTATCGTGAGTTTATACAATTATTTTGGCTTGTACATGTTTTGGCAGACACCACTCCCTTCCTGAAACATGTACAAGTCAAAATAATTCTGTAAATTTATGAATTTGAGAATATATTGCCAGTGCAGACCCAACTATTACCTGGAGAATTTATGTCGGTGATTTTGCAAATTTCACTAGATTCCAAGTCTCCATTTTGATTACGGTAGTGATTTAAATTATTCTCCTTCATTGCTGTAAAGACAGATATATCTTCCACTTCTTCAATCATAGTTAAGTTTGCATTGTTAACTCCATGGAAATAGTCCAGTAACTGGAGTTCTCTGCAGAATTCATTGATCACATAGGTTTGGCCTCCTCAGTCGATAATTTTCCTTATTATCACACGAGTCATTCTGAGCTCATAACACGTCACCAAATATGAAGTGGTTCTGTCTTCATTACGATCTTCAATATTGATACTTTCAGAGGCTTCGGGTTCTTTCAAATTCTCAACTTGTCCGTCATTTGTGCCATTTAAGCATCATTGTAACTTCTCTCGACTCTTAGATTTTTAATAAACTTAACTATAATAGGTATTTATTTGATCCTGTATTGACTTGTCTGAATTTATTTAAGGGTTGAGTCCACCTTGTCAATACACTTTTCAATGATTGAAATAATTTATTTTATCATACATGTTTCAGGAAAAATATCCATTCCCTTCATCAGTGATGTCAATTCAAGGTCGACCCAACTTAAACTATTTTAAATAGTTTCCTTTAATAGTTTCTTAGATTTTTTCAAAAGTTACAACAAATTACATCATGTTCTTCCTGCCATGAAAATCCTAAAGAGGGCAAACTGACAAAAACCCCTCTGTTTTTTCTTTTGGTCTTTTGCCTTATTTGTGATCTGATATTAAAATATAACACTCGCATCTCAGTTTGCTGGTGATGGTTGTGATTATTGTTTTAAAAGGAAGTACAACTACCCAATCATCCTCTATTAACACTAACCTGAGGGAAAAACTGGAAGGGATCCAACACTTTGAAAATGAAGGTATCAGCCATAGAAAAACAAGAGCCACGAAGGGCGTGAAAATGAAAGACTCGCTACAATACCGTCAAGGTCAGAAAAGAACAGGAGCTGACCAAGCGAGGTTGGATAGGATGGATGAAAGTGAGGAGCCTGGCATAAGAAAGTGGAAGCAATGCCAGGACTCAGCTAAGGGCCCCATGGTCGCCAATCCATGCTCTGAAGTAAAGAGGCCCTTAGACCCCTTTTAGTCTCCTCTTATGACAGGCAGGATGTGAAGGTAATTGCTTTGCTGATTATGGCTGCCTGTGATCAACTATGTATGGGATAGAAATGGTTGTAGTTGGTACCACTGTCCTGATGCTTATTAAAGCATGGAGGACACTGTTTATACTTTCATGTCCCAGTATTTTCCTTCACCTATGTGAAAACTACCTATTGCTATTTTAAACTAGTCAGAAGATATTTGAGGTGAAGAACTTAAGTGGCCCACCCCTGCTCACTCCAATAATGTTCTTTTAGGTACACAATCTATATAGCATGCTTGTTACAGCCATGGAACTGTTAACCATTTTCCTCATATATAGGTCAGTTAAAATCGACACAAAAAGTCGCTAAATTCGCAAAACATGATGTATCTCTGATTTTTTAGTATGTTGTTTGGACCCATTACGGCTATGTATACCCAAGTTTGTAACTCACAGAAAGTTGTGGAATAATATTTACACACAAAAAACCGTGAAATGTTTGGACTTGTTTCAGATTCTGCTCTACATCTCCTAATCCATCCATTTTTTGTCGAAAGTTACTCTATACGATTTTTAAGAGCATTAAATTAGTGGCAAATTAAGCCCAACAGGTGCTCTGTAGGTTAATTGGTTACCGAATTATGGCACTTTGAAAATAGGCCAGTTTTTCCAAAAATTGTAAATTTTAGTTTTAGACCTTCTTTGGACCGAATTGGCATTGAAACCATTGATCCTATGAGTAGAACTTGCAGAATATAATTTGTAGACAATTTAATTATCTTTAAATTAAGCACATAGTGGGGTCTGTAATCCTTGTAGTTCTCTCAAAATCCCAAAATAATCCCATATAAGGTAAAAATCACATTTTTCCAGAAATGTACCTAACCACTTTTTTGTTGCATGAGGTGAGATTTAAACATGCAAAACGTGTTATGATCATATAGGAGGTATGAAAGTTGAATAAATTGTGGGTAGGTACCAATATTATTAGTTAACAAGCTAATGTATGCAAAAAATGGTAGAGTAGCAAGCGCCCATGCCCTTGAGGACTGTAGCGGTTCTCTGTTGTGCATAGGCAGGTGTTCCTTGGTTCCCCTCTTCCAACCCTCTCTCGCATCATAGGGGCCAGCTCAAGGCCTCTTTGTCTTCAGCCCCCTCTTTCACTCCACACTATCTCTGAGCTCACAGTACAGCTTTTGTTTCTCGTGTGAGTAGCTTGTATTTCAATATGTATCCATCAGCAGTGGCGTTGTAGGTGGCCCTCACATAAATTGCCACACTGACTGAGAAGAAGGACTGAAAGGGGTGAACTGAATTATTGGAAAAACTTTTGGGAATGTTAGCTTCTCTAGGAAATAAAAAGTCCTCTCTTTGGAAAAGCCTACCACCTCTATCAAGATCCACAAGAAGAGAGTCGATGTCGAGCCACTCACCATCTTCCAGCGCATGTGTATCATGAAACAGTCAGACCTACAGTTGAACGTCCACTTCACATATGAGCTCGCTCCATATCCAATGGCCCTATTTTCCGACGAAGAGATGCGTACAGGCACAAAATCAGCTTTCTATGCTGCCTTCAATCAAGCCACAGAGAATGTCGGTGTGCAGGCAAAAACATTTGTCTGTCTGTCGTCGATGGAGGATACCTCATCAATAAAGTCGTGTGGCATCGGAATGATTCAGTACAGGCTATCACAGCAAGCTGCATAAGCTACATATTTAACCACTTTGGGAGAAATGTGTGTGTAGTCTTCCACGGGTATCCTGAGGATGGCGCCCAAAAGAGCACCAAATTTGTAGAGCGACCATGGCGGTATTCTGCAGCATCAGCAGAAATTGAGTTTGACGCATCGACCATCATCACAGTCCCCCAAGAGAAAATGCTCTCGAATGACATAAACAACGTTCGTCTCATTGAGCATCTCTGTTCTGCTTTTGCTCTCAAGGGGATTGTGACAAAAATATCAGAAGAAGACGCAGACCGCAAAAAAGTACCTCCAATGACCACATCATCATCTTTGGAGAGAATGTGGATTTGTTCATGCTCCTATGTGGTCTAGGATCCACTAAACCAAATGTATACTTCCAGAAGAGTGGCAGATTTGCAGAGGTGAGGCAGGTTGCATCCAATTCTCCACCAGCTCATTCAACCAAGGGGAAGTGGAGCTACCACCTGGATTTGAACTTTTCATCCACGCATTTACTGGGTGCAACATCACCTCTGCCCTCTTCTGGCAAGGGAAGATGAAAATGTGGGGCCACTTCAGACAAAATCAAGCTCTAGTGGACCAAGCAAGAGTTTTCCTCCAGACAGATGCCAACAAGTCGCAGCAGCCGGTGACAAGTGCCTAGTTGCTCTATATGGAGGAGACGAAACGACAGACACCCTCAACGATGTACGCTTCCGTACTTTGGCGAAGACAGCAGCCAACACCAAAGCGAATCTCGCCCATTTGCCCCCAACCACAGAGGCTGCGTCGTATCACCACTATCGCACATACCACCAGGTGCAAAAGTGCTTGGGGGTGGAGAAAGAGGCCATCGACTGGGATTGGGAATTGACCTCAGCTGGACTCATCCCCATTACCAGTCGGTAAGCTCCTGTCCCTGCAGAGCTCCTGTCCCTGCAGAGCTCCTAAAACTCCTCTCTTGCAAATGCAAAGAGGGGTGCAGAGGTTGCTGCACTTGCCCGAAAGCAGGGCTCAGATGTTCTGTGATGTGTGCTACTTGCTCTGGGGAATCATGCCAGAACGCTGCCCTTATCATCATTGAAGAGGATGATGATGATGAGCCTCAAGACTACCCTGACAATCCACCAATACTGGAGTACCTACCTATAGGGGATGAAGACCTACCTGTTGAAGAGAGCAATGAAAGTGATGGCCCAGGGCCATCAAAAACAAGGCGATGAGTTTGACTATGTGTCTAATTTGTTTGATTGATTGATTGATTGATTGATTGATTGATTGATTAAGTTACTGTACTTTTGATTTCTTAAGTTTATTACTCATGTTTATACACTGACTGACAGAGCAAATGCAACACCAAGAAGGAGTGGTTCGAAAGGGATGAAAGTTGGGGAAAAAACAGAGACGGCACGGACGAATAATTGATGTTTATTTCAAACCGATATGCAGGTTACACAATGCGCACGGCATCGACTCAGTAGGATGTAGGACCACCGCGAGCGGCGATGCACGCAGAAACACGTCGAGGTACAGAGTCAATAAGAGTGCGGATGGTGTCCTGAGGGATGGTTCTCCATTCTCTGTCAACCATTTGCCACAGTTGGTCGTCCGTACGAGGCTGGGGCAGAGTTTGCAAACGGCGTCCAATGAGATCCCACACGTGTTTGATTGGTGAGAGATCCGGAGAGTACGCTGGCCACGGAAGCATCTGTACACCTCGTAGAGCCTGTTGGGAGATGCGAGCAGTGTGTGGGCGGGCATTATCCTGCTGAAACAGAGCATTGGGCAGCCCCTGAAGGTACGGGAGTGCCACCGGCCGCAACACATGCTGCACGTAGCGGTGGGCATTTAACGTGCCTTGAATACGCACTAGAGGTGACGTGGAATCATACGCAATAGCACCCCAAACCATGATGCCGCGTTGTCTAGCGGTAGGGCGCTCCACAGTTACTGCCGGATTTGACTTTTCTCCACGCCGACGCCACACTCGTCTGCGGTGACTATCACTGACAGAACAGAAGCGTGATTCATCGGAGAACACGACGTTCCGCCATTCCCTCATCCAAGTCGCTCTAGCCCGGCATCATGCCACGCGTGCACGTCTATGCTGTGGAGTCAATGGTAGTCTTCTGAGCGGACGCCGGGAGTGCAGGCCTCCTTCAACCAATCGACGGGAAATTGTTCTGGTCGATATTGGAACAGCCAGGGTGTCTTGCACATGCTGAAGAATGGCGGTTGACGTGGCGTGCGGGGCTGCCACCGCTTGGCGGCGTATGCGCCGATCCTCGCGTGCTGACGTCACTCGGGCTGCGCCTAGACCCCTCGCACGTGCCACATGTCCCTGCGCCAACCATCTTCGCCACAGGCGCTGCACCGTGGACACATCCCTATGGGTATCAGCTGCGATTTGACGAAGCGACCAACCTGCCCTTCTCAGCCCGATCACCATACCCCTCGTAAAGTCGTCTGTCTGCTGGAAATGCCTCCGTTGATGGCGGCCTGGCATTCTTAGCTATACACGTGTCCTGTGGCACACGACAACACGTTCTACAATGACTGTCGGCTGAGAAATTACGGTACGAAGTGGGCCATTCGCCAACGCCGTGTCCCATTTATCGTTTGCTACGTGCGCAGCACAGCGGCGCATTTCACATCATGAGCATACCTCAGTGACGTCAGTCTACCCTGCAATTGGCATAAAGTTCTGACCACTCCTTCTTGGTGTTGCATTTGCTCTGTCAGTCAGTGTATTAAAATACATTTCACCATTTTTTAAATGATTACATGCCTTGTTTTTCATTACCAAACCAAAAAACAAAAGATAGGAAAGGTTAAGGAACATTTCTGGAAAAATGCGATTTTACCTTATATGGGTGTTTTGAGATTTTGAGAGAACTACGAGGCTTACATACCCCACTCTGCACTTAATTTAAAGTGAATTAAATAGCCTACAAATTATATTCTTGAAGTTCTACTCGTAGGATCAATCGTTTTGACGCAATTTTAGTCCAAAGAAGGTCTAAAACTAAAATTTTCAATTTTGGGAAAAACTGGCCTATTTTCAAAGTGCCGTAATTTGGTAACCAATTGACGTACAGAGCTCCGGTTGGGCTTAATTTGTCACAAATTTAATGCTCGTAAAAACGTATAGAGTAGCTTTGTCAAAAAATGCATGGATTAGGAGATATGGAGCAGAATCTGAAACAAGTCTGAAAATTTTGCGGTATTTCGTGTATAAAAATTTTTCTACAAATTTTTGAGAGTTGCAAACTTGGGTATACATAGCACTAATGGGTCCAAACAACATATTAAAAAATCAGGGATACATCAAGTTTTGTTAATGTATTGTCAATTTTGACCAGCCCAATAGTCATAAGGGGAGATGCCTAAAGTCTTTTAACCAAGAACCAATGTCAGTGTAACCAGGTTGTATTGGGTTGGTAGAACATCTAGGTGCAACATTGCCAGTTCATTTACGGTCATATTTCTAGATTTTATGTTCATTTATTTAACACATTAACGAGGGGCGTTGAACGGAGGCTGCTACCCCATGCAGACCGGATAGTTCAAGCCTCCAGGAAAGAAATTACACTGCTGCACTCAAACTTCTGTAACTCAAAAAGTATTCAAGATATCAACCTCAGACTTGGAAAATGTACTCACTAGGTAGCTTTGTAGTCTGTATGGTGTGATACTTTTCACTGTCTGCGGCTCGATTCAATAGTCTTTATAAGCACAGTGTAGTATGAATGCCATATTTGTGCCATTCATATTCTCATTGTTTTCAAGTATGCAAGGATTTCTCTTTACGGCTACTCCCCGTTTAGTGTTAGCCATTAACCATTAGAAATATGTAATTCACTGTCACTCTATTCCTATTATAACTGGTCTGTACATAATTAATCACAATATTATCGGTAGCCGTCGGCAACTTGAACACGCCGCACCACGTTGACATCTGCACGAGTGCTCCAGGGAATAACTCTAAATATCAGACTTTATTTTGTTAAATACATGAAGATTGAAAGAAAGAAAGATCCAGCAATAATTTATATTCCAAGACTACACCATTTGGAACTCATAATCCCGCCCACAATTTCATCAGTAATCAAGAAAATACATGGTGCATAAAAGCGAGAATTCTCGTAGCCCGTCACCTACTGTCGGCTGTCACCTACTGTCAGCTGGAAACTACGAGAATTCTCAGTGCTCATCACCCATGTGGCACATCAGTTAATGAATCTGCATATAAATGTTGAAATAGTTTGTCGTCATATAGGGCACAATGCCATTGGTGCGCTATTTTGTACAATGATTCTCGACGCATAAGAATACGTGTGTATATATGAAGTTTCCATGGCTACAATGATCGTACAATAAAAAAATGCATTGACACTAAAATCTACAATCCCTCCACTCCAGAACATGATTGAAAGTAGTTAAAATTATAGCCAACAGGTGGCACAACAAGCTACAAATGATACCAGTGCGTAAAAACAGAGATCTCCGGGGCCCGTCGTCAAACGCTGGCCGCAGTACTATGGAGATCTCTGGGGCTGGTCGTCATTGTGTTAAATTAAAAGATATTAGAATCATTTTGTATTAACGGTTTTCACTTTACAAAGGAAAAATTAAATGTATCCTCCTCATTCAATACAAAATATAATTCCATCATTAGATGGAGCAATAAAAATCAAACATGTTTCAACTCATTTGAGCCATCTTCAGTGAAATAAGGGGGTTAAAGTAATCTACATAATACAAGCTAAAAACATAATGAACAAAAGTAACAAGCCTGTAACACAGCTTCTCAATTTTGTCGCTGCCCTTCTGACTGTTTAAAATAAGGCGAATGCACCTAGCCAACATTGGAAACAATCTTCGAGAACACAACCGCTAGATTGAGAAGAAATTGAGAATGCTGCTATTCTAAAATTTTAAATTCATCGGCGTTTTTCCATCACTTATCACATACATTTCATCTGGCATGTTGTCTCCTCTCAAACTTGGTTTCTCAAGCTTTTTCACTCCCGTCCTAGCCATTCATGGCGATGGTGTTTCTACAAAGACAGATTGTCAGCCTGAATTTTCAACACAGTGATTTTGTCTTGTTTTTGAATTGTTATCAAACTAAAATTTTTAGACTAAGAGGTCCGCAACCTCACCATTAGCACTTAATGTTTCGTTTCCGTCTGTATCATTTCTTTTCTTTTCTTTCCTTTTCTTTTCTATTGTTATTGTTTTTATTTCCGTCATGTCTCTTTTGTTTTTTCTTTTGTTCCTTCATTATGTTTTAGCACATTTTTAGCTTGTATTATGTAGATTATTTTAACACCCCTTATTTCACTGAAGATGGCTCAAACAAGTCGAAACATGTTTGATTTTTATTGCTCCATGTAATGATGGAATTATGTTTTGTGTTGAATTAGGAGGATACATTTAATTTTTTGTTTGTAAAATGTGTTAATGGAACAATTTAAGGAGTGAAAATACTGTGTCCTTGCTCAATTAACAAGGATATACATGCATGAGCAATTGAATCTGTGTTACCTGGCAGAATGTAGCACCCACTTTCGTGTTGATGATGATGGCGATGCGGCGTGGTATGGCATAGCATGGGCTCCACAAGACACCAGAAGCACTAGGGAGTCATACTGATCCACGATTACTGCACTGCCTCCCACAATCCACAAAGATAGGGTCCAGGCCAAACCCTCTCGACAACATCTCAGATGTGCTCAACGGGATTGAGATTGAGGCACTTTACTTCTGTGGAGTGCTCATGGAATCAGTCAGCCACAATTAGGGAGTGATGGGCTGGATGCGGGGTGCTGGAGATGAACTTGATCTGCCAGCAGGTTCCTGTCCTGTAACATTTGCTGGTGAGGGACATTGCAAGATGTACCAGAGGTCCCATTTCATCCCACATGAAGAGTCCCCATATGAGGATACCACCACCAACGGCGTGAGCTGTGGGAAGAGGATCTGTTGCCTTATGGTTGATGACGCATTTATACCTGGCCATTGGCATGTATCAACTTCAACTCATCTGTCCACATTACCTTTTTCTATGCTTTGAGTATCCAGTGGTGGTGGTCTTGCGCCCACGTCACTCGTCGTTCCTTGTGACAGATGTTGAGCAGAGGTACCCTTGTGGGATGCTTGCTTCTGTATCTCATGGTGAAGAGATGGTTCTGGATGGTATAGCTGCTGCACTGTGCTCGTCTATCTCCTCTTATGATCCGAGCTAGCCGATGGCGCGTACTCATGGCACTCTTGATACGGTGCCCCTTAGAAAGCCCAGTGCCTGAACGACTTCAGATATGGGAGTGGCCCACACACCTGGTGCCAACAATCTGGCTGCAATCAAGTGTGCTGAGGTCTCATGTCTTACCCATCCTGTGGTCTGCTGTTACTCAAACAGCCCGTATAAGGTCAGACATCCTCACTGTTATGTGCCAAGCCTTTCTATTACATTCTCCAAGCCCAGCACAGTGCAATTTCCCCACTACATATATTATCTCTAACTCAATTGCTCATGGGTGTGTAATATAGGACTAGAGTTCATGTCAACCATGTATATAGAGACGTCACACTAAGGTGATCGTAATCCATGAGGATTAGCACAATATTAATTATTTGAAATATAACACAATGATGTTTTGTAAGTTCTACTTCATTAGTCCACATGTCATGGTACTCCAAATTTTATTACAGTACTCAATAATAATAATAATAATAATAATAATAATAATAATAATAATAATAATAATAATAATAATAATAATAATAATAATAATAATAATTGTTACGGAGTTTTTCCGTGGTAGGTAGAGGTGAAAGAAGGTGCGGGTGTGAATAGGTCTCCAGCTACGAAAGCAAAATTAATTTAAAATTTAACAAGGTTATATTTTCTTTTCAAAAACAAGAAATAACAAGCATGGCAGGTACAAAGTAGCAAGTCAAAAAGGGTAGTTACAATATTTACAGGAATTGGGCTTCGCGCCCTGATTTTACACAGCTTGGGCAATCAGCTCAGTTTTACCCCAAACACGAGTTTTAACAGAGGGGCAGAAAACCCCATTCATACCTAGGAGCCCTTGCTCCAAATTACACAGAAAAGCCTCCACGAGGCATACAACACTTAATTTTCAAAAGAGCCACTCGCTCTCAAAATTTAAACCAAACTCCACCTTCAAGTTGTCCTCACTGGACATAGACACAGGGGTAAAATACCCAACCTACTGAGGTCTATTAAATAAAAATGGGCAATTACATGACCTCTAAAATAACAATTTGAGAGGAGGCGAACTTGCACTCCTAATACACTTGTTTTAAAAAAACCTAATCTGGCTCTAGGCCACTAATGCAAGGGCTAATCCCATACTACCGAGGTGACTTTAGAAAAGATCAATTTGTTTTACATTAACGAAGAATAGGTTGAGAAAATAAGTTCACCTCAAGACAATGTGAGTGGGAGCTCGAGAGGGTTAGCACTCTCTATCCCAATATGCACCTTAAAAGAGAATAGAAGAAAAGATCGTTACATTTTAGGAAAAGGTTACATGGAGGAACGCTTCGCACCCGTCCCGAGAGTTAAACTGCTGAGCTAGCAAAGAAAGAATTTATTAATCGGCCATTACCTTATTGATGACCGCTGCCGAGGAAAGAGGCGCTTCCCGCCTCCTGCTATGTACTTTATACACTGAAAGATGGAACAGAAGTGGCCCGGAGACCCTAAAATCAGCAGTTTATATCCTCTCGCGGAAGGTTCTAGGCGTTAGGGGAATGAAAACACCCTCCCACAAACTTTTTATTGGCTCGGGTACAGAAACATATCTAAGTTGGGGGAAGATACATCGGATTGGTCGGAAATAACTCAAAGAAATTCAGGATTGGTTAAATGCAAAACAAGGGGAAAGAGAGGGGTATACAGCCAACTTAAACAATAACTGAAAATTTTTTTAGCAAAGACAAACATTTGAAATAAAAATTTCTCCAACAAAATAGTTCTTTGACTTCGCACTAGGTTGCACTATTGTTGATCTTCAGTAGTGTCCTCTAGAAGAGAAAGTTCACACTTCTTACTTCAAGCGAAACAAAAACACATCACAAATGACACAGTTCAAAACTCAAAGTTTTCCATGTGGTGACATCTTCAGAGAAAGTAGAGAATTAATAGCGTAGATAAAGTTCAGACTTCCTCCAACAGAGGAGTTTCAACTGGCGCACATTTTGAATTAGCGGTGTGGAGGTGTACCGCCCGGTACAGACCTCCCCCCCCAAAAGTTCCTCCCGGGGTGACACATGAAATGGTTTGAAAACAAGGTCCAAGTTTTGATGTAGATATGGAGATTAATTGCCAAAAAAAAAAAAAATTTATAAGATTTTCTTAGTTTGGTTTGATTTATAAAATTTTGTTGTTGCAGATGAAGTGAAGTTTTTAAGTTTGTAGAAGTAGAATTCCGAAGATAGACTTTTAATACTTAAAAGTGATGAAAAATTTTGCAATGTCCACCAAATATTGCAGTTGAATTCCCAAGTGTAGTCATTGCTTATAGTCACTGTCCAAGTAGTTGATGTTGATGAAGTTGGATGGCCAGACCGGCCGTTGCAGCTTGCGTCCAAAGGAGGCCGCTCGGACCCCTCAAGTACCCTGAGATACCGCTCGCCCGCACTATGAGGGGAGCAGAGGTGTTGAAACACGCCGCGCCCGCGGTGAACATATACAGGCTGCGGGCAAGTAGCAGGTCGTGCGCCGCACATCAGCCTTGGCCGGGAGGAGAGCTCCGGCTCGCCGTGCACATGTCGTCCTCGCTGGGGCCGAGGGGGCCCGTCCTCGAACCCAGCCGCGGCACAGCGCCGCGCGGCTGCGGGGGCACTGAAACATTTAAGCTAGGCGGCAGAATTGTGTTGGACCATCATGTTTCTTTTGAGGGCACAGGCATGTAGAGAGATCGAGGGGCCAGCGGCGTGCAGATATCCATGGCATTTCATCTAAGCCAGCCACTGTGTGTAGTGGAGCAGGAGACGGGAGCGTGGTAATGGCCGTGGCAAGGACAGGATGGCAGTTTAACAAATCGGGGGAGGTTTTACAGAAATGCTTACATATAAAATAAAATAGAAGGAGCAGAATGCCTTAAGAGTGGAACTCAAAAAAAAATATAACCTTCATATTCCTATCAAATTATATGAAGCAAGTTGACACAAAATTTACACCGGTTTCACCTGGGACAGGTGAACCCTAAATATCCTCTCGGTGGCTGGATTGCTTACTAACAATGTAACCGGAGTAAGAAAATCGAGAATGATGCATGGCCCATGAAATCTGGGGGCAAGCTTGCCCGCGGGAACAAAATTCTTGACCATCACCTGGTCACCTACCTTCAAAGTGGTGGGTCTCCGTCCACGATCATACTTTTCTCTAACCTTTTCATGAGATACCTTAAGATTGGCTTTAGCCTTCTTCCAAAGATCTTTAATATTATCCGGATCTATTGTCTCGGGTAGAATGTCACTCAGAGACCAAAGGTTAGAGAGCGGCGTGTTGGGAACAAACTTGAACATCAAGGAAGCTGGAGTGAACTTATGAGATTCATGAACCGCCGAATTCAAAGCAAAAGCTAACCAATGCAGGGACGTGTCCCACCTGGAATGATCTTCATGATGATAGGCAATAAGTGCGGACCTGAGATTACGATTAACCCGTTCAGCCAGAGATGGTTGAGGGTAATAAGCAGAAGTAGTTACATGAGAGATGGATAAGTCAAAACAGAATTTACGAAATAAGTTAGATGTAAAAGCCTTAGCATTATCAGATACAATATATTGGCACAGACCAAAAGAAGCAAAAATAGAATTTAAGCAAGTAATGGTAGACTGAGCGGTAGCCAGCTTAGTCGGAAATAACCAAGAAAATCTGGTAAAACCATCTACACACACAAGGATGAACTTGTTGGCATTACCCTTTGACTGGGGGAATGGTCCTACATAATCAATATACAGGCGTTCCATGGGGCGCGACGCTTGCTGAGAAGACAAGAGGCCTACCTTGGTGGACATGGTCGGTTTACTAAGCAAACAG
Organism: Anabrus simplex; assembly: GCF_040414725.1. Taxonomy (NCBI): domain Eukaryota; kingdom Metazoa; phylum Arthropoda; class Insecta; order Orthoptera; family Tettigoniidae; genus Anabrus; species Anabrus simplex. Next base: position 17,096,100 of record NC_090265.1, on the reverse strand, counting down.
GATTTACAAGCCTTTACTAGTTCACGGATTTCACCGTCCATACCTTTCCAGATGAACATTTCACGAATCTTTTCACGAGTTTTAAAGATTCCAAGATGCCCTCCTAATGGGGTCTCATGATAATACTTGAAGATCATAGGTACAAGAACCGCTGGAACAACAACTTTCATCATCTTATCATGCCTCGAAGGGCAACATAGAACACCATTCCTCAGAACATAAGGGACAACATGTTCCCCAGAAGAAAGGGTTTCCATTATCGGAGCCAGCGTCGGATCTTCACGTTGGTATTTCTCGATATCTCTAAAGAGCATGGGAGCATCTGTTAGGATGGCATTAACCTTAGATAGTATGGACTCGGAAGGTGATGAACTGTCGACCGGTTCGTGGGTCTCGACGTCGTTAGAAAACATACGGCTGAGTCCATCAGCAACAACATTTTCGGTACCTCTGATATGTCTAACATCAAACTGGAAGGCAGAAATACGGATGGCCCAGCGGGCTATACGACCAGTACGACGCGGCCTACCTAAGACCCAGCTTAAGGCTTGATTATCTGTCTCCAGGTCGAATTTGACATGTTCCAGATAGAGACGGAACTTCTCTAAGGCGAATAAGACTGCCAAACCTTCGAGCTCATAGATGGAATACTTGGCTTCTTGAGCCGACAATGTCCTAGACGCATAGGCGATGGGGCGCCTCCCTAGTTCAGTCTCTTGAAGAAGGACTGCAGCTACCGCTGACGACGATGCGTCGGTTTGGACAATGAATTTCTTCGAGAAATCAGGCATAGCAAGTACAGGGGCATTACAAAGAGCTAATTTAAGGTCTCAAAAGCGGCTTATTGAGAAGGTCCCCACTCGAATTTGATGCCTTTCCTACGAAGAAGGTTTAAGGGCGCCGCTCTATTAGCGAAGTTAGGAATGAACTTCCTGAAGAAATTCACCATACCAATGAACCTGGCGATACCTTTAATGTCTTTGGGAGGTTTAAAATCACGGATGGCCTGTGTTCTAGAATGATCGACTGCTACACCATCCGGTGACACAATATGCCCTAGGAAAGACATAGAGGGCTTAGCAAAGGCAACCTTGGACAACTTAACAGTTAACCCAGCCTTACGAAGGCGATCGAGAACCTCTCGCAGATGATCTAGATGTTCTTCAAAAGTCTCTGAAAATACGACGACATCATCCAAGTAGTGATATAAGTACTCAAATTTGATGTCGGAGAAGACCCTATCTAGTAGCCTAGTGAGTACAGCTGCTCCCGTGGGGAGCCCGAAAGGCACGCGGTTGTATTCATATAAATTCCAGTCCGTGGCAAACGCTGTAAGATGTTTAGACTCTTCGGCCAGGGGAATTTGATTATAGGCCTGATTCAAGTCCAAGATAGTAAAGAACTTGGCCTTACGAAACCATGAAAAACAAGAATGAAGGTCGGGAAGGGGCACAGATTGTAACACCACCTTCCGATTGAGAGCCCTGTAATCAATGACAGGCCTGAAGCCTCCTTGGGGTTTCGGGACTAAAAAAATAGGCGAAGAATACGCTGACTTAGAGGGCCTAATAATACCGTCCTTCAACATCTGATCGATGATTTCTTTTAGAGCCTTCATTTTAGGTGGAGATAGCCTATAAGGTGGAAAATGGACAGGAATCGAATCCGTGACCTCAATTTTGTATTCAATAAGGTCAGTAACACCCAGAGTATCAGAGAACACCTCGGGAAACGACTGACACAATTTGCGAATACTATCAGCCTGCTCCTCAGGTAGATGTCCAAGGTCTAACAACATCTCATCCTGGGTAGGCGAAATAGAAAAACATGATGCAGAATTACACTTTAATAGAGGGATATTACAATTAGAGGCAAATTTGAAAGTGCAAGACCTACTCTGAAGATCGAGCACAAGACCAGTGTGAGAAATAAAGTCCGCTCCCAATATAATGGGGCAAGACAAATGCTTGGCCACAAACAATTTAACTTTCCATGTGAATTGAAAAATACGAATTTTGACATATAAGGAACCGAGAATTTCCAATGGAGAGGAATTAGCCGAAACTTATTGGATCCCCGACAAACAATAGTTAGGAAGCTTACAAACAGATTTCAATTTTGAATACCAATCAGCCGAAATAATAGAACAAACACTACCTGAATCTAAGAGAGCTGTTATAGGCTCGTTATTTAACTCAATTTTGAGAAAGGGGACCGGTGCGGGGGAATCCGCCGCAATCCTAAGACACTCTTTGGGACCTTCAAAAGATGAATTTGAAAATTGCTCGTTCCCTGAAGTTACAACCTGTTTACCCGGGGCTGAGTCTCGGGAAGGTGGGTTAGACGACTCAGCCGAAGCCACTAGTCACTTTTTATTATTGGCATAGTTGGAATTTGCACCAGAAGTTGAGCAGGAGGGGGTGCTATTCGAATTGGGACAATTCTTGGCGATATGTGAGAAAGCCCCACATTTAAAACAGCCTTGTGATGACCCGGCTTCATTCTTTGTCCCACTTGACTTGATCAGTGGACACTTGTTGCGCAGATGGTCAGGCGACCCGCAAGCATAACATTTACGGGGATTGACTGGTCGGCGAGGAGGAGGCCGAGTATTACTAAAGGAAGGCGGGGGTTCTTTCGCGACACGCAAAGAATCGGCGTATCTAACTCCTTCCGCTGAGACGGCCAATGCTTCAAGTTCAGAGAAAGTTTGCGGGCACGCCGCGAAACACAAATATGACCTGTAGGGTGGTGAAATCCCTTCCACAATAGCTTGTACAATCTGATCCTCAGGGAAATGAAGAGCAAACACCCTAGTATAAAACTTAATGTCCTGTATGAAATCAGCCAAGTTTTCATCCAAGCGTTGTACACGGTAATAGTACTTCTGAATAAGGGAGGACCTGGCCCTAGCCGGGATGAAGTTAGCTAGCAAATGGGCATGGAAATCCTCAATAGATGATTGCTCGGCAATGGCTCTTACGATTTTATCTGAGAGAATACCAATAGCATACGGATAGATAATTTGCAAAATTTGACATGGAGAAAGAGAAAACACAAGGGCATGATCCTGAAATTCAACTAGAAATCTTAAAAAAGAAATTACATCACTGGTGGTATTAACGGAAAACTTAGAGATACCTCTGAGCAACATTGCCAATGGATGAGGCAAGCTGCTAAACCCGGGTGACATAGTAGGTAAAGGTTTCAATGGCAAGGAAGTTAATTCAGAACGGATGTTACTCAATGATGCACGACGTTCAGATTCGTTGTCCAATGGGGCAGGGATAGTTTGAGCAGCAACGGTTATCCTATTAACTTCTCCCTTGGGAGGCGCTTCCTCACTACCTGCATTCACTGTGGTGGGTAGGTCGCTTTTGGGAGGAACCTCCCCTGTTAACAATTGAGTGACCTTGCTAGATAATTCAGACATATTTTCAAGCAGCGTACTAGCTTCCTTCTTCTGAACGTCATTCAACTTTAGAGACAACAGATTGTTAACCCTATTCGAAAAATGATATAGCCTAGCTTGCACACGCTTAATTTGATTAGGAGAAGGATCATTTTCATCAAAAAAACTAACTACAGAAGCTAGCCCAGTAATATTCTCCGTGATCGTGGAAAGAGAGTCGTCAATTTCTTTCTCTCCCAAATTGGGGGTGGAAATGGGCAAATCTAGGGACTCTCTAAGCTTGTTTGTGTCTACTGCAACCGTGCCTCCAGATTGTACATTTCTAATAGTCAATTCATAGATCAACTCCTCCTTGCGCAAATAGTTAAGATGGAGAACATCGCGAGGGCCGGGCATGGTGACAGAACAATTTTGAAAAACTCAAAAAAAATTCCAGCAACTGGGAAAATAGTTAGAGTTCGGAACACACAATGTTTAGCCGTCAAAAGGGGCTAAATTGAGACCCATTCAACCACGCTCTGCTACCACTTGTTACGGAGTTTTTCCGTGGTAGGTAGAGGTGAAAGAAGGTGCGGGTGTGAATAGGTCTCCAGCTACGAAAGCAAAATTAATTTAAAATTTAACAAGGTTATATTTTCTTTTCAAAAACAAGAAATAACAAGCATGGCAGGTACAAAGTAGCAAGTCAAAAAGGGTAGTTACAGTATTTACAGGAATTGGGCTTCGCGCCCTGATTTTACACAGCTTGGGCAATCAGCTCAGTTTTACCCCAAACACGAGTTTTAACAGAGGGGCAGAAAACCCCATTCATACCTAGGAGCCCTTGCTCCAAATTACACAGAAAAGCCTCCACGAGGCATACAACACTTAATTTTCAAAAGAGCCACTCGCTCTCAAAATTTAAACCAAACTCCACCTTCAAGTTGTCCTCACTGGACATAGACACAGGGGTAAAATACCCAACCTACTGAGGTCTATTAAATAAAAATGGGCAATTACATGACCTCTAAAATAACAATTTGAGAGGAGGCGAACTTGCACTCCTAATACACTTGTTTTAAAAAAACCTAATCTGGCTCTAGGCCACTAATGCAAGGGCTAATCCCATACTACCGAGGTGACTTTAGAAAAGAGCAATTTGTTTTACATTAACGAAGAATAGGTTGAGAAAATAAGTTCACCTCAAGACAATGTGAGTGGGAGCTCGAGAGGGATAGCACTCTCTATCCCAATATGCACCTTAAAAGAGAATAGAAGAAAAGATCGTTACATTTTAGGAAAAGGTTACATGGAGGAACGCTTCGCACCCGCCCCGAGAGTTAAACTGCTGAGCTAGCAAAGAAAGAATTTATTAATCGGCCATTACCTTATTGATGACCGCTGCCGAGGAAAGAGGCGCTTCCCGCCTCCTGCTATGTACTTTATACACTGAAAGATGGAACAGAAGTGGCCCGGAGACCCTAAAATCAGCAGTTTATATCCTCTCGCGGAAGGTTCTAGGCGTTAGGGGAATGAAAACACCCTCCCACAAACTTTTTATTGGCTCGGGTACAGAAACATATCCAAGTTGGGGGAAGATACATCGGATTGGTCGGAAATAACTCAAAGAAATTCAGGATTGGTTAAATGCAAAACAAGGGGAAAGAGAGGGGTATACAGCCAACTTAAACAATAACTGAAATTTTTTTTAGCAAAGACAAACATTTGAAATAAAAATTTCTCCAACAAAATAGTTCTTTGACTTCGCACTAGGTTGCACTATTGTTGATCTTCAGTAGTGTCCTCTAGAAGAGAAAGTTCACACTTCTTACTTCAAGCGAAACAAAAACACATCACAAATGACACAGTTCAAAAACTCAAAGTTTTCCATGTGGTGACATCTTCAGAGAAAGTAGAGAATTAATAGCGTAGATAAAGTTCAGACTTCCTCCAACAGAGGAGTTTCAACTGGCGCACATTTTGAATTAGCGGTGTGGAGGTGTACCGCCCGGTACAACAATAATAATAATAATAATAATAATAATAATAATAATAATAATAATAATAATAATAATAATAATCAGGCGGCGGATTTCTATGACCTAAAATGTATGAAATATGTATGCATTTATGACCTAAAACATAAAAAACATAAAAATATGACTTATAAAATTCAAAATATGACTTAATGAATAGCATCTACGTTATATAGAAACACTTTTATTATGATTGCTACAGGCTGCAATTAATTTAGAGTTTAAAAAGTTTTAATTCTTCGAAATCTTTAACCCAAAATCAACTAAAATGATGAATATTTCATGAACTTGTTAAGGTTACACTGCATACTCCTAGGCAAGGACGGACTCTGTGGAAGATATAAACACTACAGTTACTTTCACTGTTCAATATTCAATCAGTTTTAATTTATACACAAAACATATGTTATTTGAATGAAACTTTCATACCTGATCTAATCTCCATTATCAGAATTGTTGCAATTTATGAGCGCATGCATCTTAAGATTGTTGAATGAGAATCCCCTCCTGTTATTGCTGAGTATCATCTTGTAGCGAGAAAAACTTTTTTCGACATCACACGATGTAACGGGAGCGTACGTGAATAGAGTTAAATCACTTGGAGAAAATTCCTGGAAATCTGCAGATGAAGGGTTTCCACAAAGAATGTCACTTATTCCACGCAGGTACACAAGTCCGCTATTTTTTCCCAGTAAATTTTCTAATTTTCTACACACCCTAGATGCTATTGTTCCTTTCGCATGCTTTAATTCCTTTTCAGTGCACTTTACAACATCCAGTGCATCGCGTAGTTCTGCACCTGAAACTACCAGTTGTGTAATTACTCCAGATAAAGAATTAAAATTGGACTTTATGTAAAGCCAGGTCCGCTTTTAATGTAGTGCTTGAAAATAAATCTTGAGTGGTTTTTATGGAGGAATATTCTGCAGGATCAAAAGACTTCACGATCTTCTCCACGACATCTAAGTTGTTGCAATAGTACCCTGAGGCATCAAGCCAAGTCCCCCATTGCGTTATAACTGGCTGGGGCGGTAGGGGTAGTGAAGGTGCTTCTCCTTGAAATTTCTGAACGTGAAGTGGAGCTTTGACAAACACTTTCTTACACTTCAATATTAATTTATCAACTTCAGGGTAGCTACTTCTAACTTCTTCAGCTGCCCTATGCAAGGCATGTGCAAGACATGTCACATGTAACATTTTCGGGTATAGCATTTTAAGTCCCTTGGCTGCCTTCACCATATACGAAGCAGCGTCAGTTACAAATAGAAAAATTTGCTCTCTATTTGCCAAGTTTGGCCACAACAGATTCATTGAATTGTCGAAGAGGACTGCAATGGTGGAATGGTTTGTCTTCTCTAGCACTTCACATGTCAGGAGGAACGTATCTCCAGGCCGGTCTTCCTGCAGCGTGCCAACGATCTCATTTGCTACATATCTTCCATCTACATCTGTGGTCCCATCTATTGAAACTCATATCTTATTGTCTCCCACGCCACGCCTTATTATATCCAACATCTCTTCATAACATGGGGTCAGATAGTCTTTCCTGAGAGTAGATTAGTTGGGAACAGGATGCTTTGTATGTTTCAAGAAACTCTCTGAAGCTTCGGCTGTTAAGTTTCTTTAAAGGAATATTAGATGAAACCATCATCTTGCAGAGATCTTGTGAAAATTGTGAACACTGTGAACTTGGTGTCGGGGTTTTGAATAGCAGACGTTGCCTATTTTCGAATGCAGAATATCTTGTTCACAATTCTTATGTTTTATAGTATTACAGTGTTGTTGCACAGAGAAGCATTTTTCGGCAGTAACATTTACCACACCCAATTTAGAGAATAATATCACTCCATCCGTACTGAATATGTTTTCACTGAACTCGCGATCAAAACTTCGCAACTTCCCACAAATTGAGACTTTCGTTTTAGGCATATTGAAAGGAACTGAATGACTGAAGCTCCCTGATGACCAAGGTCATTCAGTGTGTTGAAGGTGGAAGAGGGAAGGGCGAAGGAGGGAGATAAGTACAATGACAAATAACTGCAGAATTACCTCTGCTTCCGTGTAAACAATAGCCAGCTTTCCAGGAATCGACCCAGCTTGCAAACAATAGCTCTACCTGTTAGAAACATTCCATACACTACTTTAGAATGGTTCTTCAGAAGTATATTCCAGTCTATCCTGAAAAATAATTTCTAGAGCTTATTCTGATTTTTATAAAATGAAATTCAAAAGAAAATTACCAAAATATGACATTATAATGATATTTTGTTCAAAATATGCCATAAAACTTAAGAAAGCCTAAATATGCATTTATATGCCCAATAAAACCTGTTTAATTTTGATTATCATAATTGGAAACGTGTTGAAAATACAAGACTATAAGATATAATGTTAAGGGAAAAAATATGACTTGTCATAGAAATCTGCCCCCTAATAATAATAATAATAATAATAATAATAATAATAATAATAATAATAATAATAATAATAATTTTTTGCGAGGGATTGTGGAAAATCTTACATGAGACACTCATGAAGGGTCCGCACTCCACAAGTGTGTGGGATTCTTACCCACTAAAAAACACACACCCATTTTCCCACGATGTTTGTTTGTACCCCGGAACCGCTCTCGCATTACTTCAGGGTAGTGTCGTGCTTTTAGTCATTCAGACTTCTTCTTCCTTTATTCATCTTCTACTGATGTTCAAAAGCATCCAGATCCTCCTCTTCTGGCGCAGTACACTTTCCACATATTCTGTCACCCTATCCCAAGATTCCTCAGCATCACAAGCACAATATTATCTGGCATCAGTACTTTGAGTTCAGCTTCCACAATACTTCTTTCTGTCAACCAATGATCACACACAAAGAAAGTATGTAGGATGTCATCTATATCACAACAGTAAATGCATTTTGGACTGCTGGCTTTGTTCAATTTGTGCAAAAATTTATGGAAGTATCCATGCCCTCTTAGAAGCTGAGTAATGTAGTAATTTACCTCACCATGAGTCCGTTCAATCCAATAATTTAAATATGGTATTATTCGCTTTGTCCATTTCCCTTGAGAATCACTTTCTTGTCTCTGTTTCCAGTGCTCCAATTGACGGCTACGGGCTAACTTCTTTGTGCCTTTCTGTCCGAGTTCTCCTTGAGTATGCCAGATTTCCTGTCGTTCAAAAGCAAGTAAGTCAATAGGCGCTACTCCAGCTATGGTGAGGATTGCAAGTTCGGATACCGTACGATATGCACATACTATTCGCAATGCTGCTTTTTGTTGTACCGCAGCTATTATTCTCCTATACTTTCCTATCTTCAATGATTCAGCCCATACCTCAGAGCCATACAGAAGTACTGATTGGACTGTTGCCATCAGAAGTCGTCGTTTGCTGATCTTGGACCTTTGATATTGCATATCAGTCGACTAAGTTCGGTCATAGATTTCGCTGCCCTGTCTGTCACCCTCCGGATATGATACCAGAATGTGAGTTTGGTATCAAGCGTAATGCCTAAATGTTTCACACTCTTAGTTGTTTCAATGGCTATCTCTCCAACTTGAAACGACACAATGGTCTCAATTCTTTTTCTTGTCAAAAGAACAATTCCTGTTTTATGATCAGCAAGTGTTAGTCTGTGGTTATTCATCCATCCATTTACCCATTGCATCACTTGATTCAGTTTAAGTTGCGCCAATTCCAGATCATGGGTCACTATCAAGACAGCCATGTCGTCAGCATAACCTATAAGTGTTGTATCTTCAGGCATCTCTAGTCGCAGTAAGCCATCATAAGTAATATTCCAACCTTATCTATACTGGCTGTATTCCATTGTTGGTTTGGTAAATTGCGCGACATAGTCCTTAGCTGTGGATCTCCTTGGAGCACATGAAAAATGATGTATTGGTGATCACTTCCCGTATAGTCCTCTGTCACTCACCATTCAGTGATCCTCGATGAACTGTCTTCTGATGCAAATGTAACGTAAGTATTGTTCCCCTACAGCCTGAACGTCGGAAGGTTGGCACGTTACCAATATTGATGACTATCAAACCTGTCCTAGCAGCCATCTCTATTATATGTCGTCCTTTAGAGTCCGTATGTGGCATGCCCCATTCTAACGTTTGGGCGTTGAGATCTCCAGCAACCACCAATCTGTTGTCCATTCTCTGTAGTGCATCTTCAAGGCCATCCAGTTTTGTCTGAAAGTCACTCACAGACTTATTCGGAGTGAAGTAACAGTTTACAAATGTTATTCTGCTAATCAGGACCCAAACAAATCTGTCTCCACACCCATAATCTCTAACCATAAATTTTCTCAGATCTGATATCCAAATTGCAGCTGTCCCAAGGTTGTCTGCGAACCATCCTGGGTGATCCCTGTTATGATACTGTTCACTGAGTAATAATAGATCTGCTCCTTCCTCAAAGGTCAGCTGAGTCAAAAGATTGTTTGCTGTCCGACTTCTGTGCACATTTGCCTGAATAATTCGTATCATTTGTTTTTGATTTTAACCTCCTCAAGGGCTAGATGAAATACAATGCAGGCACCTGAGCCAGGTTCGCCCCTGTCTGTACAAATTACACACCATGGATTCGCTTTTCAGCCTGTTGCCTTGTGTCCAATTTCTCCACACTTGAAACAAAGCTTACTTCTGTCTGGGCCTTTGCAGATACATGCATGATGTCCATAAGAAAGACATTGAAAGCAACAGGGTACCACAATTCTTTTTTGTATCCTGCAGTAGAGCCATCCTACTTTGATTAGACCAGCTTCCAGAAGTTTCATAGCCGCTTTGTCTTCCAGCTCTACTATGGCGAGTTTCTGCCCCTGCTATTCGACTTTGAGACTATAATTTTTATCTCACCATTGAAAATCCCCAAATCCTGCTTTACAGCATCTTCTACATCCACAGCAGTGGTAGCATCATACATATCCCGAATTTCAAGTGTTGTCCGGGGGATCAGAGCTTTCACTTCACCATCTTGTTCAACGACATCTCTCAAAGATATAGTAAAGATGTTCCCATTCTCATTTTGCGTGGTTTTCTTAAATTCCAAAAGAACAGCGTTCGCTCTTGTTTTACGAATTGACCGAATACCTGTCGCGCTTTCTTCTGGCTTCACTTTACTCCGAATGTCTCTCAAAACATTTGCATAAGTCTTACCATTCATTGGTGTGATGAAGACAGCTTCTGAATGGCTCCGTGGTTTGGGGTGATCCTATTTTCTCTTTTTTCCACTTTCTGTGGCTTGCGTCATGATCATTTCTAGGTTTCTGGTTGCGTATTTTTTATCTCATCGTTGTTCTTCTTTTTTTCTTTGGGGGGACTTTTTTCCATTCCATCTCATCTTTCTTCTTGGTTGCCATTGATAGTGATGTTTTAGTCAGCTCCGGCTCCTTTACAGTTGTTGATTTTTGTTCTGATTGCTCCCTTGTCTTCTTCCAAGACATTCTGCAAGTCGCTCCCACATCTAGAGCTTCCTCCAATTTTGCCAGGCCATTCTGAATTTCCTTCTTCAGATTCTTCAAAGGAATTGTCATGATACATTTTAGCAATGCTCTGGCGACCTCGAGATGCTCCTCTTCCTTCTGTTGAAATTCCGTTATTTGCTGATTTACATCTAGCTCATTTCCACAATTCTGGATGCTTTCCATTGGTGTAGGAGATACATCCTCATTGTTGCATAGAATTCCTGCCCCTGACATCATGTCAGTGCAGGAGTCTAACTGGCCGTGACTTAGATCTTGGTGATGGGTCTTGCCTTTGGTGTCTTATGTTCTTTGAAGTAATCTTATAACGAATAATTCAGTTTACTTTAGCACTTATCTTTAATTTCTTGACACAGAAACCACCGAATATAATTATCAAACTTAATCAGGAGTGAGGGTAATAAATCATCACTTATACTCACATTCTAATAAAATATATTAGTAATTACCAATGAAACCTTCAGTATAAGCATGCACAAATATTCGCTGGCTTTACTTTGACGACAACAACATAACAGCATGATAATGATGATGATGATGATGATGATGATGATAATGATAATAATAATAATAATAACAACAATAATAATAATAATAATACCGGGCGAGTTGGCCGTGCGCGTAGAGGCGCGCGGCTGTGAGCTTGCATCCGGGAGATAGTAGGTTCGAATCCCACTATCGGCAGCCCTGAAAATGGTTTTCCGTGGTTTCCCATTTTCACACCAGGCAAATGCTGGGGCTGTACCTTAATTAAGGCCATGGCCGCTTCCTTCCAACTCCTAGGCCTCTCCTATCCCATCGTCGCCATAAGACCTATCTGTGTCGGCGCGACGTAAAACCCCTAGCAAAAAAAAAAAAATAATAATAATAATAACAATAATAATAATAATAATAATAATAATAATAATAATAATAATAATTGTACCGGGCGGTACACCTCTACACCGTTTATTTAAAAGTTGCGCCAGTTGAAACTCCTCTTCTGGAGGAAGGTTGAACTTTATCTATTCTATTAATTCTCTACTTTCTCAGAAGATGTCACCACGTGGAAAATTTTGAGTTTTTGAACTGTGTCACTTTTGATGTGTTTTTGTTTCGCTTGAAGTAAGAAGTGTGAACTTTCTCTTCTAGAGGACACTACTGAAGATCAACAATAGTGCGACCTAGTGCGGAGTCAAAGAACTATTTTGTTGGAGAAATTTTTATTTCAAAAGTTTGTTTCTTGTTAAATTTCTTTCTGTTATTGTTTAAGTTGGCTGTATACCCCTCTTGTTCCCCTTGTTTTGGATCTAGCCAACCCCGAATTTCCTTAATTAATTTTCCACCAATAATGTGTTTCTTCTTCACCTGGGTAGGGGTTTCTTTTCCCGAACCAATAAAGATTTTGTGGGAGGGTGTTTTCTTTCCCCTAACGCCTAGAATCTTCCGCGAGAGGATATAAACTGCTGATTTTGGGGTCTCCGGGCCACTTCTGTTCCATCTTTCAGTGTATTAAGTACATAGCAGGAGGCGGGAAGCGCCTCTTTCTTCTTCAGCCGTTCAACACCAGGTAATGGCCTATTAATAACTTCCTTTCTTGCTAGGTCGGCAGTTTAACACTCGCGGCGGGTTCGAAGCATTTCCATCATGTAACCTTTTCCTAAAATGTAATTACTCTTTTCATCTTTTTCTTGTAAAGCTACATATTGGGATAGAGAGTGCTAACCCTCTCGAGCTCCCACTCACATTTGTTTTGAGGTGAACTTATTTTCTCAAACTATTCTTCGTTTATGTAATGTAAAGTGTTCTTCTCTAAGTCACCTCTGTAGTATGGGATTAGCCCTTGCGTTAGTGGCCCAGAGCCAGATTAGGTTTTAAAAACAAGGTGTATTAGGAGTGCAAGTTCGCCTCCTCTCAAATTGTTATTTTAGAGGTCATGTAATCAACCTTCTTTTCATGTAATAGACCTCCGTAGTTTGGGTATTTTACCCCTGTAAATACGTCCTTAGAGGACAGCTTGAAGGTAGAGTTTGGTGTGGCCTTGTGATAGGCTTACAATTTTGAGAGCGGATCGCGCTTTGAAATTTGTTTCTGTATGCCTCGTGCAGGCTTTATGTGTAATGTTTGGAGCCAGTGCTCCTGGGAATGAATGGGGTTTTCTGCCCCTTGGCTAAAATTTTTTTTGGAGTAAGGCGGGGCTGATTGCCCAAGAGTTATGAAGTAAGGGCACTGAGCCCGAACCCAGTAATATTGTACCTACATTTTTTGCTACTCTGTACCTGTTATGATTGTTATCTCTTGTTTTTGAAAAGAAAATATAACCTAGTTAAATTTTAAATTAATTTTACCTTGCACGTTAATTTCGTAGCTTGAAACCCATTCACACCCGCACCTTCTTTCACCTCTACCTACCACGGATATCTCCGTAACAAGTGGTAGCAGAGCGTGGTTGAATGGGTCTCAATTTAGCCCCTTTTGACGGCTAAACATTGCTTTGATTCGAACTCTAACAATTTTCTCAGTTGCTGGAATTTTTTGAGTTTTTCAAAATTGTTCTGTCATCATGCCCGGCCCTCGCGATGTTCTCCTCCTTAACTACTTGCGCAAAGAGGAGTTGATATATGAGTTAACTATCAGAAACGTTCAATCTGGAGGCACGGTTGCAATAGACACTAACAAGCTTAGAGAGTCCCTTGATTTGCCCATTTCCATCCCCAATTTGGGAGAGAAAGAAATTGATGACTCTCTTTCCACGATTGTCAAGAATATTACTGGGCTAGCATCGGTAGTCAGCTTTTTTGATGAAAACGATCCATCTCCTAATCAAATTAAGCGTGTGCAAGGCAGGCTGTATCACTTTGCAAATAGAGTTAATGATCTATTGTCTCTAAAGGTGAATGACGTTCAGAGGAAGCAAGCTAATACGCTCCTTGAAACTATTTCTGAATTGTCTAATAAGGTCACTCAATTGCTAACCGGCGAAGCTCCTCCCAAAACTGATCAACCCGCCACGGTGAATGTAGGTAACGAGGAAGAGCCTCCTCAGGGAGAAGTCAATAGGATAACCGTTGCTGCTCAAACTATCTCTGCCCCATCGAACAACGAATCGGAACGCCGTGCGTCATTGAGTAACATCCGCTCTGAATTAACTTCTTTGCCCTTGAAACCTTTAACGACTATGTCACCTGGGTTCAGCAGCTTGCCTCATCCATTGGCAATGTTGCTTAGAGGTATCTCTAAGTTTTCCGTAAACACCACCAGTGACGTAATTTCATTTTTAAGATTTCTAGTGGAATTTCAGGATCATGCCCTTGTGTTTTCTCTTTCCCCATGTCAAATTTTGCAAATTATCTATCCTTATGCTATTGGTGTTCTATCTGACAAAATAGTTAGAGCCATTGCCGAGCAATCTTCTATTGAGGATTTCCATGCCCATTTGCTAGCTAACTTCATCCCGGCTAGGGCCAGGTCCTCCCTTATTCAGAAATACTATTATCGGGTACAGCGCTTGGATGAAAACCTGGCAGACTTCATCCAAGATATTAAGTTTTATACTAGGGTGTTTGCTCTCCACTTCCCTGAGGATCAGATCGTGCAAGCTATTGTCGAAGGGATTTCACCACCCTACAGGTCATATTTGTGTTTCGCGGCGTGCCCGCAAACCTTCTCTGAACTGGAAGCATTAGCCGTCTCTGCGGAAGGAGTTAGGTATGCCGATTCTTTGCGTGTGGCGAAAGAACCCCCGCCTTCCTTTAGTAACACTCGGCCTCCACCTCGCCGACCAGTCAATCCCCGTAAATGTTATGCTTGTGGGTCGCCTGACCATCTGCGGAATAAGTGTCCTCTGATCAAGTCAAGTGGGACAAGGAATGGAGCAGGGTCATCACAAGGCTGTTTTAAGTGTGGGGCCTTCTCACATATCGCCAAGAATTGCCCAAACTCAAATAGCACCCCCTCCTGCTCAACTTCTGGTGCAAATTCCAGCTATGCCAATAATAAAAAGTGACTAGTGGCGTCGGCTGAGCCGACTAATCCATATTCCCGAGACTCAGCCCCTAGTAAACAGGTTGTAAATGCAGAGAACGACCAGCCTTCAAATTCATCTTTTGAATGCCCTAAAGAGTGTCTTAGGATTGCGGCGGATACCCCCGCACCTGTTCCTTTTCTTAAGATTGAGTTAAATAACGAGCCTATAACAGCTCTCTTAGATTCAGGCAGTGTTTGTTCCATTATTTCGGCTGATTGGTATTCTAAATTGAAATCTGTTTGTAAACTCCCTGACTATGTCTCTTCTCCTGTTCAATACGTTTCGGCTAATTCATCTCCATTAGAAATTCTAGGTTCCTTACTGGTCAAAATTCGTGTTTTTAAGTTTACATGGAAAGTTAAATTGTTTGTGGCCAAGCAATTGTCTTGCCCCATTATATTGGGAGCTGACTTTATTTCTCACACTGGTCTTGTGCTCGATCTCCAGAGTAGGTCGTGCACATTCAAATTTGCGTCCAATGGTAGAATTCCCTTGTTAAAGTGTAATTCTGTATCATGTTCATCTATTTCGCCTACCCAGGATGAGATGTTGTTAGACCTTAGACATCTACCTGAGGAGCAGGCTGATAGTATTCGCAAACTGTGTCAGTCGTTTCCCGAGGTGTTCTCTGATACTCTTGGTGTTACTGACCTTATTGAATACAAAATTGAGGTCACGGACTCGATTCCTGTCCGTTTTCCACCGTATAGGCTATCTCCACCTAAAATGAAGGCTCTGAAAGAAATCATCGATCAGATGTTGAAGGATGGTATTATTAGGCCCTCTAAGTCAGCGTATTCTTCGCCTATTTTTCTAGTCCCGAAACCCCAAGGAGGCTTCAGGCCTGTCATTGATTACAGGGCTCTCAATCGGAAGGTGGTGTTGCAATCTGTGCCCCTTCCCGACCTTCATTCTTGCTTTTCATGGTTTCGTAAGGCCAAGTTCTTCACCATCTTGGACTTGAATCAGGCCTATAATCAAATTCCCCTTGCCGAGGAGTCTAAACATCTTACAGCGTTTGCCACGGACTGGAACTTATACGAATACAACCGCGTGCCTTTCGGGCTCCCCACGGGGGCAGCTGTGCTCACTAGGCTACTAGATAGGGTCTTCTCCGACATCAAATTTGAGTACTTATATCACTACTTGGATGATGTCGTCGTATTTTCCGAGACTTTTGAAGAACATCTAGATCATCTGCGAGAAGTTCTGAATCGCCTTCGTAAGGCTGGGTTAACTGTCAAGTTGTCCAAGGTTGCCTTTGCTAAGCCCTCTATGTCATTCCTAGGGCATATTGTGTCACCCGATGGGGTAGCTGTCGATCATTCTAGAACACAGGCCATCCGTGATTTTAAACCTCCTAAGGACATCAAAGGTATCGCTAGATTCATTGGTATGGTGAATTTCTTCAGGAAGTTTATTCCTAACTTCGCTAATAGAGCGGCGCCCTTAAACCTTCTTCGTAGGAAAGGCATCAAATTCGAGTGGGGACCTTTTCAACAAGCCGCTTTCGAAGATCTTAAATTAGCTCTCTGTAATGCCCCTGTACTTGCTATGCCTGATTTCTCGAAGAAATTCATCGTCCAAACGGACGCGTCGTCGTCAGCTGTAGCTGCAGTCCTTCTTCAAGAGACTGAACTAGGGAGGCGTCCCATCGCCTATGCATCTAGGACTCTATCGGTTCAAGAAGCCAAGTATTCCATCTATGAGCTCGAAGGGTTGGCAGTCTTATTCGCCTTAGAAAAGTTCCGTCTCTATCTGGAACATGTCAAATTCGACCTGGAGACAGATAATCAAGCCTTAAGCTGGGTCTTAGGTAGGCCGCGTCGTACTGGTCGTATAGCCCGTTGGGCCATCCGTATTTCTGCCTTCCAATTTGATGTACGACATATCAGAGGTACCGAAAATGCTGTTGCTGATGGACTCAGCCGTATGTTTCATAACGACGTCGAAACCCACGAACCGGTCGATAGTTCATCACCTTCCGAGTCCATACTCTCTGATGTTAATGCCATCTTAACAGATGCTCCCATGCTTTTTAGGGATATTGAGAAATACCAACGTGAAGATCCGATGCTGGCTCCTATAATGAAAACCCTTTCTTCTGGGGAACATGCTGTCCCTTATGTTCTGAGGAATGGTGTTCTATGTTGCCCTTCGAGGCATGATAAGTTGATGAAAGTTGTTGTTCCAGCGGTTCTTGTACCTATGATTTTCAAATACTATCATGAGACCCCATTGGGGGGGCATCTTGGAATCTTTAAAACTCGTGAAAAGATTCGTGAAATGTTCATATGGAAAGGTATGGACGGTGAAATTCGGGAACTCGTAAAAGCTTGTAAATCTTGTTTGATCAGTAAACCCACCATGTCCACTAAAGTAGGCCTTTTGTCTTCTCATCAAGCGTCGCGCCCCATGGAACGCCTGTATATTGATTATGTGGGACCCTTCCCCCAGTCAAAGGGCAATGCCAACAAGTTCATCTTTGTGTGTGTAGATGGTTTTACAAGATTTTCCTGGTTATTTCCGACTAAGCTGGCTACCGCTCAGTCAACCATTACTTGCTTAAATTCTATTTTTGCTTCTTTTGGTCCGTGTCAATATATTGTATCTGATAATGCTAAGGCGTTCACATCAAATTTATTTCGTAAATTCTGTTTTGACTTGTCCATCTCTCATGTAACTACTTCTGCTTATTACCCTCAACCTTCTCTGGCTGAACGGGTTAACCGTAATCTCAGGTCCGCACTCATTGCCTATCATCATGAAGATCCTTCCAGGTGGGACACGTCCCTGCATTGGATAGCTTTTGCTTTGAATTCGGCGGTTCATGAATCTCACAAGTTTACTCCAGCTTCCTTGATGTTCAAGTTTGTTCCCAACTCGCCGCTCTCTAACCTCTGGTCTTTGAATGACATTCTACCCGAGACAATAGATCCGGATAACATTAAAGATCTTTGGAAGAAGGCTAAAGCCAATCTTAAAGTGTCTCATGAAAAGGTTAGGGAAAGGTATGATCGTGGACGGAGACCCACCACTTTGAAGGTAGGTGACCAGGTTATGGTCAAAAATTTTGTTCCCGCGGGCAAGCTTGCCCCCAGATTTCATGGGCCTTGTATCATTCTCGATTTTCTTACGCCGGTTACCTTATTGCTAAGTAATCCAGCCACCGAGAGGATATTTAGAGTTCACCTGTCCCAGGTGAAAC
This sequence comes from Anabrus simplex, assembly GCF_040414725.1. NCBI lineage: Eukaryota > Metazoa > Arthropoda > Insecta > Orthoptera > Tettigoniidae > Anabrus > Anabrus simplex. The sequence continues at coordinate 17,077,972 of NC_090265.1, read as the reverse complement.
CGGTGTAATTTCTGTGTTAACTTGCTTCATATTATTTTGAAAGGATATGAAGGTTATATTTTTTTTTTGAGTTTCACTTTTAAGGCATTCTGCCCCTTCTGTAATATTTTGGTTTTAGATGTAAGCCTTGTGTAAAACCTGCCCCGACCCGTTAAACTGCCATCCTGTTCTTGCCACGGCCATTACCACGCTCCCGTCTCCTGCTTCACCTTACACTGCGGCTTCATAATAGTAAATGCCATGGATATCTACACGCCGCTGGCCCCTCAACCTCTCCACAAGCCTGTACCCTCAAAGAAGATGATAGTCCAACACAATTCTGCCGCCTAGCTTTAATGTTTCAGCGCCCCCGCAGCCGCGCAGCGCCGTGCAGATCTGGGGAGGGGATGGGCCCCCTCCTCTCCAGCGAAGACGACATGTGCACGGCGAACCGGAGCTCTCCTCCCGGCCAAGGCTGATGTGCGGCGCACGACCTACTACATGCCCGCAGCCTGTATCTGTTCACCGCGGGCGCGGCGGACTTCAACACCTCTGCTCCCCTCATAGTGCGGGCGAGCGGTATCTCAGGGTACTTAAGGGGTCCGAGCGGCCTCCTTTTGGACGCAAGCTGCAACGGCCGGTCCGGCCATCCAACTTCATCAACATCAACTACATGGACAGTTACTATAAGAGATAACTACATTTGGGAATTTAACAACAATATTTGGTGGACATTGCAAAACTTTTCTTCACTTTTAAGCATTAAAGGTTTATCTTCAGAAATTCAACTACTACAAACAGAAAGACTTTACTGCACCTGCAACAACAAAATTTTGAAATTGAAACCAACCAAATTACTAAAATCTTATAAATGCTTCCGCAATTAATCTTAATATCAACATCAAAACTTGGACCTTATTTTGGAAACAAGTTTATGTTCTTCTGTGTTACCCCTTGGAGGAACTTTTGGGGGGGGAGGTCTGTACCGGGCGGTACACCTCTACACCGTTTATTTAAAAGTTGCGCCAGTTGAAACTCCTCTTCTGGAGGAAGGTTGAACTTTATCTATTCTATTAATTCTCTACTTTCTCAGAAGATGTCACCACGTGGAAAATTTTGAGTTTTTGAACTGTGTCACTTTTGATGTGTTTTTGTTTCGCTTGAAGTAAGAAGTGTGAACTTTCTCTTCTAGAGGACACTACTGAAGATCAACAATAGTGCGACCTAGTGCGGAGTCAAAGAACTATTTTGTTGGAGAAATTTTTATTTCAAAAGTTTGTTTCTTGTTAAATTTCTTTCTGTTATTGTTTAAGTTGGCTGTATACCCCTCTTGTTCCCCTTGTTTTGGATCTAGCCAACCCCGAATTTCCTTAATTAATTTTCCACCAATAATGTGTTTCTTCTTCATCTGGGTAGGGGTTTCTTTTCCCGAACCAATAAAGATTTTGTGGGAGGGTGTTTTCTTTCCCCTAACGCCTAGAATCTTCCGCGAGAGGATATAAACTGCTGATTTTGGGGTCTCCGGGCCACTTCTGTTCCATCTTTCAGTGTATTAAGTACATAGCAGGAGGCGGGAAGCGCCTCTTTCTTCTTCAGCCGTTCAACACCAGGTAATGGCCTATTAATAACTTCCTTTCTTGCTAGGTCGGCAGTTTAACACTCGCGGCGGGTTCGAAGCATTTCCATCATGTAACCTTTTCCTAAAATGTAATTACTCTTTTCATCTTTTTCTTGTAAAGCTACATATTGGGATAGAGAGTGCTAACCCTCTCGAGCTCCCACTCACATTTGTTTTGAGGTGAACTTATTTTCTCAAACTATTCTTCGTTTATGTAATGTAAAGTGTTCTTCTCTAAGTCACCTCTGTAGTATGGGATTAGCCCTTGCGTTAGTGGCCCAGAGCCAGATTAGGTTTTAAAAACAAGGTGTATTAGGAGTGCAAGTTCGCCTCCTCTCAAATTGTTATTTTAGAGGTCATGTAATCAACCTTCTTTTCATGTAATAGACCTCCGTAGTTTGGGTATTTTACCCCTGTAAATACGTCCTTAGAGGACAGCTTGAAGGTAGAGTTTGGTGTGGCCTTGTGATAGGCTTACAATTTTGAGAGCGGATCGCGCTTTGAAATTTGTTTCTGTATGCCTCGTGCAGGCTTTATGTGTAATGTTTGGAGCCAGTGCTCCTGGGAATGAATGGGGTTTTCTGCCCCTTGGCTAAAATTTTTTTTGGAGTAAGGCGGGGCTGATTGCCCAAGAGTTATGAAGTAAGGGCACTGAGCCCGAACCCAGTAATATTGTACCTACATTTTTTGCTACTCTGTACCTGTTATGATTGTTATCTCTTGTTTTTGAAAAGAAAATATAACCTAGTTAAATTTTAAATTAATTTTACCTTGCACGTTAATTTCGTAGCTTGAAACCCATTCACACCCGCACCTTCTTTCACCTCTACCTACCACGGATATCTCCGTAACAATAATAATAATAATAATAACAACAACAACAATCTTCAGTGTCACGCATGCACACGCACTGTATGGGATATCCTTGCACTAATGCACTTTAACTGAAAACATGGAACTTATGTTCAGAACTGATTTACACACCTATCAAAAGCCAGAATTAAAAGTTTACTTTGTATCAAAAACCAGCATTCCCACCTGATGTAAGAGAGGAATCCAGTGACTGTTGTCTGTGTGGGCTGGTTCCTCTGATGAAAGATGTAGTACACACTCGCTGCTGTCATCCACACTATGGTGTTGGTTGTGGTACTGGGGGTAAAGAAAAATTCCCAATGTCAGGATCTGTTTTTGTAAGGTTGGTTGCGGTGTGATTTGTAATAGATGACATCCTTGAAAAAGTCCATCTCCATACATCTGCGGATCTGGTGCAGCATGTGATGCGATGATAGAGGGTATCAGTTTGTGTGCAGTATTAGCAGACACTGGTGTCGGCTCGCCTGTGTCGATATAGTTTGTCCCGAGTTGGGTGTATTTCATTAAATCCTGTGCACCCGTAAGCGGACTGACACGCGCTCGAGCGGCTGGGCCAGGACTCCTCAAGCAGCCTGATACGCCGGGGTGCAAGGTCGCATATTAGAGACCTTTGTGACATCTGTTGGCCTTTTTTCAGAAACATTTCTAATTGAAATCTGTTCTTGGTGTCTCAAAGTGTCACCAGAGTGCTCTGGTATACTTCTTAGGCAAAGAGAATTGATTAAAATGTTGGTCGAGAAACCTGTATTCTGTTGTTGACAAGATGGCTGAGAAGGAAGTTCCTTGCTCGCGCGATATGCTCAATAATAGCGAAATTCAAAGCATACTTGATGTTTTAGGCTCCGATTTCAGCAGTGATAGTGAGGAAGAAGTTATTAGTGATCCTGTGCATGAATGAACACGAAGTGTATCACCAGATATCTTTCGCGTAGTAATACCGTAGACATGAAATGCCGAATGAACTTTATCCTGCCCCTCAAGATCTGATTATGACCTGCCGGATTTTAGTCTATGATCTTGGTACCTGGATGTGAACACTTTACCATTGATCCTCAGACTGAATAATAATAATAATAATAATAATAATAATAATAATAATAATAATAATAATAATAATAATAATAATAATAATAATAATAATAATAATACCCGTGTGGGGATTTACCGGTTACCTCCATCGGGCGCGTCACATTGGAATTGGGGAAGCTCGCTGGCTCTGCCGCCAGCAGAGTCAGAGGATAGTAGGGAAATAAAATACCACCGTGAAAAAAAGAACTGGTCCCTTGCCAGGGTTACGGCGAAGACTGGTAAATGACCAGAAGCCAGAAAACATCTTGAGGCAACCTCTAGGGCTAACAACTCTAGTTGTAAAAGGATGGGTACCCGCCCAAAGCAAAGTCAAGTCAAAAAGCATGATGGCACAACATTTCAAGAAACATACCCCAGGGGGTAAATCTTCGGATAAATCCCTCGTCGTGAATGCCACGGCGCACGAGTCTCGTTCGGATTCTGGGAGAGACTCGACATCATGCAAGAGATGAGTCGGAGCATCTCGGTGCACCCCGAAGAGTCAAAAACTCAGGCCAAAATCTAAAACCTTTCTAGCAACTTTCAACATAAATTCACTTACACAAACCGGCAAGCTGAAAACCCTCACCAAAGCTCTTCACTCTTCTTGCCGGGGATGGTTGCCCAGTTGTACTCCCTCATAAAACAATAATCGCCACCACTATCATTACCCATGTGTGGGGGCGTTACAATATGTCTGCAATATTTCCTGCCTGTTATAAAAGGTGATTGAAAGGGGACCCAAGGGGCTCTCAATTTGGCAGTCAGAAGTTCATAGCTGAGTTTGTTATTTCTTCCAATTACTCTTACCAGGCTTCTCAATTTTGGCTTTCCCGTCTGACGTACTGTGGTCAACATTCTGATGAACCTGACGGCATTAGGTTTGTGAGATGTAGGGAGGTTTTCATTTTTATGCTCTTTGTGTCCCTTACTTACATTCTTTGAAGCATCGGACTCTTCCTTTTTTCCTCTGATACGTGTTAAGAGAGGACGGTTGCCCAGTTATACTCCCTCTTAAAACTATAAATCACCACCACAGTCACCTCAGTCATAATATATACTGATGTATATAAGAAATTAGTGAGGGGAACCTTACGCGTACAGTATGCATCCTCAGGTGGTAGAAAGGTGGCCCCTGTACTAAAAGTTTGTACATACCTTCACAAGATGATCTAGTATGATTTTTTTTACTTGCCATGACTATTCATTATATCACTCTGCGCCACTTGTACCCGTGAACCAACAGGTAGCCCTACTCCTGGGGACTTTATAATGCTGGAACACCCTCTCTCCAAGAAAAATAGATATAGAGAGTGCAAGCTCAGGGTACAGATCAAAGACCTCAACCGCATCCATGCTGGAGGAGATGGATTTTGGTACAGTGTAGCTGGCGGAAGAAGCGACCCTTTACTCTTAGTCCTGAGTACAAGATATCTGTCCCCCTGGAGGCAGTGTCTGATCCGGAGTGAACGGCTGCCAACAGCATCTGTACTTCATGTTAGTGGTGACTTTAATTTAATTTTTGTGTGGCTATTTCTAACCGGGTGCAGCCCTTGTAAGGCAGTCCCTCCGATGAGGGTGGGCGGCATCTGCGACGTGTAGGTATCGGCGTGTTATTGTGGTGGAGGATAGTGTTATGTGTGGTGTGTGAGTTGCAGGGATGTTGGGGACAGCACAAACACCCAGCCCTGAGCCATTGGAATTAACCAATGTAGGTTAAAATCCCCGACTCGGCCAGGAATCAAACCTGGAACCCTCTAAACCAAAGGCCAGTACACTGACCAGCCAACGAGTCGGACAGTGGTGACTGATTTCTTATCAGATGTCAGGCTGGAGTGACAGGCCAATCGGTTAATCTTTGTTTCAAACAAATGCCATAGCTAAACACCAGTTGTTGAGATGAGAGTGTATTGAAAAACAGTGAGCCACTCGCAAAAGTACAGGTCTCACAGAGAGTTCTCTATTTAATACCAGTACAGACCAAGCATCAATGTCTTAGCCACCAACAAAATGGAGTAAGATCAGACAGGGGTAATCCATACCTTCTGCTAGGCAGTCCTCTTCCACCACGGCAGAGCAGAAAGACTTCCCCACCTATGGTTTCCAGCCCTCCTTCCAAACCCTAGAACAAAGAGCAGGACAAGAGGAAGCCCCAGTGCTGTGGTAAAAAGTTAGTGAAGAAGGCTTCTCTAACCTGAATGGGGGTCACCACATCCCTGAAGAAATCCAGCAAACCATCTGCTGGCTCTCCTCTAGGGAGTACAGAAATGGTAAGAGCGACAGAACCCTACGCTCTCTTGTTTGATCCCTTTCTGAGGAACCCATTTCTTCCAGGAAGAATACCCACCATTCCAAATCAGAGAGTTCACCATATATGGACTGCTCAGCTGCCAAGTCACCCTCTTCTGAGGAGACAATGGAAAATGAACCACCATCATAGATGGTGAAAATGACAATGCTGGCAGATGAAAGGAGGACAAACAATTGTCGTGCTACACAGTGGTACTGTTATACTATCTGAGTTGCGTCAAGTGATATCTGTCCTTCCGGTCAATGTAGCCTGTCTATGGGAATCTCGTTTGAAATTGGACACGACACGACTGTCTGAGGATAGGAGAATGTTGAGAGGTATCGGACAATTTAACTTTCTGCCATAATTTTTTAATGCAAAATCATGTAACTTAATGCATTTTATAGGCATCTATATTCTTATATTAATGTACTTACTTGAATATATTAAATCATAATTAAAAACACGGACAATATTAACGAATTATGAAGTCATTACACTCTTGTATGTTTGAAAAATGAAGTGTAGTATCGGTCGGTCAATCGTTTTAACAAAAAGGGATTTTTCACATTCAAAATACTAACAAATTAACGTTTAGCCATTCTGCAAATATCACACTTGTAAAATAATGCTTCTCCTTCAAGATTTGCACAGTTTTCCTCTACAAACACTACACTGAATGCAATCTTCATTGAAGCTCTTTCCACACATGTTGCAGTCAGGTTTTCCATAATTTCCTTCAGTGTCTTCAGTGAATGCAAGGGTTCTTTTTTGCAATTTTAAGGATTTTTTTGGTGACTTTGCCCTTTCTCTTCTCTTGTTCAGACAAACGAGCTCATTTCTCCTCCAGTTGGTATTTATATGGGGTGGAAGTCAAAACTTCGCTCTGCTTACAATGTTTCCTTGATCTAATTTCTCCTTTGCAGTGCCAGGAAGGGGTGAGATTTTCTCCAGTAGCACCTGGGATGTGGAGGGCTCGCTGTTGATTTCTTAAACTTCAAGTTATGGGGATGGTTGTGCAATTGGTGATGCTACTTGTCTTGAGGTTGATGGGAAATCTTGATCTGAAGGTAGAAGTGAAGTTTGAGGCAGTGGAAAAGAAGGTTCTACAATAGAAGCCATTGGAGGTTCAGAGAAGGATGATTGAAAATCCAAGTCCATGAAAATATTACAGTTGAAGGGGTAGATTGCTGCACAGGCAGAAGCAGAGTGATCTAGCTCTATTCGGCACACTCTGGTCAATGCAAAGTTTACAAATCCAGCAATATTCCTAAAACCAATTTTTTTGGGGATACTTTCTCATCCATAATGAGCATGCCTCTTTGTAGGCATCCTGTCAAGTGGCTGCAATTTGTGTGTCATGTGGGGTGGTAGGCTCAGCATATGGACATGATTCTTCTTTGCATACACAATGACATCCAAATTCTTATGGCTAGCATGCCCATCTATTGTCAACAGAACAGGATATTGTCCTGAAGGATTTACCCTCTCAACCAAAGTCTGCATCCATTTCAGGAAGCCTCCTTTGGTAATCCACCTGCTTGGTTGTCCACAAAAAATGCTACCTACTGGTGTATCATTTTTCAAATCATTGTCTACTCTTATCTTTGGGAAGACGAATAGTGGAGGAATGAACTGATCTCCAGAGGCATTGGTTGAAAGTAAAACAGTGATGTTCCTTCCCCTGTTTCCTACCTGTTTCTTACCCCTGACTGACAAAACCTTTGACTGATTTGTATGCACACAAGATACTCCAGTCTCATCAGCATTGAAGATTCTTGATGGATTAAACAAATATTTTGTCAAACGATCATTTAATTTATCAACCAATTTGTCCACTTGCTCCTTGTTGAAGCCTACTGCTCGCTGCAAGCTGGTAGACTCAGCTGTGCTCGAACTGAGGTCCTGGTGCCTCTTCATAAAATCATAATAAAAGTACTTTCCTGCCATCATTTTAGTTTTATTAAACCTGTGTTCAACTCTCAATTCCTCAGCAAACTGATACACAAGTTTTAAAAATTCAGTTTTATTGAGTGGCATGAGCTGGCTGTCTAGGGTCATTCTCTTGTTCATCTGAGAACATTCTCTGATAAATCCCACTGTTCGCCGTACTCACTTTCATTGAAATCTCTTTACCAGCACCAAGAACTTTAATTCTATCACCTAACATGCTTTTTGGAACAGAGAAATGTTGACTGGCCTCTCTGTACTCATTTTATTGTCCGGGACACTATTCGTGGCTAATATCATATTGCCTTCTTCCCATTGTCCTAGTATCTTCCCCCTGTTTACCTAAAACAAAGGATAGTACCATCAGTAACCTGGACAGAACTGCAACCTATGATGTCCTATATCGCATGCCAGTTTCATGTCTGGTACCACCCGAATGACTCCCTTAAGAAACAATGGGAACTGAAAGAGAATGTTAGAAAAGAAACTGATTCTAAACCACAATATTACAGAGTAAGGAATACTGTTTTCAAATCAATCACTACTGATCTGCATTTAGGGCAGTCGCCCAGGTGGCAGATTCCCTATCTGTTGTTTTCCTAGCCTTTTCTTAAATGACTGCAAAGAAATTGGAAATTTATTGAACATCTCCCTTGGTAAGTTATTCCAATCCCTAACTCCCCTTCCTATAAACGAATATTTGCCCCAATTTGTCCTCTTGAATTCCACCCTTCATATTGTGATCTTTCCTACTTTTAAAGACACCATTCAAACTTATTCGTCTACTGATGTCCTCCCATGCCATCTCTCCACTGACAGCTTGGAACATACCACTTAGTCGAGCAGCTCGTCTCCTTTCTCCCAAGTCTTCCCAGCCCAAATTTCGCAACATTTTTGTAACGCTAGGTACTCTTTTGTCGGAAATCGCCCAGAACAAATCATGCTGCTTTTCTTTGAATTTTTCCAGTTCCTGAATCAAGTAATCCTGGTAAGGGTCCCATACACTGGAACCATACTCAAGTTGAGGTCTCACCAGAGACAAATATGCTCTCTCCTTTACATCCTTACTACAACCCCTAAATACTCTCATAACCATGTGCAGAGATCTGTACCCTTTATTTACAATCATATTTATGTGATTTCCCCAATGAAGATCTTTCCTTATATTTATACCTAGGTATTTACAATGATCCCCAAAGGGAACTTTCACCCCATCAACGCAATAATTAAAACTGAGAGGACTTTTCCTATCTGTGAAACTCACAACCTGACTTTTATCCCCGTTTATCATCATACCATTGCCTACTGTCCATCTCACAATATTATCGAGGTCATTTTGCAGTTGCTCACAATCTTGTAACTTATTTATTACTCTGAACAGAATAACATCATCTGCGAAAAGCCTTATCTCTGATTCCACTTCTTTACACATATCATTGATATATATATAAGAAAACATAAAGGTCCAATAATACTGCCTTGAGGAATTCCCCTCTCAATTTTTATAGGGACAGATAAAGCTTCACCTACTCTAATTCTCTGAGTTCTATTTTCTAGAAACAGAGCCACCCATTCAGTCACTCTTTTGTCAAGTCCAATTGCACTCATTTTTGCCAGTAGTCTCCCATGATCTACCCTATCAAATGCCTTGGATAAGTCAATAAGTAGATAAGCCAAAAATCACACAAAGAGCAAAAATACAACACCACTCATAAATGACTCTGCCTCTTGACTGAATAGGATGTTCCCACCCTTTAAACATGCAGGCAGACCTGTGAGTAACTATATAAGTGGGCCGGCGCACAATGTTGGTCACACTGCAATGGCGCAAGAAGCGACGTTGCCGCCGCAACAACAGCTGATTGTATGACACGTGAGTTTTTAAAAACATAGAAGAAATTCTTTTAATGTCATCACAATGGTACACCATACAAATGAAATCGGCCGACAAAAATCAAATTTTAAAAACACCGATTAAGTTTACAATAAAATATTTCATCACACAAAATTATACGAGATACATATACTACAAAGTTCTTATTATCGCGATGTTAGAAAATACGGAATAAATCGGCCGACAAGAATCTCACTTTAAATACACCAATAAATGTTAGAATAATATACGCTGGTGCTAAAACAAAAGGTTTCAAGTAAAATCCATAAAATTTACGAAAATTCAGAAACCTTATTTTCATACCTGTTGCATACAGGGCTCAATACCCTCCAGATCACTGCTATCACTACCATCGCCTTCGTTGTTATTGTAATCGTCGTCTAGGCAGATCATCAACTCCTGACAGTTACTGTTGATGCCATGTATCGCCATTGCCGAGTTAATGAATGTTGCGACATGGTTAACTTTCTTCCTCCACAATGCCACATCCATTTGAGCAATACTCTCCCAGAACAGTCCTTCCACTTCAGTGCGTTCGTAATGTTTTACTTCACCCCATACTGTACCGGAATCAACTCAATGAGGTTGAAGCATATACATATAAAACCAAACCCCATGGTGCAACAGCCCCGCAGGGCCATGGCCTACCAAGCGACCGCTGCTCAGCCCGAAGACCTGCAGATTACAAAGTGTCATGTGGTGAGCACGACGGATCCTCTTGGCCGTTATTCTTGGCTTTTGAGACTGGCGCCGCCTTGTCACCATCAGATAGCTCCTCAATTTTAATCACGTAGGCTGCGTGGATCTCGAACCAGCCCTCAGATGAAGGTCAAAATCCCCGACCTGGCTGGGAATCGAACCCGGGGCCTCCGGGTAAGAGGCAGGCACGCTATCCCTACACCATGGGGCCGACACTCATACACATATGCGCTGGGATATTTCTTTCCTGCAGCCATTCCACTAACAGTTCTTTATGGGTGATGGAAGTAGGGGTTTTGTCCATTATTACGGAGTGGTAAGGTGCATTGTCCATAACAATGATAGAAGGGACTTTGCGCTGTAATAATTGTACACGTGTCTTCATATTGCATCAGCCTAGAAAAAATTAATTCCTGTTACAGGAGATAGTTTAATTCATTTCTTTCCCGGAGTGCTGCGAAAAAAGTCCCTATTATCAACCCCGTTTCCACTACTGCTATGTTCCCCAGTCCCTTTGTCCTTCTGTTATTGGGGGTGAACATCTGTCTGAATAGCAGTACGCTCTGAAAGACCTAAAGTTTGACATATGCGTTCCACAACTTGATCTGCAGGAACAGAGAGATGGCTATATAAGCGTACAAATTTATATAAGCGTACGAATTTTCTCTCCCTCTCGTAAAACTCGCGAGTTCTCCACACTAATCTCTGACTATTAAGGGCCACTTCAAGGCACAAAGGATTATCTCTTTGCGGTTCATAAGTATGTTGTTGTTTCCATGACATTGCACTACATTCATTAAAATAAAATTTCATAATTATCTCACAAAGAAAACAAAACTTTCACAAACGTGCAAATCACACTTGACCACGTGCTAGCAATGACAGACAAAATGGCAACACTTCATTATGTTAGTCAAGATAGATATAGATGGCACCACTATACTACCCATATTGCCAACAACAATCAACTGAAAATAGTTTGTATTTATTTTGTTGCTCGCTTAAACTTGTTCATCTGAGAACATTCTCTGATAAATCCCACTGTTCGCCGTACTCACTTTCATTGAAATCTCTTTACCAGCACCAAGAACTTTAATTCTATCACCTAACATGCTTTTTGGAACAGAGAAATGTTGACTGGCCTCTCTGTACTCATTTTATTGTCCGGGACACTATTCGTGGCTAATATCATATTGCCTTCTTCCCATTGTCCTAGTATCTTCCCCCTGTTTACCTAAAACAAAGGATAGTACCATCAGTAACCTGGACAGAACTGCAACCTATGATGTCCTATATCGCATGCCAGTTTCATGTCTGGTACCACCCGAATGACTCCCTTAAGAAACAATGGGAACTGAAAGAGAATGTTCGAAAAGAAACTGATTCTAAACCATGATATTACAGAGTAAGGAATACTGTTCTTGCCAGTGTACTTAAAATTCAATACAACTTGCCCCTTTTTCCTGCTACTTCTTGGTAAAAATAAATCCGTACCTGCCAAAAATCACACAAAGAGCAAAAATACAAAACCACTCATAAATGACCCTGCCTCTTGACTGAATAGGATGTTCCCACCCTTTAAACATGCGGGCAGACCTGTGAGTAACTATATAAGTGGGCCGGCGTAAGGTTGCACATGACAGCTGCGCACAATGTTGGTCACACTGCAATGGCGCGAGAAGCGATGTTGCCGCCGCAACAACAGCTGATTGTACGACACGTGAGTTTTTAAAAACATGGAAGAAATTCTTTTAATGTCATCGCAGTGGTATGGATGTTAGGAAAAACTTAAAACGGTCCACCTTTTCAATACAAAAATGTTATTGAAAAGGTGGACCGTTTTAAGTTTTTCCTAACATCCTTTCTCAGTTCAATACAGACAAAATGAAATTCCTATGTTTAAATCGCAGTGGTACACAATACAAATGAAATCGGCTGACAAAAATCAAATTTTAAACACACCGATTAAGTTTGCGATAAAATATTTCATCACACAAAATGATACGAGATACATATACTATGAAGTTTAAAAAATATTATAAAGGCTCATATTTGTGTAAGCAAATAAAATATTATAAGTACTATACGGAATGAAATTCAAATTAACATGAATAAAATGCGTAACTGTATCCGACATAAAAAGTAGTAGATTGGTGATTCTGTTCGACGGGTGACATTCTTAATTTCATTTTTGTAGTGGTGCCAACATGAATTACAACTGTCAAGTGCAATCTTGTGCCGGCCCACCAGGTTCCACACGTGCTACTAACAAAGACATCTGTGATTGCTCGACACCAGCCGCTATCCAAAACTTCCCAATCCTCCCCTATAGACTTTGTTCTAAAGACAGAATTGCTGTGAATGGTGGGGCAACTAGAGGCATTTATACCCTAGTCCATCAAACATCTTCAGTGAAGAAGTGCCGCTATCAACTCAGCTGGATGCATCTGAGTTTGCACTCGTTGCCAGTTATTACAGTGGTGTGCAATGTATACTTTCCACCAAATTACGATGTAAACATACAAGAACTCCAAGATCTGATTGCTCAGTTGCCTCTTCCTTTCCTTTTTCTGGGAGACGTGAATCAAATACAGTCCGAGTTTTCAAAATGTGCAGTGATGGCCGATAGTTTGCTGGGGGTCTGTTGACGAATGTGTTAGTTCCATTAAAACTGGAATTCTGGCTGCTGCAGAGGAAGCAATACCATCCTCACATGTTATCCTTCGCTGGAAGCAAGTCCCATGTTAGACAGATGAAATTGCAGCAGCCATACTAGACTGTTGGGAGGTTTTCAAGCCCTATTGTTGGTATACTATGTTGGCCACTCATAATAAATTTAAGCATTTGCATGGCTAAGGCCCTTTTTTAATTCTAGAGGGTAAGGAAGCTAATTGGGAGAAGTGTGTGTCTTCCATGATGGCACGTACTCCATTGTAAGTGTGGATGAAGCTCCCCTGTATTATTAGAATACTGTACAGAACGTGACTTCAGTACCCGGAATCTCTATTAATGGAGATATAGTTATGATTCCTCTCATTGCGTATTGCATCGAATGTTGCAGATACGTCAACTCTGGGAAATATGACCCTGCATTTCTGCCTATGAAGTGTGAGACAGAGGCTCATCATTTCTCTTTCGCCTCTGGCACTTTGTATTCCTATAATGTGCCATTCACAGAGTGGGAATTGTAGAGTACACTTGCGCTGTGCAGGGACATGGGTCCTGGGCCTGACGAAATCTATAATAAAATTCTCAGACATTTGAGTGACCGATGTCTCAGTGATATCCTCATTCTATTCAACAGAATATGGAATGAGGTTCCATGTCAATAGCATGAGGGAGTTTTAATACCAATTCCCAAGCCGGATAAAGATCTAAAGCGTCTGAATAGTTCTAGGCTAGTATGCGTTACAAATGGCCACTGTAAGCTATTTGAAAGGGTGATAAACTAACGACTTGTTTGGGCCTTGGTAAAAAGTACTCCCAACTACCAGTGCGTTTTCACTCTCATTGGACTGTCACTGATCATCTCGTTAAACTGAGGAGTGCCATTCAGAAGGCCTTTCTTTGGAAGGAGCTTTTAATCACTGTTTTCTTTGACCTGGAAAAGGCTTACGATACTTCCTGGCAGGACGGGATTATCTTCGTGCTACACCAGTGGGGATTTGCCAATGTTTATTGAGAACTTCACATCCCTCTGGCTCTTTTGAGTCAATGTAGGGAATGCATATTCTGATTATTACATTCAGGAAAGTGGAATCTGTATTGAGTTTCACACTGGTCGCAGTTGCCATCAATGACATAGTTGTAGCTGCTGTGCTTGCAGTAATTTCATTGCTGTATGTAGATGATTTAGCTCTACATTACAGCTCTGAAAGGATGGCGGTTGCTGAGAGACAGCTACAGCAAACTATTAACAGTCAGTAGATGGGCCCTGCAACGTGTTTTTCAATTTCCAGCAGCAAAAACATTAGGCTGAATCAGAGCTCCGCCTGCAAAACAGTATCCTACCATTTGCAGATTTCTGGGACTCAGTTTTGATAAAAGCCTTATCTGTCATTTGAAGGCTACCTGCATGAAGAGACTTAACATGCGTAAGTTTCTCAGTGGCTGCTCATAGGGGGCTGACCGTGCTTTGCTGCTACTTTTTTACACGGCTATTGTTCTTTCCTGTATATTCAAATCCCACTGTCGGCAGCTCTGAAGATGGTTTTCTGTGGTTTCCTATTTTTACACCACGCAGATGCTGAGACTGTTCCTTAATTAAGGCCAAAAGCTACAATCACAGTCCCATCGCTTTCCCATGCATGCATTGCCAAATACTGTCAATGTGTTAGTGCGATGTTAAAAAATACTAGCAAAAAAATATTCTTTCCCATATAGACTATGGTAGAGCTGCTTAGGGTTCAGCATCAAGATCTGTGCTGAACCTTTCCTCCCCTGTGAGTAGGGGTGGTAGAATAGCACCCACAGCACCACTTGCCTGTCATAAGAGGTGACTAAAAGGGGCCCCAGAGGCTCTTAACTTGATAGCATGGGTTGGCAACCACAGAACCCTTAGCTGAGTCCTGGCATTGCTTCCACTTACTTGCACCAGGCTCCTCACTTTCCTTTATCCTGTCTGACCTCACTTGGTCAACTCTTGTTCTTTTCTGACCCTGACAGTATTTTTTTTTTGCTAGTGGCTTTGCATCGCACCGACACAGACAGGTCTTATGGCAACGATGAGGTAAGAAAGGCCTAGGAGTTGGAAGGAAGCGGCCGTGGCCTTAATTAAGGTACAGCCCCAGAATTTGCCTGGTGTGAAAGTGGGAAACCTGACAGCAGTAGGTTTGTGAGGCCTAGCAAGTCTTCCATTTTCACGCCCTTCATGACCCTTGTCTTTCTGTGGCCGATACCTTCAATTTTCAAATTGTCAGACCCCTTCCATTTTTTCCCTCTAATTAGTGTTAATAGAGGTTGGTTCCTCAGTTGTACTTCCTCTTGAAACAATAACCACCACCACCACCACCACCACCACCACCACCACCACCACCACCACCACTAGGTGTGCTGAACCTTTCAGAGAGTACACACAGTAGTGGAGTTAAGCTGGCAGCTGGAATTTTTCATACTAGACTGACTCCAAGCCTGCTTGCTGAATTGAGAGCTCAACGTTTACAAATAAGACGGCAGCAGAAACTCCTGACATACCTTGCCAAAATTTGTGAAATGCTACAACATCCAAGCTGTTGGTTGGGATTCATAGTGATAGCTTGTGTCGTTAGTTGGATTTGGCTATTGGTAATTTTCTTTTGTGGACCGCTAGTGAGGTACCTCTGTGGCTAATTCTGTGAATGGATATACAGCTTGGTCTACATCACGGACCTAAGGTGAACATGGATGCCTCTGTTCATCGGAGGTATTTCCAGGACTTTGTTCACCAGTCTCCTGACCTGCGACATATCTTCACAGATGGTTCTCCTATAATGTTGCTTTATAGTGTTCTTTGCTGTCTTAGAACTGCAGTTTGACTGAAATAGGCCACTAAAACTAAACTGCCTTACCTTCACTCCTGAGGAAGCCGGACATGCCATCAAAACCGGCTGACAAATTTCTCATGAAGAGCATAGTACATTGTCTCCCAGAACCCAAACCTGGGATCACTTGTGACAAAACACGGCAACATCATATCTGAACATATACTTGAAGCTCTGGCAGTGAAACCCATGCAGAGAAGTTATGTAAAGCCTTCACAATCACCTGGAATATCTACAACAAGAAAAGGTCATACTCCCAGAAGTACTCTACGCACCTGAGACATCATCATCAAACACCAACGTAAAAGACACTGAGAAAATGGAACACAGTAGTTACTGAGGAAAATATTTGATGATGATGATGATCGTTGTTGTTTAAAGGGGCCTAACATCAAGGTCATCGGCCCCTAATGGTATGAAATGAAATAACAAAAATTTCATATTCATCCACTGACCAAAATAAAATTAAAAAAAAAAACGTCATGAAGAATGAATGGATGGACATGAACGCAACAAAAAACAAAAAAAATGAACGAACAAACAAACAAAATACAGTGGATCAAACTCAGAAAAGGTCGGAATAATAGTAGTACTGACCAAGGGACCACTCATAAAGCACAATGATGCTTGATGTCTAAAGGGGTGCAATATCTATGCCTAAGGCCCCACAGAATGGTACATGTCGCGAGTAAAGTAGAACTATGGTATTTGTCATGTTGGGGTACTAATCAAAAGTAGCGAAACTCACGATGTTCCACACAAGATGGTACTACTCTCAAGTATTGTACTTTGTACAGGTAACGCAGACCTATGGTGTTACTGACACAATGTTGCCACTCAGAGCCAATGCAAACCAATGAGTTTCCTCACCTAGGTGTACTAGGCACGGGTGCCGGTCCCACAGGCCCGTGGTGTTCCTCACATAGTGGATACTTATCACAGGCAACGCAGACCCACGGTGTCGCTCATATAGCGGTACAACTCACAGGCAACGCCCAGACCCACTATGTTGCTCACATGGGTACGACGCACAGGTACTGGAAACCCACAGGGGAACCACTCTTTGCTGCTACTAATCACAAACCTATTTCGTACCTAAGATGGTGGTACTACTCGCAAGTTCAGGCAACCCATGGTGTTCCCCGCGTGATGGTACGAATCAAAAGTAGTTTCATGGTTCAAATTCAATCATCCCTTGGTTGCCCCTTGTAGTCGCCTCATACGACAGGCAGGGGATACCGCGGGTGTATTCTACATGTGCGTCCCCCACGCGCAGGGGGTAGTGTGTTTGGTCTGCGAGAGGTATTTCATTTCCCTCAAGTTCACCGGCAAGCCAGTTAGGACCCCCCTATCCGCCACCTGGGACGCGCCATGTGGGAGTATCACCTCTCCTAATGCTACACCAGCGTAGTAGGTTCGTGGGAAAATATTTGGATTGAAGGTCCAAGACGGTATCTGGATGTGCAAAAGATCAGAAGAATTTTATTCACTGACTGAACGATTAATTTCAGTTGCGTGCTAAAGGCGTATGAAATTGTATGGACATATAGGACGAATAAAAGACTTGTGACTAACCAAGAAAATCTTCCTCATCATCAATGGAACCCGACAAACTAAAGTATGCAGGCTAGTAGACACCTAGAAGGATCTCACAGAAGTCATTTTTTACCCACTGGCAACCACACAAACTACAAGTTGTTGTTGTTTGAGTCATCAGTCCATAGACTGGTTTGATGCAGCCCTCCATGCCACACTATCCTGTGCTGACCTTTTCATTTCTACGTAACTACTGCATCCTACATCTGCTCTAATTTGTTTGATATATTCATACCTTGGTCTACCCCTACCGTTCTTACCAGCTACACTTCCTTCAAAAACCAACTGAACAAGTCCTGGGTGTCTTAAGATGTGTCCTATCATTCTGTCTCTTCTTCTCATCAAATTTAGCCAAATCGATCTCCTCTCACAATTCGATTCAGTATCTCTTCATTCATGATTCGATCTATCCATCTCACCTTCAGCATTCTTCTGTAACACCACATTTCAGAAGCTTCTATTCTCTTCCTTTCTGAGCTAGTTATCTGAGCTAGACTGCATCAGGCAGAAAAATCAACTCGCATAGTTTCACACTGAAGGAAATTTGAAACTCAAAAATGCATGGACACAAGAGAAATGACAGACTCATAGTGAGAGGATGAGACAGTTTTGGGAAGATGAGTTCAAGAAGACTAATTCTAACCAATTGTTATACATGCTCCTTGGAGGGCAAAACGCACATTATTAAATACGCTGCCTAACAAAACAAGTTAGGCACCCAGAAGGAGTGGCTGAAAGTGAATAAAACTACATAGGCTGAAAGGCCATGTGCCTTTATTGAACTGATTACAATATGGGATGAAAGAGACAAGGCCATTGGCAGTTACAGGTGGAATGTTGGCACCAAGTCAGTTGGGTGTTGCACCCCCCCTCCCCCCGTCGCCGCAGTTCGGAATGGTGTCAAACAGCCTTTGGATCCTGTTCTGAGGCAAGTTTGTCCACAGCTGTTGCACCCCCCCTCCCCCCGTCGCCGCAGTTCGGAATGGTGTCAAACAGCCTTTGGATCCTGTTCTGAGGCAAGTTTGTCCACAGCTGTTGCACCCCCCCTCCCCCCGTCGCCGCAGTTCGGAATGGTGTCAAACAGCCTTTGGATCCTGTTCTGAGGCAAGTTTGTCCACAGCTGTTGCACCCCCCCTCCCCCCGTCGCCGCAGTTCGGAATGGTGTCAAACAGCCTTTGGATCCTGTTCTGAGGCAAGTTTGTCCACAGCTGTTGCACCCCCCCTCCCCCCGTCGCCGCAGTTCGGAATGGTGTCAAACAGCCTTTGGATCCTGTTCTGAGGCAAGTTTGTCCACAGCTGTTGCACCCCCCCTCCCCCCGTCGCCGCAGTTCGGAATGGTGTCAAACAGCCTTTGGATCCTGTTCTGAGGCAAGTTTGTCCACAGCTGTTGCACCCCCCCTCCCCCCGTCGCCGCAGTTCGGAATGGTGTCAAACAGCCTTTGGATCCTGTTCTGAGGCAAGTTTGTCCACAGCTGTTGCACCCCCCCTCCCCCCGTCGCCGCAGTTCGGAATGGTGTCAAACAGCCTTTGGATCCTGTTCTGAGGCAAGTTTGTCCACAGCTGTTGCAGCTGTCCCTCCAGATCTTACGGGTTGGTACTGGGACAGAGTCCCTTCCAGTGTCATCCCACACGTGTTCAATGATGGAGAGGTCCGGGGATCTTGCTGGCCACATGCTCTAGGCAGTCCATAGACACGCGTGTTGTATTACTGTCCCAGGGTGCTGCGCCATGAGAGGTAAGATATGCGGATGCAGAATGTCTGTGACGTATCGCTGTGGCATCAAAGTCTGCGACGGTCCTCGCACTATTAGAGGTGACCTGAACGCATGTCCTATGGCTCCCCACACCATGATACCAGGGATTATGCCGGTGTGTCTTTCTACAATATGGGCAGGATCTGCTGTCTGCCCTTGGTGCCGCCAAACACGCACACGATGGTCATCGGGACTCATCACTGAACAGTCGTCCTCTGTCAATGCCTCCCGGGCAAGGCACCACTTCAAACGCAGGTGCTGGTATTAAGTGTCAATGGCAAACGACTCATGGGGCGGTAGGATCCCAATCCAGCGAATGCGAGTCGTCAAGACACTGTGGGAACTCACAGGATGTTGTAGAGTCTCCAGTACAGTACATGTTCGCAGATGGCAGGTGTCTGAAATTATAGGATTCCGCAATGCGTGATGCACCATACGACGGTCTTCGCTCGGGGTGGTGTTTCTTGGTCGACCCGAACCTGCACGACATGATTGGATGCCCTCATGTACCCATTGAATCCAACATCTTGCCATTGTGACATCTGAATGGCCCACATGCCTGGCAGTTGGACGATACGACCAACCAGCCTCATGCAGTCCCACAATGCAGCCTCTGTCAAATGCTGCCAATTGGTGGATAGGCTGTCTAACGCATCTGTGAGGCATCGCGGATGCTTCTTACTGTACATAGTCCTTTCTGTACGTCTTGCTTAACTGTCTGACTCACAGTAGTTGGCTCGTAACAACTTATCAACAACAGGATGGTGGGCATTCTACACATTACAAATCCTTGTAAATGTAATCATTTACTCCCACATCAATGGTATGCACATATTCCAAAATGGTATAATATTGGACCACTCCTTCTGGGTGCTTAACTTTTTTTTGTCAGGCACTGTATTAAAAAAAAATTGTTTTTCTCTCAATTCTTTGTACCTCTAGTGCCTCTTTAGATGCCGAAAGTATGATTTTAAGTGACTTAACATTTCAGTGTGTAGTAACTTGGTCCAGTTTTATTCTGATTGGTGACTGTGATTTGGTTCATAAATATTCTTCATAGTTGGTATGTATCATATCCTTGTGTATTGTAGAGAGTATTATTAGTTCAAAAATTTAGAGTTGTGCATCTGTGAGCTTGTGGGTTTGAGCCCTACTGTCGGCAGCCGTAAAGATGGTTTTCCATGGTTTCCCATTTTGGTACCAGGTGAATGCTAGGAATGTACTTTAATTAAGGCTACGGCCACTTCCTTCTCACTCCAAGGCCTTTCCTATCCCATCGTCGCCATGTGGTGCGATGTAAACCAAGCATTTTTGGTAACTTTTATAAGACAGATTTCCATTTTTTGACGGAGTGTATTTCAAGAATTCTTCCTTGCCTGTAATTGCTTTTAAAACATAGGTTTCCTCTGCAATGCTTTTATTAATATTTCATGTTTTAGTGTTGACCTGTACCATGCGTGATTAACCAGCTATCAAGACAGAACCTCAGTGACTTGAAGGGTTACCAAGGATGCTCTCTACTGTAAGTAGTTCAGTGTCATTTTCTAACTGCATACTCTCATCAACTGAATACAGCAAGACAGTTGGTTGGTTGTTTGATCCTAGATAAGTTCGGTGGCATTTGAGGGGGGGTTTAAATGTGACAATTCTGTAATGGCTTCTGACACATTGAAAATCACCTGTGGGATAATATTTTTGACACCCTGGTTCTGCTAAGATCGTTCACATTTACAACAGAAGCTAAACAAATTTTATTATTATTGCTGGGCTGAGTGGCTCAGATGGTTGAGATGCTGGCCTTCTGACCTCAACTTGGCAGGTTTGATCCTGGCTTAGTTTGGTGGTATTTGAAGGTGCTTAAATAGTCAGTCTCGTGTCGGTAGATTTATTGGCACCTAAAAGAACTCCTGCGGGACAATATTCTGACACTCCAGCATCTCCAAAAATCGTCAAAAAGTAGTTAGCGGGATGTCAAAACAATAACATTATTATTATTATTATTATTATTATTATTATTATTATTATTATTATTATTATTATTACACCAAACAGGTTAACTCAATGCATTGTGGCATGGCCAGTTATGGCTGCCAGCTCTGTACTCCAAGACAGGTGGGTTCGAAACCCCCTTTGGCCATCCACAAAATGGATTTCTGTAGTTTCCCATTTGAACTTCAGTCAAATGCTGGAATACATATAATTTACAAAGTTTATTCCACCTACTCAATACTGTACAATAACTGCAATGTCTATAAATACATTACAATATGTTATCAAGGGACTAGTTTTGACCTATATGGGTCATCATCAGCCTAACTAAGATACACTTACGGATTTACCGAGTCCTAAGACTGAATTACATTGTGAAATAAAATTTAAAAGAATGAACTGTGTATGTGATGTGATAATGTACACATGAAATGGTGGATTGATGAAATGTTATAGATAAAGTAATGTTGTACTGATCAATGATGAATCAAATTTTAGGATTTACGTCAATTACAATTAAACTGTAAGAATAGTATCGCTCAATTTTTACAATGATGATTAAAATATGCCCTTGTTAGTGAATGCTCTGAAATTGCACTGCTGGTTGATGCAAAGTCCAGATGCTTCTATTGAGTTCTAAAATTCCAAATGCATCTTCAGGTGGAGAATTGAAAGTTGAACATTGGCATAGAGGGTGTCTGTCTTGCTTGAGGTCCAATATTTCTGATACAGAAATTAAATGTAGATAAAACCATGTCAAGCAAGACAGACACCCTCTGCGCCAGTGTTCAACTTTCAATTCTCTACTTGAAGATGCATTTGGAATTTTGGAACTCAATAGAAGCATCTGGACTTTGCATCAACCGGCAGTGCATTTTCAGAGCATTCACTAACAAGGGCATATTTTAATCATTGTTGTAAAAATTGAGTGATACTATTCTTACAGTTTAATTGTAATTGACGTAAATTGTAAAATTTTATTTGTCATTGATCAGTACAACATTATTTTATCTATAACATTTCATCAATCCACTATTTTATGTGTACATTATCACATCACATACACAGTTCATTCTTTTAAATTTTATTTCACAATGTAATTCAGTCTTAGGACTCGGCAAATCCATAAGTGTGTCTTAGTTAAGCTGATGATGACCCATATAGGGTCAAAATTAGTCCCTTGATAACATATTGTAATGTGTTATAGACATTGCAATTATTGTACAGTATTGAGTAGGTGGAATAAACTTTGTAAATTATACATAATCTTAATTCAATACGGAACCAATAATGAAATTTATAACCTTGAATGAAAAATGCTGGAATGGTATTTTCCTCAATGCCGCAACCACTTCCTTCCCATTCTTAGCTCATACATTTACACCTACACTCACAGACCTTCTGGCACTAAAACCCAATTTAAAAAAAAAAAAGGAGAGAAAATTATTATCAGGATTAGAATTAAACATTTCAAGGCATTTGTTTTTGCTGATGTTTTATGGGGAAGAAAAAAATAGTGCAACAAAAATTATTAAACATCTGGAATCATCTTCTTTGTGAAACTTACAGACTGATGGGATGAGAAGTCAGGTTTTAAGTTTCACCAGAAGGAAAATTCCTCTTATTTTTTTAAAATTTGTGTTGATGGATTGGAAGTACCTCCGGAGGAACTGTAAGTACGTAGGTATTAATATAGTAGAAACTTAATTCACCGGACCTTAGTTATCTGGATCCTCAATTATCCCGGTGTGAAGAACCTTTTTTGTGATTTAGCCCTGACAAAGACGATGAACACTGTCCAGCAAATGAACATTTGCAATTTCTTCAAATAGTGCAACATTTCAAGCTTTGAGGCTTCTTAATTATTCGTAAATGTTTACTGTATGTTTATTTTGCTATTCTTCATGTGCATCAGTCTATCTTAAATTTTATAAAATTTTGAATTCATAATTATTGTTCATAAAATGTTGAATGCCATTATCCAGATTTTGCTTATTCGGATGACCCCTGGTGCCAATTATACCAGATAATTGAATTCCTGCTACAGTATATAAGGAAAGTTCATTGGGGTAATCACATCAGTGGGATTATAAATAAAGGATAAAGATCTCTTCATATGGTTATGAGGGCATTTAGTGGTTATAGTACGGATGCGAAGGAGGGGGCGTATAGGTCATTGTTAAGAACACAAGTAGAGTATGGTTCCAATGTAAGGGACCCTCACCAGAACTACTTGATTTGAGAACTGGGAAAGATCCAAAGGAAAGCAGCACAATTTTTTTTTTGGGTGTTTTCGGACAAAAGTGTAGTGTTAATATGTTGCAAACTGTGGGCTGCTTGAGTGAGAAGTATGTTCAAAGCTGCCTGTGGAGAGATGGCGTGGAATTACATTAGTAGACGAATAAGCTTAAACAGAGTAGGAGAGGTCATAATATGAAAATAAAGTTCGAATTCGAGGGGATTAATTGGGGAAATATCAATTTATAGAAAGAGAAATTACAAAGATGTTTGATAAAATTAAAATTCTTTGAAGAAAAGACTGTTTCCCATAAGACCCAACCCCTTATCCACGTTGTGAGAGATGGGCAATGTTAGAAGTAGGGGAATAACATGAAGGTTAATGGAGGCAAATCAACTGTTACAACATTTACAAACAGGAGTTTTAAAACTGAATTTGAATATACTTTGGATGGGGTAGTTATCCCAAAAGATGGCAAGTGCAAATACTTAGGTGTAAGATTTGAAAGTAATTTGCATTGTTGGGAAAGCATACAGATCGTTACATGTCATTATGAGGCTACTTAAAGGATACAACAAAGAATTAAAAGAGAAAAGTTACTTAAGTATGGTTCGTCCATTATTGGAATATGCAAACAGTGTTTGGGATCCTCACCAAGAATACCTAATAAAAGAAATAGATAGTGTGCAGAGGAAAGCAGCAAGATTTGTAACAGGGGATTTCAGGAGAAAGAGTAGTGTATCAGAACTGTTAACCCTCTTGGAGCCAGGAGCCGATCTGATCGGCCGCTCACTAGCAGCTGGAAGAGGCCAGAGCTCCGCCTGCACTCTACTACTGTAAAGTGCCAGGCCGTTTTTAGTAGAATTACGTGCATTTTAACATTCGCGTATATCTACCGGTGTATGTCAAATACCGGCAAGAAATTTTCTATACGTCGACTACATAAAATAAACAACTGATTTAGAGTGATATAAATCATTAAAAAGTATTATTGTTGATATTATGCTTGTCGAAAACGTTTACTTTTAGGAAGAGAAAAACATTTTTGCACTTTCTTTCTCAATATCTACTTTGAAAATATCATCTACGATACAAAAGAATATACGTCTAAATGAAGAATTTATTTCTAAATATAATTCTATAAAATAATTATTTTGAACGCAAAAAATAAAAATATAAAAAATTAAAATTCAAACGTATGTCCCTAATGAAAATAAGACAATTTTACTCACCGATAAAATTCATGTATATATCGATGTATGGCAAACACTTAAGATAAATTTTATATATGTGGTGTAGATTGTATAAAAATAGTTCTGAGTTATTAAAAAGTAAAAAATAATAGTTGAGATTATAGTTTTTATTTGATCGGAAATCCCCTTTTCTAGTTTTCTGTTTCAGTATCTATTTTTAAAAACATCTTACAATACAATACAATATGCGTAATTAAAACATCTATGGCACTAAAGCCCTGATGGGCCTTGGTCTACTAAGCGAGCGCTGCTCAGTCCGAAGACCTGCAGTTTACGAGGTGACGCATGGTCAGTGGGACGAATTCTCTCGTTCATTATTCATGGTTTTCTAGACCAAGGTAGCTCTCTTAGCCTAAGATCTCTCCTCGATTGTCATCACTTAGGGTCACTTAGTTTGAGTGGACCTCGAACCGACACTCAGACCCAGGTAAAAATTGCTCACCTGTCCGGGAATCGAACCCATGACCTCCGAGTGAGAGGCAGGCACACTACACTTGACCCGTGGGGACCGGCATTTACGTAATGATAGAGAATTCATTTATGAACAAAATAATTGCTCTGAACGAGAAAAAGAAAAGAAAAAATGCAAGCACAAATTTACTATGTCACTAGTAAAAAACAAGGAAAATGACAAAATAAATTTACTCACCGAAAATGTTTTAGAAGAAGACCTGTCACCGCTATATAATGTTGTTCAAAGTTTGAGACCACTGTTGAAGCACTTAAAGTTATTTACACTAACACTAATCACTTATCACTAACACTAATCACTTATCACTAACACTAATAGGAACAATAAAAAGCGTAACGCAACGTCATATAAAATCTCTGTTGTTTGTTCAAGTAGAACTTCAAATATATTTTGTTTATTTAGGGCACTTATGAAGAGCTGCACATTTAGTATGCAGGCCTTTATCGCACTTGATGCACACAGTTCGCGACCTCTTTCTCTGTTGCGGAGAGCTACATACAACGCACCGTCTTTCTAATGTACCTGACAAAAGTTTTACGCCACACACGGGAATATTCGTGATAATCTTTTGTCTATTATCAAACCATTCAGTACCCAGGGATTCAATTATACTGGAGTAGAACTGGAGCCTAGTCATTTTCTTTCCGTTACAGTTTTCTAAATACATCAAATAAGCATTTAAGACCATTCTCGAAACTATATTGAATGCAACTTTTTTCCAGAATTTCAAAGTTCTACGCTCATCTAAATAAAAATACACCATCATGTCATTTGTATCAATGCCACCCATATAACGATTATAGTCTAAAATCACATTAGGTTTCCTCTTGGGTTGATTAATGTTTCTAGCAGTTATAGGCACTTCTGATTCTATTGCAGCTCCGCGTGTACTTATAACCACCACCTGATTTTTCTGAGATTTTTTCTGTTTGGATCCCACTAGTAAAATTGGCCCCTGTCTGAAATATTTATTACAAACTAATTTAAATGGCTTTTTCACAGCATCTGGTAGTCCCTTCCTGTTTCTTCGTATAGTGCCGGTAATAAATGTTCCAAGTGAGTATAAATGTTTTGCAAGGGGGATTGACGTAAAATAATTATCTGCGTAAACGTGAAAACCTTTCATAAAATAATTCCCTAGGGACATGAGTTTGGTCACTACAGTGTAGGCCAGTCCATTAATTCTGATTTCGTTTCTGTCTTCAGTGGATCTTGCTCCTCGGTAGGTATAAAAACCAACACAATACTTACTAACTGCATCACACAACATCCAAAATTTTATCCCCCACTTGTGATGGTGCTTATTCGGCATGTATTGGAGTAGTTGTGTATGGCATTTAGTTCCAACTAAACTTTCGTCTATGGAAAGTTGCTGATGAGGAGTATAATGGTGTCTAAATAGCCTATTAGCGTGATCTACAAGAGGCTGGAATCGAGCACAGGGATCATAGTTTGGAGAGCCAGGAGGAGAAAGCTTACTGTTGTCAACTAAATGAAAAAATTTCAAAATAAGCTGAAACCTATTCCTTGAGAACATTTCACCAAACCAAGGGGTAATGAAATGGTCTACAGTACTCCAGTACGAAACAATGGTAGGTTTTCTTATCAGTCCCATATTCATGATGACAGCAATGAACGCCCTTATTTCATCAATTGTAGTGCGTCTCCAACATCGAGAGCGGGAATTAGGTGACAGTTCATTACAAGTAAGGAGTTGGTCAGCGTAGCGATTGGTCTCTGTGACTATAAGGTTTAGCAGAGAAAAAGTGAAAAATAAATTAAAGTATGATATGGGCGGAGAATCAGGCGGAGGGGCATGTTTAGGTCCAGGAATTTCCATGAACGAAACAGGAGGCTGAGGAACGTTGTCAGGTTCATTGGGAGAAATTTCCACAAAATGTTCTCCAGAGACATCATCATCATCATCATCTTCGTCATCACTAGTTTCATCAACAACAGTATTCACAGTAGCTTTACTGCCATTAGAAACAAATAAACGCCTCTTCTTTAGCTGTGGTGATCCCGGGGGCGTGTCTGGTATAATTTCATCACTACTCTCCGAACTAAATTCACTATCGCTATCCGATAAATCATCCGCGTTCACTTCGCATTGTTCCAAATATTCCATTAATTTATTGTCATCAATACCTGCTGAAAATATATCACGTGATCCACTTGCCATTCTGCTGTCAAGAATCCACACACTGTAAGAAGCAATCTTGTACTGACCGGTTAGCGGTATTTCTAAACACAGGAAACAACTCTTGTGAAAGCTAGAACACCCTCTTAGAAATTCCAAAGCAAGGTCAGGCACATAATAACTTGTAGCCCCTTTACTACAGGTTGTCACAAAAGTATGCACGTCACTATAGACTGCCAAAAAAGTATGTATATCACAGAATTTCCAGCCGGCCGATGTAATCGGCTCTGGCAACTTCCGCACGGATATTTAAAGGCCGATCTCATCGGCTCTGGCAATTTAAAGGGCGGACGCTCGCAGTACCGCCTGGCTCCAAGAGAGTTAAAGGAACTAGGGTGGGAAACTTTAAGTAAGAGAAGGGAGAAAACTAGACTTATAGGATTATATAGAGCCTATACAGGAGAAGAAGCATGGGGAGATATCCGTGAGAGGCTTCAGTTGGAAAATAATTATATCGGCAGGACTGACCACAAATATAAAATTAGAAGGAATTTTAGCCGAAGCGATTGGGGTAAATTTTCATTCATTGGGAAGGGTGTGAAGGAGTGGAACGGTTTACCAGGGGTAGTGTTTGATCCTTTTCCGAAATCTGTACAGATATTCAAAAAGAGAATAAACAGCAACAGAGAAAATAAATGAAATGTTAGAGGGCATTCGATCAGTGCAGGTTAATGTAAATAAAAAATGTGTGTGAATAAATTAATTCCATCCCCTGGTCTAAGGAGTTTGGACAGCCAAAGTAGGGGACTGCCTGTAGGGGTGAAGTACAGTGGGGACTTCGAGGGCCCTGGGACCGCTACGGTAGCTGTGAAGGCCCTTCAGGAACTCTGAAAAGTGGTGGTAAAAGGGGCTCTGGTTAAGACCCAGCAGGTCGTTATGCTACTTAGGTTCCAGAATGGGTAAAGAAAAGAAAAAGTAAATAAATGCAATGCAAATTTTAATCTTATACCAGTTGTGTAGTATAATTTGAAGTAATTCCACATACTGTATATCAGTTGACTATATTTTTAAGTAGTACAGGAGATATTATAAGTAGAATTTTGTAAATTTATTAAGGATGAGCTGTGTGTTTAATAGAAAAAATTGTTAGTGTAAATTATATAATATTGTATTATAGGAAAATTTTATTCTCTTGTTAATATAATATTTAGTGCTTGACAATAATGTATTTTAGTGTACCATTTGCCACCGAGGTAGACACCTCATTTGGAAATAAAGAGATTTTGATTTGATTTGATGCTTATAAGTGTGAAGTACTGTACAGAGGGGACCTTATGTACCCTGGGACCATTACAGAAGCCGTGAAGGCCTTACAGGAACCCTGAAAATAGCATCTAAGGGAAGAAACCCTGACAAAAATTCAGCATGCCTAGATGTTGTAGGAGGCAGCCCCTCCACTGGGATGATAACTTGCACACTCGAGAATGAAACCTTACAGAAATAAACCAGGCGGATATCTTGATGACAGCTTTTGGAATATGAGCATGGGCTCGTATTAGTTTTTGGAATGAACGGACAATGTGCAAAGCAGAAAAGTTGGAACAGATTTCAAGGGAAATGGATCATTATAAGATGATGGTTCTCGGACTGAGTGAAACACAATGAAATGGATTTGCAGAGCACCAGCTGAAAGATGGTGAAATGTGTTATATTCTGGAAAGGAAGAAGATGATGACAATCAAAGTGAAGAGAGATTGTTGCTGACCAGAGAAGCGAGAAAAGGTCTTCTAGGCTGGAATCCAGTGTCAGACTGTATTGTTACAGCACGATTGAAGACAGGAGCAAGAAATATCCACCTCATGCAGTGTTATGCACGAACAGAAATAGCGGATCCTTGATACAAGAATCACTTCTATGGGCAGCCTGAAAGTGTCCTAACAAAGACCAAGAAGAAAGGAATCAAAATGCTAATGGGAGATTTGAATGCCAAGATTGGAAACAAAAATGTGGGGATGGAAAGAGTACTAGGAAAACATGGAATCAGTATGATAATGGTGAATGCTTTGTTGATTTTCGCCTGAATAACAGTTTGGTTACAGATGGTTCAATTTTCCCTCATAAGACATGTCACAAAGTTACATGGGTCATGCCAAATTGGAGAGTACAAAATCAAATCAACCACTTTGCAATCAGCCAAATGTGGAGACAGTCCCTCCTAGACACTCGGAATAAAGATGCGCTGATTCTGAAAGCACTTCGTAATGGCTGAAGTTAGAATGAAAGTTGTTGCAGTAAATCGAATGAACAAAGATACGAAGTGGAAAGAAGAAATTCAACATAAAGAACTGAAATATAATGACATTAAGAAGGAATTTGTACTGCAGAACAGGTACAGTACACTAGAGTCTTCTTGAACACAAGTGAGAAGATCCTGGGATTCAAGCAAAACAAGACAAAGCGTCGGATATCAGATAAAACCTGGAAGAAGATAGAAAAGAGAAATCAGAGCACAGATAAAGCATTGCAAAGATGAATGTAGCTTAATGTAGCAATGAGAGCCATCTCTGAATACATAAGAACTAGGGATAGGCGCGACTGAAGCCTGGAATCGAGAGTGTCGACGACATCGACTCCGATCACCGGACTCGGTTCGCGTGAAGCCTTGCGACTCCAAGTTAACCTGATGTGCATTGCGAGGCCGCACGGTTGCTAACTTGACTCTTGTTGCGGGGCCGCTAGCATGTCCCAGCGCGGAAAATAATATGAAATATTGTACATGTTTCTGATCATTTTCCCAATGGGATTTTTAAGAGTATTGTAGAATGAAGTATGGTATCCTTAAGGAAGAGAACGAGAATGGTGTAAATGAAATAAAATAAAATGTGTCAAGTCAGAAAGTATCGGCATAGTAGACCACAGGCATTTCATTTCATGTATTTATTTGTTGTGATCAGGAAATTGATAAACAAATATCTATGGTAAATCATTATGAATTGCACATGAAAGATTAAACAAATCTAATATGGGTAAAACCACTAACATATTTTGAACATAGATGAAACCATTAAAAATAAACACTGTGATTGAAGCCTTAATAAACAACGCCAATGTTGTCTCCCACACATGTTGATTGCTATACAGTGGCACAATGAACACTGAATAATATTCGTCCACAAAAGACGTTTCCCTTAACACTAGGATTACCAAACATTCTTTCTATCTACTTTTACTGAAGCAGTCATTTTGACCGATAGTAACACGTATTCATTTTTTGAGGATATTGTTGCCAGAAAAAAAGGTTTGAATTGAGTATAAAAACATCATGAACCATAATTTAATTATTATCATGTAGGACTTGTAAACACAATTATGAATAAATAAATAAATTCACTAGTAAGGCAGAATGTTCCTCTTACACACTTTAGCTTGCATCATATACATATCTGCATGAATGTCACTTTCTGCTTTTCAACTTATTGTCACACTTTACACACACACTTTGCTTGGTCACCTTTGAAGTGAACTTAAAAGTGAACTTAACCACAGAGCATTTTTCTACAGATTGCACACCTTTCAATTGTCTTGTTTCCTTTGCACACTACAACCTGACACTATTTGCGATGTGAACTTTCTTCGGAGGTTAGGGCTGCATTGTTGCAGCCTACTAATCCGAAAAGATGCATAAGGATGCGCTAAATCAGTTGCCAGTTGTCTCAGGAATGTCCTTCTCGGTATTTGCTTGCTGGCTGTTGCCTTACACAATGCATAAGCATTTATACCATCGAGATCTAGTATGTTGAAGAAGACGTGCGCTCGCCATCACCGACTCATTGAATTTACCGTGTACCAATTGATCTACTATGTCGATGAAAAATTTTGTAGAATTATAAAAGAGACAGTTTCACGTTTTTTCTTCGGGTGTTGTTCGTTAGTACTTATATCAGTATGTACTGTACTGAGAAAGCGGACATTCTTATTCATTTTACCCTGGTAGGATTTGAAAGTTGCATCCTCATCTTTGTACACTACAGTGCTGTACATTGGGTCAATGCTGGTCTTCACAGAAGGAGGAACTTCTCTCCTGTTATGGTTCAGTTTGCCTATGATACCTTTCTTGTTTTTCTTCGATGATTTTGCTAGTTTCAGTGAAGTGAAGAAGTTATCACAAATAATATTTCTTCTCTGATTGATGAAAGACTCGGCAAGATGCAATACTACATGTTTACTTAGGGTCCAATGGGTGGGACGCGTTTTATCTTTTCCAAGATAGGGAAAATCATTTACAACATACTTGGCTTCCACATCGACAGCCAACCAAAATTTAATACCAAACTTGTCTGGTTTGTTGGCCATATACTGCATAAATGGGCATCTAGCTTTCGATGGAATGAGCTGTTCATCCACGGTAAGGTTCTCACTTGGTCTGTAGCAAATAGTAAAATTAGATATAAATTTGTCCCACACAACAGATACAAGCACAAATCTATCAATTTTCAGGTGATCGCTGCAGGTAGATATTTAATTGAATAGAAGAAACCTCATGATTTCCAGGAAACGGTTTCGTGCCACAGTTTGGGAGAAAATTCCAGGACTCAACTTCTGTGACCACAGATTGAGAAAGTTCGTGTCAGCTCCATAAGTTCCACGTGCGTATAAAATACCAATGACAGCGTCCGATTCCTCCAAAGAAATCGTCTGTTCAAGACTGTTCATAATTTCGCCGGCTCCAACCTCATTATATCATTCGATGTGGTGCAGCTTGGATTCGTCAATAAAAAGACAAGCTGTAGCGGCACAAGTTCCTTCAATGTAGCGATTTGTATGTCCTGTGGGTCCTGGAATTTCCCTGAGTATATTTTGCTGCCCTCGATGGCCTGGCAGGCTTTGTAGATCAACACAAGTCCATACTGTTCCATCCAAAGCAGCCTCTTCCTTGCAGACCGCCGCGTGCTGACCATGCCCATATGTTGACTTACCACAGCGTACACTCGGCCTACTGCAGTTGATATCGTGCTCCTGGCTAGTAATTTCACTATCTTCCTGAGTGTTTCCTTCACCTGCAAATTATAAAACCAAACTTACACTGTACTCAGAATTACATAAATACAAAACGACTAATGTCAAATAGGCTTACCTGTTTCATCAGCTGTTTTGCTGGTGCACATGCATTGCCGTTTGGTGGGTAATTCTCTAACCCTTGAGGTCGAAGGCTGCTGTGTGATTTCGTGTTCATGTGGCAATTCTACAGGCTTGATGCAATTAAAATCACTATCCAAACTATTTCTGTTTGTCAAGCTATACACTTTTTCGCATTTATCGAGGTCCAAATCAGTCCCAGCTTCATCACTTGATTGTGATGGGCAAATTTTATGTTTATGGTTCAGAATTTCGGCATCTGTCAGCATACTACACGAGAACATGTTTCTTCGAGGTAATTACAAAAAATGGCAAATCTAGTTTGAATGTTTGTATCAACTGAACACGACAATTGACTGCTCATTATGATTGCACAGCTTTCAATACTGAACAAATACTGACTATATTTTCCTGTCAGTCTACTTGTATGATTGTTTGAAAAGAGCCAACAGCTGCGCCATTATAGCATTCAAAATGATACTATGGTAATAAAACATACTATAACAGCTTGCTAGAATGATATCCTGCTCTAAATGAATGCCACAAAAGTCTGAAGCTACTGCATTACCGGTCAAAATGACCGTCCGGTAAAAGTAGGTATATAACTCACAGCACTAACTGGAAAGGAGTTACGGGTTTTTGAAGCTATGTGCTGAAAAGTACACTTAAAATCAATATAAGCCACCAAAGGGTTTGTATGTCCTAACTATATTAAGAGAATGATAGAGAAAACAAAACTGAAAACGGTCATTTCGACCACTGCCGTAAAACTAGTGTTAAGAGAATTTTCCGAAAACAAAAAATACGTATTTCTTTATTCTTAAAGGAGATTCCAAATACCAATTTTCATGTCTGTAACATCTTCAGTTTTTGAAATATCAGTATCCTAATAAAAAATATTCAACCTCCTTTTCAGTCATTTTTACCACCCACCCAAGTGGTTTTTCCGAAAACAAAAAAATAGATGTTTCTTTATTTTTAATAGAAATTAAAAATACCAATTTTCACTTCTGTAACATGTTACGTTTTTGAGATATACTGTAGATATACCTATTTTAAAATTTCACTCTGTTTTTAGTTCCCGTTAAGTGGATTTTCCAAAAACAAATGACCTATGTTTCTGTACTTTTACAGGAGATTCCAAGTACCAATTTTTACGTCTATAACATTTTACATTTCTGAGATATACTGTACATATAGATATAGTCTTTCTAAAAAATCACCCCATTTTTCACTCCTGTTTAACCCCCTTTATTTGGATTTTCTGAAAACAAAAAACTATGTGTTTCTTTATTTTTGAGACATGTGTAGAATATCTTGGAGGTGGAAAGTGTTTGTAGAAGATTTTATTTGTAAATCTTTTAGTAATACTTACTGTATGATCTGGAGTGTTGTGCTAGAAAATTTTATTTGTATTCCATTTAGCTACCTAACCTGTACAGTGTATAATATTGTTGTAGCATATTGTATTTGTAACTACTAGATTATTGTTCTATATTTACTGAAACAGTCCAGAAAGGTTGTAACACAGACTTTTGGAACAGGGTCTGTTGGCCTTTGTCAGTTATGAATTCTAGAAACATGTCCTTTCTATTCTGGAATATGGAAGGTCTCTGATTGATGTCTGTACATGTGTTTGAGAATGTTGGTTAAAAACCGCGACCACAGAAAGAGTTGTGATTGGTAAATCTGGGTGGCGACAGGCAAGCTCCTGCGTTCTGATTGGCTACTCCAAGGTCAGATTTCCCTTTAAAAGGGAGCAAGGCAGCATTTCGTGATCTGTCTTTAGTTGTTGGTCTTAAGTCTGTCTGTCTGTGGTCTGGTCTGCCAAAGTTTTGACGTCGTCGGCGCCTCCTCGCTTTGAGCATGGGCTGCCTTAGGGTAAGCACTGTTGTTTTCAGTCCTGTTTTAATTTGCATTTAATTTTTGTTGATGTATCACACAGGAGATTGCCCTAATCACCACTCTATTGAACAGATGTTGTGAAAGCATGTTTAGTTTCACTCTAAATAGCAATAGCACATTGTGTTCCCTCTTACCTTCTAGATTGTACTTGTAGAATTTGATTTGTGTTGAGATGTATTTGCCTAACTCTGTGAACTTAAAGCAATGCTCTTGTCAAGGAACATCTAATTTGTATTTATCAAAGAATGTCTAATTCATGTGTCGTGTGTATCTAGATTTGGTGTACTGCTGAATTTGTTTCGGAATTTATTTTGTATTGTCGATTTTCTTAAATAATATTTTGAAAACTAGAGATCACCGTTTATTTTTCCGAAAACCTAAAGCTACCATTTCATCTACTTTTATTGTCAATAGTGACATCTATAAAATTACCAGTCTCTTTCAAAAACATAACGTAAAAATTTTCTTTAGAACTAATAACAGGACTGCAGAAATTTTACACAATTCATCTATCAATACCTCCAACAGATTTTCTAAATCTGGAATCTATAGATTCAAGTGTAATGACTGCAGCTCTTCATATGTGGGGCAAACAAGATGCAGTTTCACAACCAGATATTCGGAGCACATCAACACAGTAAGATATAACAAGTTTTCTGTTATAGGCCAATATATTCTTGACTTTAATCATAAGTTCACTGACATTGAACATGATTGAGAGATCCTTCAAATAACAAACAAAGGGCCAATCATGAACATTATTGAATTTTTTTTATTAATTGCGATCAGTATTTCAATTCTAATTATAATTTGAATGACATTTCCGAGATACCCAATATTCTTTATGATCTCTTAATTAATTGGCTAAAAATATAAGACTCCCAAAAAACAACTTGATCTTTCAAACCATATGCAATATACATCCTCATCTGTTATCCCCACTACTTCATCTTTCCATTCCACCCTAGCTTCCTGACAGTTGTTCCTTCTCTACCCCTCCCCTCCCCCCCCCCCCCCTTTCCCCCCCTTCTCCATGTTCCTTAACCTTGTGATCGCATCCATCAGTCCACCTTCGTCTGCCGGTCAAACAGGCTGCTCAAGGTGAGTTTGTTTCTAGTCATTTCTAGTCGCATCTTTTCATTCTTTCCTTCCTACCTTTTGCCTAATTTGGCTTTTCATTTCTTCTTCAGGTTTCAAACCAAGTATTGAAGTGGGAATCAATTTTTGGTTCTAACTAAAATCACATGACCGTTTATTCTTTCAGAAACACCCAAACCACATATAAAACAAGTGTCAACCTCACATGGCAATACAAAATTCTGCAGCTTATATTCAACAAGACTAAAGGCATATACACTGTGTGTATAAAACAATAGAGTCATCATCATTTTTAAAAGGATTTTATATTAGAGTGCAACACCATCTTGTACCATAATTTTATTTAATATTCATCTATGCAGGTGTTATAATGTGTTTTAAATTGTTTTAAGATCGTTTGTGATTGCCTAATTTGATGCTGTGGCTGATGATGGCACGATATAAGTGGTGAAACTAGTACCTTATGTAAGCAACATGTGATTGATTCACACTAATAAATGTCATTGTATTGAATAGGTGGACCCTTAATAATTTCAATTTATTGTAATCCCACTTCAGTACGTATCATGATGAAATTTCTAAATATCAATGTGTGGTTTGGTCATGTAGCTATCAGCTTGTATTCTGGAGATAGTGGGTTTGAACCCCACTGTAGGCAGACCTGAATAGGGTTTTCTGTGGTTTCCCATTTTCACACCAGGCAAATGCTGAGCTGTTTCTTAGTTAAGGCCATGGTCAGTTCCTTCCCACTCCTAGCCCTTTCCTACCCCATCATTGCCATAAGACCTATCTGTATTGGTGTGGCGTAAAGCGAATTGTAATAAAAAATAAAAAAACCTCCTAGGATTACAGAGTGAATTCACAAAACTGTTTTGTGTCCTGTGCCTGTGGGACTGTCAGGCTTCTGAAGATTATTTCATTGTTAAAGAGTGGTTCAAGAGAGAAGAATTAAAACCAGGCAAGTAGAATATAAAACACAAGCCATACCATCTCAGTGTGTGTTTTCCTCCTTTACATTTTAAAATGAGGCTGGAGAAAATTTTTGTGAAGATAATGGACAAAACAGGGAAAGGTTTTGAATAACTGAAAGAATTGCTTCCCAATTTAAGTGAAGCCAAGATGACAAAAGAATTTTCATTGGACCACAGTTAAGGAAATTACTTAAAAATTTCAAATTTGATGCTAAGATGAATGCTATTGAACTGGCTGCATGGTTATCATTTAAAGAACTGGTGAATGGGTTTCTAGGAAAGAGAATAGTAATATAACATGCTTATCAATGATCTTTTAAGTAAATACAGAAAATTCTGCAGAAAGATCCATCTTTACATGAAAGAAAGTCACACAGAAATAGCTTCCAAACTGCTTGAAAATTCAGAATCTAAAGGTAATGTACTAAGCATTCCGTATTTAATGTTTATATAGTAGGTATAAAATGCCTTTTGGTGTGGCGAGCCTATCGTAACTATAGCCTATATGGATAAAGCAGATATGGTGCCTCAGAAAAAGTTAGGACGCCCCTGCAGGTGACGCACAGCTCTTTGGATGCTGGGGAAACTGTGAGAAGTGGGCAACCAGCACCAAACTACATCAAGATTGCGACAGTAAATGTCCTGACGCTGACGGGAAAGACAGACAAAGTGGTCAACATCATGAAAGAAAAAGATGTAGCCATATTTGGACTGTGTGAGACCAAGAAGAGTGGTACGGGAGAGATTTCTCTGAAAGAAGGATACAGGCTGTATTACAGCAGAGGACCTGAAGCAAGAAATGGAGTGGCCATCATACTTAGAAAAGAAATCCAAGAATATGTGAAATCTACAAAATGTGTCAACGATAAGATGATGGTGAGACTCCAGTTTGAAAATGGCATGAAAGATCTATTTCAGATGTATGCCTCACAAATGGGTTGCAAGACAAGGAAAGGAAGATATTGTAGGGCCCTTTGGATATGGAAATGTAAATCCAGAAGGCAAGTTGTTAGTGGATTTTTGCAGGAGGAGCCAAATGATTGTTGGAAACACCTGGTTTAAGAAGAAGACCAGTCAGAAGATTACAAGGTATGGTTGGGGAGATAGACGAACAAAGATCATGATTGATTATATAATCATCAAGAAAGAACACTGGAAAAACCTTTTCAATGTTACAGCCATGCCTGAAAAAGCCTTTGGTGGAGATCATAGAGTTGTGATAGGAAAACTGAAAGTGGGAAAGACTGAAAAACCCCCATTAAGAAGAGAGAAAAGAATTAAAGTATGGAAGTTGAAGGAGAAAAGCATACAAGAAGAATTTCAAAGGGAAATAATACCCTTGGTACCCAGGACAGAGATGGCGAATATTGAAGATGACTGGAAAGAATTTAAGGAAGCACTGGTTAGATGTGCAGAAAAAGGTATGTTGTAGAACATAAGGAAATGTAAAACAGAGATACATTGGTGGAAATACAGGGTAAAGATTAAAGTGAAGGAAAAGAAAATGGCATGGGAAGCATGGAAAACATCTAAGATTGAAGAAAGTAGAAGAAAATATGTGGAGGCAAAGAATTTGGCCAAGAAAGTAGTGGAAGAAGAAAAGAATGGAAAGCTGGGCCTTATTCACACCGAAATTGAGGGATGATATGCAGACCAGCAAGAAATTAGTGTATGGTATCTTAAGAAACAAAAAGAGAGATCAAGTAAATATCAGATTTGTGAACGATGAAGATGAAGCCAGAAGACATAAGAAATAGATGAAAAGAGTATTTTCAGAAGTTGCTGAACATAAGAACTCATGACAATCATTCAATGGACCACCAAGAAAGGCAACTAGTTGATGAAGAAATGGACAAACAAATTACAGTGAATGAAATTGAAATGGCATTAAAAAATGAAGAATGGAAAAAACTGCTGGAATAGATGAAATTTCAGTGGAGATGATAAAGGCAGCTGGATCTGTAGGCCTGCAGTGGCCATATCGAATTCTCAGGATTGTCTGGGAGAATAAGGAGGTCCGTGAGGATTGGCAAAAAGGAATAATCATCCCAATTTTCAAGAAAGGTGATAAGAAAGTATTGAAGAACTACAGGGGAATTACTCTAATATCCCATGTTGCTAAGATAATGGAAAGGATACTGGAAAGTAGAATAAGGTTTAGGATTGAAAATCAGATATAGGAAAATTAGTTTGGTTTCATAAGTGGAAGATCAACAATAGAGCCCATTTTTATTATGAAACAACTAATGGAAAACCAATGGAAGTATGGACATGATTTGGTGATGACATTCATTGACATTGAAATGGCATATGACAGTGTCCCCAGGGCTAAAGTTTGGGACAGTCTGGTGCAAAAAGGAATTGGACAGGGATTAATAAAAATGATCATGGCAGAGTACAAGGGATGTTGTAGTTGCATGCAAACACAAGTTGGCAGGATAAGTTGGTTCAAAATCACTAGTGGGCTGAAACAGGGCAGTGTTCTATCGTCAATCCTGTTTATAATGGTCATGAATGACATCATGAGGACAGCAAAAGTAGCATATGGAGGAAGAGAAATGAACATGTTATTTGTAGATGGTATTGTAACTTGGGGAGAAGAGGACATGAATGTTCAAGAGCAGTTGGATGTGGTGAATGGGAAGGTCAAAGAATGTGGAATGAAAATAAGTGTAAGAAAAGAGTAAAACTCTTGTTATGACTAGAGGGGAGAAAGAACGAAAAGGTCAGATTAGGCTTGCAGACAAGCCCCTGGAAGTAGTGGAGATGTTCAAATACCTGGGTAGTGAATTCATGGAGAATGTTCGACTGGATGCTGAAATTAGTAAGAGAATTCAAGCTGGAAGCTGTTTATATCATAGTATAAGAAACATGTTATGGGACAGAGATGTGCCAACGGAAGGAAAGGAAACTATGTACAAGATGTATTACGTATCCATAACAACTTACAGAGCAGAAACTTGGACAGTGACAAAGAAGGATGAGAGTTGAATACAGGCAGCCTAAATGAACTTCTTGTGGAGTATGATACAGGAGTGTAGAAGATATAAAATAAGGAATGAGAAAATCCAGGAAGAAATTGAAGTGGAAAAAATGAATGATAGAATAGAGAAGAGCCGACTAAGATGGTTTGGGCACATAAAGCGAATAAATGATGATAGCATGCCAAAACAGGTGATGAAAATGCAAATTCAAGGAAGGAGAGGCCGTGGACGACCACGATTGAGATAGAAGGACACAATCCAATGCAGTATTAGAGAAAGATACCTGGACTAGTACACAGTGTTTCAGCAGAGAAAATGTAAGACGAATAGTAGGATTGTTGACATCTGACAAAACACCTACATAGAATTGGAGTAATAAGAGACAATATATGTAGGAAATACAATGAAGCAGAGGAACCAGCTGAACACATACTTTTCGAATGTGAGGCGCTGCGTAGGATCAGACTCTTCACTCTAGGACTACCAGGTGAAAAGAGAGAAAAAATCCAAGAAGACCCAATAAACAACCTGCAGCTTTCTGAAGGGAGCAGGTATATCTAGGTGGGCATGAAGGAAAAAACATGGTAGCAAAGGATCTTAGAGGTCGACGCTAATTAGGAACTAATATTTAGAGGCCCCATGAAGAAAAGAAGAAGAAGAAGGACATAGTGTTGGAGGAGGAGTGTTGGAAAGACCGAAGAAAGTGGAGAGGAACCATATTTGCCCCTATCCAGCTACAGCTGGATAATGGGAAACTTTTAAACTTCCGAACTGTAGTCAGGGGTGGCCAACCAAATCTGTCCAGTATTACATTAACTTTAGTTAATTGAGGGCAATGGAAAGAAACTGACAACAGATTTGTAATTGGCATGGCTTAATTACTATAAATCAGTACTTTCATGTCAGTTCCTTGAATTTAAAATTTTTTTTGGTGGTGTTACGTTATTTTCCTTATGTGTTCGGGTGTTATAATCTACGTAGGAAAGTCAATAAGTATATGCAATTTTGCTCTAATTGTCTTTAGGTTGGCTCTATGGCATTGTGTGCTTACCAGCCACTAGATGGCACTGTTGTCTACATCTGTGGTAGGTTTCAGCGTTATCAAATCACTACAGCTTGCAGTGTTGCGAAGTAAAGACGGCCACGCCACTCTGTTTGTAGCAAGGTAGAACAGCATTCTGTAATCTGTTTTTTGTAGTCTGAGGGTGTACCAGGGGCAGAAATTCATAGAAGATTTTCAGCATAATACAGGGACAATGTTTTGCCACAGTGAAGTGTTTACCAGTTGATGGAACAGTTCAAAGGAGATTGCACGAGCGTGAAGGATGAGGAGAGATCCGGGCATCCATAACTGATGCCAATATTGAACAAGTGCATGGTATAATCCTGAATAACAGATGAGTGACGGTTGATGACGTGGCAAACCATATGCACATTAGCCATGGTTCTGCACAGGATATCACGCATAACAGGCTTAACTTTCACAAAGCCTGTTTGAGATGGGTTCCAAAACAAGTCAGTGAAGAGCAGAAGCGCAATCGTTTGAGAATCTGACATCACCTACTGGACCGCCATGCTAATGAAGGTGAAACATTTCTGAAATGGATCATTACTGGAGATGAAACATGGGCTCACCATTTCGAACCAGAGAGCAAGCGTCAGAACATGGAACAGATCTTGTTCCTTTGGATTACCATCTGTTTGGTCCACTTAAAAATGCTCTAAGAGGCTGTCGATTCAGCTCCAATGCAGTGCATATGTGGCTTGCTGTAGATTGTATCAGAAAGCTTGTAAAATGGTAGACCATGTGCTTTTAAAAGCAGGGGGACTTTGTCAAAAAAAAAAATGATATCAATAAAAGGTGTATACTCTTTTTGTAATAAATTATAAACATTGATTGCAAATACTTATTCACTTGCCCTCATATTTCTCTTTTGGTAGTTTAAGGTAATCTTTGCTTCTGAATTTAAAATCAAACTGTAATCAGTTTGTTCTGAACCAAGATCCACTGGATCTATGGTCAATCATTAGGATAAAAATTCTTCTGATCGGATAGGTTGGGAAAATGCAAGGAGATAGGTCTAGTGTGTCATCTCAGGTGTCGAAATAAGAGGGTGCTGGAAGAGGAAAGACTGTCTTCCTGCTGTTTATGCAGAAAGTACTGGACCAGATCTGAAATTCCTCAAAGCGAAGGTTGATGCAGGAGTTGATTTCATAATAACTCAGATACTGTATGAAGCAAGTGCCTTTGAGCATTTCATGGATGACTGTAAAAATATTGGAATAACTGTCCCCATTATTGCAGGCATACTGCCTATTACAGTTTCAAACTGAAGTGGGAATCTCAATCTCATGTCACATTACGATCTCCATAAGACTAATTCAACTTCGTTGGAACCACCTAATTTAAGTGAACAAGTGCCAACTCATATAGACAACATAAATATTGTAGATTTCACTTAACCTGGACATACACAGGCTGGACTACACAATATTACATAAAATTTACGACGGAGTCGCTATAAGAATTTTATACCGCAGCAATTCATATTGTACCATAATTTTAACTTTTCATGCACCATCATAGATGCTAGTAATGTGTTTTAAAATGTGTTTTAGGTTGTTTTAGGTATGTGTATATAATTGTTCAACTTGCATCTAGGTCTGATGATGGCACATTACAGGTGCCAAAACTAGTACCCTATGACATGTGAATGATTCACAATAAAACATTATTGTATAAAAAAACCTTTATTTTACTGTAATCCCACTTCAATACAGAACAAAATGAAATTTATAACTATTAGTATCGGATCAGGAAGATACTGAAGGTGCATGGCATGAAGACCATTTATATGCCCCTGGCGAAAATTTCAGATCCGTGAAGGACAAGTGCTACCCACATTCCGATGCAGTTGTAGTCAAGTATATACAGGTACTACAAAAAGGAGCACAACCCACACAGCCTGTCGCTAAACACTCTCTCTTGGACAGGATGGGGACACAGACACAGTACATTACCATGCCTCTCTGCATGGGAAGCACACACACTAGCAAGTACCTGGAAAGAAGATCTGGAATGTGTTAAATGAAGCATGAATTCCAGTATTGAGGAACACAAAATGTAAGAAAACAAAAGAAAAAACAAGAGTACCCCAAGGTATGGTACAGACTGCACAGGGAATGAGTGGCATTCACAGTAAAAGTACAGGGAGCAGGCAAGGTCAGCCTCAGTACACTGCTGACCTTTAGAGAGATTGGCCCCTTGAGAATGTTGAACGTAATCTTTGGTGAAATTTTGGGAAATAATATCCATTCTGGACCACAGTCTACAGTCTTGGATAACTTGTATGTAGAAATGGATGCCAGCCATGAATGCCAAGCAGTTATAGCCACATCTGTTTATTAGTCATCTCTATAGATAGAGCATCAAACTAAAATGGTTGATAGTGAACACTTATTGTCAAGAAAATATGCCAACTAGAGAAGTTGCTCACTGAGTGGAAGCGCATCAAGTTGATGAGGTTTAACATAGAATTGTGTTAGACGAACGGGTAGTGTTGATGACTTAGCCCACACAAGTTGTATATGTTCCACAACCACTTCTCTGACTGTTGACTTGAAGGAACTCTAGACTGAATGGTACAGGTCATAATTCAGCATTCCACAGTGGCTATAAGATGTAGTATTTCCAAGGAAATGATTAGGAAAAGATTGCATGATGTTGGTCTGCGTGCTGGTTTGCCATGGCTAGGTCCAGAATTAGTATAGGGTGCTGTTTATTGACAAGTGTCAACCGAGAAAGTCACAGGTAATATCGCATGTCTTGAACATTGTGTCCAACGTGTACTTAGATAGTAGCTCATTAATGTTCTGGGGTGGTATTAAAAGAGTGCCTGCATACTTATTGCGGTTGTTTAGGTCATGTTGAATGCTCCAAAGTACAGGGACGACATTCTCCATCCAATGGTGAGATTGTATTTCCAACATTGTGAAGATTTCATCTTAATGGATGATAACTT
The DNA here is from genome assembly GCF_040414725.1 of Anabrus simplex. Lineage (NCBI taxonomy): Eukaryota > Metazoa > Arthropoda > Insecta > Orthoptera > Tettigoniidae > Anabrus > Anabrus simplex. The sequence continues at coordinate 17,034,523 of NC_090265.1, read as the reverse complement.
GTGTGTGCATTGTAGAGTTATGTTTAAACCTTCTGTCATCATAGTGATATTAACTGAATGGAGATGGCCAAACTATTCCACAGACTTGAACTCCACTGAATACATATGTGATGAGTGAAAACAACCTCTTTATGGATTTCACAACAGAGTGTGCAAAGTTCAAGATTTAATTTCCAGTGAGTAGGACTGTATTTTTAAAATATTGTATTTTAGCAAAATGAACTCTCAGAATATTGCAAAATCTGATTTATTGTATGAATAACTGCAAAATATACTCCATCTATCATGAAAAATGCTAAATATTATAAAAATTCACTCCATATGGGGTGATTACAAGGACAATGACTAGCTGTAAGTACTGCAGTATGTTTCATTGCATAAACAATGGTCAGCTGGTGTTGAGCAGTTTCAATATTGGTTTGAAATTGCAAATAGAAGTATGTCTCATGCAACCAGTGAAATTTGTCGGTGTGCTCACTGAGGAACAGATTGGCCATCTCCATTCAGGTAATATCACTATGATGACAGAAGGTAATGGCTATACTGCACAACTTGTTCAGAGATAACATCATTTTCCGTGGAGATGGAAATCTCTTATCAAGAGTAAAGCGTCACCACCGTACGAGGAAGTGTAGCTTAGATCATGTTGTTGTCATTATGGTGAGTGTAGACCAAATAACAGCAGCACCTACAATATTCTGTAACCGGGCAAGTAGTATGAGCAAAGTAGATGTAGGTCTGGATTGTGGAGATGGTGGGTTAGATCCCACCATCAGCAGCCCTGAAGGTTATCCCTATTTTTACTCATGGTAAATACTGTGGCTGTAATTAATGCCATTGCTGCTTCTTTCCCAGCAGTGGCGTATCCTTGGATCAAGACGTGGCCTACCACTAGACTTAGGTTACCCCCTTCCACCGTTTACGACAGTTGGTTTAGTGGACATCAAGTCTTAAGCATTTTGAGCCACTAGAGTAGCCTGCTGTGTTGTCAAGGCTGTTTTACAAGCTACTGCTAGGCCTCTGCCACTGCCAATACTCAACACCTGATCAGTGGGAATGGTAGCATAGACTTTAGCAAATTGAAGCCCGGCTTTGTGGCTAAATGGATAGAATGCTTGCCTTTGGTCCGATGGCCGCGATTCAATTCTTGAGATCAGACTCCTCATATTCTTAAGTCCCCTGACTTGGGGATTGGATATTTATGAAGTCTTCGTCATTCATTTCATCCTTATTGGATCACCACTGAGCCTTTTCAGAGCCTATGCACTATTATTATTATTATTATTATCATCATCATCATCATCATCATCATCATCATCACCAAATTAAATTACATCATTAAATTAAATTAAATTAAATTAAATTACAGCATTACCTACAGTTCTACACATCATTCACTGGTTTATTAGTTTCCTCGGTAGGTCGGTGGTGGTGTCCGACCTATGAACACAGGTTTGATTCCAAACAAATAGAAAACTTACCCTAAAAGATCACATTTCATTTTAGTAGATCTACCTATAAAAAGAAAATTATATTACTCCTGTAACAGCAGACCTGGTGTCTTCCTACAAGAATGTAGAAGTAGACGGGAGTGAAATACCAGCAATCTCTTATCTATATAATTAAGTCAGAAGTATGAGGTCAGGAAGTATATACGATGAGGATGGCATGCTTCTTTGGAATTGAACCCGTGATCATGGGTCGGACACCACAACTGATCTACTGAGGAATATAATAAATCAGTGAATGATGGGTACAACCATGGGTAATGCTGTAAAAATGTACCTTTTAATTTTATAATAATAATAATAATAATAATAATAATAATAATAATAATAATAATAATAACAACAATAACAATAATGGAGCCTCCGTGGCTCAGGCGACAGTGCGCTGGCCTCTCACCGCTGGGTTCCGTGGTTCAAATACCGGTCGCTCCAAGTGAGATTTGTGTTGGACAAAGTGGAGGCGGGATGGATTTTTCTCCAGGTAGTCTGGTTTTCCCTGTCATATCTCATTCCAGCAACACTCTTCAGTATCATTTCAGTTCAATTGTCATTCATTAATTATTGCCCCAGAGGAGTGCGACAGGTTTTGGCTGCCAGCACAACGTCTATCCTCACCACTAGATGGGGCTTCATTCATTCCATTCCTGACCCAGTCAAATGACTGGAAACAGGCTGTGGATTTTCAATAACAATAATAATAATAATAATAATAATAATAATAATAATAATAATAATAATAATAATAATAATAATACATTTCTTCTGGAAAGGCTCAGTGGTGACATAATAAGGATGAAATGAGTTGTGAAGATGTCATAAATACCCAGTCCCCAAGCTAGAGAAATAAAAAGTCTGAGGAGGTTGATTCCAGGGAATACGTGGGGTAGGGTAACATTTTAAACTATGAGCAATTTGTCTGCATACTTCAGTTGCAAGAATGATTTATTCAGTACCTGCTTTATATGGTTAAGCTTTTTTACAAAAGTAACACCATACGGTCAGTCATGTTTTACACTGTAACTTCAAATAAACTTAAATTGTTCTGAGAACAGTAATACTGCTGAAATACAAAAATAATTATCTCAACTATAAACTATCAGTAACATGTGTAGTACATTCAACAGCAAACACGTGACACCGCAGTACATGGGTCAATCATGTCTGTTCGGAGTCTTCTGGAGAACTTTGAGTTCCCTCTCCCTCTTTAGCAGTGGTAGGGCAAGTGGTGAACTGACGGAATGAAGCTTCGTCCACCTATCCCCTCGATCCCCGCGCTTATCAGTAATGGGCCGCATGAGGTGAGGTGAGGGGAGAGGGATGTAGTACCTGAACTGCAATAGCAATATCAGACTCCGATGCCTTGCACTCAGAAATACGAGCGACGTTTTTTCTCACTGCTTTCAAGTTTTGTAAATGGAACAATATGTCAGATGCTTACATTATAATGTTATTTAGATTTCTATCTTTCATTTGAGATTTGGGCTTCACCGATACCTTGGTAGCCCTTAGTATATGCCACTGTTTTCCAGTCCTTGCATCTTTCTATCTCAACATTGCCAAAAACTTATCTTTGTCAGTGTGGCAGTAATCTCCAAAACAACCCCCCCCCCACACACACACCTTACTTTGTAGTGTCATATGTACTTAGTAAATAGAATAAACAGTAATAGCATCCCATCCAGCTGATGTTTTGAGACTGTCTTGTGACAACCAGGACAAGTTATTCCGAAATGCATGTAGTTGATGGGACCTATTATTCCAGGGAAATTATCCCACAAAAAATAGAATGTATCAATTGCCAAGAATTGGACTGGGATTCATGTCATGCTCAAGAAACAAGTCCCTTATATTAGATGGTCTGTTGAAAAACAAAATAGCAGTTTAAACTGTACCTTCCCATACATTTCAACTGAACTGTTGTAATCTCACAGGAGACAAGCTACGGGAGGCCATCAGGCCTAACCTTTCTATCTGGAATGTGACAGATCACTCTTAGAATGTTTATGCATAATTTCATATAATTCTACCCAGCAGTTTAGACAGGTTGTTTCATTTCATTTTTAAGTATAGAAATGATGCAGACCTTTACACAGACCGATGTACTTCCTCCACTTGGGAAAACAGTAATTTGAAATGTAAAGAAGTAGTATGTATATGAATTCATATTACAGAGCAGACTCTCCTAACTTCATTTCAAGGTATCTGTAATTTGTATCTCTTTTTAGCTATGGATTTCATAATATTTTGTATTTTTGGTTGTTTTAAGATTTAGTGAGTTTTTTTAAAAACCCCTTGTCATGGAATTAGGTACATTTACCCCATACTATTAGAAAGATTTCACAAGAAACATTGATCGTTATGGCAGTTTATTTCAGTGTTATACCCAGCAAAATAATGTCAGTCTGTACACTGAAATCAACTATTCTATTTACCATAAAATAAGTCCTCCACCAATGATGAATGGGACCAAATGAACCAAGTATGGCTGAATACCATATGGACGGTACGCCAAGACTAATTGAAGCATGTGTCCAAGCAAGGCTACGTGCTACTCAATATTAATATTATCAAGGTTGATGTTCCAAAATTATAACTGAGAAACCAATGATGTGATCTTGTAAAGAAATGTTCCATTGCTGATCCACTGAATTGAAATCTGGTGCAAACATCTTATGCATATGAATCAGGTCCTTTTTATTGTGTTAAATATTGTAAACTATATACTTCATACATTTTTTATATGCATGTAATATATTGCATTAGTATTCTTGAAACTCAGGATGTACTAATGGAGATATATTTTTGCCTTATTCAGAGAGAAGAAAAAGATGAGTTAGAAGTCAGGAAGCTGCTTGTACCAAGAATCAAGGAAGAGAATGATATAACATTGGTAAAGTTCTTGTGGAATTTTATTTACAATGATGAAGGATGATCATGAATTATTGCTAAGTTAGTTCTTGCTGAACACAACATTTCTCTTTTCTTCTGCAGGATGTGAAGGAAGAAATTAGTTTTGAAGAGAACTATATTGATTGGAATATTTCAAATGTGTAAGTATTTTTGACCTAACATTTGTGTTCTTAATCCATTTAAGTCGATTACTGCTAGCTTGCATGCTTGACTTCTTCTCCTCCTCCTTTGGCATTTCTCAATTACTTGAGCTAGGCAGTTAATGGCAAACTACCTCCCTCCTCGTCTTGCCTAGTGTGTAAATGAGCATATATATTGTACCATTTCATCATCCTGATAACGAGACAAACGAGGTTATACGGCGTTAGAATTTGCCATGCACGCAAGAAGATTCACTTCGTTGGGCTATACATTTAAAAAAACATACGGCACCATGAATCAAAGGTGCCGTGGTTATCAAAATAATAAAATACGGGTGCAGAAAGTCAAAGAAGCCGTAACATGTCAGAGGAATGCTAATTTGGCGATGCAGACAGGCCATGGTTTTGGGAGTTAGACGTACGGACCGGTAGAATCCATGCGGCCGTGATGAGAAAAAAAAGTGGAATGCTTTTGGGATTGTTAAAAATCGAGTTGGATAATATAAAAAAATTATACTGCTACGGGACGAGATTTTCTATGCAGAAGAAACCGTCGTATACAGAAGAAGGAAGATTTAGCTGAAGAATTAGTACTTCAAGCGAATTTTAAAGGATCACGCCAAAATCTAGCATAATACCAAAGATATTAAGTAATTAAAATCAGGAAAGAAGTTTAAACACTTCGTCAGTGGCCGTAACTCCAATTCAAACTTTGCGTATTGCATTAAACGAGATAAGAGTATATATACACTGAAGATATTAACGACAGTGAAATTGAGAGCTGACTAGATTATATCCTTAAAGTCTTGTCACTAAATTCTATCGTTGAAGTTCTGTTTTGGATTACCTGTAGAAAGAGTTATGAATTAGATCCTGAATAATATATATTTCAGAAGACTATGTACCTGATCCTAATGCCAATGTTCAATATTCTGTCGCATGTACTCATCGCCGTCAACATGAGGAGCTAAACTGGAGATGGATCTGACAACCTGACGGAAGCCGCTCAGCTGAGTCTGCTACCCCGAACCTACATTCCTGTACCCAGTCATGACGCAATAGATGTCTAGTGCCAGCCAGCAGACTATGAATGACAGCAACAAAGCCGAGCCCAGTCCAATAACATCGGCAACGGAAAGCTAAGCTCCAAAATTTAATTCTTATTAACAGTAGTAGTAAATGTTTAAAGTAATGTAGAAATTTTAGCTATGATTTTGTAGTGTGAAGGTTATAGTTATATCTTCGAGATGAAATTCCAATTGGCAGTATCTTCGCAAAGAGTTTAATGTGATTGATTTATGCGTATGGACGTAGGTAATTTTCAATAATGTAAAATCAATGCCATTATGTAGGAATGTTTATACTGGTATCTGCAGAGGTTTTAGATGATCTTTTGTGCTAATATAAAACGATGCATTTAATGTGGTAAACTGCAACCGTGAGATAGAAAGAAGAAGATTGTTTATGAATGATTTAAACTTGGTTACCGCTACGCTACAACTACATGTAAGTAAATATGAAGTTAGGTTGTTCAGATATGTATTTATTTTTCAGAATAACATAACTGTGTGGTAATATGACTGAAATTTAACCCATTTATGCGACATCGTAGTTTCTGTATGGAGTGTTGTAATGTTATTGCCGCGAGAAAAGTGATTGGTAGATAAGGTTATGAGAAATGTGTTGTGGAGAATATACATATGAATATTCGTCAAGATGCATGTGAATTTGAATATGGCGTGATATTATGATATTTTCAAATGATATATGGAAGGGTGTATCCATATTTGAGAGTTGTTGGTAGTAATTATGACTTGTTACTAACCATTAATATTATTTGATGTGTGCGGCACGACAGTTAGAATGAAATGTGGTACTTTTGGGTTAGATATATGTGATTATACTACGTCACATAACATAGTGTAGTGGTAGGGTAACCGAAAACTGTCTTCAAAATACAATCTATAAATGAAGTATAAGTAAGGCTAAAACTTGATGTCTTCTTGCAGAATTTCAAATGGGATAGTGAATGTTATTTGATATTTATGGATGAAGCCACATTTTAAAGGGAGAAATGTCTTCTTAAATTTTATTCTCTGCCATAAGCAAATGAAATATGTCACCAGCTGTATTCCTAGGGATGTTATGAGATATTATTCGGACCCGGATGCGAATTTGAGGCACATCAGATACATCGATTGATAGTATAACATTAATAACTTGTTATTATATAGTACCTATCGGAGATATTAGAATACTAGATGGTTACATTTACATATTAATGACATGATAAAAATGATTGATTTTTGTTTTGACGAAAGATAATTAATATAGCCGAATAGAGCTATTGCTTTGGGACTTTGCTGACATTGCCGATGTTATAAATAATTTTTTTTTTACAAGATGCATGAAGACGAAATTGGTATCGGAACTGAAAATAAGAATATTCAGAAATGAGAACAAGTTTGTTTTGTTTGATTTATCTAATTTATTCAATGCATTTAACTGTTTTCATTTATTCAGTTATTTGATTCGATTAAGTTATTTAATTCATTTAATAGCTACAATTTATGAAACTAGGCAAACTTTTCTTTGTTTTTCATGTGGCAATTAAGATATTTATTCTGATGGAAGAATGATCGAATCCTTTAAAGAGGCAATATATATTTCAAGAAAAGCATGATGAATATTTGGTATAGAAAGTTATTTTTTCTTTTCTTTTATTAATTCATGATCATGAATAAATTAGAATTTATAAAAATGGATATTATTGAAGTTAACTAATTTGATTTTAGTAGATAAGTTTATGTTGAACTTGCATGGTTAACGTGCTATCGAAAGACTGATTTTTAGACAGTAATTGAGAATTGACATTGAAAGATGAATATATTATGGGTGAATATTGCGTATGAAGAAATGGGTTTCCGGTTGAACCCTACGTAAAAAAAAAAATTTTCTTAAGTGATGCGCAGTAAAATCCCTGAGAGGTGTCGCGCAGCAACTTAGAAAATCTTTTGATGAGTGCAGTGAGTTGAAGAGATGGTACTACTGCGTCGGTTGAAAATGATTTTGACACAATAAGTTAAACACTATATCATCTATATCATATCAACTTGGATAGCTGCCGACATTTTAGCATCACATATTTTATTGCATTGGTCTGTTCATTCGATCTGAAGACATGATAGGCATAGTAGGGGAAATGGCCGGAGCATTGGATTGATCGCCCAATATGGTGCAGAAAAATAATTCCCCGAGAATCGGTGCAATATTAAGATGAACACTGATATCTAGCCAACCTCCCCTCACCTCCACAAGCCAAAGGATTTAACCAGCTGTGACTTAATTCCCTGGCCTGACCGAGAATTGAACCTGGGACTCTCTGAATTGAAGAGCCACTGTAGTGACCATTCAGCCAAGGAAGAAGACTTTTAATGTTGATTCCTGCTGATAGGAACAATGCTATCCTTGTAACAAGGCATTAGGATAATTTAGGAAAGTGGTAACTAAGTAGGCCTACACATTTTATACTTGATGAGTGGAATATTCTACAATTGGATAATAGCTGAACCAAATGAAAAATCTGCAGTTGATGAGTACTGAAAGCTATATATTAACATATTGGAGATGCTGCCCGTAGAAACTATAGGTGCATTATTTCATTGCTACTGACGGAGCTCAGAGTATCTACGGGTGCACGATTTCACTGTAGCTAAACTAGTAGCTGCCATTTCAGGGAGCTATGACTTCACCAAAATACTGTCGGATGCTTGTGCAAACCTACAATATACTAGTTGTAAGCATAAGTTGACAGCTCTTCTTTCAACACATTGATAACACAGCCATGTTCTTACGTAATCTGAGGCTGCATCATCGTTCACTCTGAACTGTGAAATGAGTGGGAAAGTACGTGTGTGGAGGTGGGAAGAATATGTGTTTGAGAGGTAGACTTGTTTGTGTCATTCTTGTGAGTAGTTGTCATGTCTAATTTAAGTGTACAAAATTTAGAAGTTGAATCCATACTGGGTGTTTTTATGGAACACTTGGGTGCTAAATTGAGGACAGGGTAAAAATTACGCACCAAGTGAATGCGATGATCCTGATGCTTCAGGCATGCAAATTTAGATAGTGAGATAATTTCAAATCGGTTGAAGTGGGTTCTGTAATACAGTTTTATACCACTCCCTAAAATTAGGGTTGTTTCTGGTGTACACATAACCTGCAATAACTCGGTGGGAGCCTGGTGTCAAGTGACAGATAGTGAGAAGGCAAATTACTGGATGTAAACAATGCTATCCATGCCCACTGACCAATTAGGTTTGAATCTGCATTAGTATGTTTTAGTAGACATGTCCTCAAAATTTGTCAAATTCCAAAATATTAATGTAACTGGCATCCATAGCTGTGTCAGAAATTTTTTGTTTGCAGAATTTATCTTCACAAATTTATATTTAAAAATTGCTGCACTATTATAATTAAAAGTCATTTTTGTGTGGAGAAAAGTGTCATCTTTTAAAATATTCCTGAAGTTGTTACAATCATTGCTTCCCCCAGCAGTGAAGAAATTTCAAACACCACTACAAATCTTGCAATTTCTCGAGGGTAGCCATTCAGATTTGGCTCTCTCCAATGTGTTAATCTAAACATTTTCTTAGAAATAATTGTGATTTATGTTTGAATGTTTGACTCTATCCATGGAAGATGAGATTACAGAGAGGTTTCTCTTAATCTTATTTTTATATTTCCAATTTCTATATCTGATGTGTGGTGTTATTTGTTATTCTTTTTTAATATGATACAATCATTCTATGTAGCAACTGTAATTTGAGCTCTTGTTCTGTTGCATGAAAAATAAATATGTATACATTTTAGTTGTATCACTAAATTGAGTAATAAGCATTTTTCACATCAATACAATTTATTATCTACTTAATTAAAATTTCTTCATGTTATAATTTCAGATTTAATGAAGTTTCCGCATTTGATTATAATGGCAACAACCATGATGTGGTACAATATGGTAAGAATAGTTTTCCTTGTTTCCAATGTTACAAATTCACAAATGAGATGTCTTTGAGGAGACACATGAAACTTATGCACCTTCCAAAGAATGAAAGGATCGCTGTTTCTTGTTCAGTCTGTCAAAAGAATTTTAAAGAGAAACCAGCCTTTTCTCAGAGAGCAGTCCTTGCTCGACACATGTTGGTCCATAGCGATATAAGACAATACCACTGTAATGTCTGTGACAAGGCCTTCAAAATGAAAGCTGACCTACGAAATCATTTTACATCCCATACTGGCGAAAGACAATTTTCTTGTACAACTTGTGGGAAGAGATTCAAACAGAAGGCCAGCGTGTCTAGGCACATGTTTATTCACAGGAACGGACTTGCCCTTTCTCATTCCTGTTTAATATGTGGTAAGGCATTTGCTGTGCGTTCCAAACTTGGCAGACACATGAAGGTTCACACTAAGCACAGAGATTACTATTGTCACTTATGTAGTAGGGCCTTCTCAGAGAAGGCTAATTTGAAGAGGCACATGTCTGTACACACAGTCGAGCGAAGTTTCTGCTGTGACATATGTGGAAAGACATTTGTAAATCGTGCTAGTATTGTTAGTCACGTAAAGTACCATCTCAATGATCGTACTTTCTTTTGCAATATTTGTCATAAATCTTTCATATTTCGCTCTGCACTCAAAAATCATCTGTATTTGCATTGTAAAGTGAGACCATTCCCATGTACCTTGTGTGAAAAATCATACATTCAACGCTCTGGACTTGCAGAACACATGCTAAAAGTGCACAGGCTATGAGGATTCATAAGCTGCTATGCTACTGACTACAGAAAATTTGTATCTTGACAAAAATAAAGCTGTTTTACTTGGTCTTATAAAATGTGCAACAATGTGTCAGTATTTTCATGAAATGTTTATTTCCTCTAGTACCTATCATTTATAACTTTTATATATCAATGCCTGGTTTGACTTATTGCTTTAATACTGGACCAAGGCTCCTTCATCTATTTATGTTCATTTATTTCCTGTATAAACATCATCCTATTAGAGTTGATTGGGCAGATTTGGATTTGCACTGCTCAGGATTTGATGGGTCAAATCCCTCAACTGGCAGCCCTAGAGACAATTTTCTGTGGCTTCCATTTCCATTCCAGCCTGATTCCTGCATTGCTGGAATAATTTGAATTGAAATGTTAGTGTGATATTAAACTGCTAGTAAAATAAAAAGATTGGCAACATATAGTTGGCTCTGCAAGTATTTTTGTGGTGAACTTAATACATATATCAGTAAGGTTGATTTTTATTTGGGTTAACAGTAGAATTTACTATAATTACACTGTGGGAATCATTCACATTGGAACATAAGATTGCTAGGTTTATTCTATTGCTTCGGGTAATATAGGGATGTCAAATACTGTATTCAATTTGGAACAGCTTGCATTTGATGTCTTAAGCTTTAGTTAAAGATCCATGGCCAAAGAAAATATTCACTTACCTTGGTAGGAAGATAACCAACGATATTAAATGTGCTACAGAAGAGTTGCATTGCACAAGGCAAGATTGCATTTATTTATTTATTATTTACTTCATACCAGTAAATTAAGTCTGAGCACATGAATGGGGTTACATATGCCTCCAATCCCACCTCCTGTAGGTGGGGCAGTAGGATACATCACAGTACTCCTGGCAATCATAAGAGGTGACTGAATGTGACCCCAGGGGCTTGTAATTTGGGAGTGTGGATTGGCAACCACAGGGCTGAGTCCTGGCATTACTTCCACTTATTTGTGCCAAGGTCCTCGCTTTCATCTATCCTATCCAACCCCCTTTGGTCAACTCTTGTTCTTTTCCAACCTTGATGTTATTAGAGCATTGAAGTCCTAGGAATCCTTTCATTTTCATGCTCTTTGTAGCCCTTGTTTTGCTTTGGTTGATACATTCATTTTTTTGACCTGTCAGACACCTTCCATCCTTTTCCTCTGATTACTGTTAATAGTTGTACTTCCTCTTGAAACAATATTCATCATTACCAGCATTCTGAAACCCAGACACTACATGAGGGAGAAATCAACTGCTGGTATGTATTAAGTTTGTAGTGTTTCTGCAGGTCGATGAAGAATCTTGTGGAAAGGTAAGGTCTCTAGCTCCAAAATGGTTCTGTGAACCACTATAATTCTCAAGATTGTTGAAACTAGTAGGTCTCATTTGCACAGAATAAATAAACAAAAATAACTGTTTGGACATTGTTCTTTTGTATTCCATAATGAGTTTCTGTCATCCTACAATCAAAAAGCAAACTGGCTGCACAGTTTGGGTCATTTAGATATGAGCCTGCATTTAGGAGATGGTTTCGAATGTAACTGTCAGCAGCCCTGAAGCTGGTTTCCGTTTTTCACACCAAGCAATGATAGAAATTAATGCCAAAGTCACTTCCCAGTCCTGGAAATATTCTATCGCATGATTTTTATAAATCCTGTCTGAGCTGATGCACTGTGTAGCCAATAGAAAAACAATTTTTAAAAATCTGAATTCTCTGTAATCCATGAAGCTGGCAAATTCTAGTCTGAATATGACTACACACTGGAGAGAGTACAAGAAATGTTTCATGAGACTGAGGTTATGGTAAGCCTGTCATATAAGCAGAGTAGAAGAAGAATGAACATCTAACCAGTTAAGATACAAACATGGTATAGAAGGAAAGATTAACCTGCTTCTTTTTTTTTTTGGCTAGTGGCTTTACGTCGCACCGACACCCGGTTTCTTAGCTGCCGTGTCAGAGTCCAGTACCAGGACATGGGGATGATCATGCAATAAACACTAACTACAGTGACTGGCAATTTTCTAAAGATTTAAATGTCTCATCCAAAATTAAGATATTTTGGTAACGTGTGAACTTCATTCAAGCTTGATTGTAAGTGGATATTCAAGGCAGTTGTCCCTACCTCCCCCCTCTACCTCATATATTTCTAGGTATTTAGCAGTTTTACTTCACAGAGTACAGATGAAAGGCCTACAGCAGACTTAGGACTTGCCAGGCCAACATTTTGGAGTACTTGCATCACAAATTATATGCACCTGCTGAGCGGATGGGAGTAAAGACATTTGATTTCATCAGGCGAGTGATATAATGGGACAGGCTCTAAAACAAATATTTCCTCATTTGTTTTGAGGGTCAGTGATCAAATTGGAAAATTTCATTTTGTATGTGCATACTAGCAGTATGTGTGAATTATGTATGGGTGTTGAGAGTTTGTAAAGTGTGTGCAGTGTTTTGTTACTGTTATCTCATAACATTCATGTTTTAAATAATGAATAGGAAACAATGAACCCTGTTAAAATTTTGTGTTAACAATGTTGGGCTGAAGGTTACAGTTATAGAGCGTTATGTACTTCACCCTCTTCAGACTAGGCTAAAAGAAGTAATGATCTCCAGGATGCAAAGGCTACAGGAAAATGTAATGATACACTAAAGAAAAATCAGCATTTATTCATAATACAGTGATCTCGTTTAAAAATTTAGTTTCATACAATGCCTTGACTCTGAACAATTACCAAAGCCTCAGTGTGTAATTTGTGCTACTGTTTTTGGTAATCAAGCCATGAAATCATCACAAGTATGCCAACATTTGACTACCAAACATTCCAACTGTGAATAAGTATAAGAGAAATGCACTCAAAATAATAAATAGAAAATTATTTACAAGCTTCAGGCACTGACACTGTGCTTTTAAAGTCATCCTATTTATTTGACTTTTATACTGTTGTAACTGTTCATAAATATGAGGCTAGGTTAATTTTGTTGTATGGATGTATAAACTTTTAATTATGATTTGGCATTTGTATGTTTTAAGACTATGGATTATCTCCTATGCCAGCCCAGCAGACTGGAATAGCGAGTAAAAGTCCATCTTAGAAATATTTTTCCTTATATGTATCTAGGATTGTTCATTATAATCTGTCCAGCAGAGCAGTCCCAGTACTTGAGGAAGTTTTGTATTTAAAACAATATTAAGCAATCTGGTAGTTGATGAATGACTAATGGTTTATAACTCCTTTAGTTACCTCCTGAAATGGTAAGCTACTCTGTGTTCTTGAGTGTCACCCTCACCTGCTATAATCTAGTTGCAATGGAGCTTTCCTTTCAGTATGAACATGGTCATTGTGGGAGAAAATATGTTCGTGTGCCAGTTTTCCAGGTAAGTTCAATAAGCTTTTGTGACTGTATAGTGTGAGCTATGCAATTTATTATGATGTGCTTTGTTAATACATGTGTTGATCTTCCTGGCTTGTGGAGGATGTTATAGAATTTAATTTCCTTTCCAGTGGAAAAATACTATACATAAGAAGGAACACCTGGGGCAAGTGATGAATTTGTCATCATGCCCCACATCTACTGACCATGAAAAAGAATAGTATTTTAATAGCTGGATTTTCTTGATCACTGTTTTTTAATTTATTATGGGGATGCTGAGGGGAGGGGCACCACCCCCTGAGTGGGCCTGTTTATTAATATTACTATTATATTACAGTAATTGCAGAAATGCATATTTTCAGACATACCAAGAAATTATAATTGCAAAACAGGAAAGAGGATTTGGGGTGAAGAAAATATGACTGTACCCCTCTGTGCAGTAGTCATGTAATGCTGCTGCATCTTTACATGGCATTCCAGAAGCCATATTGAGACATTAGATATATACAGCTGATAAAGTTTTGCCTGTGCACGGGGGAATATTTTGCAACACTTTCTCACATGAACAGCTTCTAGAATTACGATATTTTACAGAAATAAATCGAAGACTTTTTGGAATGACTAAAATACAATGTACAATGGAGAAGATTTAGTGTATGATTTTGCTGAGAAGAACAACGTTGTTCATCCATTCAACAACGTAATAAATGGCGGGAGAGTGTTGGTTCACTAACTTCTTGAAGAACTTCACCTTTACCAAAAGAACTCCTGGAGCAACCCGTATAGGGCATACGATGGGTTTCAACAAGCCTGCAATGGACATATTTTATTCCATATTAAGAGAAGTCCACCTAAAATATGGTTTTATGCCACAAGCAATATTCAGTACAGATGAATCAGGTCTTCCCGGTGTGTTCAATAGACAGCCGAGGGTGAATTATCCAAAAGGTAGTAGACGTAGCTAAAATTATGTTCGCAGACAGAGACAAAAAATCCATTTGTTTGCACCATGAATGTCAGTGGAGTGTATGGCCCACAATTTTTTATTTTTCCAAGAAAAAGAATGAAACCAGAGCTACTGAGTGGTCTTCCTCCTGGGTCAGTTGGCCATGCAAATGAAACGGGATGGATGAATAGTGATCTATTTCTTGTTTAACCTACTTCCAACATTTCGTGAATCTTATAAATCCCAGTAAAACGATCCTTATTTACTGATTATGGTCAACCGTAGTTCATACATTTCCTTAGAAGCAGTACATTTTTGTAAGGGAAAGGAATCGTCATGATTGGATTGCCACCACATACTTCTTACAGGCTGCACTCATTTGATGTGTTGTTCTTTGGACCGCTGAAAACAGTTTACTCGCAAGCCTGTGATAATATCTTGTGTCTCATCTTGGACATCAGATAAATGATGAAAACATTGTAAGAGTTTGTTTTTCTGGAGCCTAGGTAAAATCTGCAACTATAGGCAATCCCACAAAAGTTTTCCAATCATCTGGAATGGAGCCATTTAATTCACAATTATTTAATGAAAGGAACTATGCTCACATACCTACAACAGAGAGAATCAGTGCCTTCCCCAGAATCTGATCCACCCGCTCACTTGCCGGATCTTATCATAATGCAAAGAATTGAGGTATGAGGGTCCACCTTTTCAATACAAATTATGTAGGAGTTTTTAAATCACCACATTATTATTTATTACATGGGACCAGTTTTGGCATAATGAATGCCATCATCAGCCAACTAGGGAACTTACAATATAGTAGAAACATAATCATGACAGGCCCTATAATGAAAATATGCTAAGTAGCTTAGAATGGATATCCATATTATAAACAATTTTTTTTTTTTGCTAGTTGCTTTACGTCGCACCGACACAGATAGGTCTTATGGTGACGATGGGATAGGAAAGGCCTAGGAATGGGAAGGAAGCGGCCGTGGCCTTAATTAAGGTACAGCCCCAGCATTTGCCTGGTGTGAAAATGGGAAGACCATGGAAAACCATTTTCAGGGCTGCCGATAGTGGGGTTCGAACCCATATAACAACTATTTTTACAAGTTTGAAACTTGAAAGTTATATATTCAAATAATTAAAAAAAAAAAAAAAAAAAAACCCAATGTTGATTGTCTTTGACAATATGGTGACAATTTGTTGGTCAGGTGTGGCATGTTGTGCCATGATTCACTTGTAATATTATGTACGGTATCTAAGTAACAGGGAGTTCCTTTTTTAAACGCTGTTCATCATTACAGATCAATTTGCGTGAATTATATATATCACATGGAAGTTGTATACTAAATAGAGTTTCAAACTATGTTACAAAGTTTGGCGTAGGTTAGAAGAGAATTGGGTTTTTTCGTTATCTTGTCCCAACAGGTTCGTCAAATTGCACTACCCCTGGGGCAAGATGGAGGATTTGCTCAATTTATGCTTTTTATTTAATTACTTTGGAATATCTTTCAAAAGTGTGATTATAAGATCATAATATAACAGAGTATATATATGTTTTTAAAGTGAATAAAAGGGGTTTTGAATAATCTTCTTTAACATATGGCCTCTCAAAAACATAGTGTTGTCAACTTGCCCCAGTATCTTCTATTATGATTTCTTGTAGATAATTACTGTACAACCCAAGACAATGGCTAAATAAAAAACAAATACCATAACACCAAAGAAAGTTATTCCTTTGTGAGAAAGGCCTGTAATATATGATTGTTAAAATGATATGAATAGACTGAGCCAGAATTTTAGCAAGTACACTAAAAGAATGCTGTTTATTTATAACTGTAATCTTATGACTTTTGTATTAGTTTACTTTAAGACATAATATTTAACCCATTAGCCATGAAAATTTATTTAAGGACTGTAAAATATGCAGAACTAAAATGTGAATGTTATTACTAGTATCTCACATGAAAATTACCTACATTCCCTGATGTACAATATCAAGAAAATGTATAGCCTAACCAAATGGAATTCCTGGGCTGAATAAATGTTTTGTACACCAGGAGACTGAGCATGTTCTGCAATGTACCAAGTCCTTTGTATCCAGTTTTCCAATGAGTATTATTTTGATTAGGTGGCATTTCCTTATTAGAATGGGTGACATTTTGGGAAGTTATACAAGGATTTCAAAAAATACAAGACAAAATAATAGGGTTGGATTCATCATGTGTACAGGTGACAAAAAATGTGTATTAATATGAGCCCAGAAATGTGCAATTACTGAGATATGAGAATTTCAAGTTTTGTAAGCCACAACTTTCAGTAATATTCTTCCCTTTGTTTTGCTAATACATTCATTCTTGAAAGTGTCAAACCTCTTCCATTTTCTGACTGATTAGTTTATGAGAGAATGGTTCTCCAGTTGTACATAATTTTGAAGCATTCTGTATATAGAGGGAAGTTTCCTGAAATATATGTTCTTGGTGGCTAGGTATTTAGCTTGGCCCTGCAGTGTACGGGTCATGTGCTTGTCTCTTACCTGGAGGCCCTAGGTTCAATTCCCAGCCTGATCAGGTATTTTACCTGTATCTGAGAGCTGGTTTGAGGTCTACTCACCCTACGTGATTACAATTGAGGGGCTGTCTGATGGTGAGACAGTGACCCGAGACTAGACTGAGAGGATTCATCGTGCCGACCACATTACACTTCATAATCTGCAGGGCTTTGGGCTGAGCAGCGGTTGTTTGGTAGGTCATGGCCCTTTGGGGCTGTGGCGCCACCTGTTTGGTTTGGCTAGGTAATTAACAATAGGGCCTGGCCATTAGAATGGAAAGCTGTTAACACTATTAAGCTGTGCTGCAACTGGACCATGGCCAATAGGCAAAGGCGACTTTCTATTATCATAAGGATGCTGTACATAAAGGCCTAAGCAGTCCTGTTAGTAAACTACAACATCCCTTGATCATCTTCCTGGTAGTCATGAGGGCAAACTAGCCCATTCTCTGCTGTATTTTGAAATACAGCATGAAATACAGCAAGCCGTGGGCCAGGTTTTTTCTGAAGTACTCATACTACTCTTACTGCTAAGGTTTCTATTAAAGTGGAAGCCATTTTCTTTTAAGTTTTGACTTACTTAAGATATAACTCTTAAGTTTTCAGTCCATGGAAACAAATGCAAGGTTAAGAAAATGATAGAAAATATTTGGAAAAGAAGGATTCATTAATGCCGGCCCCGTGGTGTAGGGGTAGCGTCCCTGCCTCTTACCCGGAGGCCCCGGGTTCGATTCCCGGCCAGGTCAGGGATTTTTACGTAGACCTGAGGGCTGGTTCGAGGTCCACTCAGCCTACGTGATTAGAATTGAGGAGCCATCTGGCGGTGAGATGGCGGCCCCGGTCTAGAAAGCCAAGAATAACGGCCGAGAGGATTCGTCGTGCTGACAACACGACACCTTGTAATCTGCAGGCCTTCGGACTGAGCAGCGGTTGCTTGGTAGGCCAAGGCCCTTCAAGGGCTGTAGTGCCATGGGGTTTGGTTTTTTGGTTTTGGCTTCATTAATAAAATCCATGAAAAAGTATACCTGGAAAAGAAAACAACACCATAATGTAATGAAATGTTTTTCCTAGAAGAGCAGCACCAACTTCAATCAAATAGATTTTATCATCTGTATATAATTTCAATACTGTTTACATTTTTTAAATGGAATGGCCCCACCAACCTGGACCCAATGTTTGGGAAGCCAGGCTCTGCCTGTCACAAGTCAGGACAAAGGGCGAGTGATAGAGGAGTAACACCTTAAAAAAAAACCTTGGTCCAGCTGACCCGGCCGGTAGTCCCAAGTAAGAGTCCCTTGCCAGGGTTACGGTGAAGACCTCAATGGTAGTGAAGGTGGAGAAGAGGGACTTTGGAACGGTGGAACTGGCGGAAGGGGCAACCCTCCTATTCTGGGTAAATAGAATAGGAACTGCTGCCTTGCAATAGAAGTGGGAGCTTCAAAGGCTAACGGAAGAAACCCCAACAGAAAATCAGCTTGGTGCCTCAGGCTTAAGATGGCAGCCCCGTCAAGGCACTCGGAAGCAGTGGGTTAATCACTCGCTCTATTTAAATAATCTGATTATAGAAACTGAAGCGAAATTACAAAACTGGACGGATAACCTGATGACCTTTGGCATGAAGAGGATAACGAAAATTGGTTTCTGGAATGTGAGGACCTTGAGGGAGAAAGGCAGACTGAAACAAGTGACACAGGAAATGAAGAACTGCGGGCTGGATATTCTGGGATTGAGTGAGGTGAGGTGGCCAGGATTTGGCGAGATACAGACAACAGACAACATTTCTATATTCTGGTAGTAAGGATGAAGAGCACAGGGATGGAGTAGGGTTGCTGCTCAGTAGAAATGCAATGAGAAGTCTTATGGAGTGGAAGCCGATTTCCAGTAGGCTTCTGACTGCTAGGTTCAAGACGAAGATCAGAAATGTGACCAGTATCCAATGCTATGCACCTACTGAACAATCAGAGTTGGAAAGAAAGGAAGAATTCTACCAAATGTTGCAAGATGCCACAATGAAAAGCAGTTATGAGAGACTTCAACGCGAAGTTTGGCTCAATAAATGAAGGATTGGAACACATCATTGGTATACACGGTCTTGGCAAGATGAATGAAAATGGGGAAAAGTTTACGGAATATTGTGCCAGCCAAGACTTGGTGATAGGTGGCACGGTGTTCCCGCATAGGTGGTGTCATAAGGTCACGTGGGTGTCTCCTGATCAAGTATCAAGTCACGTAAAACCAAATTGATCATGTTCCGGTGAGCAGGAGGTTCAGGAGTAGTTTGGAAGATGCTAGGAACAAGAGAGGAGCAGACATTGGCAGGGACCATCATCTTGTTGTCGCCAACTTCCGTATAAAGATCATGGCAGTCCACCAAAAGTTCATCACTCGACACAAGAATTTTGATGTTGGTAAGCTAAAGAATCAGCAGATATTGGAACAATTTCAACTGGAACTTAGCAACAGATTCGAGGTGTTGGATTCTGAGATAGAGAAGGATGTGGAGACTGTATGGAACGAGGTAAAGAACATCTATGTGGAAACAAGTGAGAAGCAGCTCGGGTACAAAAACTACCTGCGGAAAGAATGGATATCACCGGGCGAGTTGGCCGTGCGCGTAGAGGCGCGCGGCTGTGAGCTTGCATCCGGGAGATAGTAGGTTCGAATCCCACTATCGGCAGCCCTGAAGATGGTCTTCCGTGGTTTCCCATTTTCACACCACGCAAATGCTGGGGCTGTACCTTAATTAAGGCCACGGCCGCTTCCTTCCAACTCCTAGGCCTTTTCCATCCCATCGTCGCCATAAGACCTATCTGTGTCGGTGCGACGTAAAGCCCCTAGCAAAAAAAAAAAGAATGGATATCTGATCAGACCTGGGGCAAGATAAATTATAGGAAGGAGATAAAGGCCAAGCTAAATGTGTGCAAAACCAGACAGCAGTAGGCTCAAGCACAAGCTGAGTATTCAATAGCAGATAAGGAAGTAAAGAGGAGTGTGCGAAAGGATCACAGGAAGTGGATTGATGAGCAGGCAGAGAAAGCAGAGCAGGTGGCAACAAGGGGGGATATAAAGGAGCTTTATGGCATCACAAAGATGCTTTCGAAGAAATGTTTTAATAAAATTAGGCCTGTGAGGAGCAAGACAGGCGAGATCCTCACTATGTGTGAACAACAGCTGAGTAGATGGAGGGAACACTTTGCGGAGGTTTTTAATAGAGATGTTGGACTGGAAAATGAGCAGCAAGGAGAAGATGAAGAAGAAGCAGAAGGGGATCCTAGCATCGTCATCGACCCTCCAACCCAGGGTGAGATACGGACAGCGGTGAAACAAATGAAAAATGGGAAGGCACCTGGTCTGGACAACATTCCAGCGGAAATACTGAAAGCAGACCTTGATACTACAATCAAATTGCTGCACCCACTGCTGGAGAAGATATGGAAAGAGGAGGAAATACCGACTGACTGGAAGAAGGGGCTGATAGTCAAGTTACCAAAAACAGGGGATACAACAAACTGCAACAACTGGAGGGGTATCACCTTGCTTTCCATTCCAAGCAAAGTCCTGTCGCGAGTTATCCTGAATTGCATAAAGGATTCAATAGAAAGAACGCTTTAAAAGGAACAGGCGCGATTTCGGCAACATCGCAGCTGTGTGGATCTCATCAATACACTCCGAATCATCATAGAACAGAGTGTGGAATGGCGGAACATTCTTTACATCGCATTCGTGGACTTCAAGAAAGCCTTCGATTCTGTAAACCAAAGAATCATATGGAAAACCCTCAAGGAATACAAATTCCATCAAAGATTATCAAGATCATGAAAGAGATGTACGAGAGGTATGAGTGTCAGGTTCTTCATGAAGGGAAACTAACAGAAAAGATAAACGTCAAGTCTGGAGTGAGACAGGGGTGTGTTCTTTCTCCCACTGTGTTCCTGCTGGTCCTAGACAGTGTGATGAAGAAGGTAATAGGACGGAAGAGGGGTGTTCAGTGGGGGATGAGAGACAGGCTTGAAGATCTTGACTTTGCAGACGACATTTGTCTTATAGCACAGCAGTACCGGGACATAGAAGATAAACTGAGTAGGTTGCAGAAGGAAGCAGAACGTGCAGGTCTCATGATCAACACAAGCAAGGCTAAAGAGATGAGGATTAATTCGGATGTCATGACCAGCTTGACAGTAAATGGAAAGGAAATTGAGCGAGTTGAGTCCTTCCTCTACCTTGGAAGTATAGTTACAATGGATGGGGGAGCAGAGGAAGATGTTCGAAGCCGTATCCGGAAGGCAAATGGTGTGTTTGTCCAGCTCTACCCCGTGTGGAAGAATAGAAACATCTCCAGGAAGACTAAGCTTCGACTCTTCAACAGCAATGTAAAGTCGATTCTTCTAGATGGCTGTGAAACATGGAAAGTTACAAAACAGATCAATAACCATCTATAGGTGTTCATTATTAGATGTCTGCGTCGCATAACAAATGTGTGGTGGCAGGACATAATCTCGAATGAAGATCTTTGGACCATGACTAATCAGAAGCCGAATGACATCCAGATCAAGAAGAGGAAATGACGCTGGATTGCACACACATTAAGGAAGCTGGATGGAGCTGTTGAGAGGGCGGCACTGGACTGGAACCCTCAGGGCTCCAGAAAGTAAGGTCGGCCAAAGAAGACCTTGAAGAGGACGATTGAAAAGGAAATCGCAGAGGTTGACAAGACCTGGAGCGAAGTGATGAGAATGACAAGGAACCGTACTGTGTGCAGAAATTTCACCAAGGCCCTATGCTCCATAGGGAGCAACAGGAAATAAGTCAAGTCAAATGGAATGGCAGGCCACCCTTCTTCCAAATAAGCTGAGAATGATAAAAGGAAGTATGAAGGTATGGAGGACTTCCCTTCGAGTTTCCTGGAGAGACTATCAAAGGGTAGGAAGGGTCCACCTATTCAATACCATTAGAATGTACAGTATATTGTCTTATAAAACGGACTAGTTTCAACCCCATATATACTGGGTCATCTTCAACCAATATGGACCATAATGAAATACATAACTTATGATTTCCTGGAGAGAAGTAGTTGTATTATGTCATCTTCAGCTTGGCCACAGTATAGCAACGCACTCCTACTTACTGAAGGGAGAAGAGGTCATCTTACTATGGTACACATCCTTACGAGTGCATGGACCTGGCCAATTTGCACAGTAGTCTAAAATATCCAAGGACCATTTCCCTTATCCTACGAGATGACTAGCAGCCAGCAGACCTCGTCATCCCTTTTATGTATAAAAGTGAATTTTTTTTATCTGCTTTTAATTTGATTTTATTGCTAACTACATTTTATTCTGTTGACTCTTCTTAAGTCTGTTTTGTGTATTTTAATGTGTTCGGTTATGTAGCGCATACGTATCTACGACATGTCACTGTAATATTGGTCCCAAATGAGCATAATAATTCCTTTTACACAAATGAAGTGAAAAATCTGTGGTAAATTAAGAAATACTGTAATTACTATTGAAATATCTAGAGAAATATGTTTACGTACTTACAGGTTGTAGACAGGACTCCCTTATGTTGTATTCCACTGCTCGTGCCGTCTTTTATATCTTTCTTGAGGTTCAGGGCTAGCACCGACGAATAGGAGTGCTATGTCTGTGAATTCTCATTATCTTTGTCCATATGACTAGTGCGGGCGGTACAAACAGCAAAATAGCATGATCCCTGGACCAATTAATATATTACTTTTTTGTTGAAAAGAAAATAGCATGATCCCTGGACCAATAAATATACCATTTAATGAATGAGTTAGGGTACAAAGCGAATGAGCAACATGAAGGAAACGACACCTAATTAATGCAAACAACTTCAGTGAGCAAAGACATCACACACGAAAGCGTTAGACAAACAAAACACATACGGAAGCTCTGCGATGTAGCAGAAAAAAAAAATAGTTGTAAGGTAGTAAAGTATGTATCCATATCATTCTCTGCCAGTGAAATATTTCATACTATTTCTAATTTACTGCAGATTTTCGACTTTATTTGTGTAGAAGCAATTATTATGTTCCATTTGGGACAAATATTACGGAGACATTTCGTAGATAGGAATGTGCTACGTAATCAATGTGTTCATTAACTTTTAACTTGAATGATATACATGATTGCATTTCAAGGCAATCCACTTCCTTATTCTAATATTAATTATGTTATATCATCGCCATAAGACATATCTGTGTCGGTGCGACGTAAAGCCAATAGCAAAAAATAAAATAAAATTATGTTATATGCTTTATGTCCCACCAACTACATTAACGGTTTTTGGAGACACAGAGGTGCTGGAATTTAGTCTTGCAGGAGTTCTTTTATGAGCCAGTAAATCTACCAACATGAGGCTGACACCTTCAAATACCACCGGACTGAGCCAAGATCGAACCTACCAAGTTAGGGTCAGAAGGCCAGTGCCTCAACCGTCTGAGCCACTCAGCCCGGCCCTTCCTTATTCTACCTTTATCTGTTTTCTCTATCATTTTATAAATAAGGCAGTGCGAATTAGATCCATGGATTATTTTGAATTCATAATCATTTTTCATCACCATTTGTTTTAAATTCAAATCAGTGAATACATTTTTAAATGCTAATTATCATTACATTTTGTTTCCCCTTGTATCATTACAGGCCAATGACCTAGATGTTAGGCCCCTTTAATCAAGAAGCATAATCATCATCATTTCACAGATGTTTACTATCCAGAGCAGGATATAGCAATAAATGGCAGTGTTACACCCAATTCAATCCACAGAGAAAAGCCCCATTTGGCGTACACATATTTCAAATTTGGGAGTCGAACAATGGATACTGTCTAGGGTTTCCTATTTATATAGAAAAATAAAAAAAGCCCAAGCAGAAGCCACTGGAATGTTGCTGAGTGAGGCTATAGTCCTGCAACTTTTGGAACCACATCTTGAAAGCAGGCACACAGTTTATATTGATAAATGGTAAACTTCACCCTCCCTGTTCTTAAATTTGACTTCCAGAAAAACAAATGTCATAGGAACAGCGTAAGTCAATAGGAAAAAAAAAAAAAAAATGACTCAAGAGTTCAGGTCAGGGAAAATGTAGAAGGGGACACCATGGTAGTGTATTTACACGAGATAATAGCACTAAAAGTGAATGTACAGGCAAGTGGTCACTGTTCTATCAACTTACCATGATAAAGAGGAAATGATAGGCACAGAAAAATAAATATTGTAATCTCAAAACCAATTGTAATAGATTACAACTGCATGAATGATATAGATAAGCCGGGTCAATAGCTGTAATGTTTTCCTGCAATGCGTAGGTATGCTAACGGATATAAGAAATATTTTTTCCTTCTAGGAACTGTTTTTGTATCTAATGGATGCAGCAATATTCAACAGCTATGCAAGCCAGAAAAGATCATGAGAAGGAAACAGCACTTCATTTAATTTAGGGTCCAAGCAAAACAAATAATTGAGAGTGTTTTGCTTCCTATCTGATATGGGGCAGACTACAAAAGTGTGTTTCACCTGTTGGGCTTCAGGGAGCTCAGTGGGCACACTCTGCAAGACTTATACTCCCAATTCCCCCCCCCCCCCCCTCCAAGAAGACTCCGTGCCTTCACTGTGTTATATGAAAAACTGGCAAAAAAAGAAAAAAAAAAGAAACGAGATGCGAGGCTCTGTTTTCCCAGAAAGTTTTTGGGTATTTCACACCTCTACAAACTTTTAGTGTTGTTCAGGTTGCAGGTATGATTAAAATTTCATATGAAAACAAGGGTGCCAGCCCTGGCACATACGAGTTATAAATCTTTATTCATGAGCGAACAGCTAAATTACAAAGATTACATACAATTTACAAAATATACATTTAATGTTTACCTAGTCAATACTTACAATACCACATTTTGTGGTAAAATATTTATAAATGATAGAAAGGTTGTGAACATGTTTCGCCCTTCTTAATGGCATCATCAGCACAATGGATAACCTTAAAACAAATAATTACAACTAAGAACATTTACAATTATTGGTCATATAAATTTGGAATGAGATGATCTGATGTTAAAAGTTATTGTCGATATCATAATTAGAAAGTTTGACGCGAATGTTACAAACACAAGTTAAAACTATTGTAGTACATTTTTACAATATTGTCTAAAAAATATACATCGGCATTCGTCTGGAATTGAAATGGATCCTCTTCTTTTAATTTTTGGTGAAAGCCAATGATGTTGTCGTGTTCACCACCAAGCAGATTTGAAGAAAAAGATATGTAAAAAACATATGTTCTTATTGTAGAAATTAGGTCAGGAATGAACAATTGGTGTTATTTGTTGAGTTAAATTGGTTAAAGCACTTTCAGGTGAAAATACGTTGAAATGGAATATACGCTGAAAAATTTATCCGATATACAAGTTGGAATGGTTAACGCTATAACAGTAGTCTTCCAGATTGTTGTGTAAATCTCAATGGTTAGAACTGCAAAGAAATATAAAAACGTATTTAATGTGTATGTATAAATAATGTATGTGATTGTAAAGTGTTATGGGTTACGTAAAAATGGATACTTACTTGAATGCCGGGAAGTGTCTATCTTGTTCTGTTATTAGCGTTAGTCTGACTGGCATTCCTGCTACGCGTATTGTATGGGTGTGGCGGACGGAGGGGAGCGGGTTGAGGGAGGGAAGAATTGGGTGGAGTAATATGTATTGGTATTGGTACGGGAGGGGGATTATTTGGAGGGAGAATTGTAGGTTTAGTATTCGGGGGGATAAGTGGAGTTGTTGAATTGAGAACTTTTAATGTATGCAGAATTTTCTTTTGATTTGGAATAACTGTTTACATTAACTTAGGTTAAGAAGGGTAAAATGACCTCAGACCCTGTTTATTATACAAGGGAAATAAGAAAATTAAAAAGAAAATGTAGAATAGTAAACAGGAAAATCAAAGAGGGTAGGGAGAGTAGAGAAACTAGAAAACAGCTAATGAGGGAACTGAATAGAGTGAAAAAGGAAGCAAAAGAGAATTTTATGAATGGCATACTTCAAGAGCGTAATGACCACAAAGGAAAATGGAAAAAGCTGTATTCATATATCAGGAATCAAAAAGTAAAAGGAATCCAAATTCCTACAATGGTGGGAGAAGGGGGTGAACACTATTTAACAGATACTGAGAAAGCAAACCTATTTAGTAGGGAATTTAGAGATTCAGTAGATGATTGTCAAGAGTTGGAAACCGAAACAGAAGATAGAGAGGGAGAGAGACAGAGGGAAACAAGAAGCTTCTCATTCACAAACGAAGATACTTTCAGAGAAATCCAACTGCTCCAGCAAGGAAAAGCAGCAGGAAGTGATCAAATTACTGGGGAGGTATTAAAGACAATGGGGTGGTACATAGTGCCTTATTTAAGATTTCTCTTTGACTATGTCATAAATAATAGTGTAATACCAAAGGAATGGAAGGAATCTATAATAATACCAATTTATAAAGGAAAGGGTGATAAAAGGAAACCAGAGAACTACAGACCAATCAGCCTGACCAGTATAGTTTGTAAAATACTGGAGAGTTTAATATCGAAGTACATCAGAGGGGATATGTGATGATAAAAATTGGTTCATGAGGAGCCAGTATGGATATAGAAAGAAATTTTCTTGTGAGGCACAACTGGTGGGATTTCAGCAGGACATATCAGATCAGTTGGATTCAGGAGGTCAGTTAGATTGCATAGCCATAGATCTTTCCAAAGCTTTTGATAGAGTGGAACATGGAATATTATTAAAGAAATTGGAGGGAATAGGATTGGACGTAAGGGTTACACGTTGGATAAAAACATTTCTAAATTCAAGGGTTCAGAAAGTCAAAGTAGGAAATAATGTATCTCAGGAAGAGACAGTTTGGAAGGGAATTGCACAGGGTAGTATAATCTGTCCGTTACTTTTCTTAATATACGCAAATGATGTAGGGAACAATATAACATCGAAAATAAGATTGTATGCAGATGACATAATTGTTTATAGGGAAATAAACAACATTGAGGATTGTTCAGAATTACAAAGGGACCTTGAAAGTATCCAACAATGGGTTGAAGAAAATAATATGAAGGTTAATGGAGGCAAATCAACTGTTACAACTTTTACAAACAGGAGCTTTAAAACTGAATTTGAATATACTTTGGATGAGGTAGTTACCCCAAAAGATGGCAAGTGCAAATACTTAGGTGTGAGATTTGAAAGTAATTTGCACTGGAAGGGTCATATTGATGACATTGCTGGGAAAGAATACAGATCGTTACATGTCATAATGAGGCTACTTAAAGGATGCAACAAAGAATTAAAAGAAAAAAGTTACTTGAGTATGGTTCGTCCATTATTGGAATATGCAAACAGTGTTTGGGATCCTCAGCAAGAATACCTAATAAAAGAAATAGATAGTGTGCAGAGGAAAGCAGCAAGATTTGTAACAGGGGATTTCAGGAGAAAGAGTAGTGTATCAGAAATGTTAAAGGACCTTGGGTGGGAAACTTTAAGTAAGAGAAGGGAGAAAACGAGACTTATAGGATTATATAGAGCCTATACAGGAGAAGAAGCATGGGGAGATATCCGTGAGAGGCTTCAGTTGGAAAATAATTATATCGGCAGGACTGACCACAAATATAAAATTAGAAGGAATTTTAGCAGAAGCGATTGGGGTAAATTTTCATTCATTGGGAAGGGTGTGAAGGAGTGGAACAGTTTACCAGGGGTAGTGTTTGATCCTTTTCCAAAATCTGTACAGATATTCAAGAAGAGAATAAACAGCAACAGAGAAAATAAATGAAGTGTTAGAGGGCATTCGACCAGTGCAGGTTATTGTAAATAAAAAAAAATGTGTGTGAATAAATTAATTCCATCCCCTGGTCTAAGGAGTTTGGACAGCCAAAGTAGGGGACTGCCTGTAGGGGTGAAGTACAGTGGGGACTTCGAGGACCCTGGGACCGCTACGGTAGCTGTGAAGGCCCTTCAGGAACTCTGAAAAGTGGTGGCAAAAGGGGCTCTAGTTAAGACGCAGCAGGTCGTTATGCTACTTAGGATCCAGAACGGGTAAAAAGAAAAAGTAAATAAATAAATGCAATGTAAATATTAATCTTATACCAGTTGTATAGTATCATTTGAAGTAATTCCACATACTGTATATCAGTTGACTATATTTGTAAGTAGTACAGGAGATATTATAAGCAGAATTTTGTAAACAATATAAATTTATTAAGGATGAGCTGTGTGTTTAATAGAAAACATTTTTAGCGTAAATTGTATAATATTGTATTATAGGAAAATTTTCTTCTGTTGTTAATTTAATATTAAGTGCTTGACAATAATGTATTTTAGTGTACCATTTGCCACCGAGGTAGACACCTCATTTGCAAATAAAGAGATTTTGATTTTGATTTTATTAGTGTGTATAAAGAAGTCTTAATCTCCGTGTCATCATTAAGGTTGCGATCTTTATTAAATGTTTTGTCCACAAAAATATAAATATTTTCTAATTCATTCAGTAGTTTTCCCTTGTTAGTATTCCTTATTATTGTCAGATCTTTTTCTATTGAGGTAAAATGGTGACCCGTTTCCTTCATGTGTGTACTCATAGCGGAATATTTGTTATGTTTGTCGGCATTGAAATGTTCCATATATCTTGTAATAAAACTTTGTCCAGTCTGGGCAACGTATGAATAACTACACTGCGAACATGTCAACCTGTATACCCCTGAACCTGATATTTGCTGTTATTATTATTATTATTATTTATTTTATTATAATTGAAAAATATGTTCTGTGTAGTATTGGTTGTTCTTTAAGCTATGTTTATATTATACTTGTTGAAGGTATTAGTAATTAGGAGGATAGTTGGGCTATTATATGTGAAAATGGCATGTTTATTTCTGTTAGGCCTATCTGGTTTGAGATTAGTGGATAGCTTGTTTTTGATCTTATATATCAGACGGTTTATCATTTCAATCTTATATCCATTGGTTACTGCAAGATTTCTTATATAATTTAATTCAGTTCTCAAATTTATGGGAGATAAGGGGATTCTTAAGGCTCGATATATCAGGCTGTAAAAAGATGCCTGTTTGTGTGATCCAGGATGTAATGAAGAATTATTTATTGTAATTGACGAGTCTGTAGGTTTTCTGTAAATTTGATATTTCTTTGCAGTTCTAACCATTGAGATTTACACAACAATCTGGAAGACTACTGTTATAATGTTAACCATTCCAACTTGTACATCAGATAAATTTTTCAACATATATTCCATTTCAACGTATTTTCACCTGAAAGTGTTTTAACCAATTTAACTCAACAAATAACACCAATTGTTCATTCCTGACCTAATTTCCACAATAAGAACATATGTTTTTTACATATCTTTTTCTTCAAATCTGCTTGATGGTGAACACGACAACAACATTGACTTTCACCAAAAATTAAAAGAAGAGGATCCATTTCAATTCCAGATGAATGCCGATATATATTTTTTAGACAATATTGTAAAAATGTACTACAATAGTTTTAACCTGACTTTGTAACATTCGCATCAAACTTTCTAATTATGATATCGAAAATAACTTTTAACGTCACATCATCTCATTCCAATTTTATATGACCAATAATTGTAAATGTTCTTAGTTGTAATTATTTGTTTTAAGGTTATCCATTGTGCTGATGATGCCCATTAAGAAGGGCGAAACATGTTCACAACCTTTCTATCATTTATAAATATTTAACCACAAAATGTGGTATTGTAAGTATTGACTAGGTTAACATTAAATGTATATTTTGTAAATTGTATGTAATCACTATTGTCAATACAGACCAAAAATGAGATTAATGACTTGTAATAAGTTACGATGCACGAACAGCTGTGCGAGAGAAGGTTCTCGTTCTCACTGCACTGCGTGAGGGAGACTGCATGAGTGGAGCAAGGTCAAGAGACGTCAGCACTGCCTGTAGCTTGCCTCCCATTAGAATTCTCTCGAAACCATCTTTAAGCTTCTCAACAACTGGATCAATAAATATGAGACCAACACTAAATTGTAGCCCATATTTTAAAAGTACACCCTTCAAATTTGAGAGAAATCCGTCCAGTGGTTTCCAAGATATAACAAGTTAAATTTTGGGAAGTATTATCACCCCTTCGTCACCTGACTCAGAGTGCTGCCCACAGCCGGATATAAATAGGTCAACGAACCTAGGTTATAGCCAGTGCGTTCTACGATTATGACAGAACGACAGTAAGGTCTGTCGCGATCCGCGAAGATGTAGAAGTTACACTCGAGCACTTTGAAATTGTGTGAAGACGTCGTAAGTAAAGTTTCTACTGTGTCATTATGAATGAAATGTTATAAAATTTTCTCCGACTAAATCGTCATTGTATAATATTTAGGAGTGTGTTAACCGAGTGAAGTTACAATAGAAATTGTGAATTGAAGTGTAATTGGAGATTCAAGTATTTCATTTACCAGTTGGCGGTATTGTGGACTTTGTCATTTTTTCGTATATTTGAACTGTGTCATTGATTGTGACAATATTCTAAGACATTGCGTGTGATGAACTTCTAATTTACAACCATTTAAATGATTCTGAGACGCATTTCTCCTATACCAGTACAATTGTGAACTGTGTGAGATACTATTCCACTACACATTCAACAAATAACAAGACTAAAAGTGACCATTTTTTCGTGTATTTTCTCCAAGTTTCGATTACTACCACGAGAAACTAACTGAATGTTAAGAACGTTTTATGGCAATATTAGGTCGTATGGACTCGTGTTATGCAAATTAAGTCATAACATCTTGTTAATCTATGAACATTATTATTCCAGAGACTGGTGTGTAGAGACTGTTATTAATGACATTTTTTCAAGTGTTTCATGGTCTGTGATGATTATTCTGTGCTCGAACCTAAGACATAATCAGTGATTATTATGAACTGTGAGGGCGTTGAGTCCTTATTCTATAAACTGTATGTGTGAAAAACTGTGTTTTCCGTGTTAAAAACGCCCGTAGGTCATTACTTCATTAAGTTGACTTACGAATCATACTGTAGCATAGACTGTGATATTCTAAGTCATGTATTCAACGTTGTGAAATAAAAGTGAGAATACGAACTGTGCATTGAGACTTGTGTCAGTGTATAATACCAATCTTAATGATAATTGAGAGCTCTATAGTCCATTATTTTGTGCCAACTGAACTTTCCGTGTTCCGACATTATCTTTAAAAGAACATTTGAAAACTTTTCAAAGTGTTGTGAGATTCTGCTGCGTCGAACATCATTTCCAGCGTGACATTAACATGGTATCTTCATTGAACGGACTTGTCATGCTGCTGGTGCTGAGTTCGAGCCTTGGCTGCACGCTGCAGAATGTTCCAGTCACCAAGCCGCACGACAGCACTTTACCAACCATTATAAGTAGATTCCAGATTTCTTATATTTTGAGTGTAATTCCACTTAGACACTAACTGACTTTTAACAAAGCACTCAGTTAATCATAGTGCTCCATCCAAGAACAGAAAAGTGCTTCGTGTGAATTTCAGCTTGCTATTCCTAATAATTTAAGAAGACTTAATGTCTTGCTTTTGAACTTAAATTCTTCTTTAAAATCCTTTATAACTTGAAGTAATTTCATGTAGATGAACTCTAGGGTCTGCAAGTGCATTATTTTATTTTATAAAATCAACTTAGATGAATTGTAGGAGTATACAGCAAGTGATCAAATATTTTTATTTGAACTATCAACTTATTCATGGAAGTGTGTGTTAATATTATGTTAAAAAATATTAGAATACTGTAGGTCTGCATCACAAGTGATGGACTTAATGAAATTCAATGTGCAAAGTGTTATTCTGGTATTTAAAACCATTTAAGAGATCTTAATAATAATGTTATTTGTTTTACGTCCCACTAACTACTCTTTTACGGTTTTTGGAGACGCCGAGGTGCTGGAATTTAGTCCCGCAGGAGTTCTTTTACGTGCCAGTAAAGCTACCGACACAAGGCTGTCGTATTTGAGCACCTTCAAATACCACCAGACTGAGCCAGGATTGAACCTGCCAAGTTGGGGTCAGAAGGCCAGCGCCTCAACCGTCTGAGCCACTCAGCCCGGCTTTAAGAGATCTTAGATGAACTGTAGGGTGTTTACGATCTCTAAAAGAGTGATATTTATTTTGGACATTTTTGATCAAGTGGATATCTCAGAATACAAGCAACAATATTTTATTTTTGCATTCTTGAAAAATTGGTTGAAAATTTAATTTTGACGATTCAACTGGAGGGTGATTTTCACAAATATTTTTAATAAATTTTATCAGAAAGATTTTACCATCTATTATTTGCCCTGCAAAACTATCCATCTCTGTACCTGCTCCAATAAGTAACCGAACACTACCTGAGATCCTTCCCATGCTCCGGCCCCACAATCATTTCTCAGTACAATATACATGTATATATATACAGGGTGAAGGGTAATTCGCGCACTCGGGCGTCGCAGCGCGACTCCTCACATGCGAACAATAAAAAAATGTCTCTTACAAAATGTCATCTTGCGAGTATATCCGGCAGAAAAACGACGTTGAAGATTAGCAATCTGGCAACACTGTAACCATATGTACGGTAACTACCTCTGTCAGCAGTAGTTAGTCGTATTGTACAGTTGGTGCAATGGATAGAGTTTTGGGTTAGCATGCGAAGGTCGAGTGGTCGATCCTGGGTTGAGGCGTATGTTTTTTATTTCGTAAATGTAGTCCAGGTGGCATCTTAAGCGTCAACAGCGATTGGAGCGGGTCCTCTAGAAACCATTTGCACTTACATACTACGATCCTAGAAATGGACGAACAATCGTTTTCATTGGTCAGCTTTGAAAGGCGCCCTTTCCACGACGTGGGCGTGAATTTATTCGCACCACTACATCTACTAGATGTGAAACCTGTTTTCCTTGTACCCTCCTCCAATGGTCCCATAGATTAGTCATCATCATCATCATCATCTGTTTACCCTCCAGGGTCGGCTTTTCCCTCGGACACAGCGAGGGATCCCACCTCTACCGCCTTAAGGGCAGTGTCCTGGAGCTTCAGACTCTTGGTCTGGGGATACAACTGGGGAGAATGACCAGTACCTCGCCCAGGTGGCCTCACCTGCTATGCTGAACAGGGGCCTTGTGGAGGGATGGGAAGATTGGAAGAGATAGGCAAGGAAGAGGGAAGGAAGCGGCCGTGGCCTTATGTTAGGTACCATCCCGGCATTTGCCTGGAGGAGAAGTGGGAAATCACGGAAAACCACTTCCAGGGTGGCTGAGGTGGGAATCGAACCCACCTCTACTCAGTTGACCTCCCGAGGCTGAGTGGACCCCATTCCAGCCCTCATACCACTTTTCAATCGAACCCCGGCCTCCGGGGGTGGCAGCTAATCTCGCTAACCACTACACCACAGAGGCGGACCCCATAGATTAGTACCAACTATTATTCTTGCCTCGATTAGGTCCATTACATTTCGTTAGGGCCTTACGTTACCAGTAGGCCTAGCAACGTGCTCTGCGAATAATGTCCAAACTCGGTTACAATTTGTATGTGTTATCACCATGGTCCCAATAATTCTGCCTTTCAACATTGCGTGTTGCGTCTGGTAACCGCATGCTGTTTAGTACGTATCTCAATGTATTATTATTATGTTGTAAATGTAGGATACATGTGACCTCAGAAACGATGTCTTACTGTATTACAGTAGGTAATGTCAGATGGAAATTATCAAATAAAAAATGCGCCTCAACCCAGGATCGAACCATCGACCTCCTGCATGCCAACCAAAAACTCTACCCACTGCACCAACTGTACAGCACGACGACAACGTGGTGCTGACAGTGGTAGTTACCCTACATATGGTTACAGTGTTGCCAGATTGCTACTCTTTAACGTCCGTTTTCTACCGGATATACTCGCAAGATGAAATTTTGTAAGAGACATTTTTTTATTGCTGGCATGTGAGGAGTCGCGCTGCGACGCCCGAGTGCGCGAATTACGCTTCACCCTGTATATATATATATGGGAAATGATTGTGGGGCCGGAGCATGGGAAGGATCTCAGGTAGTGTTCGGTTGATTTTGGAGCAAGTACAGAGACGGATAGTATCGCAGGGCAAATAATAGATGGTAAATCTTTTTGATAGAGTTTATTAACAATATCTGCAGAAATATCACCCTGCAATTGGAATTGCAAACTCAAATTTCTAGCTAATATTTGCCAAAATGTGCAAAATAAAAGATTTATGTTACGATCTTCTGTGACGTCGCTTGAGGATGTCCAAAGTGATTATTACTCTTTCATAGATCATGTATGACCTACAGTTCATCTGATTTAAATGCAAACACAAAAATATCACTTAGCACCTTGAATATTATTATCACTTATGGTGCTGACCTACAGTCTTTCTAATTTTTAGAGCGTAAAATGAACACACACCGTCATGAAAAATTTGATAAATAAAATAAAATATTTGATCGCTTGCTGTATGTCTCTACAGTTCGTTTGAATTGAAAAATGAAATTAATAGAACACTTGTAAATCCTAAAGTTCATCTAGGTAAAGTGAATTGAATTAATTAATGACTTTGAAAAGAACTTTATAGTTTAAAAGAAAAATATGAATTTCTTTTAAATGATGATAAGGTACAGGTTGATATTCACACGGAGCACTTGTTAGAGCACTGTAATGGATTACGTGCTTTATAAAAAGTCAGTCAGTTGGATTATTCACTCAGAATACGAGATCTGCTTACAAGTGTTGGAGTTGTGCTGTACGGCGACTTGGTGTCTGGAACATTCCGCAGAGTGCAGCCAAGGCTCGAACTCAGTACCGGCGGTGTTCAGTGAAGATACCACGTCAATCTCCCTTGTCGACGTCCCTCGATGGGTACCATAACTGAAGAAACTATGTAAATCCCTGGTTGGAAGCAACGTTCGATGTAGCAGGATCTCGTAACACTTTGCCAAGATTTCCGTTGTTCTTGGAGGTAATGTCGGAACACAGAAAGTTCAATTGGCACTATTGAATTCACAAATATCACGGATATTAATACTACACACCGACATAAGTTGTAATGCACAGTTCTATTCTTATATTAATTTTACGGTGTTGAATTGGAA
This sequence comes from Anabrus simplex, assembly GCF_040414725.1. Classification (NCBI taxonomy): domain Eukaryota; kingdom Metazoa; phylum Arthropoda; class Insecta; order Orthoptera; family Tettigoniidae; genus Anabrus; species Anabrus simplex. The sequence continues at coordinate 16,999,065 of NC_090265.1, read as the reverse complement.
TTCACAGTCCATAGTACGGAAAACACAGTTTATGGGTTTGAGATTTAACACAGCTCATAATTGTCACTAATTACGTCTGAGATTCGACTGTAAAGTAATGAACACTATAAGCACTTGAAAAAAAATGTGATTTATAACAGTCTCTACCACCGTCTTTGAAATAATATTATTCACAGATTAAGGCAATTTTATGGCTGGATTTACACCACACTAGTCTGTACTACTTATATTATCATAAAAAGTCCTTAATGTTCACTGGGTTTCTCACAGTGGTGATCGAAAGATCGAGAAAGTGCACAAGGAAAATTGTTACTTCTAGTCCTGTTATGGGACAAATGTCGAGTGAAATAATGTCTTATACAGTTCACTGTTATATTATCGCAGGGGAAGTACGTCTTAGATTGATTGAAATGGTCTTGAATTAGGGTTATAGTTCACTACACGCAATGACTTAGAATATTATCACAGTTCAGAATTAAGTGAAATTGATAAAGTTCACGATATCGTATACTGGTCAGTAAAATATTGGACACTTCAATTCTCACTTCCATTTATAGCTTCACTCGGTTAATAAAATTACAAGTATAATATTACGATAATTCAGTCTGAGAAATATCTAGAATATTTCCATCGTCGCGGCGCGCAGAAACTTTACGTACGACGTTGTACTATTTTAAGAGCGTTCAAGTGTAGCCACGACTATGTCCTTGCGAATCGCGACGGAACATACTGTCCTTACGGCACACACTGGTTATGGCCTTGGCCCAGTGACCTATTTATACGGGTCTTGCGAGCAGCGCTCGGAATCAGGTGATGAAGGGGCGATAATTCCTTTCAAACTTTAAATGATTATATTTCGGGAACCACTGGACGGATTGACTTCAAATTTTCAGGGTTTTACTTCCAGAAAATTAGCTACAATTCAGCACTGGTCTCGTGTTGATCAGTCCAGGCATTAAAAAGTTCATAAACATAATCGAGAAAGTTCCGAAGGGGAGGTAAGCTACAGGCAGTGGTGACGTCACTTGACCTCGCTCGACTTAAGTTCCCCCTTCGTGCAGCGCAGTGAGAACATTCTCTCACACAGCTGTTCATGCTTCGGAACTTAATTGTATACTCAAAAATAAAATTTATAACTCGTATGTGCCAGGGCCTATGCCTTCCTGGTACAATATGTATACATGCATGTTCAGTATGTTAAAATGTGTAGACTAGAGTTTAATCTGCCGAACTAATTCACGTGGCAGATAACCCAAGATGTCCATATCCAGTAAGGCAATCCATCTGGAACCTTCAATGGAAGTCCTGATTTATAATATATGTTTATAAAATAGAAATCAGCAACTTTTATAGTGGTATATTAAGGTTTGTTTAACATAAAGATGACTATGAAAGGTGGAAATCAAAGTTGCCATCAAACTGATGACATCAGGAAACAAATATTAGCACAAATTTGAAAATATGCTGTCAACATAAGTATTCTATTACAGATACAGAAAAACATCTTACAAGTCAAATTTTCTATAACTCAAAGAACTTTCATATTCTAGTGGAATGATATATAGTTCATGTGTCATATTTTCAATAAGTCAAAGTTCTTTTTCTCAAATTCTTTGATATCTTGAATGATATTTCAAGCCCAGGTGTAAAATAGTTTTCTGTAACTCGAAATTAATGGAGAACATTACACTTACATGTAGTTGATTATCTGGAGATAAAATTAGTTCCTGCATGAGAAGCCCCAACATAGTCTCCTTATAAAAAAATTAAACACTTTGTACATTTTAATCAAGAGCATGTTCTTTGACAAGCCACATACTCTTCATAACCTTAAGTAGCAGCTTAAAACCCTCTTATGGGCCACTTCGCAACCCTCGGCAAGTGGTTTACACTGTGGGGTGAGACATATGTTGCTGTTAACACTTATTATGGGGCCGATGACCTTAGATGATAGGCCCCTTTAAACAACAATCATCATCATCAACACTTATCATGTTGTCTTACTGCTGCTCTACCCCATATATGCCGGCTGATTCTCACTATTTTATGTTATATTCAGGTCACAAATTAAGACATTAATGTTTTTTATTTTTTGCTAGTGGCTTTACGTCGCACCGATGGCGATGATGGGATAGGAAAGGACTAGGAGTTTGAAGGAAGTGGCTGTGGCCTTAAGGTACAGCCCCAGCATTTGCCTGATGTGAAAATGGGAAACCATGGAAAACCATCTTCAGGGCCGCTGATAATGGGATTCGAACCCACTATCTCCCGGATGCAAGCTCACAGCTGCATGCCCCTAATCGCACAGCTAACTCACCCGGTGACATTAATGTTAGATCCAAAGGTATAACGCTACTGGATTCAGGGAACTTTACACTTTATGTGTGCATATTTTTAATTTTACTGGTTTAAAATTTACATCATTGAATTCAGCCAAGAATGAACAATAGTTTTCATGAAAACAAAAATTGAAAAACATTTTTGCCTATGAAAAAAATTGAAATTACATCAAAAAGTAATCACATTTACAAAACAACACTGTGTAGTACACAAAACACTGATTCACTTTTCATGATGTATCACAGTGTGAGTGTTAGAAGCATGGTGTGATGTTAAGTCCAACATTATAGTTGCTGCACTGGACGGACGTGTCCTAACTTCCAGGCTTGGCTGTGTGAAACTTTTCCTTGTCACTGCAGATAATACACTTTTTTCCCTTCAGAGAGTGGAACTCTGTGTGGGAAAGGGTTTCGGCTGATTCAAGAAATTTTCAAACTGGAGGTGCCGAGTTTGACTGCATTGACTGCAAACAACGCCAAACTTGAGTAAACCTCTTCCATAAACTGAGCAGTGCTAAACTTCTTTACTTTGATAGTGATGAGAACGATGCAAGGATTTGCAATTACCATCACAATGAGGTGGTAGGCCAGTTTTTCCATCACTAAACAGTTCTTGTGTTCAAATGCACCATATGACAAACGTTGGTTGAAAAGATCAATGTCAGGCTTGTGTTTATTGTGGTCTGTGACTGAAACTGGTTTTGATTTCTCTTTACCCCACCTCGTATTTATATTCTGCATGCTGGCCATGATTGTGTCTGCTGCTTAACGTCTAAGGATCCCTCTTGTCCTTCCATCGCAGGGCAAGGACGTGCTTCTTACAGCCAAATATTTGGTCACCCTTCTTCAGTTTTGCCTCCAGTAATGCTTTTGGCAGTCCTTTTCTGGATTTCATTACTGTGCCCACTACTCCTGTCTTCATTTCTGCAAAATCTTCTACAAGATGAACACTGATAAATCGGTTGAGGTATATGGTATATTCTTTGTTGGCTAAATCACCTCACAACAGCAGCAGCACCGTTACCAACCTCTACATCTTTCCCGTGGTACACTTCCAAGTTCCTGATGCAATCTGTGCTCTACTTGGCCAAAAATACACATCTTTAGTCTGTATTTGTTAGGTTCCGGGGCATGTACACCTTGATAAATATCCTACCACTGAATGGAAATATTCCCTCATCAACAATTACAGCTTCTGCCATTATCATACGTTTCTTGAAATGTACTGAAAAGTTTACTTAGGAGGCTGAAGTTGAGCATTGTAGTCCAATTCATCTGCCTTCTATTGCTTTGTATTGTCTACCATGTGAAACATTGATAGAATATTCAGAAACCTGTCCCTGGATAACACATTCAGGCAAAAGTTGCAGCTTAGAACTGTATTAGTGCTCAAGTGGTTCTCAACTGAGTCGCTGGCTATTCCACATATGCAATAAAATTGCTAGTAACATTTTTGTCTCAATTGTTTTTTTCACTGGCTAAATCTTGAATTCGGGCTGAGCATATTTTGAGACTGAAGTTTACACAGTCTCTGATGTGCATATGAATTGGTCTGCTTCCTCAGTGTATTTATAGTGTCCATATCAATGAAGTGCATGAAGAAATCAATTGACTCACAGGAATCATCAATGGCAATGTTCTGTTCCACACCATGAGGACCAGTATAAACCATGAGGTCTGGAATGTGGTCCACCTCTGTCCAATCATTTACGGCATCTGTTGTCCACACTCTCTTACGTGGATGAGTAGACGCACCGGCAGATGTAGAAGGCTGGGTGATATATTCTTATAGTGTCACATTCAGAGTCTGGAGTGTTAAATATATAATACACAGATGTAACACATTGAAAGATTGTCATCATGGACTGTTTTCCCTGTGCTGTAGAACATAGTTTTCTCGCAGAAATATAAGACCTACCTGAACTTTCTTCATTAGCTGAAATAGCAAAGTCATTATCACTGTTTTTAAATTTATCGCAGTCACTCCCACAAGACTCAGCTAAAACTTCTTTTACTAAGAGTTCTTAATGTCCTTCATCATTGTTGAGAGTCATTACTGCTCAAAACACACGTCAAGCACAACTACACACCAAGAATGATGCTTCACACAACTTGAGAGCTCGACTCTACCTCCTTACAGGAAGGTGGAGTCATCAAGCTGAACCCTGCCTCCATACAGCAAAGCGGTGTCATGTAGCGGTGCATTATAAGTTCACTATCGTATGATATATTGTGGCACCTGCATGGATAGTATTAATCTGTTGAAGAATTTTGAGAAGCACATGGTTACAGAGGAAGCTGTAGGAAGACAACGAATTTCTTTTCAAAAATATGAATGTCTAAGTACATTATTCTAAAATGACACTGTTGCTCCTTGTGGCATTATAACACTTTTAACAAGATATTTACTAGGTCTAATATTCAAATTTTAGACATTGAAAAAAAGGGCAGTATAAAAAATTAGGAAATAAAGAATGGTGCAGCTGGTTTTCTTTTTGTGGAGCCACAGTAGTATGTACATTTTCCTATACCTCGATTTATCAATAACGCAAGGTATTTGTAGCCTCTGCAGGCACTTTTAGACATCTAAGTTCGGATTTATGTTGATCAGTTTTACTGCCGATCTTTAAAATATCACTGTTTAGTGCCACGAGTTAGAGAGTCATGATCAATAAATTAACACATCTACACCAATTACCTCTTGAAATACAAATAAACTTTACAAATAAAAAATTATAGAATGAATTTTTAAATAGTTAACTGTTTGCCTTATACATTACTGGTTCCCAAGACTTTCTACATAGCCCTTTGTGAGGCTAGACATTGGTTAAGCAGTGCTGCCAGATTGGAAACTATACAGAAAGTAATATTTTCGCAGTGTGTTCAAAACAGACCATGGTCCAGGTTAAATTCTCGTCACTGTCTGAATTTTTACCCCTTCACCTGCATTTTCAGTTTTGGAGATAGAAACAAGTTGCAGGATGCAAGGCGAGGTGAATAGGCAGGACATGGCACAGGGGTGGTTGTTCTTCGACATTTCATAACATTATGAAGCTATTTTGAATAGTATAAAGTAGAATCTCATCCAATCATACTGTTCACATACAGTAAATCCTCCAATCCACTCTTCACGGTGAATAATCTAATTACAAATGCAATAATGTAGTGTCACACTTGATGCAAAGAAGATACTGGTTCACAGCACACTGACTCACAGAATGGCGATACTTCTGTTGGTGGGTAGCAAAAGCATTGCTCTATACAATAATGAATTAAGTGATTACAAAAAATTAGTACAGCACAGCCACAATGTTGAGACACCAAATTGCACACAGAGTGATGGTAACAAGAAGGAATGGTACATTAGTGTGTTGATGGAGAGTGTGAATCAGCAAAGTCTGCATTCTACACTGAAGTTACCAGAAGGACAGCTTGTTACAGACTGCCTGACATACCGGGGAGGGGCTATAGTGAGCAAGTCTATTTTGCAGATAAAAACCGGAAGTGCCACAACTTCTTGGCTGAAGTCTGTTCAACTGGGGTCAACTTCAGAAACAAGCTCTGTAAATGTCTGTGTATGCAGTCGGCTCATATGTGATTGTAGATGATTTGCACGGGAGAAAGATCTCTTACAGATTTTACAAGAATGAGGTTGCATTTTGTCATGTAACAATTTATGGCGCTTAAGATTGGAACTTCTAGTAAAAGTCTTACTGCATACAGCACAAGAAAAAACAAGCTCTCCGGTGTGTTTGTACATATGTTCTTTAAGATCGAAGCAGTTGATGAATTCTCGTTCACATTTACTACAAGCATAAGGTCGCCCTTTTGTATGTATCGACAAATGTCTTTTATAATTATGAATTTCGGTGAAGGACTTGGAACATGTATCACAAACGAAAGGTCGGTCCAGGGAATGGACAAGGGCGTGTTTCTTCAAACTAGATTCATCATAACATTTCAAATTACAAATCTTGCAGTAAACTACATCTCCTGTGTGTAGCTTTTGATGCCTCTTTAAGCCAGTCTTACTATTGAATATCTTATTACATACATTGCATGGTAAACATGGATATTCCGCAGTATGTGTCACTAAATGTTTCTCTAAATATTGAGGATCAGCAAATGATCTATTACATGTGCTGCAGGAAAAAGGCCTCTCTCCAGTGTGTAAAAACATGTGTTTTTTGAAATTCCAATGCTGTTCAAACACTCTGTCACAAACAGTACAGATAAAAGGACGCTCTGTTGAATGAGTTAAAATATGTAAATGTAAGGTACGTTTGTCGAAGAATGTCTTGTAACAGGTGCTGCAGAAAAGTATGTCGTTCCCTTTGTGTTGAGACACATGTGTCTTGAGTTCCACGCTCGTGATGAAGGTCTCGCTGCACATGCTGCAGGAGAATGGACGTTCACCAGTGTACCGCATATAGCGCTCCTTCAGATCCTCCTTCCGGTAATGTCTGGCAAGGAATGAATGCTGGCTATTCACCTTAATATCCTCTGACACTTCTATATCATCATTTAGCTCTGCCCTAACCATAGATTCATTATCAGCAGAACTGTCGAATATTGGTTGAGGGACACCACACACCTTCCCACTGAAAATAATTATAAATATTTATTATATTAATCAAATTTATCCATTTATATAGGGGTGAAATTATGGCTTGTTGCCATCTCTTTTATTTAATATCCAGGTATAATTACTATAAACTAAAGCTCAAAAATTAGGTTTCCTTTCTGGAACTATAATTTGAATCCAGAAGTTGAAAATATATAATTAAATCAATTTGATACTGTCCAGGCTTCTCAATATCCAAGGACCACCATTTTGTCAACGTGTAGCAGCAGGCTCACCTTAGAAAATCCCTGAGTAGTACACTGCTGCAACACCACTGCAAGACTGGGTGTGTTGGCCGCGCGGTTAGGGGTGCACAGCTGTGAGCTTGCATCTGGGAGATAGTGGGTTCAAGCCCCACTGTCAGCAACCCTGAAGATGGTTTTCCATGGTTTCCCATCTCACACCATGAAAATGCTGGAGCTGTACCATAATTAAGGCCATGGCTGCCTCCTTCCCACTCCCAGCCTTTCCTATACAATTGTCATAAGACCTGTGTCGGTGTGACATAAAAACAACAGCAAAAAAAACACCAGTGCAAGACACATTTGTAGCACAATACAATGAGCCCACTGGCACCCTGGAGCAGTTTGAGAATCCTGAACACATTTTTATAACTGCGAGGTTCTTCAGTCAGTTAAAACTAATTCAGTAGTGTTTTTAATTAACGGCATCATTTTCAGGTATAATCTGCTAATAGGTGGTTTCTTTTTCAGGTATTTTAAAAATTTATGTTATACTGAATTAGTTTTGACAGACTGAAGAACCTCACAGTATTAAATTTAACTATGTCAAAAATGAAGAAAAATGTCTTCAATTATAAAAAAATATCTGAACATTATCACTTTTCATTAATCAACTTTACTCATGTAACTAATCAGATAGAAAAACAACTTATTAAATGGAAAGGCTTCAATGATACATTGAAGGAGAGACTGATTTCTTTAAGAACCTTCTTACAATGGAAGAACTTGAAAGCAATCGACAGCCTGATAATGAACAAGGCACATGGCGTGGATGATCTCAGAGTAGAACAAATAAAGCAATTTGGATCAGCTGCACTCCAATGGTTACTTTCATTGATGAACAACTATACATCCAGTCTGAAGATCCCTAGGCTATGGAGAAGAGCTCGGCTAGTTGGAATCCTGAAACATGGGAAGACACCTAATAGCCCAAAAGAACTTTCGACCAGCCTCACTCTTATGTTTCACTGATAACTTGCTGGAGAGTATAATTCTCAACAGAATATTTCATTCCATTGATGGCAAGCATAACAAGCTGACTCCTCAAGAGTGAGGCTGCAGACCAGGCAAGTTGTGCTGTGGACCAATTCTGAACCTTGCTCAGTATATAGAGGATGGCTTTGAGGACAAATGTATTACTGATGTAGTCTTTGTAGATATGACTGCTGCTTACAACAGTACTAATCATAACAAACTACTTCAAAAGATTTATAAACCGATTAAGGACTCCTGGATGGACTCAACAATAAGAATAATCTTTGTGAATAGGTTTTTTGTAATTCTAAATGGGAAATATAGTCATTGGCACCTCCACAAAAATGGATCACAAGGCAGTGTCTTAAAGCCATTGCTTTACAATTTATGGACCAACAGCCCAAAACAGAAGGTACTTCGCAACTCATCTATGCCAATGACACTACAGTTACCACACATGGTTGTACCTTTGCAGAAGTACAAAATTCTTTGTCCTTTAGTTTGGAAGAACTTGGCACATTCTATCAGAGAAACAATATGAAGCCAAATCTAACCAAAACATAAGTTTGAGCTTTACACCTGGATAACAAAGAAGCTGAGGGAACACTGAATATTAAGTTGCAAGTTGAAAAATTTCTTCATTCCTTTAAACCAAAATAACTTGGTGTCAACCTTGACCAAACATTAATTTTTCAAGTGGTATTGCCTAAATACCAAAAGCAAAGTATCATCATGCAATAACACACTACGATGTTCCACAGGAAGGATGCAGGGTGTTCACCCAACCACTTTCACAACTTCAACCCTTAGACTGCGCTTCTCTGCTGCTGAATACGTAGCACCAGTTTGGCTTTCTTGACATTTCAAAGAGGTGGAAATAGCTCTGAATGAGACTTCCAGTATGTGTCTGGATATCTCAGATGAACATCACTTCAAAAGATTATTTTTGAAATGGAATTCCTCCACTTCATATAAAAAAATGGCAGCTGCAGCATCTGAGATGAAATGGCACAAAACTGACTCAACACATCCACTTTTTGGCCATCAACCAATCAGAAAGAGATTTAACGGGAATAGCAGCCCTCAAAGATTCACATGAAGCTGCTGTGTGAAGATATGGAAGACAGAAATAAAGGACTAGATCATCCCTCTGTCAGAGAAAATGGCACCAGGTTAAAACTTGCCATATGGAATTTGGAAATCAGACAGGAGTTCTACGCTGCAAGACCAAACTGAGGAAGTGGAACATGCTCATCAACAACAGCAAAATGACAATGAGCTCTGTGATTGCAGTTTTTAGCAAGAACCAGATCACTTGCTGGTCTATACCTTAATGGAGGACAAATATTCAAAAGAAGACCTGGCTGCAATGCTAAATCCATAATTGTTGATACTCTCCGGCAGAATCTTATTTGATCCAGACCTATATATATATGTTTGAATCAACTCTAAGCAATGAAATAACATGTGATAAAATAATACCAAAGTCAATATTAAAGTATGTAATAACTAGCTTAAAGGAAAAATTACAGATTAATGAATATGAGACATAAAGAAATGAATGAAAGTTTCTATCCATTCTCTCTCTGCCTATATTGAAGCATTCTAGCAATGTTAAAAAGGCTTTGCATACCAAATACTTGGAATTTTGTCCTGACACCTTGTTTCTACATTGGACATGAGCACACTGACCCGGTGTGTATTATCTGGTAAGGCTTTTAGCTCAGAGTTACGAACTAAGATCTCAACAGCATCTACGGTGGAGAAGATGGACTTTGGTATGGTGGAGATGGCAGAAGGGGAAAACCCGTAGCGTCTGTACTCCAGAGGAGCGGCTATGAAGGGCGCCTGACTCCATGTTAGGGGCGGTCTAATTTGAACCTGGGAGAAGGTAATAAAATGCCTTTGGGAGTGGCAAACCCATTATACAAGCAGCCTAAAGAATGAGTATGAGTGAATTGAGGCCTCAGAAAATGTTAGGGCGACACCCTGAAGTGACGCGCAGTTACCGGTGCTCTGGGGGAACTATGAGAATTGGGCTACCAGACATCGCAAGAATCAGTATCATCAATGCCATACCTTTGAATGGCAAGGGAGAAGAGCTGATAAGAGTATATGGAGAAGATATAGCAATGATGGGAATAAGTGAGACAGAATGGAAGGGGAAAGGTTAAAAAGAATTGAAGAAAGGGTATAGATTACATTGGAGTGGAGGAAAGATGGCAACAAATGGTGTTGATGTTATATTGAGAGAAGACCTAGCACAATATGTGGACAAAATTGACCAGATCAGTGACAGGATAATTAAAGTTAGACTTGGACTTGAAAGTGGAATCAAGGATTTTATACAGGTGAATGTTTAGAAGAGTTTCTAGAAGAAATGGAAAGTTGTATTGAAGACAAAGAGGTTATAATAATGGGAGACATGAATGCACATGTTGAAACAGACAGAAAAAAGAAGAGGTAATTGGCCCCTATAGTTATGGAAACCAAGATGAAGAAGGAGATTTGGTACTAGATTTCTGTAGAAGGAATGAATTAATTGTTGGCAATACATCGTTTAGAAAAAAGAACACACAAAAAATAAATAGATATGGTTGGGGAGACAGAAAGACAGACAATGACTGATCTTATTCTGCTGGCGAAGGAGAAACGTAGACAACTGGAAGATGTGACACCAATGCCAAGAGCAGATTTCAAAGGAGATAATAAAGTGGTGGTAGCCAAATTAAGACCTGGTAAAATAACGAAGTTAATAGAAAAAAGGGAAAGAAAAATAAAGGGATGAAAGTTAAAAGAGAAAGAAATAAGGGAAAAATTTCAAGAGAATCTGAAGAAAGAAGTTCTCAAAGATGATATGAACAGTGTGGAAGAGGAATGGACATGTTTCAGAAATGAATTTGCAAAGTGTGCAGTAAATACCTGTGGAAGACTATCAGGGAAAAAAAAGGAAAAGGAGACTCCTTGGTGGAGCAGCAGTGTAAAGGAAGCAGTTAAAGAGAAACAAATGGCTTGAAGGAAGTGGATAGATAGCAATAGTACAAGAAGAGAAACAGAAAAGCTGAGGTTTCACAGAAACTTTTTTTTTTGCTAGGGGCTTTACGTCGCACCGACACAGATAGGTCTTATGGCGACGATGGGATAGGAAAGGCCTAGGAGTTGGAAGGAAGCGGCCGTGGCCTTAATTAAGGTACAGCCCCAGCATTTGCCTGGTGCGAAAATGGGAAACCACGGAAAACCATTTTCCGGGCTGCCGATAGTGGGGTTCGAACCTACTATCTCCCGGATGCAAGCTCACAGCCGCGCGCTTCTACACGCATGGCCAACTCGCCCGGTCACAGAAACTTTACAGGAGGATATGGAGGAAAGCAAAAAGGTTTTATATGGTTCGGTGAAGAATAGTTTACGAAATAGGGAAGATACAAAATTTGTAAAAACTGAAACAGGACAGATATTGATGCAAAGAGAAGACATATTAAAAAGATGGGAAGAATACTTCTCAGAATTGCTAAATATTAAATACAGTGAACTGGTAGATGAGAAGGAGCAAGAATAATCGATGGGGAAAGAAGAACAAGAAAAGGAGTAACAATAGAACTTCGATAATTCAAAATTGGTTAATTCAAAATTTCTCCTAATTCGAAGCAGCTCTCATTTCCGGAAACATGACGTATGGTTTTGCATGTTATTTAAATCGTTTAATTCGAAATACGGATAATTTGTCATTCGAAGAACAATGTCGGTCCCGTTACTGAAATTCAGATTTAGTATTTTATGGAGTAATTTTCATTCAAAATTTCCCCGCTTCATGAAAGAACAAGTCTTCCGGAATGTGAAGGGGTAACTTTCCGCACTTTCACCTATGTCGGCGTGTCTACAGTGTGCTTCATATCTGCTGTGTTCCAGCAGAATCGTAATTATTTTGTATTCGGCATTTTTAGGAACGGCACAATATCACGTAGCAGGCAGGGTGTGGAGAGGTAGAATCTGCAAACACTGGTGATACCGACGGTTGGCAAAAAAGCATGGTATCAATTCGTATGCACTAAATAATATTGTCAATGCCGATCAAATAATATTGTTTGCTTGTTTTATGTTTTTAAATGCTGAGGCCAAATGGATTTGTTGTTTTAAAGGAGAGAATTCCCAGCCGGGAAATGTACTGTGTTGCTATGCAGTGCACACTGCACATGGAGGTGAGTGACTTCCTTCCCCTGTCTTAGGAAAGTTCGAAAAGCCAAGATGTTTTATGGGCGTCGGGCACTTTCCATGCCAGTACTAGGCATCTAAAAATGCAGACAGTACAGTAATCCAAAAGATAAAGCATTTGCACAGGGTGCCAGCATAATTTTTCCTCGCCTTTGAATTGTTTTTCTTCCTTTCATTGCGTGAGGTTATGTTTGTCATTATTTTATACAAGAGCATTATTTGAATAATGTAAATGCACCTTGTTGGATAAATTTCTGAAATAGTGTTTTCCATGGCATTTGAAAAGTTTAAACTGAGAATCAAGGTGATTGCATGCGTTAATGGGTCTTAGAAGTGCTATGGTGGGAAATCGTACAAGTATAGTCACTGTACTGTTCTTGTAATGTGGACGGAAGTGAGAGACTTTCTCCCTTCCTCATAGGAAAGTTCGATAAGCCGCTATGTTTTAAGGGCATCGGGTACATTCCATGCAAACACAAGGCATCTAAAATGCATACAGTACAGTGATCCAATGTATAAAGCACTTGCACAGGGGAGCCAGTATAGATTTCTCCTCGTCTCTGAATTACATTTTCTTTCTTTTGATTTCATTGCGTGAGGTTATGTTTGTCGGTGAGTTATCCAAGTGCATTATTTGAATACTGTAAATGCACCTTGTTGGATACATTTTGGAAATAGTTTTTTCCAAGACATTTGAGAGGTTTAAACTGTGAATTAAGGTTAATTGCATGCAGTAACGGGTCTTAGAATATATTGTGATGCCGGAAGGTTTGGCATTTCCGAAGTACGTGTTGGCGGTTAATTCGAAATCTGATTTTTGCGTCCCTACGACTTTGAATTAACGAGGTTTTACTGTATCGATGTTAGAAATAGAGGCAGCCATACAAAAGATGAAGAGCAGTAAAGTGACAGGAGTGGATGAGGTAACTACAGAAATGATAAAAGCAGCAGGACCAATAGGGCTACAGTGGCTGTATGGATTATTTAGAATAATCTGGAGGAAGAAAGAGATACCAGAAGAGTTGAGAAAGGGTTTAATTATCCCGATATTTAAAAAAAGGTGATAAAAAGGAATTCAAAGTAATAAACTTCATTGTTAGGTTCCGTATTGAGTTGAGACTATCCACCTTCTCAATACTAAAAAATCATTTGATGTTTTTACAAAAACATTACAATGATATTAATAGGTACTAGTTTCGGTCCATTGAGGACCATCATCAGCCTAGCCAAATTACAACAGTAAAAGACAAAGTGATAAAATAAAGTAAAATAATGTGGAGAAATGAGAGAGGATTTAGAAGGATGGGATGGTGGTGGAATGACAGACAAAAGTGAAAAATCGTATTTGCGAATTGTGATAAAAGTAACAGAAGTGTTCACTTTGACAAGTAAAATCTTTGTGAAGTCGCGTAAAAACTCTTGATGAGATAGTCTTTGGTTGACAATTACTCCTGTGTTGCACAATTAAAATATATAACTAAGTATATGCTTCTAGAAAGTTCTAGATGTGAGTTCCACTATAGTGTAGAGGGAAGAATTGTCCGATGAGACCGGCATAAGATTAAAAGTTGACAAAGTTGGACATGTTCTATGGTGGAATAAAAAGCTTGCTGTGTTAAACAGAAGTAGTCTCAGTTCAGTCGGGACCCCAATGAACCTGGGGAAAGAAGTTAGTATTAACGCGGGTGATCGAGTAGAGAACAAGCGAGGCACCGGAAAATATAAACGATGACTCACCTTGCGCTGCGTGGAACAAACTTGCTGTACTGAATGCAACTTACGGAGTGAGGGTAGCACGGAGTAGCTCAGGGGGAGAGGGGGTAGGTGAATACGGAGGGGAGGAATGACATAAGTGGTAGAGGGTGGAAGGGATGGGAAAGGTTCAAGGCGGGGTGGACGGGAGAGGAAGTGATGGTGTTTGTATTGTCGGGGGACCCTTAATTGACTTAAAGAAAGAGTTTTGAACGACCGATTTGTTTTTTCTATAGTAAGTAATGAAAAGGTCAAATAAAATATTGGGTTTCTCAGTTATTTCGTTAAGGTTATAGTTGGCATTAAAGTATTGATCCAAATTAATGTAAAAGTTCTCTATTATATTGAGTAGAGGTCATTTCTTAGCTATTTTGAGAATATCCATGTCTGTTTCAATATTCGTGAATTTGTGGTTATAGTCGACCATATGTTGGCCGATAGCTGAGAATTTGTTGTATCTGACTGCATTGAAATGTTAGAAATATCTAATGTTGAAGCTCCGGCCGGTTTGCCCCACATAAGAAATATTAGAACATGTATTACATTTAATCCTGTAGACGCCTGATTTTGTGTACCTATTTATTTTATTAATATGTGATGTGTTATGTAAGATTTGTGTGTTGTTGTTGTTGGTTTAAAAGGCTATTTTCATACCTTTTTTCTTTAAAACATTGGTGATCTTGTGAATTCCATTGACGTAAGTGAAGATGGAAAAAGAGTCATGTTTAGGTGGTTCTTTTTTAAGTGTGGTCGTGGGGCGAAATTTATGTTTGTTAATGATATTTTCTATGAAATGGCTATTGAAGCCATTGAATCTGGCAATGTAGCGGATAGTATTCAATTCGGTATGAAGATCTTTTTTATTCATAGGAACGTTGAATGCTCTATGTACAAGACTGTTATAGGTTGCTTTTTGTGGGGGAAGGGGTGAGCTGAATCTTGTTGGATTGTGACGGCCGATTGGGTGGGCTTTCTGTAGATCTTGTAGGTTAAAGATTTCTGTTGTCCAGTGATGGTAAGATCCAGAAAATTGATTTTTTGATCTACTTCCGACTCCAATGTGAATTTAATATGAGGATCGATTTATTAAGTGTTTGAAGTGTGGTGTGAGCATCTTCCAAATTCTCGTTGATAACTACTAGGACATCGTCGACATACTTAGCCCAAAGGAGGACATTGTCAAATTTATTATTGATTTTAGTATTCTCGAGAAAGTCCAAATAGATTTCTGCGAGAATGCCTGATGCAGGTGAACCCATTGCCAGACCGTTTTGTTGATAGATGGTACCATTAAACGTAAAAAAGTTGTTATTTACGACTAAACATGAAAAAACCCAGCTTATAAGTATGAACCCTGGGCTTCCTACGGCTAGAGCTCTTCCAAAAATTCATAAGGCAGGTGCTCCCATTATCGTAAACATGTACCCAAGCATTCCAATTTCCAAATTAATTCCCATCATCAAAAGTAACTTACACAAAAACAGTCATTTGAGTAAATTGGAAATTCAAGATTTCATTACATTGTTCAAATTAGTCGTAAATAACAACTTTTTTATGTCTAATGGTACCAGCTATTAACAAAACGGTCTGGCAATGGGTTCACCTGCATCAGGCATTCTCGCAGAAATCTATTTGGACTTTTTGGGAATACTAAAATCAACAATAAATTTGACAATATCCTCCTTTGGGCTAGGTACGTCGACGATGTCCTAGTAGTTATCAACGAGAATTTGGAAGATGCTCACACCACACTTCAAACACTTAATAACATCGCTCCTCATATTAAATTCACATTGGAGTCGGAAGTAGCTCAAAAAATCAGTTTTCTAGATCGTACCATCACTAGACAACAGGAATCTTTAACCTACAAGATCTACAGAAAGCCCACCCAATCGGCCGTCATAATCCGACAAGATTCAGCTCACCCCCTCCCCCACAAAAAAGCAACCCATAACAGTCTTGTGTTGTTGTTTGAGTCATCAGTCCATAGACTGGTTTGATGCAACGCTCCATGCCACCCTATCCTGTGCTAACCTTTTCATTTCTACGTAACTATTGCATCCTACATCTGCTCTAATCTGTTTGTCATATTCATACCTTGGTCTACCCCTACCGTTCTTGCCACCTACACTTCCTTCAAAAACCAACTGAACAAGTCCTGGATGTCTTAAGATGTGTCCTATCATTCTATCTCTTCTTCTCGTCAAATTTAGCCAAATCGATCTCCTCTCACCAATTCGATTCAGTATCTCTTCATTCGTGATTCGATCTATCCATCTAACCTTCAGCATTCTTCTGTAACACCACATTTCAAAAGCTTCTATTCTCTTTCTTTCTGAGCTAGTTATCGTCCATGTTTCACTTCCATACAATGCCACGCTCCACACAAAAGTCTTCAAAAACATCTTTCTAATTCCGATATCAATGTTTGAAGTGAGCAAATTTCTTTTCTTAAGAAAGCTCTTCCTTGCTTGTGCTAGTCTGCATTTTATGTCCTCCTTACTTCTGCCATCGTTAGTTATTTTACTACCCAAGTAACAATATTCATCTACTTCCTTTAAGACTTCGTTTCCTAATCTAATATTTCCTACATCACCTGCCTTCGTTCGACTGCACTCCATTACTTTTGTTTTGGACTTACTTATTTTCATCTTGTACTCCTTACCTAAGACTTCATCCATACCATTCAGCAACTTCTCGAGATCTTCTGCACTCTCAGATAAAATAACAATATCGTCGGCAAATCTCAATGTTTTGATTTCCTCTCCTTGGACTGTGATTCCCTTTCCAAATTCCTCTTTGATTTCCTTTACTGCCTGTTCTATGTAAACATTGAAAAGGAGAGGGGACAAACTGCAGCCTTGCCTCACTCCTTTCTGGATTGCTGCTTCTTTTTCCAAGCCCTCGATTCTTATCACTGCAGACTGATTTTTATACAGATTGTAGATAATTCTTTGTTCTCGGTATCTGATACCAATCACCTTCGGAATCTTGAATAGCTTGGTCCAATCAACATTATCGAATGCCTTTTCTAGATCTACGAAAGCCATATACGTGGGCTTGTCCTTCTTGATTCGATCCTCTAAGATCAGACATAAAGTCAGAATTGCTTCACATGTTCCTACATTTCTTCTGAAGCCAAATCAATTTTCTCCCATCTCAGCTTCAACTTGTTTTTCCATTCTTCTGTAAATAATACGTGTTAAAATTTTGCATGCATGAGATACTAAACTAATGGTGCGGTAGTTTTCACACCTGTCAGCACCAGCTTTCTTGAGAATAGGTATGAGAACATTCTGACGAAAATTGGATGGGACTTCTCCTGTCTCATACATCTTACATACTAAATGGAATAACCTTGCCATGCTGGTTTCTCCTAAGGCAGTAATTCAGAGGGAATGTCATCAATTCCAGGTGCCTTGTTCCTATTTAGGTTGCTCATAGCTCTGTCAAACTCTGTCCTCAAAATTGGGTCTCCCATTTCATCAGCATCAACAGCCTATTCTTGTTCCAGAACCAAATTATCTACATCTTTACCTTGATATAACTGTTGGATATGTTCCTGCCATCTTTCTGCTTTGTCTTTTCCTAGAAGTGGCTTTCCATCTGAGCTCTTAATATTCATACACCTAGATTTCCTTTCTCCAAAGGTTTCCTTGATTTTCCTGTATGCCTTTCCTAGAACCATACAACGTTCGACATCCTTGCACTTATGTCTCAAATATTATTACAATATTATAAGTCCACCTGTTCAATACAATACAATATGATCCACTATTTCATATGGTCAAAATGTTTTATACATAATACATAAAAGTCTATGGTACATGTTTCACCCTCCTTACGGGCATCATCAGCCTATATCAATTGGTGCATTAACGTTGTTTTAGATGTTATTGTATAATGTTTTACGAAATCATTTTTCAACTTTTTAACCTATAATTTATAAGATTGGAATGACTCCATATGTATTATTTTTAAGATTGATATAGGCTGATGATGCCCGTAAGGAGGGTGAAACATGTACCATTGACTTTTATGTATTATGTATAAAACATTTTGACCATATGAAATAGTGGATCATATTGTATTGTATTGAACATGTGGACTTATAATATTGTAATAATATTTGAGACATACGTCAACTTCAATACGGAACCAAAATGAGAATAGTTACTTGTATCCTTGCACTTTCCACTTCATTCTTTAATCGCATGTATTCTTTTCTGCCCTCTTCATTTCTAGCATTCCTGTATTTTCGTCATTCATCAATCAGGTCTAATATCTCCTGAATTATCTACTGATTCTTAGTTGATCTTTTCTTCCTTCCTAACATTTCTTCAGCAGCCCTACTGATTTCATTTTTCATGACTATCCACTCTTCCTCTATTGCGTTTTGCTCAGCCTTTTCATTTAATCCTTGTGCAACATGTTCCTTGAAACAATCCCTCACACTTTTTTCTTTCAACTTGTCTAGATCCCATCTTTTTGCATTCTTTCCTTTCTTCAATTTCTTCAGCTTCAGGCGGCATTTCATGACCAACAAGTTGTGATCAGGGCCCACGTATGCTCCTGGGAAAGTTTTGCAATCCAACACCTGGTTATTGAATTTCTGCCTAATCATAATGAAGGCTATTTGATACCTTCCAGTGTCTCCAGGTCTCATCCACATATACAGCTGTCGTTTGTGGTGTTAGGGCCAAGTATTGGCAAGGACTAAATTATGATCAGTGCAGAATTAAACCAGTCAACTTCCTCTTTTGTTCCTTTGTCCCAATCCGAATTCTCCTACTGTATTACCTTCTCTTCATTGGCCTACCACTGCATTCCATTCTCCCATCACAATTAGATTCCCGTCACCTTTTACATATTATACTAAATCTTCTACCTCTTCATATATTCTTTCAACTTCATCATCTGCTGAGCTAGTAGGCACTATTGTGGGGGGCATTGGTTTGGTGTCTATCTTGACAACAATAATTCTTTCACTATGCTGGTTGTAGTTGCTTAACCGCTGCCATATTTTCTTATTCATTATTAAACAAACTCCTGCATTTCCCCTGTTTGATTTTGTGTTGAAAATTCGGTAGTCGCCTGACCAAAAATCCTGTTCTTCCTGCCAACGTACTTTACTTACACCAACTAAATCTAACTTTAGTCTATTAATCTCCTTTTTCAGATTCTCTAATCTACCACAATGATTTAAACTTCTAACATTCCACGCTCCGTCTCGCAGAATGTCAGTATCCATCTTCCTGATGATCGCCCCCTCTCGTGTAGTCCTCACCCGGAGATCCGAATGGGGGACTAGTTTTCCTCCAGAACATTTTACCCGGAAGGAAGCCATCATCAGTACATCATTCATACAGAGAGAGAGCTGCATGTCCTCAGGAGTTAGTTATGGCTGTAGTTTCCCATTCCTTTCAGCCCTGTAGCAGTATTAACACAGCTAAGCCATGTTGAGTATTATTACAAGGCCATTGCTGTTTTTGCTGATACTAAGAAGTGGCAGGTCAGAGTGTTTTACTAAGTTTAGCAGGGTAGTTGTTTGTGATCACTACTGTTTATTATTGTGAAAGACGAGGTAATGAAGACTGTAAGAAATGAAGATAGAACAAATACATTAATCTTTGCCAATGATCACATATTGTGAGGTGAGATTGAAGCTGAAGTGCAAAGTTAAATCTTTGGAAGAAAGACTCAGTTTTTTTTGCTATTTGCTTTGCGTCGCACTGACACAGATAGGTCTTATGGCAACGATGGGAGAAGAAAGGCTTAGGAATGGGAAGGAAGCAGCCATGGCCTTAATTAAGGTACAACCCCAGCATTTGCCTGGTGTGAAAATGGGAAACCACAGAAGTCCATTTTCAGGGCTGCCGACAGTGGGGTTCGAACCCACTATCTCCACGATGCAAGCTCACAGCTGCACATCCCTAACTGCATGGCCAACTCACCCGTTGAAGAAAGACTTAAGTACGACAGGGCTGAACATAAGAAAAAAAGGAAGAAAGTTGGCTTGATTATGAGCAGGAAACCTGAGAAAAATTCATCTCCATATTGGTACTGAAAATGAAGATTTTTTTTTTTTGCTATTTGCTCTACGTCACACCGACACAGATAGGTCTTATGGTGATGATGGGACAGGAAAGGCCTAGGAATGGGAAGGAAGTGCCCGTGGCCTCAATTAAGGTACAGCCCCAGCATTTGCCTAGTGTAAAAATGGAAAAAACCATAGAAAACCATATTCAGGGCTGCCGACGGTGGGATTCGACCCACTATCTCTCGGATGCGAGCTCACCAGCTGCGCGCCCCTAAACAATGAAGATAAAATGAACAATATTAACATATTGTCTGAAAATGACACCAAACATGAAATCAGCACTAGAATATTGGGAGTGTTCGGTAGAACACCTCCTGTAGGAAGGTTATTTCTCCGTGGCCTCCAAGGTTACATAAATCTTATGTAAAATCTGTTGGGAGAGTTAAAGAGAATCTTCCCACCAAGTATTTGAAGTATTTATGGCTGAGAGAGGGTGAGAAAGGATGAGCAATCTCCAAATACACAGCACGAAGGCTAATACGTTCATGTGCCCTCGGGACAGAGAAACCAGCCACAATCTCGTCACTCAAACGGGCTTTGTGTTTGTGTATGAGTTTTTGATAGTAATCTCTGAGTCAGTGTGGTTGTTTAAAGTAATGTTATACAATGAAGTACACAATAGAAGCAGGAAAATCAAACGTGATACCTAATGTACGTTTAGTTAGAGATGGATGTGTTAATGACATCATTGATCATTTTATGTCTTATTTTAATGTACATATGCCTGAAGGGATGGGAAAAGCAGTAGGTTCAGATACAAAGCAGCTAGTCTTACATGAATATTTTGAAAATGAGTTTGATGATGCAAGAAATGGCAGAACGTTAATATCTATTCGTGGAGTTTGGGATCGAACTGCAGAACCTAAAATTTGTAGTATTTTATCATGAAAAATGTCTGAAGGAGTCCTGCCAAAAAACAACCTCATAAAAGTTGAAAAACTGAACTTGACAGCTTTAATTGTGACTAAAGACAGTTTTGTACAAGGCACACTTTTAGTTTTTAAATGTGCTAAAGATTATCACGAAGAAATGGACAGTGATAGGTTCACTATGTGGTTTAAGGAACAACTGTTACCCTGAAAATTTTGTTATTAGCATGGATAATGCTAGTTATCACCCCCATGAACTGAGTAAAGCACCAGTGTTTAGTACCTGTAAGTCAGAAATATGGGTATGGTTGCGGGAAAATAATGTGCAGTTTATTAAAGAATGCATGCTAAAACCAACATTGTACAAAATAATAAAGCATAATAAAACCCAGCTTATATCGTATGAAAATGTCACTCTTGCTGAAGAAAATATATATCACACAATTAATTTAATATAAGGAAATCCACCTATTCAGTACATACAAAACTGTTGCATTTAAATTATACTACAACATTACCGGTTTCGACATGTTTTCAACGTCAACATCAGCCTTCCGTACAACCAAGCAAAAGAATAAATTCACATATAGCAACAATATACACACACTGGTAAAATTCGTGTAACGACACACATTTAAATAGTTTATATAAAATATATGAGTATTGCTACGCGTTGGTGGCGTAATAGTCCTAAATTGTCTTGGTACATAAGTTGAGGCTAAGAAGACTATGCCACCACAGCATTCAGATTATTCCTATGAATAAGATACCCATCAAGATTTTAATGTGCTCATTAAGCTTTATCATACCAAAGATCAACTTTACAACAAGGTTGCTTAAGAATGTTAAGATCCAGATACGCCCGAATGGTGAATAATATATGGAAAGGAGTGTTATAAAGTACATTATGAAGGACTCAATTATTATGTACCAGTATTAAGTGTTCTTAAAACTACTAAAAATGACAGGCAAAACTACGACTATGATGAGTTATCTGACCTATTTATAACGGATAATGTGGAGCAGTATCATTAAAACTACATTCATCAAAAAAGGGACAGCCACAAAGTTACAGGGAATGCCATCTCGGACAAGCAAGGAGGCAGATATATCAACGATGTCAAGGTCATTCCAAGTGAAAGTACGGATAGTGACCAAAGATGCAGGTTGTGAACTTCAAGCACATGACAAGCAAAACTTAGAAGAATATCAAGAAAACACACCTAACTTCAAGACATAGAAATTGGAAGAAGGTCAAGTGAAAAAAGAATACAAGGTAAGAATCCAACAAAGCTTCCTGAAGGGTTGAGTTCCTAGCATACAGCAGAGCAAGACTAGAAAACTTTTAAAGAAACATTTGTAGGGGAAGCGAAGAACCAACGTGGAATTAAAAGTGCAATCAAGAGGGAAAAGAAGACATTGTCGTGCAACAATAGAGTTCAAACAGCTGTTAAAGACAGAAACCAAACAAAGTAAAACAAACAGGGGAAAGAATGCAAAGACCAAGAAATCCTGAGACTCCAAGAAATACACAGTGCCAAGAAACTTGCTCTTAAGAATATAGTAAGAGAAGACAAGAAGAGAAGAAGTGCAATAAGTTTGCAGATAGCAGGGTAGCTGTATACAGTAGTGAAGGAAAACAGAAGTTATTAAGAGTCCATAAAGGTGACAGAACGGAATGATGGAACTTTTGTGCGAGATGAGGGAGGAATCAGGGAAGAAATCAAGACCTACTTCAGCAAGTTGCTGAATGGAAATAACAAACTGTAACAAGTCAAGATACTGAATCACCAATCACATTGCTGGAGACTGAGAAAGCATGAGGAAAGGAAAGGCAATAGACGTAGATGAACTGAGTACAGATCTGCTGTGAGCAGAAAGAATTCTTGCAAGTGAGTGGTTGTGCAGACTGCTCAACATGATATGGAGGGTAAACACCATCCCTGAGGATTGGGTGAAAGGCATAATTGTACTTCTGTTCAAGAATGGAAGTAGACGTAAATGAACCAACTATTGCTTTATTATGCTGCTGTCTCATGGTTTGAATATAATGGAAATTATCACAGAAAAGAGAATCTGAAATACAACTGAATCATTCCTATAGGAAGAACAGTATAGTTTTTAGCCAGAAACAGCAACTACAGATCTCATCTTTGTAGTTAGGATGCTGATGGACAAATACTGGGAGAAGAAGCAGAAGCCTGTGTTTTTTAGTACTTTTGGACCTTGAGAAAGCCTATGACAGTGTTCTGAGGGAAAGAATCTGGCAATATATGAAAGAACTGCAGGTACAAGACAGTCTCATACACAAAGTAAAGTGGGAACAGAAGCTGTGTTCAAGCAGACGGTCATTATTCAGACTAGACTGAAACAAAGAGAGGAGTGCAGCAGGGCAGTTTGTTGTCACCTCTTCTAATTATTATCATGATGAAGCTCATAATGAACTCACTTAAAAGAAAGGATATGGTGACCTACAAGCCTTTATAAGCACAGCTTGCATTGCCATCTGAAGTGAGTCAAAAGAGAAACTGGAAGAGACTGCAAAGCTGGAATAATGAGTTTAAGAGCTACAGGGTAAACTTCAGCAGGACAAAGACAGTGTTTATGGCACAGCAGAAGAAAGGGGACAACCAACTGTCATGCTGAATGAAGCAAAGCTGGATAGCATCCCAGATTAAGTACTTGGGCATTATTGTCTCGAAAGATAGTCTAGCAAAACATGAAATGAACAACTGAATCAACAAGGAGACACAATTCTACCAATCACGTTAGGTGGCTGTTTTGGGATGAACAGATACATATGACAAAAAAGATGACACTCTACACGTCTTTTTATACACCACACAGCCTTGAAACCATCACAATGACCAATAGGGATAAATCTCCACTTCAGGACCATGGTACAGAAGACTAGGAAGCATAAGATGAGGAATGAGAAGATTAAGAGAAGAAGTGGGATCAGGAGATTCCTTCTTCAGCAAGATCCAGGATTTGAGACTGAAGAAGTTTGGACACATGAAGAGGATGTCGGTAACAGAACAGCTAGTTGCTTTACGTCGCACCGACACAGATAGGTCTTATAGCGACGATGGGACAGGAAAGGCCTAGGAATGAGAAGGAAGTGGCCGTGGCCTTAATTAAGGTACAGTCCCAGCATTTTCCTGGTGTGAAAATGGGAAACCATCTCCAGGGCTGCTGACAGTGGGGTTCAAACTCACTATCTCCCGGATGTGAGCTCACAGCTGAGCGCTCCTAACCGCACGGCCAACTCACCTGGTTAACAGAACAACAAGGAGGGAATTTGAAGAGAGAAAAGATCCAGAACTTGAGACTGAAGAGGCCTGGATACATAAAGAGGATGTCAGTAATAGAACAGCAAGGAGGGAGTCTGAAGAGAGGCAAGATCCAGAAATCGAGACTGAAGAAGTTTGGACACACAAAGAGGATGTAACAGAACAGCAAAGAGGGAATTTGAAGAGAGGTGGAAGAAAGTCAACTTGAGGGGAGACCGAGAAGAAGGATGTGCTGCAGAGAGCATGATTGGGAAAAGTTAGTGGGAAAAGAGTGATACAATGACAAGGCGAGAGGGCGGGGGGGGGGGGGGGGGAGGGGGGCGCTTGTTCACCATACCCAGGCAACCAGAGATGGTTTGAGATGATGAAGAAGAAGAAGAGGATCTCTACCCTTTAGTCCTGTTTCCTGATTTAACGTCAGGGGTGAGGTGAGATGAAATTAGAAGGCATGTTTGTATGGCCAGATGCCCTCCCCAATAGCAATCTCAGTTGAGGACCCAATGAAGATTAAATGAATGGTGAATAAAATTGGGTAAGGAGGTGGTTTATGAATCCTGACATTTACCTGGAAGTGAAAATTGTCTTGATCCCAAATGCAGAGATTGGCTCCATAGCTGTAGCATGTAAACACACACTTTGCCACTTAGCTCAGTATAAAAATAACAACCGTAATAATAACAATTAAAACTAGGGTATATATATTGTGTTGACTTCTTGCCATTTTTGTGTCGGCTGATGATGACATGGACATATGTCGAAACCGGTCCCATAACATATTAAATATGTTGCTAAATTAATTTGTGCAACAATATTATTGTGTTGAATAGGTGGAACATCTTTTTCTTTTTAGCATTGTAACATTGTTGATCATGTGAATAATAAAATGTCTGAAGTAACAGTATGACGCTTATAAGTAGTAGACAGCATGCATGGATTACCATGTGATCCCGGTGCAGCTGACGCTTACAAGCGTTTTTGCATTCAAAGGACCCCACTGGTGTTAAATTCTTAGGAGTCAAAATTAGCACCTACAGAACTCTTACTTTAATATTTTACATAAATATAATTTCAGCTTCTAGGTGATGCAAGGGCTAAATGAATAGGAGCAAACGTGTTAATTCCAAACATCCCTGCTGTATTAACGTCACCCAAGCTGAAAGAAACAGTGGCTTATTTTTTATTTTTAGAAGTTGCTTTAGGTTGCACCAACACAGATAGGTCTTATGGCGACGATGGGACAGTAAAGGCCTAGGAGTGGGAAGGAATCGACCTTAATTAAGGTACAGCCACAGAATTTGCCCGGTGTGAAAACGGGAAACCACGGAAAACCATCTTCAGGGCTGCCGACAGTGGGGTGGGAACCCACTAGCTCCCGAATACTGGATACTGGCCACATTTAAGTGACTCCAGCTAACGAGCTTGCTGTGACTAAAGTGGTTGTGGTGCTTATTGTTTTAAGAGGAAGTACAACTAGGCAATCATCCTCTATATAACACCAGAAGCTTGAAGTATACATATTTTTCAATAGTAAATTAAGACACACACACACACATCAGATCAAAAGTATTTGGACAGCCCTCTGCACATGTGAACTAGAGCCTAGATGTCCCACCGACCATGGCTTCTGTTATCAAAGTCAAGTGAGGGTATGCAGTTGTTCAGTTCTACAAGACGACTGCAGAGTGACTGGAGCAAAGGAGTTTAATGACTACGAGTGTGGAATGGTTATCAGTTGCCACATCAATTTGCCCCCTGAGATGTTTCAAAACTGCAGAGTTCGAGCTATAATAAAGATCACCTTGTCAATATACACTAATGGCCAGTGTATCCAAGGAACACTTAACCTTTACCACTCGTCTGTCGGGTGAGGCCCGACATTATGATATTCCCGTTCCGGTTGCATGTCGGGGGAGACCCGACATGACATTTTATCGCCCACCGCTCGTCTGCCGTCTCTTAGCCAATAAAATACACAATGATATACTGTACTGCCATCTTTTGGTTCCACGTGGAACTTCGTAGAATCCAGATACTATTTGACAGTCAGTCAAAAATATGGCAGTGTAGACGTCAGCTGTCTATTCACGCATACGAAAGCTCGAGCGATAGTAAACAAACATGGTCGCCATGTGCTCTTCTAGTCATCTATATGTTTTATATATCACGCAACACACAAAACCACAGTATTTTTGCACCTCTGCTCCTAATGAATATATCTAATAGCATTTCACGATGCCTAAACGTGAATTGACGATGGTCGGTTTGTCTACCGTAACCCAACATGTACCTGATGTTGATGGCTGGCACAATTATAAATCAACAGATCCAGATTTCAAGAAATCGCCGTTTACAGTGGTTTCAGCCTACGAACTACTGTGGGGTATGAAACCAAAGGCTGAATTGAGTTTTTCAATTGCTTTTTAGCGATAATTTGTACACTGAAATTATTAACGAAACCAATCGGTATACGATAACAATAATAATAACAATAATAATAATGCAAGACAATTTGTCTTAAACTCCACATATTGCTTTTATTTGCTCCAGTATAGCTTGCTGTAAACGTGTATAGCCTAACTACATCATTTAAAAGCAAGTGTTATCTCCAAAATCGTGAGAGATGAGTATGGGTCATATAAGATAAACATTTACATTTAAAAGACGAGTAGTAGAGACAACACAGAGAACTTTAATTCGAGGGGTAAGGCTTAAAGGATGGTTTCAAGTAAGCATCTGGATACTTTTGATTAGATAGTGTAAGTCTCAATGCAGACATAATTATGGAAGCACAGTTTAGTTGATGCAACAACCTTGCACTTATTATCATGTTCTAGGACCTAGTTGTGAAAAAAAATTCTTGGACTAGTCAATGTACTGTCTAAGGTCAATATGTCTGTATTAAAATGTTTCAGTTACATGAAATGTATCTTTGAATACTTACTCTGAAGAGTCACTGATGAACTTCTCTTCAAACTGAAATTCTTCTTTCACCCCCTGAAAAAAAAATCATATACTTCAACATACATCGTATATTAGCCTGTTGCTGTTTCTTGATGGTTTCAGTATATCTGCATCTGTTTCCTGGCAGAGGCCAGAGGAAAATGTAGCTTCAACCAAAGTCTCTGTCTCAGTTTATGGCTGTGAAAGTACAGAAGCTGCAGAGGTATGGGTGGAGCTGAGCATGACGGTACATTAGGATGTTAACCTCTTCAGTGCTGTGATTTAGTATCCTCGAGTTGCCTGAAATGGCCCGCCAGTGCTGTGATCGAGTATACTCGATCCGGACTTTGCGCCGCCAGTGCTGTAGTCGAATATATTCCATCTGCTTTATAACTGTGTTATATTCTTCTGCCATTTATTAGTCATACTTTACACTAAGTAGTTTATATTTTTTCCGCAAGTAGTTGTGCAGGATAACATTTTTGTTTTGTCACAGTTGTAAAGATTGTGTTTGAATGGTGGCTGCCACGTACGAACATAAAATGTATCCAGAGGAAATCTTACACTTTTGGAGGAGATTCGAGTCCGATGATGGTTTTGACAGTGACGGTAGTGGTATTGAAGATATTAGTGAAGTGATAGGGATTTTTAATGATGTTGACAGAGGTGATGATTTGGTGCCAGAGAGAGGAAGAAATGACACTGATCTAAGCCTACTCACATAGTCGTATGAGGTTACGCCAAAGGCGTATGCATTTCAAGCACCAAACCTAGCTATTTTAAATAATAATTAAACCCCTGAATGTCCTGAAATTGATTATTTTGATATATTTGTGAAAGAAGAGATGTCAGTGAGGGTAGCGGATGAAGCAAACAGACAGTTGATGTTAAGTTCATGGCAAGTTGATCAACACTGTGTGTTTAATTTAATCTTCCTGATATTAATTCTGTGTATGGTTTGTTATTGTGCATAAATATAATAGATATAGCCCATAATGCAAATAAAAATTTCTAAGCATCTTCCTAATGGGCGAAAGTTTTGCCACCTCATGTGGAATCAAACCATGGATCCCATATATGAACTGAGTTAAAATATCATTTCAAAATATTATTCTATAGTTAGTGCTTGTATTTTATGTTCAAATTGTCGATAATATTTGATGAGGTTGTTGGCTGAAATAATACAGCACGAGGGTCGCACCTGCCTGTCCGAGAATTCAGCAGTGAAAAGGTTACGAAAGCAGCTACTCATAGAGCCAGTCATGCTGCAATAACACTTTCTGGCTCCCCCACTCATCATCCTGCCTAGTATGCCTCATTAAGGTGCAACCATTGATTTTTGTGTTTTCCCCAAAACAGCATAACCTTTAGTGGTAATGTTTTAGGATCCAACCAGTCTCAGACATCATAATACATACACTACCTTCATTATAGTCACGGTATTCAATGTTTTTCGCCTTGGGTCTGGACTGTTGGTAATAGCGCAGTGAAGGGGACTAGGGGCCTAATATTTGCTTTAGTTAGACATGTGATGGTCATGCTTATACTGATTAGTTATTTTGTATAATCATTACATCAAAAAGTTAATACGTTGTGCACTGGTATCAATTAACACTGCATTTCCATGATTTTCTTAAAATTTCAACTAATGGAGTGTTTACATACAATACATTCACATAGAAACAAAACTGCACATCAATGATATTTTAAATTCAATGATAATATGCACTTGTGAAAAATAAAATTCACCCACTCACTCTCAAATGTGAGTGTTGTTTTGTGAAATCTTTTCAAAGTCAGCAATGGTTTCAGCAATGGTTATGCAGTCCCTCAGTGTTCATGAGTTATTCTGGATGTGAAACTGCTTTTCATGAAATTCATTCACGGTAACAAAGCAGGGCTTCATTAAGATAAGTTTCAAATTCATAGATGCTTGGACAGAAATAAACATAAATATTTCCAAATATTGAATGTGTCTTTGCCGGCTCCGTGGTGTAGGGGTAGTGTGCCTGCCTCTTAGCCGGTGGCCCTGGGTTCGATTCCCGCCCAGGTCAGGGATTTTTATCTGGACCTGAGGGCTGGTTCAAGGTCCACTCAGCCTATGTGATCAGAATTGAGAAGCTATCTGATGGTGAGATAGCGGCCCTGGTCTAGAAAGCCAAGAATAACAGCTGAGAGGATTCGTCATGCTGACCACACGACACCTCATAATCTGCAGGCTTTCGGGCTGAGCAGCAGTTGCTTGGTAGGCCAAGGCCCTTCAAGGGCTGTAGTGCCATGGGGTTTGTTTTTTGTCTTCCCTGAATCTGATGATGTTTTTCTCAGGATGAAACATGTCATTCTTTAACAGTGTGTATTTTATTTCTTGTTCAATAATGTGTCTTTTACAGGTGTGTTACAGTGTAATATTTATATTGCAACTAGCTGATGTACCCGTGCTTCGCTACGGGATTCTCAGGAAGACTGACTTTGTGGTTTTCCCAACTGAAGTCAACATAGGCCATTACAAAAACGTCAGTAGGAATGTAGCGATTAAAAGCAATGTTATCACATAAAATACTTGATCAAATGAAAAATACACATTTTCTCACTTTTAATGAGCAGTACTACGGTGCTGATCTAACAGTCCCAAGTTCCAGAGCTGGAATGACTAGACCGGAGACAGCCATTAACAATTCTCTGGCATTATTCGGTTAAATATACACATTGCTCATTCCAATCAGTGCCTCAGAGTAGGGATTGAATAGCTCGAATGTTATGATGAACCAGTGTGTTATGTACCAGTAGTATTGGAAAAATTTATGAAACAGAGGAATGGGATACTAAAGAAGAAAGTTACCTAATTCCACAGCTACTTCCCGCCAATATTTAGGCAGACTGTTAGACTCGTATGACTGCGCGAGTTGGCCATGTGGTTAGGGGCGCGCAGCTGTGAGTTTGAATCCGGGAGATAGTGGATTCGAACCCCACCATCGGCAGCCCTGAAGATGTTATTCCATAGATTCTCATTTTCACACCAGGCAAATGTTGCAGCTGTACCTTAATTAAAGCCAAGGCTGCTTCCTTCAAACTCACAGCCCCTTCCTACCCCATCGTCGCTTAAGACTTAACTGTGTTGGTGTGACGTAAGGCAAATTTTTAAAAAATGCTCGGTATGCAGCAGTAATTCTATCTATCGGAGATGAATGGCAACAGAAAACAAAGCACATCGCAAAAAACAATGGTCAATGTAATGTTAATCTTGATCAATTTTATGAGCTTTCTATATTGCAGGCCTTCACATTTAATTTTCTTTCGACTCTGTGATATTAGGGCGTCTTATAAAATTATTTATAGCATAGACTGTAGTTCCTTATTCTCCGATTTTACATATTGATTTTCATTAAATCCTGTTTACCCATTTTCTCGTGACTCTGCGCTGATAAGCACTTCGTAACAAAAATCCAAATTCATGAATATCTCTGATTATAGCCAGTATGGCAACAATGTATAAGACATAAATGATCGGAAATATAATACTACATAACTAAAAAGTTATGTAGTATTTATCGATACGACCACTAATAACGTATTTATTGGGAATTAAATTTTAGGTCTACTCCTAAACTACCATTTCATTCAGCACGAATAACATTATTTATGGCCTAGATTATAGCGACTTATTCCCCGACTTTTCATATCAATTTTCCTTAAGATAGGACCACTAATGACATAAATATTTGAGAAATAAATTTTAGGCCTTCCCCTAAGCTACCATTCCACTCAGCGTGAATAAAATTATTTATGGCCTAGACTGTAGCAACTTACTACCTGACTTTGTATAACGATTTTCATTAAATTCTCTTCAGCCATTTTCTCATGATGCGTGTACATACATACATACATACATACATACATACATACATACATACATACAGACAGACAGACAGACAGAAATTACGGAAAAGTAAAAAGTGCATTTCCTTGTTACTCTGGGTACGACTGCTACAGAAATACCATCCTTTTTAAATTCTGAGCAATGTACAGACAAAACTCTTAATTTTTATATATATATATATATAGATTGTGTGTTCGACAAACTGAAAAGCTTTTAAGTTACATTCACTGCCAAGTGGAAATTGTTAGTCACAACTTTACTGTTGAAATGCCGCTTTAAGTTCCCAGTCTCAATCAAAGTAACTGTCCGACTGCATATTCAATACGTTGGTTTTGCGTCTGTATGTTCAGGCAAAATGAGGAAGAAATGCAGTTCGCATTCAGGTTGGAGTACACTTTATGTCTCTTGTAGTCACTCAAAGGAAAAGTTCACTGAAATAATTGACAATTTGCCCTGATGTATAAACAATGCATTATTTTTTAAATTGTGAGCAGAGAAAACAATAGTTAACTATAAACTGAGCCAGGTAAGTGGTGACAGACTAGAGAAGGACTCAATGCACTCTGTGGAGCAAATATTGTTTTACTCCATGGGACATATAAGTCACACATTATTCTCTCAAATATTCCTAAATTGATATTTTTTTTCACTTTCTCTCACTTGACATCTTGTAAATTGTACAGGTCCAGGAAAAGAAAGAGTTTGCGGTCCAGATCCAGAACAGAATCCACTATCAAAAGACAAGTGTTATACACTGTTACACCTTTCAGCATTTAGTCTGGAAGCCTCTGTGAATTAACTAATCCCTCCTCAAGTTCTGTGGCCTCATTTAAATCCATACCTCTTATCTTCAAATTATTAGAAATACAGTCTAACCATTGTCATCTTAGTCTCCCCCTTCTTCTCTTGCACCCCATGACCGAGTCCATTATTCTCCTAGGTAATCTATCCTCCTCCATTTACCTCACATGACCCCACTAAGTTCAATCCTAACTTGATCTCTACATCCTCATTCTAAGTATCACTCAGCCATTGTTTCACCAACAATCGTTATTGCTACTTTCATGTCCGTTACTTCTAACTTATCCTGTGTCCACCAAGATTTCACTTCCAATCAACGAAGTCATTCTAAAAACAGACTAGTGTAAAGATAGTTTTGTTCGCGGGCTGATGGACTGACACTGTTGATTGCAACTGTGAGTTCACTGCATTAGAATAAAAAGAAAAGTAACGGAAAATGACAGGGAGGACTCTACCACCATTTGTAGTGAGCCGATGACCAATAGTTACAAAACATATATTTGGATAAATGCCCTTCACTGTCTTTGTGTATCAACACATGGTATATCCCTTTGATATTGTACATGTCTTTCACTGATAACAATGCTTGGTTTCACAAACACACACAGTTAGTCTAGGTCTTGAAACCAGGCCATAGATTAAAGGAAGTTGCCATCATATATGAATACCAAGATCAGTACCTCAGCACAAGAGTAGTATAAGTATTAACAAGCAAACAACACTGCTCCGTTTGTCCATAATCAAATGTACACTTGTTAATTTTCAAGAGGTACAGTCAAAGGTTCCAGCATTTCATAGACAGGATCGTCAGAAAAATTGTAAACAAATCCACCTCAACTCTGCTCAGAACGGCAAAAAAGAAAGCAGATAAATATGCCACCTCCACTTACACCAATAACAAATATTTATGAAATCAGAAATATTCTTAAGAAACATAATGTCAACATTGCTTTTAAAACAATCAATAACAATGCTAATCTTTTCTATAACCAGTACAAAGTCAATAACATCATTAACAAATACCACAAATCAGGGGTATACATGTTAAATGTCCAGCTAGTTACGTTGTCCTTGTCTATTGTACTTACAATTATTCGACTGATGTCTACAGGATAGACTAAACATGTACAGATATTTTGTTAATTGTTAATTAAATAAAAAATCTTTGTATTGTAAAGGTGGAACCTTTGACTGTTGATATAGATGTTGATTCCCATAGGGAATTGGTATTACCTTTGACTGTACCACTTGAAAAAGTATACGAACGACAATACGGACTTTACATAACAGAGTCTAATCGCTCCTTCACCTCCATAGAGCAGGGCATAAAAATTCTTTGCTTTAATAATAAGGACTTAACATCTTCATTAATATAGATCAATTCTCACAATTTAAATGAAATTTCGGAAACTGCGAATGTGCTTTTCGAGGCATTACTCAACAGTTTCTCCTTGAACAAGTCTCATAACAAACCTTTACACACTCGCTCCCCGCCCACTAGATTCAACCCTCCCCTACTCTCCCTTCAAACTAGCTTTCATCACACACTGTCTCCACAGTTCACCTCCAGTCAGCTGTCAACATTAACATATGTTTTGAGAAAACCACTCTTGGGTAGGCAAGGACATTTGTCAGACGTGTCACATATTATTCCGATTTCACTTGTAATTATAAGATGCTTCAAACTTGCCTACTTTTAATGTTGCTAATAGTCACCGTTTTCATTCTAGGGTCACTTTGTTTCGCCTAATTCAAAAACAGTACTGAAACAGCAGATACAGGATTAAACTAGGCAGTGTGCTTTATTAAAGGTGTATTCATGCTACCCGGCCAGAGAAACTGAAGTGTGTACTGCAATGTTTATTTAGTATAGTACCTGCAAATCGAGTGTTATATGCTGATACAGTGTTTTCAAATTGTGTGTTCCTGGTCTATCTGACCACAGCGACCACTGCACAATGCCTCTCGGACATGACTGCTGAACTATATTTTTGTTTTGAAGAGTAGAAGGTGCACTGAAGAACACTGTTGGCACTAGTGATGTACTCTATATAATTTGATGCCTGAACCTATTTTTCAGTTCATTCCGTTCGTCATCCAGCATCTGTAACCCCTCCTTTTGGTAAAGTTGAGTTTGCTTTGTATCATGTGGTGCCATTTGGAACGCTTAGAAGCCAAGTGTTCAGCGTCAACACTAGGGTGTTTGCAGCAACCCATATGGCACTTCAGGGTACCGCAGTGCAAATCTTCTGAAGTGGCGCCATCTGTGCAACCTGCCTACCACTTTTGACATTCCAATTGTGCCACTTTCTAGCAATGAAAGCATAATTCTGGTGGAATGGATACTATGGCAGAGTTAATGGTAGCTAAGGTGGATAATTGACGGTAATGAATCCAGATCACATGTGCAATCTACCGTAACTTATTTTGAGTGAGCAACGACTCAATACTTGGTAAGTTTGCCCTGAAAATACATCAGTATTTTTGATGTAAGCTTTTCCCCTTGATGCAGAGGGCTAATCTGAGGCATTCAGGTGGAAACATTTTATCATCTTGATAGGCCACTGATAAAGTCACCAAGTCTGGGAAGCATATGTTACAGAGCTGGGAGTACAACAGCCTTGTACAGTCACACACCTGAAAATAGTGTCCTAGGCATAGGTACAATAACTGCAAACAGCATGATGTACGTCGGTACAGTACCAGCAAATACAGAAGAACCCCTATCTAACTTTTTACAGAGACCTGATTTTTGCAACCTTAAATGGGGGTTTATCTTAAATAGAGGTTTCAGTAGAAGGCACAATTTTCCAGAGATCTCTGCCTGTATTAACATAAATTGTCCTATTATGCATTATTAAAGAAGAGACAGCAGTAAAACAAAGAGATGTCTAACCTACACACTGTACTGTAGTTACAGTTTGTGCTTCATTTTGACAGATTTTTGTCGGTGAATGCAGAACCGCTTAGGTTTAAGGTTGTTCTTATATTTTTGTCAGTGAATGCAGAACCGCTTCAGTTTCAGGTTGTTCTTATAGGTTTACAGCATACGTATTATGAAAACATATTTCAAGTTCCCTGTTGAATAATGATAACATTTTCACTATAAATTTACACAGGAACAGCCTTCCTGAAATGTAACAAGATGCTAAAATACATAAACTAACCTCTGAAATTAGTTATGCATGCTGCTGTATCTTGAGAAGGAGAATTATACATTCTTTTTTTTTTTTTTGCTAGGGGCTTTACGTCGCACCGACACAGACAGGTCTTATGGCGACGATGGGATAGGAAAGGCCTAGGAGTTGGAAGGAAGCGGCCGTGGCCTTAATTAAGGTACAGCCCCAGCATTTGCCTGGTGTGAAAATGGGAAACCACGGAAAACCATCTTCAGGGCTGCCGATAGTGGGATTCGAACCTACTATCTCCCGGATGCAAGCTCACAGCCGCGCGCCTCTACGCGCACGGCCAACTCGCCCGGTATTATACATTCTTATTTTATTTCAGTACATAGTATTAAAATTAAGCAATTGTTAACTAAAGCCTTTATTTCTAAGGAGTTAACAATTGCTAGGATTGCCCTTATTGCGAAAACATATCCCGATGTTTGTTAACACGAATCAGAGTTGTGAGGATGGAGACCTCAGGCTTGCTCAAAATAGAATCGTTCGCATGTAGCAAGGAATCGATACGGGAGATGATTGATTGCATTCAATACAAACACTGGAGTAGTGTGTATGAATATTGATAACGGATAAAAACTAACATGCCCGAATTTTCCCGTAATAACGGATGAATCAGTAAAAAGGTTCTCACTGTAATCGAAGGATATTGCATGTCATATCAATACAGGAATTTTTGAATGTTTTAATAACATTGTCATTAAAACTGGGGTTCAAGTGCCCGCGCTCTAAATTCCTCTTCTGCCTTGAATCATCCTGAGCAAGCTTATGACATCTTTGTTGTGGGTTCTTAATGTCCCATAACCAAAACAAATAGAAATAAAAATTTGAGAATTTTAGCATTTCCTTAACACTAAATGTGGGTTTTGCCTGGTTGTGAATTACATTAAATCGAATATACAACTGCATTGCTCTTATGGAATGAATTTTGAGACTGGAAACTTCTTCCGTTAAATGCGGGTTTAAGTTAAATCGAGGTCACACAAAATTGGGGTTATACTGTAGCGTGTTTCCCCCTGTGGGTGGAAGTAGTAGAATACATCTACAGTAGCCCCTGACAGTTGTAAATGGTGTCTAAAAGATGGACCCAGGGCTCTCAATTTGGGAGTATGGGTTGCGACCACATTTCTCCTAGCAGAGTCTGGCATTTCTTCCACTCATGCCAGGTTCCCCACATTCATCTTTCCTATCTGACCTCCCTTGGTCAACTCCTGTTCTCTTCAATCTATAGCAGTATTAGGTTTGCAAGGCCTAGTGAGTCTTTAATTTTCACACCCTTCATGGCCTTTATAATTCATTTGCTGATACTTTTGTTATTTAAAGTGTCAGATCTCTTCCATTTTCATTTTGATTAGTGTTAAAAGAGGATGACTGCTGAGTGGTACCTCCTCTTAAAACAATTATAATAATTACTACCACCACCACCACCACTGTGAAATAGCATGTTACAAGTACGTACAGTATCTGCAAACAGCAATATGTGGGTAGAATGTCTGCCAATAGCATGTCAGAGGCACTTACAGTAGCAGCAAATAGTACGTTATATGCAAATGCAGTACCCACAAGTAGTATGTTATGTGTATAGTACGTACAGTATCTGCAAACAGCATCTGATATGTAGGTAGCGTACCAGCAAATAGTGTACTGCTGGTAGGTACAGAACCTACAATTAGCATATTATACGTAGGTACAGTACCTATAAATAACTTGTGATGAGTAGGTAAACTGCCTACAAATAGCATGTTATAGGCAGGTACAGTACCTGCAAATGAGGCGGTTCATTCTTAAAACTCTTCTTAACTATTTAAAAACTGAGTTGGAGGTAGCATTGCCTTCTTGGTTAGATTTGTTACAATTCTATCACAAAAGTTTGTGTCAAAACTTTCCTTTTCCCATAGAAATCTGGTTTTTCCTGAAAGGTCACTTATGGTGGATAAGACAAGGTTTGGAAATGATCACCTCAAATAGCACACTATATTAAGGAATAGTATCTGCAAGTAGTAATACAGGTAAGTAGGTACAGTACCTGCAAATAAACACATTGTTTATTAATTCGTTGACCAATTGCACAGCACAAGTTGTTATTTCAAACCACAGAGAAGGATTTCAAATCTCCAAGTTGAGTATCCTCAAAATATATATCCGACTCCCAAGTTAGATGATAAAAATACTCACTGCAGATGGGGTTGCTAATGGATCCTCCAGGCATTCTGCCTCCAGTATGACATCCAGCGATTCATCCATGGCACTGGCTAATACCAGGACACTGCAAGACACTGGAAAGAAGCACGAGTCAAATAGTATGAGAAATGCTACAACCACATTGCAGTGTACATATATTTATCACTACAGTTTAACCTTTTAAGTGCAGAGTTCCCAGTTGACTGTTTCAGTAAATAGAGAGATGGATGATCCGCCTAGTCAATACTATGTGTTAAAAAATGTATTGACATTTCACAATGACATTATATCTAGTACATGTTTTTTTAATACATACATTCCCTTCTTTTAGGAAATAATTTTATTTTGGGCTCTTTACTTTGTCATTTTATTTTCTCTCAAAATAATATTAAACATAACATACAGTATCGACTAGGCAGATCATCCAGCTCTCTATTTACTGTGTTTAAGTCAATATGGACCCAACACTGGCCATTATGGTCAAGATTATTAACAGTTGACTGTTTAGCACCTCAGTGCTGAGCTTTTTCATTTGTTTGTAAAAAAATTGTAGAAGCCTCAATTTTTAACTTATTAGGTTCAAATGTTTATAAATGTAGGTTCTTTATAAATCTAAATGCAAATGGAAAATCCTATGCTTATGTTCAATATTATTTTGAGAGAAAATAAAATTACACTTTTTGTACCCATGTGTGCATCATCTATATACAAAGTAAAGAGCTCAAAATAAAATTATTCTCTAAAATCTGTGGGCAACTAATACATGTAATTCCTTACAAGTACATAAGCTGATAATTTAAAATACTTTCTAAACCTGGAATGTCATGACAGCTCAATGTTTTCCACCAATTTTTGTGATGCTGATTTGTTTCATCAACAATCAGCTTCAGCAACTCCACTGGCAAAAAAGTTTTTTAAAAATAAAGGATTTTGGGGTTGTCATCAAACACTACCTGGCTCCCAGAGGTCTGTAAGTTACTTCCTAAAGCTATACGCTATAATCAAATAGCTCTATATAATTCCCAACAGATGGCAGAACATGCCAGAGATTGAATCAGCACTCGAGAGTGATGATATAGATGTTGATTCTCATAGGGAATCTGAAATATTTGTCCTGAATGAGTAGATTCATAATACCAATACAAATGGTCAGTTATTGCACATTATAATTTTTTTCCCCGCCTAACTCATTCCTGGTTGCCAGCGCTTCACCCCCGTGTGCTAGGTTGGGCTCGTCAGTTGGTACCTAGCACACCTACCATGCACTCGGCATGCGTCTTGGTAAGTATGCTAGGTACCAACTGACAAGCCCAACCTAGCACACGGGGGCGAAACGCTGGCAACCAGGAATGTTTTTTTTTTTTTTTTTTGCTAGGGGCTTTACGTCGCACCGACACAGATAGGTCTTTTGGCGACGATGGGATAGGAAAGGCCTAGGAGTTGGAAGGAAGCGGCCGTGGCCTTAATTAAGGTACAGCCCCAGCATTTGCCTGGTGTGAAAATGGGAAACCACGGAAAACCATCTTCAGGGCTGCCGATAGTGGGATTCGAACCTACTATCTCCCGGATGCAAGCTCACAGCCGCGCGCCCAACCAGGAATGAGTTAGCTGGAAAATTTATAATGTCCAATAATGGACCATTTGTATTGGTATTATAAATTTACTCATTCGGGACAAATATTTCAGATTCCCTACAGGAATCAACATCTATATCATCTGATGGCCAAGCAGGCATCAATTTTTGGTAGTGAGACAAAGTCTCTCATAGTGCATTAGCACTGCCGGTGGCTTCAAGTAGCCTATACAGTGGCCTCCACGGTATGCACTAGCCATGTGTCTTGGTAGGTGTGCTAGGTACCAACTGACGAGCCCAACCTAGCACACAGGGCGAAACGCTGGCAACCAGAAATGAGTTAGCTGGAGAATTTATAATGTCCAATAACGGACCATTTATTTGTATTGGTATTACTCGAAAGTGAACCGGGGAACTCAGAAAAATTAAAGTTCACGTTCACTTTCTATAGATGGGCGTAGCAGTGCTGGACCAACCGCATCTATAGGTGGGTGTAAAATTCACCAGGTTAAAGATAAAAGAGACAATGCTCAGCACAAGCATATTGGAGAACTGTTAAATGAAAGTAGTTCAGTTCTCTTTCCTGGTGTCAAATCTCAACAAAACAACCATTGTAGAGTAATTTTTCGTACTTCATGTTTCCTGTATCTGAGTTGCTGAATCATGGGTATCAAACAACTGTCAGATGTTATGTGCGCAGGACTATCATCTCCGCCCATATTTCCTTTCTATGATTTGCTGTCAGGCTGCATTTGTCATTACCTGAAATAGGGCCGGCTCCGTGGCTAAATGGTTAGCGTGCTGGTCTTTGGTCACAGAGGTTCCAGGTTCAATTCCTGGCAGGGTCAGGAATTTTAACCACCATTGGTTAATTCCGCTGGCACGCGGTGTATGGGTCATCTTCATCATCATTTCATCCTCATCACAACGCGCCTATGGGCGTCAAATTAAAAGACCTGCACCTGGTGAGCCTCAGACATTCACGGCATTAAAAGCCATACGCCACTTCATTCACTTGAAATAGGCTGCTTTCCCGTGTTTTGTGAGGATTAAGACTGCACGATTTCTAGGCATGAAAGAGTACCTGCTCACTGATGAGATGGCCAAAAATACTGTTATTTCTCTTAAATAACCACAATCTTCTCAAAGGTAGTATAATAATCACAAATTTGTTCTGCCGTACCTCATGAACAACATGAGTTGATATGCCCCAAAACAAAGGGCTAGGTCATAATTACTGTGAACTTGCATGCGTTGTCCATATGATGTAATTTTGTTTTGTGACATATTTACGCATGCTGACAGCTGTTCTTACTACATAATTAACAAAGTTGTCACAAATCAATATAAATTTTACTTTTTGGTAGATGCCTGATTAAAGTATTATCAACCTAGAATTCACTGAAAGGAATATTTTCAACTGAATCTCAAAAGGATGTCATGTTGCTGCTTTACGTACCATCTCAAAGTTAGAGGAATTAACCAACGAAGGTAAAGCAAACC
Organism: Anabrus simplex; assembly: GCF_040414725.1. Taxonomy (NCBI): domain Eukaryota; kingdom Metazoa; phylum Arthropoda; class Insecta; order Orthoptera; family Tettigoniidae; genus Anabrus; species Anabrus simplex. Next base: position 16,958,605 of record NC_090265.1, on the reverse strand, counting down.
CTGAAATCCTAGAACCATAGGCTAGCAAGGTAACCAATTAGCCACAGACCCCAATGATCATCAAGGTACCTAATAAATATATATCTATACCAGAACTGCTAGAGACCAGAAAATATTTCGAAACGAACAAACTTTTCATTGCATGTATCTACTGTAGGCCTACTAATGTATATGTTTTATTTCAATACAAACTGTGACAATAAAGTTCGGTGAATGAAGTCAGAACGGTTGATCCGGCAACACTGGCGACACAATGCTGCACCTGCATAGCAGCAGGTTTTGACCACTTGCTCCCAACGTTGTTCAGTTGAGCATCGTGTGTGTGCCGTGTAAGACATGTCTGACACAGTGCATGTTTAGTGCTTTGGTTCTGAACTGCAAACAGGAACATGAACGACCAAACAAGCAATGTACAGTTTTGTTTTTTGCTTGGCAAGACACCGAAAGAAATGCATGCGATGCTGGTATGTGTTTACGAAGATCAAGCACTGTTCTTGAAGTGTGGTACGAGTGGTTCACCCGTTTTTGAGGAGGCTAGGAAAGTGTTTCTGACAACCCCCGTAGCGGAAGACTGGCGACCGCCGTGAGCGACAAAAAACTTGGGAAGGTGAGGACATTAATCACAAACGATCAGCGATTAACTGTGTACACAATAGCGGATGAACTGCAGACAACCATGAATCCGTGGGACAAATCATTGCCCAGAAGTTAGGGAAGAGGAAAATGTGTTCTCGTCTTGTGTCACATCACTTGACTGATGATCAGAAGCGGGCTAGTTTAGAGGCTTCACAGGATTTTGTCAAAATGACGGATGCGACACCTAATTTCTTGAACTGTATTGTCACTGAGGGTGAAACCTGGTGTCTCAGGTACGACCCTGAAACGAAGTGGCAAAGCATGGAATGGCGTTCTCCGGGATCCCCTAGTCGGAAAAAGGTCAGAGGTGAAAAGTCACGCATCAAACTCACTTTGAAAGAAAAGAGATTTGTCAATATTCCTGACACCCAACGAAATGTGACGAGGCTTTCGAACACCATCCCAAAGGAACTCTTCTTGCCAAGTTTCCAGTACATGTATCGCCAACCTCAGTAGTGCACAGTTATGGGAGAGGACTATTTCGAAGGACAGTAAGGTTACTGTTGTGCATTGTTCATCTATGTTGATAGTACAGGACTATTCACTGAACTTTATTGACACAGGTTGTATCTTCCTCCACCTAGAGGCTGCCTGAAGGAAAAACCCACTATATGCAAAGATTAAAGGTTTTAAAAAGCAACACATACATAACACTAAACAATTATTATTTCAAAATTTCAAAAAGAATTTGCCAAATTATAGTCTTACACAATTCAAAAAACCAATGACTGTAATATCTACTGCAGAACAATACAACCTCACAGTGGTACATTATATGTTTTTTGTTTCGTAACTATCTGACAGAACAGCTGATGCCAGAACTAGGTATCATAAATTTCAAACATAGCCCCATTTATAAAACTTCTAGATTTATACATAAATTCTTATCAAGTAAATACGTATTTCATTGTAAAACACCTATCAAAAACTCAGTTGATTTCTGCAATCTAGTTAAAGATGTTAAACTTCGATCATCTCACATGACATGTTCGTTTGACATAACCAACATGTATACAAACATTCCAATAGAAGACACTATCAGAATCATTAAGAAGAATTTAATGAAGAACAAATTAGTAAGCATACCAGAAATTGAAGATTTTATTAATGTGTTAAAATTCTTAAATCAAAATTATTTTACATTTAATAATAAAATTTACCAACAAAAAGGACTCTCAATGGGAGCCCCAGCATCAGGAATATTGGCTAATATACACTTAGACTATTTGGAACACACGAAAATTAATAATTAAATAGAGGGTTTGGATTTTTGGACACGTTATGTGGATGTTTACGCTATAATAGATAACAGACTCACCGATAGCAATAAAGTTTTAAATATATTGAATAATTTGGATTCCAATATAAAATTCACTTTAGAAAAGGAAGTAGAAAGATCACTGAATTTTCTGGACATAGTCACAACTAGAGAAGAAAAAGGATTTTCAAAATCCACAGAAAATCTACTTTCACACTGACCACTATCAAGAACAACTTGTTACACCCTGAGGCACAGAAAAGATCAGCATATTATAGTTACGTTAACAGAGCGTTTAGTATTCCTTTATCCAAATCTGAAAGGAATAAAGAACTGTTGTTTATCTGACAACAAGCCCTCTTGAATGGTTTCAACAATAACATGATTGATAAAATAATAAATTTTCGGAGAAGCAGCAATCCAAATTAGCAATCGAACCTAGTAAAACTGAAAAATACATCAAGTTCACATATAATAATCCAAACATACACGTAATAACAAATTTATTTAAGAGAAAAAAATTCAAAATTGCATTTTCCACCAATAACAACATGAAACATAGTATTTTCAACCATGATACAATAAATCTCTCGGAAAAAGATAAATTTTTTGATTCGGGAATATATAAACTCACATGCTTTGAATGCAAGAATACATACGTAGGACAATCTGGCCGCAATTTTAAAGTTAGATATTTGGAACATGTGAATGCTGAAAAACATAGAAGATTCTCAGCTATGGGATCACACATGACTGCCACAGGTCATAAATTTACCAACATAGAACAAGACCTGACTATCATAAAGAAATTAAAGAAGGGCAGCTTAATGAACACACATGAAGATCTATACATTCATCTAGACCAACTTATAAAGAAAAATGATAACCTTAATGAGGCTGTAGAATATAAGAATCCTTTATATTATCAAATTCTAGTACATTTGAAAATGCTTAAGAAAGATCACGAAAAAAGAATTGGAATTTCTCCACCTACAGATAGCCCTACAACTTATTCCTCCTTGGTTAAAACTACAGGTGACAGCAAGGAGCTTCTTGACACACCTATATCCCTGGCTCCTCCACCTCCTCAGGTGCAAGAGCAAGGAAGAACACCACATCATTATTACACCAGACACAAGACTGTGAAAGAATGACAGGAGTTACTGTTCCAACGGAAAGCAGGCTTAATAAGAATTGACAACTAGGAATTAGTTATATTTCCATCTGCTTTAATAATAAGAGCCACATTGTGATATCTGGATTTCTTCATTTCAGCAATTACTTATAAACTGTTTTATTTATAATTTATAAATTGACCTTTTTTCATGAATTTATAAGAAAAGAATATTCATTTAGGACATATTCTCTATGGAATATTGTACAAGTGTTTTCTTGACGACTGCTTTCAATTGTAGAAATAATTTATATATTTCTCTTGAGTTTTTTGTTTGTTTTAATGTTGTCAATCTTATGTTAATTTTAAGGACACTTCCTCTTAAGCATTACTTTGTCAATTTATATATTTTTCATCTAAACAGTGTTATGTGGCTGAAGATGTTGATAATATACGAAACATGTACCACTTTTAACCATTAAATTGCCTTAAGCAATCATTGTATCGACTAGGTGGAAAATAATAAATGCTTAATTGTGAATCTATTGAAGTGCGATATGGACCATGAAGCTGATTTTATGTAACTCTAGTATATTCTTGAAGGTAGTTTTTTTGTAACATAACTTTCTAGAGCCTGGTCAGGCACCTATATATAGACGTTTTCTTGACGATGACGTGAGTCATTGAGAGTTACTCTTGAGTTACTTAAGTTGTGGTTTGGAAGTTATTGTTTAGTAGCACGTGGTTGACACGCTCAGTTAAGGAGGTCTCTATGTTGAATTGATCGGTAGTCATTTGGTTTCAACTGTATTTCAAAGTATAACCTCTGTGGCATTCAGTGTCAGTTGTCAACTGTTTTAATCAGGGCGGCTTTTTGATATTCTTGAAGTGAAGCGTTTTATTGTGATACTGTGATTAAGGTTATGCGAGTGTGTAATTAGTGTATACATATGAATAAAATTCATTGTACCTACTGACAGCATCTTGTGTGCATCTGTGTGGATACATTAATTGAACAATATCCTTGTGGTAAATTTTACAATGCATCTACATACTATAGATAACAAAAGTTATTGCTACTATTACTCCGCCAGACTACTAAAAAATTTGGCAATTTCATGCATTATTTTGACAAATATCGACTACTGTGCCTATAGAATAAACAATTTTAACAATATTAACCTATGCAACAATCTCCATACTTCTAAATTAAGAAATCGGCAATGAAAGTCAATACCTATTTTTACAGTGGGGTATTTATTTTTACAGATTAATATTAGGCATCCAGTGCCACATGTCGAACTATGAAACTACTCTGATTCCAGTGCCTGGACTTATTTGTCAAGGGCAGTATATACGTGAAGACTTCTGTAAGACTTGCCCATAGAGATATGTCTCTGTAAAGCAAGTCGGAGGTACATGGCTGCCCACACGTGCTCAGACTTCATGATCTGCCGAGAAACTGTTAAAGCTGGATACACACACCTTTTATATTTATGATTACAAACTTTGGATATTTGATATGCTTCAATGTTAAGGATGGATGAGGAAACATATGGCAAGGTCCTTTGGAGAGTAAAACCAAATATCACGAAGAAAAACTGTGATTGCAAAATCCATGATCACCTTCCTACATTAAGGTTTCTCGCTACAGGCCGAAATTATTAAGATCTGAAATTCTCTGTCACCATGTTTGCAATCCTCAGTTTATTTTCCCACAGATAAAGACATGACAAGAACCATGCAATGAAGTGCACAAGGAATTTATGCGAGTAATTCCTCAAGCCAATAGTACAAGTAGCTCTGCCATTGCATTTTGGTCAGGATAGATCAAAATAAGCAAATCAAATTCAATCCCTAGACCAGTGACAGGGTGCAACCGAACAGTGTGTAAATGCTGCTTGAAAGGGACTGAATACCATTGCTAACAGTTACATATCCATTTGCAGACATGCCAACTTTCAAAAGTGAAAAATCAGGAGAAATTTCGCAGCAAATCGCGACGTATTACGACACATCACTGATGGCACAACATGTACAAATTCATTATAATTCAATACATTAACAATTCTATTTGCCCACATTATTTTTTTCATCATTTACATGTGAATACTAAATACTGGACATACCTGAACTTTCTGTAGAAACATGTGACTTCTCATCCTTCAACATGGTGATCACATTATGACTAATTGTTGTTCAACACACCAGTAGCTGACTTAGCCTTCTTCAGAAACTCAGAACTAAATTTTTGCTCAAAGCACTTGCCTTGCTGAACTGATTTCAAGGTTAAAAGTTTCTCCAAAGTTTGTTCAGACAGCAAGGATCTGAACTGTGCTTTTGTCTTTGTGACTCTGCTAAAAATCCTTTCACATTCTGCATTGCTATGTGGAATTGATAAAATAGCAAGCATCACCTTAGAGAGTCTGTCATATTTAAGTACACCATCAGCTGATTTTATCTAACCTACCAATGCCCATTGAGCATCAATTCTTCCTTTTGCCAGGTCTGTTTCTTCGAGCTGAAAGTTACAAAACTGTGAGTGCAGAATATTAGTTTCTTTATCCAAGTGTTCCGTTTCACTAATCAAAATGTTCGGACACTTGTTAATGAAAAATCTAAGGCTAGAAAATGATGCCTTACTTATAGCAGAAATATTTGCAACTTCTGCATTAATTAAAACTTCATCTTTGAATGGAAATTTGTGTACCATGTAGTCACACGATGAAGAGAAACAATTTCTAACAGACTTAAAGAATATGCACTTTTCCTCAGACTTCAAGGTGTTCACTAAAACAAACGCAGAGTTCCCTATCATCAAATCACAATCATCCTTTTGATTTGTTGGAGTATGATAATCTACATCAAGGAGAGAGGAGGATCTTTTAATAACGTCTGGTTTCACAAACCTTGCCAACACATTCTTCAACAGTTCCTCCAAAACTGACCTCAATAAGTGGATGTGCGGCATACTTGACTGAAGAGCTACGTTTAGATTCTCAATGATATCCATAAAACTTGAGAGAAAAAGGCAAAAAGATTCGTGTAAATTTGATGAAAGGAACATGAAAAGTCGTTCTTCACGTGACAATGCATGGCTCTTAGTGTGATCAGTAGTTTCATTTTTATTAGTGAAACTGATGACTGGGTTTTCCTTTTAACTGAGGAGTGAGATGAAATGTTATGACATTCCTTAACGTTTTCAGACAAACAAGGTACATCTGCACTTAAACTGTGCTTAGGAATTTTGTAAGTCTTCAAAGTTCCCATATGAAAATCCTGCCCTTTCTTCCATGCACATTTCTGTAATGATAGCCGCTGTTTTCGTTCTAGCAAACCCATATCGTTTAGCGATTTCCGAATCAGGAAACATTTTGCGAAACGAAGGTCCGGCGTGATCGGTACAATTTACAGGCAGGTTATGTTCTACTATAAATGACGTAAATAACGCCTCGGAATTCGTCACAGGATTTACATCTTGGTTTTTACATGAAAAGTTCAGCTTCTGGTTTCTTTCTACACACTGGACACTCTCCTTATGTTTTTTCGTTTGCATATGCTTGAGTATGTCGCATTTGCCGCCATGTGCAACTGAAAATTCACACCTACATATAGTACAGAATGTGAACGTTGGTCCCTTTCTGGATTCACTCTAACACGGAAACTCTTCCCTATAAGCACTTTTAAAAACTGCATCATATTTCTTTTTTGACATTTTGGCCAAAACAAATAGTAAGGCACAACACGAGCACTTCTACGGGTAAAACAACTTTGGTATGCTACTTCTGAGGTTAGGTTACTCCAAAGTGAATGTCACTCGCTTGACTCGCTTGCAAAGAGAATTGTTCTTCTTCTTGGTTAGTTGTTGGACATCGTCGTAAGACGCTACGTCCAGTCACTGGTTTGCGGGTTAATGAATGTCGGGGAGAGGTGCCAACAGTAAAAGAAAGTAGTACACTACGAAAGAGGAGGGAGAGCTATGTAAAAAAGCGAATGGCAACGGATAATGATGAAACTTAGGAAAATGCCAATGATATATAGGCTAAACGATCAGGGAAGAACACAAAAACACTGGGACACAAGGTTCTAATTCTTCACGCCTGTGTGGTCTGCCACGACGTCTTACTACAAACAAACAAAAACCGGACCACATATAAGGGTGAGTATGTGCAAGTCCGTACCCAAATGAAAGGAAAAGGTTACAAATGGATGTTACATACAACAACAAAAAAAACAAACATTGATGATTAAGTCCACAACGTGAAAAGTCGGTGAGGACGCGAAACACGAAACATTTAACGACAGTTGGTAACCCTCATGAAAAAGCTTACCTATGTATTCGCGACGGTGATGTTCATATGTCTGACAGTGAAAAAAGATGGGAGTTACAGTACCGACTACTCGGCCACATGGACAGAAGGTACTGTCAAGAAAAGTAAGGCAAGAGAGATGTGTAAGCTGACAAACACGATTGAGGCGGAGGCGGATGTGTGGAAAGTGCTCCTACAATTCTATTACAATAGCCGTATGTTTTACTTGGAAGGAGGGGAGGGTACATATGAAAGAATATCTTCCTGTAATGACTTTAACAAAAGCTTCAAGCGGACATTTTGTCCCACGTCGGCTATTACATCGTCAAGTTTCTTAGAAAAGGTGCGACATTGGTCGATAAAATTAACATTGGAAGTATCGTGTAAAGCCGGGACAGAGGGAGATGCTGAAAGTGGTGCATGGGAATCCGAAGGTTGCCCGAGGGGACTTGACTTCCGTGATGTAGATGCAGGCTCGTTAGAAGTAGCAGGTATCAAACGCACGACTGGAGTGCCAGAATGTTCTGGAACCGTCTTCGGATTACTTATCAAATTGAGATATGATGCCCTGTCATAACCTGGTTTAACGGGTGGGCGGGAAGGGTTACTAACCACCATATTAAATTTACGCTTTCGAGGGAGAGTTTCGTCCGATTGAGATGGTCTATTGGGTAAAGGAGCAAAATGTTCGGGCATCAGAAGGGGGTTGGATAGGGACTGTAATGGGGCAAAATAGTTTTTCACTTCTAAATATGATTTGTTTTCAACACTCATAATGCGTTTAATTTCTTTTTGTTGTTTGTGGATTTCACAATGTTCTGCTCCCGCAGGATGATTTCCACCACAGTTAGCACATTTAACGACTTGGTGAGTGCAATCTTCAGTAGAATGAGTAAGGGGGCTGTCACACAGGCTCGATCGAACGACTGCGATCAACCGACTAAGAAAACAAACCTACAGAGGGCAGTGGCACCAGTCACACAGCATCGATCGTCAGCGATCAACTACGAGCGATGAAGATCGACTGGTTTGTGAAAACAAACGTGTCCGTTTTTCAGTCGCAGTCGTTCGATGATGGCGGACGCAACATAGTCATCTGTTGATGAAATCGAAACATTAATTTGCTTAGTGTATGAAAACAAAGTGGTGTATAATCCTAGACTCCCTGGATATAGTAATAGGAAGACCGTGAATTTTGTATGGCATTCTATAGCGTCGAGAACTGGGACAAAAACTGGTAAGTAATTATTATATTTTTAAGATTATCTTATGAATAGTGTTATCTTAGATTATTTATTGATAAAATATATTATACGGAATAGATTGGTAAAAAAAGTTACACTAGGAGAACTAGTAATTATCATTCTTGTAACTTAATTGAAGAAATGTTTGGAAAACATAAGCAGTGCTTTCCTAACCTCCATCTCGTACCTAATGAAATGAATAGGCCTACCATTGTTCGCTTTAATGACAAATAAGTGTAGGCCTATGCCATAAGTAGGCCTACTACATGTATATTTTCTTTGTCACAATATTCTGATTCATTGTTTCAGGAAAAAGTTGTGCCAAAACAAGGCAAATTCTGAAGGCTGGATATCGAACTTGGAGAGATAACATCCTCCCTCTCCTCCCAGGTTCTGCTGTACAGAAAACATAAAATGGGTCTACTTCAATGCTCTCAACTTTCTGGAACTCTTCATTGCTGGAAAAAGGTACAATTCTGTAATATTTATTTTTAAAAGTAGGCCTACACTACAGACCAGTGTTCTAGTTGTGAAAGAGTGAGGGGAAGATTCAGTCTGTAGGCCATAAGTTCCACCCATCTGTTCATTAATTTATCAGATATAACTGAAAGTAATATAATATAATCCAACCTAACAATCATCTTACTAAAATAATTATTGAAAGTAACAATTTCTTAAGCAGAAGGCTTGTGTCCAGACTAAAATATAGCTCCAATTTAGAAGAATTGCATTAATATGTTGTTCATTTTTTTCAGTTCTGTAACAAACACATCTATGGAAGTGGCACCTGATGTGTGAGAGCCTTTTCACCAAGCTGAAATAGAGGAGGAGGAAGCAGAAATAATTTGTGTTGGAGGGGTCTTACTCCTACAGATCAGAAATTACTGAAGGGTCTTCAACTTCCAGTCCAGTGGCTTCTGCTTCCACAAACAGCTCTGCCAGCAGTTAAAAATAAAAGAAACAGAAATGTGAAAGTGACAGTGACAGTGATGTGTTAAGTGAATATTTAGAAAAGATACTGAAAACTGAAAAGAAAATGTAATCAGTGTTATTTTTAGTGTCTTTGTGATGACATGGAAAGAATGAGTGTACTAGGTCGAAGGGTTTTCAAAGTTAAAATTCAGGAACTGTTGTATACAGTGTTAGATCAAGAAAAAATCGAATAAAATTTATGTTCTTGAGAAATGTTCTACTTTTTTAATTAAATCAGTTTTTGTTATACTTATCTATCAATATTTATTTGAATCCTCAGTGAGTTATGTGTATTAGCACCTGATGGGAAAGAACCTTAACTCCAATTTTTTAAAATTATTAGCATAATTACAACATCTTAATTTGTGTATTTTATGTGGTAGAACATGTATGGTTTACAAGGAAAGGAGTATTTTGAAATACATGTAGTAGGTCCCTTCTGTGTGTATGTAGTAAGCAGTTGTACAGCACAGGTGGTCTGAAACCAGACCGGCGTATTGATAGTTCTGTCCAAGAGCTGACTTCCTTCTTTTGGTACCTATACTGTTGATCACAACTGCAAACTCATTGCATTAGGTATGTACAGCACAGGTGGTCTGAAACCAGACCAGTGTAAAGACATGAGTAGTTTTGTCCAGGAGCTGACTGTCTTCTTACAGAATACTGTTGAAGACAACTGCAAGCTCATTGCATTGGGTTTACTGCATCTATATTCAATGTTGCTTACTATACTGCCATCCTGAAAGAATACACATCCTAAATACCTATTTGAAATTATCTACCTGTTCCAATTTTGTATTCTCAACCTGACATTCAGTTCTACTACTCTTCCCTACTGCCATCACTTTAGAATTGAAACGACTAATTTTCATGTCATATTCATTGCATCCTTTTTGAAGTTGCAAGATATTAGATTGCACAGTTTCAATAGACCAAGTCTATAGAGTTATACCTGACGGAATCGCTCCCTGCCACCTTATACCTTTGTAACTTAGGTAGCCTTTATCTCCTCATTCCAAGTACTCTCCTGCCATTGGTACCTGTCGGCACCAGCAATCGCTACTTTCATGTCTGTTACCGCACTTATAATTTATTCATAACATATAGGCCTACAGGGGGCATCAAGGTAGACCGATTATTTTATTTCTTGTGCTGTAGATCCATATAAACAATGAAAACCAAAGATGAAAAATTCATTTGTAACTATTTTGACAGGTGTTTCTACCAAAGTTTTGTAGATTTTAATCTACAACATAAAACAACTGTATTTTGTGGGATGTGATATTAAGGGAATATGATGGCAGAACATGTACATATTTATAAAAAATATATCCATATGACAGTTACATGCTTGTAATAAAAGGTTGAGTAGATTAATTACCCTGTAAGTCAATCCAAGATCTTAAAAGACCCATACACCCTACTCTGTCAAACATTAATTTATATAATTGGTATTTACAAACAGTTTTGACAGGCAATGTAAGATATAGCAAAATTAAATCATTTACCACCTGAGCAACAGGCCTAAATAACATTTTACTGTAGATGGCAATAGTATTTAGTTGTTAGAAAGGCACACTCTTCACTTCTAAAAATAGAAGGCAAGGTGCTTGTTATTAGCACCTATTATTTTTTGCAGTGTTTGGTTCTCATTTTGGGTTAAATTGAAGGCAAAGTTTTCATTTTCCTTGAACTGATTCATAAGGAAAGTATTTCAGGATGGATAGATAGGCTTGGTAGTGTTCATATCAGTAAAGAAGTTACATATGAACAATACACAGAAAGGCAAAATCAACATTGAGGTAAGAAAGAGAGTCCTACCAGACCTTTGCAGAAAAAGTTGTTACTCTGTACCAAGGAGTTTACCAGTAACTTGGATGGAAGTGCAGGATTTATATTAATTGGTTTATTATTGTCAAGTGAGCAATTAGAGCAGCTTGCCAGTGCGAAGTTTGGGGGGACAGTACTTTATGCTTAGTGATGAGGGTAATAAACAAGACCTTGTGTGTAATTTACATGTAGTTGTGACAAGTATCAGTCTACTACACTGCCAACTAATTAGAACAATATTCCAGAAGCTTTTCCTATAGTTATTAAGCTAGTGTAGAGCACTAGCCTCACCTGAACTCCTCAAGAAATGTACACATATGTGAATACACAGAACCCCAAAGAGAATTTACTTTGGAAGAGATGTCCATAGACAACCTTTCTTCACAGCCATTTGGTAAAATTAGCTGCTTTTGAAGCTGCTGTAGTCTTCAATGATATAAATTAAGACAGGATTGTCATTCTTGCAAAGTTTGGATATGGACCTGGATTCTTTGCACAAAACACAGTAGGCCTTACAGAAATTCAGCAACATCTTTGTCATGAAAGCAATATGATACTATTCTGAACATGGCACAATAACAAAGAAGAGGAGAGGCAACAAGAGATTTGAAGAGGATCATGAGGGAGAGAAACAGTGTAAGGAACTCCAATACTTTTATCATTTTCACAATATTCAGAGCATATGTGCATTTTTCTTTCTTTCAAAATTATTTACAGGATTGTAATGAAACTTGACACATTATTTCTACATTAGGTAATGTAAATTTTGACTGGAAGCATTTCTTGATATGTCTATTGTTTTGGTAGGTGGGATCTCACCAAGTGGTATGGAAAAAAAAAGCTGTTAACCTCCATCTAATAAACACCACAAAATATCATTTTAAAAACAGTAATTATGCTCCAAGATCCAGCATCATTAAAACAAATAAGCATAAATGGTATTAGTCTTATATTTGAAGTACAATGAGCCACTGTTGTGATGCATTTGTTGGAACTTTCACCCTGTCAAGAATTCTGGCTGTAGTGCTCTATGAATGGCATCACATATAATAGGAACAAATCCACTGATGTATTGTGAGCAATCCTAAATCTGTATGAGTCATTAATGTCCAGAAACCTGTAGGCCTAAATAAATATATTTCCACTGGTCATTGTAGCACCTTCAAATTATGAATTCAAATTGATGTAGGCTACATAACAGTTTTCAGTCCTTTTTTATCAATACTTTATTAGAATCCTACAGAATGCAAAGAAATGTACCTGCCACTAATCTTTTATTTGATATATTTTGCCACGGACATACAGTAGTTGTTTCGGAGGTGAACATCACTTCTGACTTTAAACCTAAAAAAATCGTTGTGAATATTGAATTTAACGATAGTGTCAGCCTTTCCTCAGAACTTATACTTTTCCTGTAATTAATGTCTGCCTGATATTTATCAGTGACTACATTTTTTCCTCTAATTCCTTATACCGTAATTATTGATGAGCATTCGGTACTAGTTCCTGAATTTTTCTTCGTCATTCCACAACGAAGGCACACGTTGGTGGAATTCTCCATGGCTCTTTACCTTGTCTACTGTGATCGTCTGGTTCTTTCCTTTCTCCTACATTCATAGGTTAGAATCATATTTCCACCCGAATTATCGCTTTCACAACACATTCTTTTTCTCTCGTGAATATGAATACGTCTGTAGCCTGTACGGTACTGGGCGGGAATATCAGCTGTTTCCGTGCAGTCGATCCCTCTCGATCGATGAGCAGTGTGACAAGGTAAATTAATTTAGTCGTTAGTACTCGATGCCAGTTGGTCGCTCTTGATCGTTCGATGCCCTGTGTGACAGCGGGCTAAGGGAACATTTTCCACATCTCGGCTCCCTGGAACGACAATTAGTAGCGGTATGTCCATACCGCTGACATCGTTTGCATAATAAAGGAGAGAATATAAAGGCCTGAACCTCTAAAATTACTTTAAAAATGGACACACTTTTCGGAAGTTGTTGACTTTCGAATACAACCTTCACAGTACCTGTAGGGATATATTCAGTTTGTCCGTCTTTGGATGAACGTCTATTTAGACCTTGTACTTTCACTACAGGATATGGTGAGTCTAAATAGGTGAGAATGTCGGATTCGGAAATAGTAGTGTCTACTCCCCGTATTACCCCTACTCGCTGAATATTCGAGGACGGAATAAAAGCTGTCAATTTCTTTTCTGGAAGAATGGGATGAGAAAGAAAGGCGTTGGCAGCCTTGCTAGACATGAAAGTAACTTGAATTCTATTTCTACCCTTCCTATGGATGGCCTTGACGTCACCAATTTGCCTCTCGTAAAAAATCCGACCCAGAGTCATAGGGTGAATATGTCCTATTTTATTTTGAGATGCAGTCGATTCGACAAATACTACGTAAGGGCCAAGATGAGTGTTAGAATAGGTAGGTACAGGAACGTGCGGACGCTGGTCCATGTCACGTATTGTATCTTGAGAACTGTCTCGTTGGGTATCAGTATTACTAGCGTCCATGTGTATATCCTCACGCACGGCATTTTTACCAATATCAGGAGGTCGTCCTAAAGGGCCACCGCCACTATCTACAGACATAGTATTCCAAAAGGGGATTACACTATACTAGCACCGGAACAAACACAAAAGAAAAATTACGAGGATACAAACACAAACATAAAACACTCTACTTATCTACAGACGGGAAAAAGCCGCTGCACCAGTGACCGGAGCGAGACATGTGCACTGCACAACAGCCGAACACCGAATGTGCAAAGAGAATGACTGTGTTATAGACCAAAGAGCAGCACATGACTGGCCACCGTGCCCCGTACTGCCATCTGGTATCATTATTAGAACTACTATCGACCAGCCGTACTCAGCCATATATCGATAGAATGAGGAAATCCGCGGGAGTTTAAAATAATACGAAAATTACGGATATTGCTCTGAAAATCGGGAGATCGGACCCGGCGATCGGGAGGAACGATGAAAAATCGGGAGTCTCCCGCTCAAATCGGGAGACTTGGCACGTCTGCATTTGTTATGCTTTCATTTCCTGCCACCATTTTCAGAGAGTGCTTTTGTCGCAAAGTCTCCGTCCAAATTCAAGCAACGCTAGAATGTTGGAGACTTGCCTGCGGACTTCTTGTTGACGGATTTAATGGCCATACACATGAAGGCTTGCCTATAGAGACTGGTTTGCACAGACTTAACTTCGACTAATGCATGTGTATAGGGCCCTTGTGGACAGCAGCATAGATCTAATTGGCCGTGATGGTAACATTTGTTCTTCAACCTGTTCTGCAACATGTTAAAAAACACAATGCTGATACGTTCGCGATGGGAAACAAAAAGCGGAACAAGGCCAGAATTCGCCGGCACAGCTATGACAACATACTTACGGGACCTCCTGGGTAGGAGGGGTTTCAGTTATAAGTCCAGGATTCGCTGGCACGGGCTCTGCGGCTGCTGTTCATGCGTCTATATGATGTGTTTAGCAAGTTGATGTTTGCAAAGATGGCGGATAATTTGAAGGGACCTGTAGCGACCGCTAAATGTATGAATTAATGGTCTGGTATATTTGACTTTTTGGGACTGTGTAACACAATTCACGGGCATCAGATTTGGTTGTGACTGTACTTGTTGGTTCGTGAAATAGATATTAATGGTGCGTTATGATATGGCTGACTTGAAATAGCGAAAACTTTACAAGTGTTAAGTAGGTCTGGGTAGTGGCAATACAATTGGTCTGGGAACAAGCAAAGGGGGTCTGGGGGCATAAGCCCCCAGGTTAGGGCTGCGAAGCAGCCAACAGGCCTCTAGCATCCCTTATGAAAGCAACTGTGATCGACCAAACCACTGATAGTGACTGGTTAAGTTGTGATCCATCGAAAACCACTGATAGTGTCAGGTTAGGTTGTGATCCACCGAAAAACACTAGTAATGACAGGTTAGGTTATGTTTGGTTAGGTGAGACAGCATTGCTAATTGAGCGGGGTGATCCACTGAAAACCATTGATAGTGACAGGTTAGGTTGTGATCCACCGAAAAGCACTGGTAGTGACAGGTTAGGTTAGGTTTGGTTAGGTGCGACAGCATTGCTAATTGAGCGGCGTGATCCACCGAAAACCACTGATAGTAACAGGTTAGGTTGTGATCCACCGAAAACCACTGGTAGTGACAGGTTAGGTTAGGTTTGGTTAGGTGCGACAGCATTGATAATTGAGCGACTGTTGTTGGAAGTACACTTCTGGTCAGCACATCACGAATTGGAAAACAACACTTTACATTGGGAGTACATGGAAATCACTAAGACAGGATATGAATTTATGAGTATTCACCATAAGTGCAGGAACTGTCGCGACAGGAGTGGCATAAGATGGAATTGTTGTGCTGGCATAATAGTGCTCTCTGAAGTGCAAATACGAGTGGAGTACAGAACAGGAGATTGAATTGTTTCTGGTAGCTGTAGTTCCTCTTCAAAACAATAATCGGTACGATGGGTCAGAACTGGGTACAATATTGAGTTCCTTCTTGCTAGTTGTACTTCCTCTTAAAACAATAATCACCACCATCACAAAGATGGACATATGACAGGAGTGTTTGTTTCTAGTTGTACCTCCTCTTAAAACAATAATCACCACCATCACAAAACTGGACAGACGACAGGAGTGTTTGTTTCTGGTTGAACTTCCTCTTAAAACAATAATGACCACCATCACAGAGCTGGACACATGACAGGAGTGTTTGTTTCTAGTTGTATTTCCTCTTAAAACAATAATCACCACCATCACAGAGCTGGACACATGGCAGGAGTGTTTTTTGCTAGTTGTACTTCGTCTTAAAACAGTTATCACCACCATCACAGAGCTGGACACATGATAGGAACATGTTTCTAGTTGTGCTTCCTCTTACAATAATAATGAACACTATCACAGAGCTGGATTGTTTTTGTCTAGTTGTAGTTTCCCTTAAAACAATAATCACCACTATCACAGAGCTGGACACACGACTGGAATGTTTTTGTATAACTGTACTTGCTCTTAAAACATTACTCGACACTACAGCGACAACTGCCTTTCGTGTTGCACACATGTGCATTGAGAGAACAGGATCATGGAAGATATATTGAAGGGAGAGGTGAATGTTGGCGAGCCTGTTCAGACTCACCAGTCAATTTCCCGGACAATTTCCAAAAATTTGTTATATTTATCTTCGGCTGCTATTTTGCACTGTTTATGTATGTCACGAGGTAGCCGGTGTAGAGGCTCTTCCTGCGGTTATATTCTGGGATGGATGCTTTGACATGGCTCCATGTAGATTCTATTGTATTTGTGTGTGCACCAATTACTTTGTCGACGAACTTGACTGAATGATTGACTGTCAGGTGCTCATGTCCATGTTTCTTCAGAGTGCTGTAAGATGTCCAGCAGACTGTGATGATTGTGGTCCCGGGCTTTATCCACTGTTTTATTGTGGGTATGAGGGAGTGGGCCGTTCTGTCTTCGACGGTGGTGAAGAAACACTAGCCCGAGCCCTTCTCTACTCCACCAAAACCCACTGGCCTTCCATGAAGTGCCCCGTATAATATTTCCTTCGGCCAAATTTGCTTTCATCGACCTCGACAATTGTATTTGGGCCGCTGATGGATTCCGAGTTGTGTAATAGACAAGAAAAATGTTCCACCGATCAATACATTTATTGTGAATGAATTATTGCACTAGTACCAGTTTCGGCCTATCTTGGCCATCATCAGCTAGCACACAAATTTACAGTCATTAGACAAAATTACAAAGATGTTACGTAAGAGCATCCGGATGTCTAATGAAAAATGGAAGTAAAATATATTGCAGTATGTTGCGTTAAAATATCTCTGATTAAAAGTGGTGATGGTTAGAATAAACTAAAACCTATTGATTGAGCATGGACATGAGTACATAAACACATTAAAATATATGCCACATCATAAGACACTAAAAAATATAGCACATTAAACACATTAAAACATGGTATATTTTAGAAACGTCTATTAAAATTTGAGTTCATGTTGCGTTGCATTCATTCTTCAATCCTCTTGTAGTTCTTGTGTTGATCAAGTTGTATTAGGTGAATGTCGAGATTCCTCTATGGCTGATATACTTTGTATTGGTATGTTATAAGAACTCTTGTCATAAAATTTGAAAATTGAGTACTGTACAATTGAACTGTTGATGTAGTCAGATAAGATTTATATATACAGCAAGATAGGGTTTAATTTTAGAGCAGTTGGTGGTGACACTTCTCTCGTCTATGCACGTTATATGGTTGATATCTGTAAAGAAAAGCTAATATCAGTATAGCATATGTATGAAGGAATGTCTGGATGTATGTGTGAAATGAAAAGAGTACTTACTGTTGTTGCCGATATGTTTGGAGATTTGTTGTGTTCTGCTACGAGTACGTCTGGGGCTCATGTTAGCTCTGTGGAGGGATGTTGGTGGAGGGGATGGAGGAGTGGCTATTGTGAAGGTAGGGGCGGGGTTAGGTTTGTGATTCGTCGGTTTGTTATGACGTGTGTTTACTAATTTGAGATAGTCATTTTTTATTGCAGGAATGACTTTGTCAAAGATGATACTGGTTTTCTCTGTAATGTCGTTAATGTTATGATTGGGGTTAGCGTATTGATCCAAAGAAATATAGAAATCTTCGGTTATGATGAGCAGGGGGCCCTTAGAGTTTATGATGATATTAAACATATAAATAAATTATAAATAATAAGATGGATTCCGAGGTCGTTTCTGTGCAGCTAATGAATACTTCTCGGTAGAAATTTGTCCAGTCCGTGATGGTGGTTTGCGAGAAGCCATATTCACGAATTATGTCGGCGGAGTGGGTATTGTGGCCTATTTCGTACGTCAACTGTATGATTTCCGGAATTGTAAGGTTGCTCTTTGAAAACCAAGACATGTGATGTATAGTCTTTGTTGTTTTCCATCTCGAATCCCCTGGTCCTTTAGTACAGGCCCATTGTACGCCGTCGCCCGTTTGTTTGATGTCCTCCAAGGTCATGGTGGACTGACACTTGGGGCACCTCATGGTGTCTTTAATTAGTCTGGTTTCCCGTAGGAATGCCATGACCATTTCTTTGTTGGAGACGAGCTGTTAGAGAAATCTCCTATTCGGTACTCCTGGCTTCCAGAGTACGACTTTGGAGTAAGAGAACACGGAATGAATGTGCCTTTTCGCAGTTCCTCTTGATATTTGTTCACTACTATGGCGACTCCCAACATATTGTTGGAAATGAACCTCCACTATGTACGCCTATACAGTGCCGAATGACTGGAAGGAACGTGGATAATGGTCTCCTTTTATACGAAGAACGTGTAGTGGTAATGAAACTCATGACTTGTGTTTGATGTATTTTCGTTTCTGTTGGCAACAGTTCAGAGAGAGAGAGAGAGAGAGATACACGAGAGTGCCATCTTTTTGGGTAAATGTGAATTACTTTGCGATGACATCTGTTTCACTTATGGTGTACTACATGCATCTATACGTGTGTACATATACATATCCCCTTAATAGCTTTGACTGTCAAGTAACTTGTTAGCCGAGTGGAGAAGGTGATGGACTACGAGGTTGAAGATCGTTAGTTTGAGACGGCCTGCTGCCAGGAATTTATGAGGTAAGTGAAATTAGTATAATATGCAAATGTGTAAGTGATAGAATACGTATAATATGTGACATATGGATACCGGTGGAGTAAGGTGGGAAGAGAACGAGTGTGAAGAAACGGACAGTGAAAGGGGAAAATTCATCAATAACTTTTGATTTGTTTCCACCCAAAAGCCCCTACTACCCAGGGGGTTCTGTAAGCATGTCGTCATAGCTGTGCCGGCGAATTCTGGCCTTGTTCCAGGGGTTTTGGGTGGGGAGAAATTAAAACATACTGAAGAAATTTTGCCTTTAGTTTCTATCTCTTCACCTTCTTTCAACTCCTGCCTGTATTTCACCGGCATCCATTTAACCTAATTTATACATACTTATTCCACTTACATATTTGCATACTATACTAATTTTACTTACCGGTACCTGTTATAAATTCCTGGCGATAAGCCGTCTTGAACCGGCTATCTTCAACTTCGTAGTCCATCAGATTATCCACTCAGCTAACGTGTTACTTGATAGTTTCATGTGTAAACGATGTATGTATAGATACATATAGTACATTACCAGTAACAAAGATAGCATCGCAAAGTAATTAATATTTACCCCAAAAGATGACTCTGTCTTCTCTCTCTCAACTATTACCAACTTAATGTCTATGAGTAACAAAAATACACCAAACTCAAATCACAAGTTTCATTACCAGCAGTGCGATTATTGTTTGAAGAGGAAGTACAACTAGACGAAAACAAACCAGTCGTGTGTCCAGCTGTGGGATAGTGTTCATTATTGTTTTAAAAGGAAGTATAACTACACGAAAACAACCGAGTCGTGTCTCCAGCTATGTTGTAGTCATGATTACTATCTTAAGAGGAAGTAGGCCTACAACTAGACGAAAGCAATCGAGTTGTGTGTCCAGCTCTGTCATAGTCGTGATTATTGTTTTAAGACGAAGTACAACAAGCCAAAACAATTAAAACTCCTGTTTGGTGCTGTATCCATACTAGTAATTATTATTTTGAGAGAGAGTACATCTACATAAACAGAAGAAGTGCATCTTCTGTCCACTCCTCTGTCAACTTATGGTGAGTACCCAGAAATTCATATCCTGTCTCAGTGATTGTAGTATACTTGTATGTACAGTGTTGCCTTCCCATTCATGATGTGATCAACAAAAGTGTACTTCCAACAACAGTCGCTCAATTAGCAATGCTGTCGCACCTAACCGAACCTAACCTAACGTATCACTACCAGTGGTTTTCGGTGAATCACAACCTAACCTGTCACTATCAGTGGTTTTTGGTGGATCCCGGTCACTATCAGTGGTTCTCAGTGGATCACAACCTAACCTGTCACTATCAGTGGTTTTCGGTGGATCACAACCTAACCTGTCACTATCAGTGGTTTTCGGTGGATCACAACCTAACCTTCACTGTCAGTGGTTTTCGGTGGATCACCCCTCTCAATTAGCAATGCTGTCGCACCTAACCAAACCTAACCGAACATGTCGCTACCAGTGGTTTTCGGTGGATCACAACCTAACCTTCACTGTCAGTGGTTTTCAGTGGATCACCCCGCTCAATTAGCAATGCTGTCGCACCTAACCAAACCTAACCTAACGTGTCGCTACCAGTGGTGTTTGGTGGATCACAACCTAACCTGTCACTATCAGTGGTTTTCGGTGGATCATAACCTAACCTGTCACTATCAGTGGTTTTCGGTGAAACACAATTGCTTCCGTACGGGATGCTAGAGGCCTTTTGGCCGCTTCGCGGTTCTAATCTGGGGACTTAAGACCCCAGACCCCCTTTGCTTGTCCCCAGACCAATGGTTTTGCCACTAGCCAGACCTAACCAAACCACACCAATGCTTTTCGTACTTGCCGCACGTGCTTAATACTCGTAAAGTTTTCGCGACATCAAGTGAGCCCCATCATATCGTACCGTTAATACCCATTTCACGAACCAACTAGTCAAGTTTTAACCCAATCTAGTGCCTGTAAATTGTATAATGCAGTCTCAAACAGCTAAATATAACAGACCATTAATTCATACATTTAGCGGCCGCTGCACGTCCCTTCAAATCATCCAGCATGTTTGCAACAATCAACTCGCCAAACACGTCATATATGACGTCATATAGACGCACAAACAGCGGCCACGAAGCCCGTGCTCGCCCGTGCCGGCGGATCCTGGACTTAACCCAAAAAGCCAGCAGTAACACAGAATGCGCACACTTCGAAAAGAAATCAGAAAATGACACACTTGACAAATATCTCATTATGTTCATATATAATCAGTTAAAGCTCCTAACCTATGGCACTACAGACGATAACCTATATAAAACATACAAATTATATGGTGCCTTACTTCAAGGTGTTTGCGTTACTACAATCATTTCATACCGTATGAAACAAACTGTGGTTCACAAGCGCCAAATGTTGTTAACGCCAAGTTTCTTACACGTTAAAATAAATAAGTTACAAACCTCTTTATAAGATTTATGACATGTATTGCGTAAAACATACCTTTTAAAACGCTCCACCCGTTATTTCTCTGGAGAAATCTTCGGTCTACGAGCAATGAAATGTCGAAGAAACTGTGTGTATATCCAAGAAGAAATACTCGGACTTCAGGGGAGATTGTAATATAAATTCTCCTCAGTGAAGGTCCCACATTTCCCTGAGAACTGATGAATTACCCTCACCACACACAAGCTTGAATGCGGCATGAATTTAGTCGCTTGTAAATAAATTTTTAAAAAGTATGTGAACCTCTGAGGCGGACAAGGCCGGTGAGCGATTAGTTTAGAGACACTCAGGTTTGAGCCGTGGGCCTCCTTCTTCTTCTATGTCTGTGTATTAAAAACACGTGTCTTAGAAACATAAGTCCTTTGTATACGTTCTATGTACAATGTGAGACATGTAAAACATCCAATAGTGCCGAATAATATAAGTACCGCACACGCAGTCATACCAAATACAGTAGAGACATAATACGCGACACTTCCGGATTTAGCCTTGTTAAAATGGGAGACCCAAGGAACTTCAGAATACTCAACAGGTACAAGTAGATCTTCTTCTTCTTCTGGATACTTATAGACTTTTTTACTGTCGTCCAGCCACTATGCGAATAATAAAGCAAATCGCACGCAAGATAGAGTCTAAAAATCATAGGAGAAGTGCATTTTGCACAATATTATAGAGGGGTTGAAAAATAACGTATCAGAAGGCAGTCTAAGTATTTGCAGTTCACATACAACCAAAACTTGCACTCAGTTCAAAAAATGGAAGCCAGGACAGAACGACCAATGATAGAGAAAGGAATTGTGAAGAGCACAAAATATATTGAGCACCTATAAATATGATCGAGCTGTGGAAATGTCACGCAAAATCCTGCATGGAACGTAAAGATCTTGAAGTAGGTGAAGAGGGGATCACACCATAAAACTAGAGTAGTAAAAGAAGAAGTAAACAAGGGAGTGAGACATGGAAAAAAGCACGGGGACACAAAGGTACTAAACTTTTAGGGCTGGGGCAGATACAACGCAACCGTTTCCGAAACACAACCGTTGTCGAATGAAACCGTTGCGAGAAAATAACAGTTTCAGTTGCAGTGGCGCTCTGCTGTTCCGTTCTTCGCCAGCACTGATCAAGTAACGTTTTAAGTTTCACAACCGGTACCAATACAAAACTGCCTTCCGCAATCGTTGCGTTTCTTGACACTGGGGTTTTCCAGTCTAACTCACAAGTCAGATAGGCCGTTGTGTTAACGCAGGATACAAACTGTTTGTGTGGTACCAATATTAGTAATGGCGACTCCAACCACATTTTATTTGAATGTTCTTTATATGCCAATCCCCGTAAAAAACTTATGACTAACCTCAAGCGACTCAAGCAGGTTTTTCCAACCAGTGTTTCTTGTTTGTTCTGTAATCCTACAGTCGAGATTATTAGAGTGCTAAATTTGTTTCTAGATGAAGCCAATATCGTGTTATAATTCTGTCCGCAATATATGGTGAGATTTTCTCATGCTTTTGATGGTTCCATCTGAGTGATTCCTCATATTATTAGTGTATTCCGTGAGGGTGCTATTTCGGATTATCAGAGTGTGTGAAACTTTAGAAGAAGTGTGATTGCAAGATTGGAAGTTTCCCGTATGAGAACACTGTGCTCTAGCAAAATAGGGTTATTATGTGATATAGTGAAGAATAGTGTTTTGTGTTTTCTACTTGCAAGCTCAAGCATCAATTATTGAACTGAAGTTTTTCATTTCTACTAGTGTGTTTACATGAGTAAGCGAGTATTGACTGGGTGAAATGTCGTAGACACAGCCCATAAGCATCCGCAAGCAAAAGCAAAAGGCCGTTCTGGAGAGCTGCCCTGCTACTGAACGTTGCCTACGAGATACACCAAGGCCGGGAAATACAGCACTCTAAACTTGTCTCGAGATACTTCCGACAAGCGCCGCTAGAGTTCTCTTTACTATTCTGTCTCGCGCGCTCATTGCAACACATTGGTTTGCAAAAAACTATAAAATTTAATTAAAACTAGTAATTTCAGAGGACACCAAACAGATATAAGATATAAAATACACTAAGAGCAATTGTATGACTTATTTTCTAGAACGTAGGCCTTTGTCTCACACTGTGTTAAGACGAAATAAGTAATTCACGAAAACTTCGTGATCAATTAAGACAAATACATATCAGCAGCATTAATGTTCAAATGATCACAAGAAACAATTCATTTAATCTCATAGAATATTATCTATAATGTATGACGTACCGATACATAAGATTAGCTTACCTGAGGTGCAGGAAGTTATCAAAATTTCAGCACTTTGCGGTTCAGGGATTTCCTTCGGAAATTCTTGAACGCATCATCCTGATCGGAAATTTTCGATGAAGTTCAGATATCTTAAAACGTTTTTCTGATTTCATTGCCCGTATCCTACTTCTCAATTTAAATATTGTTTCCCTTACCCTGGTATTTGACTTTCTCGTCAATAAATATTTCGATTTAAAAGAGCTACTCGTAGACTTTCCCTTACATAGAAACGAGACTTGTAACCCTTTTTCGTTTGTGACTGGTGTAGAACCGTTATTTGTTGAAGATATATCATTATCTGAATCAGAAATTCTACTAAATTTTGATGGCACGTCATTTCTGGGAGCTGGATTCTTCCTGCGCTTGTTACTGTTCTGTTTATGAACAGGGTACACACTAAAAACAGAAGGAACTTTGTTGGGAAGAATTCGCTTGATTGATGTGCTTACACTAAAATCTGACTTTTTTCTTTTTTTTTTTACGTCGCACAGACACAGATATGTCTTATGGCGACGATAGGGCTGGAAAGGGCTAGGAGTGGGAAGGAAGCATCCGTGGCCTTAATTAAGGTACAGCCCCAGCATTTTCCTGGCGTGAAAATGGGAAACCACGGAAAACCATATTCAGGGCTGCCGACAGTGGGGTTTGAACCTACTATCTCCCGAATACTGGATACTGGCCGCACTTAGGCGACTGCACCTATCGAGCTCGGTGAATCTGACGTATTAAAATGCGAGCTACACACTCGATAAAAATTGTTAGGAACCTAAAGAAATCCTAGTTTATCACCTTGCCTGGAAGTGGCTTGCCTCCACTTCTCTCTTAAACCGCGCTCCGAAGGGAAGCTATGAAACGGCACATTTTCTAGCTTTTTAGCAGTATCGGAAGTACACAGAGGTACACAACAGTTCGCCATCTTCTCAACCTCACATACACACACCGACAAAAAAAATACTGACAATAAATTGCACAAAATCAACACATCACACTATTAGTCCGCACATCGCAATGTTAAAGTCCACCAAGAACAGAACGGAAACCTGACATCTAGCGGCCAAGCCGTGAACACGGTCGGGCCGCTTTTTCAGCGGCAAATTGCTTCCTATTTCCCGGCCTTATGTATCTCGTAGGCAACGTACTGAATAAAGCGCCTGACGTCACCGACAGCCATAATAGACAGTGCTACCCCAGATTCAATGGCCTGAGTGTTGTGAGATGCAGTTAGTCGAGTATTTTTAATCTTCTTAGTTATTCTAATTAGCCTCCATTCAGTCATGAAATACAGAACTCGTGGATCTTTAGATACCGTGACATTTAACATTTAAAACTAATACGAAAACATAACATGACTTCAAATCCTACTCTGTAATGACAGGCACACTCACAAAGCCGATCGTGAGTTGAGAATCAACCTTTTACGAACAACTAAAATCATAGGTATTAATCAAGTCTTAATACTGCCCCAGTTTAAAGAAGGACGAGAACTACGAACATTATTCCACTTGTAGGTCGCAGAAAGTACAGTAATTTAAGATTGTTTTGTTACGGATTTGTAAATTATGTTGATATCCAGATATAAATATTTGTAATTTATGTGTTATGTACGGTAGTAGATTTTTAAGACTTTCCATCGGGGAGTAGGTACGATTCAAGCACACGGTAATTTTAAATTTCTCTAACCCACATTTCCAGTAGTCTGAATAGGTAAAAATGTATAATAGGTTAGAAGAGTGTTAGGAAAGAAAAGTTATATTACTTCTGTCGACCAAACTATTATGCTCATTCAAATTTTGAGGTTGTTTCTGATATAACCAATAGGCTTATAAAAATCCAATTACACCATACTTTTCCTCGTTTTATTTCACGTTAGTCTCAAATGTTTAGAGTTTTAAGTTTGTACTATAATATTTTTATGGCAAATGGAACGCAGGAAGTGCCCGATTTTTAAACGTGTTTTAACCATACCTCGTACGTCAATTTTAAGAAATTATTTCTCAAAACAGGTCATCACATCGAATCCAAATTTTAACACAATATAAAATGTAATGTTTTATACATTATTTATAAATTTAAGAATTTTCTGTTCCCAATAAAAAAAGCTGTTATCAATTTTGTAAGACAACCTTTTCTCGGCTCAGGTTAGTTGGAAAACTGCATTCCTGGTCGCGTTGTAATCTTTATATATCCAATGGTTATGCTGTATGACTGTGAAATTCGTAAATGAATTCAATTCCTTTATATCAGTTTGTATTTATATTTGATAGAATGATATACTGTACATCACTGACTGGCCGGTACAAGGAAACACGTGAGGCGTTGCCGCGCACTCCCTCATTTGTTCGGTAGGAGTATGTTATTTTGCAACCGTTCTATACAACGGTTGTCTGCGCACAACGGTTGCGGCGACAACCGTTGTCTGGGCGCAACTGTTTTGTCCAGCACTACTAAACTTCACGCCGAAGCGACCCTTCTTGGCGACTTGTCTACTACTCAAAACAACACCGGGTCTACAAATGGGATAGACAAACACTTAGGAAAAACTAGGAGGGAAAAAAGAAAAGGTTAAATCTAATAGGAGGATTAATTGAAGGAGTGAGGGGTAAATGAGATATATGCCACAGAATTTAGTGTATAAATAAGAGTACTAACCTAAAAACGATAATATACAATGTTTTGATCTAGTTGCCAAAAGACGAATGCACCGGAATTACGTACGTTAATGCTTGAAGTACGAGGAATTGGAGTGACAAGAGACAGTAGCTATGGGTAGTAGCGAGAAAAACAGTAGCAACTGAAGTAAAGTATAACGGGAAACAAAAGTAAACTAAGATCAAAAGAAAAGGAGTGAATAAATGTATACCCCAGTGAAATAGGTCAGTGAAATAATCATGAACGTGGAATGATTATAGGATCAATTGAGCATCGTCAATAAATTGATTAAGAACTGTAATGACGTCAGGTAATAGATCAATTAACAGACAAGAAAGACTTGTAGGAAAGGGAATTTTCATTCGTGTCAGGCTAATGAGTAGCTTGCGCCGGGGGAGGGGGGCAGAATAGACAGGACATTGACAAAATAGATGGTTACTATCCCCTTCTAATTCACCACACACACAGTTAGACTGGTTAACTAAGTGAAAACGAAACTTGTATTGCGGAGTAAGGGAATGATTGAAACGTAAGCGAATGATGTTAGTGATATGTCGACGTGTATATGCGCCCCTGGTAAACCAAGGTTTTGTGGTAAAGTGTGGTTGGAGCTGATAATAATAGGTGCCTTTATAACGCGCAGATTGATTCCATTCATCTTGCCAGGTTCCGTAGGCAGTATCTTTAAGACTTGGATAGAAATCAAGAGGGGGTATAGCTACTGTGAGAGGGGGAGTTGGAAGACGACTAGCTTCTTTAGCAGCACTGTCACCTAGATCATTACCAAGAATGTTGGAATGTCCCGGTATCCATACAAGTGTGATATATATGCCATTTTTTCAAGATGATAAAGTAGGGATTTGACAGTATATATACACTGACTGACAGAGCAAATGCAACACCAAGAAGGAGTGGTCAGAACTTTATGCCAATTGCAGGGTAGACTGACGTCACTGAGGTATGCTCATGATGTGAAATGCGCCGCTGTGCTGCGCACGTAGCGAACGATAAATGGGACACGGCGTTGGCGAATGGCCCACTTCGTACCGTGATTTCTCAGCCGGCAGTCATTGTAGAACGTGTTGTCGTGTGCCACAGGACACGTGTATAGCTAAGAATGCCAGGTCGCCGTCAACGGAGGCATTTCCAGCAGACAGACGACTTTACGAGGGGTATGGTGATCGGGCTGAGAAGGGCAGGTTGGTCGCTTCGTCAAATCGCAGTTGATACCCATAAGGATGTGTCCACGGTGCAGCGCCTGTGGCGAAGATGGTTGGCGCAGGGACATGTGGCACGTGCGAGGGGTCCAGGCGCAGCCCGAGTGACGTCAGCACGCGAGGATCGGCGCATCCGCCGCCAAGCGGTGGCAGCCCCGCACGCCACGTCAACCGCCATTCTTCAGCATGTGCAAGACACCCTGGCTGTTCCAGTGTCGACTAGAACAATTTTCCGTCGATTGGTTGAAGGAGGCCTGCACTCCCGGCGCCCGCTCAGAAGACTACCATTGACTCCACAGCATAGACGTGCACGCCTGGCATGGTGCCGGGCTAGAGCGACTTGGATGAGGGAATGGCGGAACGTCGTGTTCTCCGATGAGTCACGCTTCTGTTCTGTCAGTGATAGTCACCGCAGACGAGTGTGGCGTCGGCGTGGAGAAAGGTCAAATCCGGCCGTAACTGTGGAGCGCCCTACCGCTAGACAACGCGGCATCATGGTTTGGGGCGCTATTGCGTATGATTCCACGTCACCTCTAGTGCGTATTCAAGGCACGTTAAATGCCCACCGCTACGTGCAGCATGTGCTGCGGCCGGTGGCACTCCCGTACCTTCAGGGGCTGCCCAATGCTTTGTTTCAGCAGGATAATGCCCGCCCACACACTGCTCGCATCTCCCAACAGGCTGTTCGAGGTGTACAGATGCTTCCGTAGCCAGCGTACTCTCCGGATCTCTCACCAATCGAACACGTGTGGGATCTCATTGGACGTCATTTGCAAACTCTGCCCCAGCCTCGTACGGACGACTAACTGTGGCAAATGGTTGACAGAGAATGGAGAACCATCCCTCAGGACACCATCCGCACTCTTATTGACTCTGTACCTCGACGTGTTTCTGCGTGCATCGCCGCTCGCTGTGGTCCTACATCCTACTGAGTCGATGCCGTGCGCATTGTGTAACCTGCATATCGGTTTGAAATAAACATCAATTATTCGTCCGTGCCGTCTCTGTTTTGTCCCCAACTTTCATCCCTTTCGAACCACTCCTTCTTGGTGTTGCATTTGCTCTGTCAGTCAGTGTATATAAGTTTAAGCAGGGGGTAACTGATGTTAATGCCTGTAAAACACTTTTAGCGTCCGTATAAATGGTAGCTTTTGGAAAGGAATGTTGTATGTAAATTAAAGCCTGTTGGATGGCAAATAGCTCTACAAAAAGATAGAGAAAGCAGTCGGAAGATGAAAGCGTTCGACTGTGCTGGAGTCTCTAATAACGAAAGCAGCACCGACTCCTTGAGGGTGTTTTGCCCCGTCGGTGTTAAAAGTCGACACCTATAACAGAAGGGGTTATGCGCATTTTTTTCGACATGCAAAGGGGCAGTCAGATATAGATGACGATCCTGAAAAGAAAGAGTTATGAGAGAAAATAATTATGGGTGTGTAATGTAAGCTTGCAAATGGAGTGGAGTACATGGGTAGAGAAGGAGTCCTGAAAATCGAAGTGCAGGATCTGTGTAAAGCGATATAAGCAGTGTATATAGCTGGAACGCGTCCCGATCGGGGCGGACATTGTTGATAGTATTCCTGTAATAGCTGTAACTTTGGAATTAAAGGAGAGGATGAAAATGCAAGCCTTTTAAGCAGATATTTTTGTGCGAGTAGTAAACGTCTTATCACAAGTGGGACTTCACTTGTTTCCATTAATAATGCGTTAGTTGGGGTGGTCTTAAGTGCTCCAGTACAAAGACGTAAGGCTTGATTGAAGGGTATTAAGCGGAAGAAGCGAGGTAACTGAAGCGATGTCTATTATATGAGCGGAATAATCGAGAAAGCGAATAGTTGCTTTGTATAAAGAAAGAGCAGTATTGGGGTCGGCTTCCCAGCTACGTCGAACTACAGTTTTAAGAATTTTAATATATCCGTCAGCTTTGTGACGTATCGATGTAATATGTCGCTGCCATGTGAGTTTTTGATCATAGATTATGCCGAGGTATTTGTGATGAGTAGTAAGAGGGATACTATATCCATCAAAAGTAAAGGGAGAGCGATCATAAGAACATTTGTGAGTAAAAATCATTGCCGCACATTTTTCAATGGAAAGTTGAAGGCCATTATCCTGAAACCATGTAGGGCCTATGTACTTTACTCATGACCTGGCTCATCAGTTGTCGTGCAATATCAATGTTATCATGCGATGTGTAAAGTACTATATCATCTGCGTAAATAAGCGCTCGGGCATGCTGTGAAATGAGATGTTCCAAATCACTGATATAGAGAGCAAATAAAATTCCACTTAATATATCACCCTGAGACAAACCATTACAAGCAAAGCGGCTAAGTACGTGATGATACGAAGTTTTAATAAGTAATGAGCGATATGTGTATAAGTGTTGTAGGATGACGACAAAGCCTTTCGCAGCTAGTTTTTCCCAAAGACGGTGGAGTAAAACAGAGTCATATGCACTTCTGATATCCAAAAATACGGAAAGAGTACTTTGTTTACGATGCTTGGCTAGGAGAGGGTCTATAGTAAATATATTGATAGGATCTTTGGTGCTTTTTCCCTTAAGAAAGGCATATTGATTCTTAGGAATTAACTGATAATACTCTGTAGTCCATAACAGCTTTTGTAATAATATTTTTTAAAATGTCTTGCGAATACAGGATCCGAGGACAATACCACGATAATTATTCGGATCCGTTGGAGATTTTTGTGGTTTGAGGATAGGTATCAGAAAAAAATCCATTCCAAGGAGGAGGAATATGTGTACTAAGTAGAATATCGTTGTAAAAAGTAAGAAGTACATGTTGTGCTCTCAGAGGTAAGAGTCGGAGTATATTATATGTAATATAGTCCGGACCTGGGGTGGATTTAGATGCGGAATGAAGGACAGTTGATAATTCGCTTAATTGAATAGGTTGTTGGAGTAATGTGGGTGAGCATTATATGGGGGCAGTTCAAAACATGGTACAACATAATCAGGGTCAGAGAATGCAGGAACTTATTCATTATATCACGCGGGATGATTCGTTGTACTTGGTGTTGAGAGTCACGCGACAGCATGCGAATGGCGTTCCATAAATGTAGAGCTGACATATGTGAATTGAGAGAGGAGATAAACGACTTCCACGCAGCACGTCGTTTCTGATCAAAGGTAAGTTTCGTTTTGGCGGTTTTTAGCATGGTGTTCATACTTCAGTTTTGACTTAAAGTATTATTACATACTGTTTGTTGAATACAGCTTTATTGCGAACAGTTTCAGAGACATCAAAGTACTCCCATACAGCCGATCTCTTTCTACCTGACATTGTTAATGTTTACAGTACTGCTTAATTCCCGCCGCTATTCTTCGACCTTCGCTCAGCTTCCAAAGACTACACTCGGTTTTTGTTCCTTTGCACAGTCATGTGTTGCAATGATAAACGTCAAAACTGAGGGTGTATTTTGTTCATTGCGTTCCATCAGCTGTTTAGCTAGAACTGAATGACGTTCTGTCTGATGATTTGCTTCGTGTACATACATCACATTCTGGACTCCTAATCTTAATACCCTAGATTATATGGCGTATGGCTGTTAGTGCCGGGAGATCCCAAGACGGGTTCGGCTCGCCAGGTGCAGGTCTTTTGATTTTACGTCCGTAGGCTCCCTGCACGTCGTGATGTGGATGAAGTGATGATAATGGCAACACATACACCCAGCCCCCGTGCCAGGGAAATTAACCAATGATGGTTAAAATTCCGGGAATCCAACCCGGGACCCCTGTGACCAAAGGCCAACATGCTAACCGTTTAGCCATGGAACCGGACACCGTAACAGTGATTTTAAATAATACTAATACTAATACTAATAATAATAATATGAGTTTTACGGCCAACTACGTACATTTTTATGGTTTTCGGAGATGCCCGAGGTGCCGGAATTTAGTCCCCAAGGAGTTCTTTTATGTGCCAGCAATTCTACCGACACGAGGCTGACGAATCTGATCACCTTCAAATACCACCGGACTAAACCATTATCGAACTTGCCATGTTGGACTCAGAAGGCCAGATAAGCTATGTTACCAATATTAGAATATAGGGCATATTCAGTGGAGTGGGTGAGAGACGCCGTGAACGGACATTTTAATACTTTATTATGCGTATCGTTCGCAAGTCATCATCAAATTCAGATTATTTATTTTGTTCATTCATTAATAATATTTCAATTGTACCGGTCTATCGCAATCCCATAAAACACCAGCGACCACTTGTACGCATGGGTCTTTCATCGATCTCTCAGAAGTGTCTGGACTTGAACTCCGTATCAACTAACCTAATTTTTGTTCGGCCGGGGGCTCTTCACCTATACTCAAGCTCTTTGTCGACCGCAATAAAGGATATGGCCGACACCGCATTGGAAGTCAGCCTCCCCAACCTACGCTACGCTCTAACTAACATGGCCAATACCACCACCCTCACCACGACCACTACGACCTCCGCCTTGGCTTATCCTTACCTGCCTATTACCACAGTAACATTTCCCATCTTTCACCGTTTTCTACAACGATTCGTCCTCTGTTATCATCTCTTGATCCGTCTACTTTCCTTCGCGTCCCTCCCCGCTACTTCAACAGTTCGTCCCCAACACCGACGCCGCAGCAACGCCACGGGTCCCACAGTCATCCTCCTCCGCCGATTCCGTACCAGGACCATCATCTCTGTCGCCGCCACCAGATCGCTCCACTGCAGAAGCCGCTCGAGAACCGTCATCACCACCACCAGATCGCACCACCATGTGCAGTTGTGTCCTTCGCGGCGTGGATCCTGCAATCTCAGACCACGACATACTCACTGAATTAAACCTGGCAGACATACCTGTATATGGAGTCTTTCGTATATGGAATGCCTTGGGACCAACTTATCTAGTCCGACTGCACCTGCCCACTGCGGACGAAGTACAACGCCTCATCGCCAGCGGAGCACGCCTCTACGGCCGACGCCTGAAAGTGGAACCTTCCCGCTCCCCTCCCTGCCCGCCTCACAGCTCACGTCATCGACCCCGGCCACCACCTCCATATCGTCTTCCACCACAAGTCCGTCTACCTCCTCCTCCAATTCATTCCTCCTTCGCACCACCACCGCAAGCCGAACTCCTCCGATTTCTCACCACCTCCCTTTGCACTATATCTGCTACGCTTCACCTCCTCATTCTACATCTTGGAACTCCTATCTAAACTTCGGCCACTCCTTAAAACGCATCTCCCTACCCGAAGTGACCCGTATCATTTATCCTTCATCAACACGCATCTTCGATCACCTACCTTACCCATATCACACTTCACTATTCTCTTCACTGCACCTGGTCCGAGAGAGGGCGTAACCTTCTAGGGGGTCCGCCCCGCCCTTCGGGCGGGGAATAAAAACGTCTCCAGAAGAAGAAGAAGAAGTTGTACGCATGCTTCATCCATCCAAGAGCGGGCGAGAGAGCGAACGAGTGACGTCATGGTGTTATCGAGTCTTCGCAATCGAAACGAGTCCGAGCCTGGACTCGAAAGTGTCGAGTACCGAGATCCAGGCATTACTCGCGTACATCACTAGATATTACCAAGATCGACTCCAATCCTCAGACCTTAATGCTACTCTCAATCGTTCAAAGATGGAGAATCTAGTAGCCGGAATTGTTGGAAATCTGGGTTTGTTTTGGTTTGTTGTTATCGTATGTAGTCTGTGTAATTTTATGACAGTTGACGATAAATGTTAGTTTCTTTGTAGAATATAAGTGTGCGAGTGTATTTATATGAATCATTGGACACATACGATCTGTAATTATACTCAGTAATGTGAGATTATGCTTGTTTTGATCGTGTTTTTACCCATTAAAGAACATGAATGCACTAGGTGGACCAGGTTTTAGTCTAACTAGGGCAATGTCTCTCATACAACTATTTTTAAGTTTCCTACGGAATAGAACATTAAGATAGAAATGGATTGGGAATATATATCGTGATTATCATGAAGACCATGACAAAACTGGAGCGTGCATACATCATTTTGAGAATAAGTCTGAGGTTAGGGAAGCCATTTCTCTACTTCCAAACTATTCGTGTTCCTCGAAAAATATTTAGATAGAATATAATTGATACTGTGTTATTCCGCCAGTGTCTATGTGCTTCAAAGAGGCGAGTGATTTAGATGCAAGTTTATTTAACAACAATCTGTGCTTTGTCTGTGGCAATGTTTGGCTGGATCTTGGAGTATAACAAAACTTATAAGTGTGACAGTTGGAGCAATCTGTATACTGTTACACAGAAGAAATAGTGTCTTAGAGGGATTAGCAGTGTTTGTAACATAGGGTTTTACACTACTAACACCTTCTGATTCATGCTGTGGTTATCTGGTACCAAGCTGACTGCGCCGAACTGAAGCTCGTTGCATGTGGTTAAATATTAATGTTTAGTCAATAGAGTTTTTGCACTCATGTTCTTTAATGGGTAAAAACTCGTTATATCTTTAGTGTCTGAACGTTTCATTACTAAGATTACTATCATTGTGTGAAGTGCCGTTATGCCACTTGTCAACATTATGTTAACATTACCAGGGCCTTTGATTGGGTTTAACATAATCATTTCGGTTGTACTTGGGCTGAGTGACTCAGACGGTTAAGGCGCTGGCCTTCTGAATCCAAATTGGCAGATTCGATCCTGGCTCCATCCGATGGTATTTGAAGGTGCTCAAATACGTCAGCCTCGTGTCGGTAGATTTACGGGCATGTAAAAGAACTACTGTAGGACTAAGTTTCGGCACTTCGACGTCTCCGAAAACCGTAACAAATGTAGTTAGTGGGACGTAAAGCCAATAACATTATTATTTCGGTTGTACTTACTATTCGTTGGGTGCTGAATTTAAGAAATAGATTACCACTTCAAAATTAAGGCAACAAATTGTGTTTCACAGTTCTCATGAGAACGAATAAATCGAATAATTTCGTACCTTAATTTATTTTGAAACATTCAAAATGATGTTATAAGTATCATTTGAACAGTTTTATAATATATTTTCATATATCCAGAGAAGTGAAATCTAAGAAAAAGCGTTATTTGACGAATTGAAATTTCTAAATAATCAGCTTGTTGATCTCTTTTCTAGTAGAGTATATGTGATTCTTGTTGGCGAAGCGTTTTCATACGTGTAAAAGTGATTTTCCCTATGATGTTACATTGATAATGTTAATTTACTGCTTTTTATATAATATATACGTGATATTTTCGTGTTAGCCAAGACCAGCAATCCGGCTACTTCGGCCGCCATGTTTTTATTTATATATTTAATGCAGCCAAATAGCCATAACAGAGAATATAGGTTACATTGATGGGTTACATATTTGCATAATTACTTATAGACATTGTTCTTCTTGTACAGAAGTCAATGTGGTACTGTTCACACGTTTTTTCACATAGTTTGCACTCACAGTCTATACTTGGGTCATGGAAATGTTTTGATTTGCAGAGTAGGTGATGAAAACCGTGAACTGCTAATCTTGTAATGACATGTCTTAATTCAAAATTAGCTTTTGTCCACGAGCGATCTATCATTGCCCCTGTGCCATAGAAGTCTGGCTGGACTTCTTCTCTCTTCTCCGTCAGATCTGCTAGCAGTTTCTTTGATGCACCGGTGTTCGGTAGTGGCATACTTGTCCTGAGATCTTCTATGAGAAATGATTCCTTTGCGAGGAGATATACAAGTCTAGATCGTGTCGTTTTTGATACACCTATCACCTTCTTTATATAGTTCGCTTTCACCTTTTCCAAGGTTGATAAGTTCCTCATTGTTAAATGTGTCCAGATAATTTCAATGCCATAAGTCATTATTGGAAGAATTTTTACTCTGAATAGCAACATTGCTGTCTCCAGATTAAGTAAAGTAAACTCATGTCCTCATCCTGAGGTTGTGCAGCTCTTTTCAGGCACACCCCCAGTGGAGGTGAGCTGCATGTACCATTTTAACCACATACCAGCCCTCCTGCCATTCTTAAATTCCTGGCAGTACCGGGAATCGAACCCGGGCCCCCGAGGACGGCAGCTAATAACACTAACCGTTACGCTACAGAGGCGGTCCAGATTAAGTGATCTAATGTCTTTTATTTCATGCATTGCCATCATTGCTTGAGTTGCCTTTTCTGTGACATGTTTTGTGAAACAATATGCGCTCGATTGCAGGGTGATGCCTAAATATTTGAAGTCTGATACTATCTTTAATTTTTTATCCCGAATGAAGGTCTCTGCTGAGGCGGGTACTCTCCCTCCTTTCCTGAATACCATGGTGTCTGTTTTTGAGATGTTTATGAACAGCTTATTTCGGAGCACCAGTTTTGGGCGTCATTTACAGTTTCCTGTAATTTTGTTATGTCTCTTGAGCCAATTACAATATCATCGGCATACGCGCAAGAAAATACTCCCTCCTTTTGGGTAATTCTTAGGATATCTGCGGTTGCAACTATAAACAGCAAAGGACTCAGTGGGTCACCCTGTAGGACCCCGTTTGATTGAGCTATTGGATCTGATAGAGTGAGGTTATCCTAAACTCGTACTTCGTTCCATTGCTGTATTGATGTGATGAGACAGGTCCATATGTTGTTCGTGCCTAGCATCTCCTTAAGCTTGTCAATCACTAGCTTCCTGTTTATCAGGTCAAAAGCTTTAGTAAAATCTATGAAGATGGTGTAATATTTTCCGTAGTTTTCTAAGGCATCCCAGATTTGGTTTAGCAGGAGTTCAATAGCGTTTAGGGTAGATCGTCCCTTCCTAAAACCAAATTGGTTCTCTGGCAGATGCTCATTTATTTCCTCATTTATTTTTCCTGTTATAATTTTGGTGAATATTTTGAAGGGGCAGTTTTCCAGTGCTATGCCTCTGTACTTATTGGGATCTCTTGGGCCTCCTTTGCCTTCATATAGAACTTTTACAATTGACTTTCTCCACTGGTCGGGAATGGAAGCAGTTTCTATACATTTGTTAT
This sequence comes from Anabrus simplex, assembly GCF_040414725.1. Taxonomy (NCBI): domain Eukaryota; kingdom Metazoa; phylum Arthropoda; class Insecta; order Orthoptera; family Tettigoniidae; genus Anabrus; species Anabrus simplex. The sequence continues at coordinate 16,921,911 of NC_090265.1, read as the reverse complement.
ATAAGTTTGTCCATATACAGTAGGGCCCACGAGAGTTGAAGTCTGACGTTTAGCGCCACCGGCGAGAAAAAGTTGACTAACGCTGTTCGAAAATGGCCTGTTGCTATGGCAACGATAACAGAGTTGCAACATTTTAGGACGCTATCACCACGTGGATTGACTTGCTCTCAGTCGTTTTTGTGATAGTATTCCGAATGGTACTGTGTTAGCTGTGCTAGTCGTTGCTGCTTAATGTGTATGTTTTCAGAATATTATGTTAGGTGTTCGTTTATTTCTTTAAGTTTATCGGTGGCTAGTTGTTCAGTTTTCCTAGTTTTGTTCGTCTGTAGATGTTAGCGATCTTGTAGTGTGACTATAGTGTTAGTGTGAAGTACTCCATTATTCGTTAAGAATCCGTGAGTTTTATTTGATCGGTTCTTTTGAGTGTTTAACAATGACTTCCAAGTCGAAAGAAACGCCAAAAAATACAACTGGCCGAGGTGTGACTGTTCGAAGCCAGGGAAGAGAAATGATTGTGTCAGTGACAGTGACGGTGACAACGAGCAGGATAGTACAGGAGATGATATCGATGGGATAGAGCCCCTTCTAGATGACTGATTGCTGTCGGCAGAGCAGTGAGTACTTTTTATTTTTACAAATATCTCGGTTCAGTGCTTTGTGTACATTGCATGTCTGTACATTTTATTGCTATTTTCTGAGCAATTACGGGGGAAAGTCCGAATATCTCCTTAATTCCATCATTGTCATTCATATTCTGACTGATTTCTTTTCTCGATGAAGTATCGTCTTCCTATTGCGTTTATTATACCGTAGTTTATTCCCGAATTGTACAAGTACCGTTAACAATCGGCGTTAAATAATAAAAACTATCAATGTGGGTAGTGTTGTTCTATACTGTAATTAACATGTGCATTTGTTGAGGTTATTGTCAGAAACTGATGTTTTTGTTAGTGATTATGAAATCTTTTATATATACGGTACCGTATCGATAATGTCGTGTTCTGTCTTAAATGCTGGAATTATTAACACGAGCTTAGGAACCGGTCAAGGGTAAATGAATTGCATTAGGCCTAGGCCTACATGTTTTATTAAACACTCAGCCTGTCTGAAAGGTGGTAGACCGCGAATTAATTGAGGTAACTATGACAACGCAGCGTACTTCGTAGTTACAGCTTTCGCCGCTCACCTGTCAGACTTCAACTCTCGTGGGCCCTACTATAGGGGCTAGCAGGTGTGCAGTGTCTTTTACATATTCATTATAGATCCCGTCCGGACCTGCGACTTTCTTGTTTTTGGTGCTGTCTATAGCGGTTCTAGTTTCCTCTATGGTCAGGGGTATCCAGTCTAATTGTATATGTGGAATAGTGGTATGTAGATCATTTCTGGGGTGCGCTGGACCTTCGATGTTGAGAATCTTACTAAAGTGTGATTTCCATGTCTGTATAGTGCGTCTGTTGTTTCTTTGGGTGTAGGGCTATGAACGGATTTTTCTTGGCTTTTTCTGCTAGCTTCTTGCTCTCCGATTCTAAGTAGGCGCGTTTCTTTTCTTTCAGTGTTCTTTTGTAGAGTTTCCTCTTCTCATTGTATATGTATATTAGATTTTGATTATTCAAGTTCTGCCTTAACTGTTGCAATTTATCTAGGGTCTCCCTCCTCAGCCTATAGCACTCACTATCAAACCATATCTTTGTTCTTCTTGTGGTCCGCGGAATGGCGGCCTTTTGTAGGATTTCTTCTATTATTCCTGTTGCATCATCCAATCTTGAATTATCTATTAATGTGTCTAGATGTGTAGTTGAATCTAGCATATCTGTAACTTTCTCAACATCTATTTTCCTTGAAAGGGGGTGAATTGTCTTTTTCTGTAGTTTTTCCCACTCCCCTTGGATACTTATTTCAATTGGTAAGTGTTTCCTAATCATGGCTTGGTTTGTTGTCCATATTGTAGTCATGATGCCTGTTATTGGTCCTTTCGTAAGTGCAATATCTATTGTGCTCTTTCAAGTATGTGAGATGTATGTAGGGATAGTGGGGTTGTTTAGCAGGATGAAGCCTTCTTCCAGTTTCTCGAGGACTAGCTTTGCTTTGTAATGCGGAATGTCCAGTCTGCAGTTAAGGTCACCTGCTATAATTATTGGTTTATCTTGCTTGCTCTGAGTGATCATTTGGCCTAGCTCGTCCATTATGTCGATCGCTGTTATGTTCGGTTGGAAGTAAGCGGCTATAATTACGAGGCCGCCTATTTCCAGTAGTAGGGTATGGTTCTGTTGCCCTTTTGATAATATTGGGGTTAGGTGCAGTTTTATGAGGATAGTTATCCCCCCAGAAGGTCTTCCTTCATCTTACAGCCGGACAGGGAGAAAAAGGAAGACCATGTTTTTTAATATTACGGTCTAAGGATTGGAGTCAGTCTTGATATTACCACGTAGGAGCGTTGTATTCGCGTTGGTTCGTGAATCGCAGTTTGAAAACTAAAATTATTACAGTAACACAGGTGGCTTGAAATTTTGTACCATATGATTGATCTGTTGTTTTTCATCTAGCTTATCGTTCGTAGTGTAATGCATTCGGATTTAAAGCTGATGTGTACGTAAAAGACTACTGTATATATATATTTTAAATTGTAACATTTGCTGATTTTCTTTTGAAGTGTGCGGAACGAATGTCAACACTTGTTACTTTTTTTTTTCGCACATTGCTTCGAGTATAGAAATAGATAGAGAGGGCGCTCAGTATGTTTCTACCGGCCAAGCGTGGCATCATCATCAAGCTCTGCCGTTTATTCCGGATATATAGGAAAACATTAGCCCCCCATCATTATTTCCGTCTTAAACAACATATTGCTTACTCTAGACGAGTTTTTCTTTCTAAACGCCGTGCTGCATGGCGATCCTTTATTTCGTCCCTAAACGCTCATACTTCGTCTTCTCACTTATAGAGTGCAATTCGTTCCCTTACCCGAGCTTCTCAATACATTCCACCCTCTGTCACCCCTCCACAGATTCTATCTATCTTTCTCAACTCCCTCACTCCTGATTATGTCGTGCCCGACTTTACTATCCCCCTGTCTCCATGTTCTTCCCGCTTTTCTGTATTACTCCAACCTATACACCTTTCAGAACTTGTGGCCACCTTGTGTAACGCAAAGAGTTCGTCTCCAGGCCCTGATTATATATCATATGATATGCTCCGGATCCTCCCTCTACGTGCTAAACAAGCTTTATTAGCTCTCTATAATAATATACTTCTCACTACTTCTGTTCCTACCTCTTGGAATGATTTTTTTTTTTAGTGCCTATCCCCAAACCTGGTCAACTTCACACTGACGCTAACAGCTTTCGAGGGATTGTCCTTGGTTCGTGTATCCGCAAGATGTTTTTAAAAATTCTCCTTCAACGCATCCTGTGGTCTCTTGAATATTATAATTTGGTTCCCAAATATCAATTCGCCTACTTTAAAGGTCGTTGTGCTCAAGATGCTATTAACATTTTACTTATAGATATTTTATTAGCGCAAATTCGTAAGGATTGTCTTATTGCTATTTTTTTGGACATACGAGGAGCTTTTCACTCCATACCACTTCATCTTCTCTGGACTAATCTCGCACAGAAAGGTTTTCATGCTCATTTTCTCCACATCTTGCGTAATTTGTTTACGTATCGGAAACTTTCACTTAAATCCGCTTATTCTTCTCTTCCTTGTCGTCTGTCATCTGTCGGTGTTCCTCAGGGAGACATTTTAAGTGGTCTGCTTTTCGCCCTGTATATGAGTAATCTTGAACAATTGGTTACCCAAAAAGCTCGCATTCTCTTTTATGCTGATGATATAGTTCTTTATTACTCTGATAGTAATGTCGATGTGTGTCGTCACCATATATATCAGCTAATGGAGCAAGCCATTACATGGCTTACTTTCCATGGTCTTACACTTTCTACCTCCAAATGCTGTGCAATGGTTTTTACCTCTAAGCGTAGGTTTAACTCTGAGTCACTTGTTTTCGATTCTCATGTCATTCCTTTTTGTTCCTCCCATAAATACCTTGGTGTTATGCTAGACCGCTTGTTATCTTGGAAACGTCATATTACTCAGTTACGTAATTCTTCTGATACGTATATTAAAATTCTCCAAGTGGTTACTAGACGATCATGGGGGTGCTGACCCTGGCACAGCTCAGTTGTTATATTCCGCTACTGTTCGCTCTAGACTCGACTACTGTGCGCATGTTATAGATACTGCGCCGGATTCTGTTCTTAACCACTTAAATACTTTACAATTTAAAGCCCTGAGAACTTGTGTTGGAGCATTGTTGTCTACCCCTACTAATGCTCTCCTTGTCGAGACCGGTGAGCTCCCTCTTCCAATTCGCCGTAAAATGATAACATCTAAATATTTACTTAAAAGATTTGCTCTGGTTCAACACCCATTGCTTCCTAAATTGCAGTTATTAGATGAATATTCTCTTCTTTCACAGGCCCGCCGTCGTAAGATGCCTGCTTTGTTGTATGCATATCAATTTCTTCTCTCCTATAAAAATACTATCTTATGCACTGCTTTTTCCACTGTTTATTCAGTAAATTTTGACTGTTTATTTTTTGTCCCTTCTATCATTGTCTCCCCTACATCTTCTTTTTCCTCTTCTATTTCGGTTCTTCGTTGACTGGCCCTCCTTTTAAGAAGCTACATTTTGCTCTTAGTGATTCTGGCGTCAACATATATACAGATGGCTCAAAAAACTCTTCTGGCGTTGGAGCAGCGTTCTATATTGTCAATACCAATGTTGCTGAACTCTATCGTTTACCCAGTGACTTTTCTATCTACACTGCGGAAATTTTTGCTATTCGTCAAGCTCTCATGTACATTAAGCATCATTCTATACCTAAAGCAGCTATTTATACGGATTCTCTCAGTGCAGTTCGGTCGCTCATGTCATCTCATCTTTCTTTTAACTGGTATTTGTATCATGTTAAAAGTCTCATTTATACTTTGCATCAATCTGGGGTGGTTCTCACTTTTGTCTAGGTTCCTAGTCATATAGGTATCTATGGGAATGAACAGGCGGATTTATTCGCTAAGCGAGCTGCTCGTGATGGAAAATCCCTACTTAAACTTGCAGTTCCTCCACCCGATTTTTACCCTGTTCTTAAACATTACGCTTATCGTCAGTGGCAAGAAGATTGGACTCGATCAGCTTCTTATAAAGGTCGCTATTATTACAATATTCAGCCTTGTATTCCTCCCTATCCTTGGTATTTGAAGGGTAACTATTCTCGCCGTCACATTACCAACATTATTCGTCTTCGCTGTAATCATGCTCTTACTCCTCTGTATAAACATCGTTTTAACCTCTCCCCCCACTCCTCCTGTTTATGTGGTACTCTGAGTGCTGATGTAAATCATTTATTATTCCAATGCCCTGTGTATGATTCTTTTCGTCTGGCTTTTATTTCTCGTCTTCTCAGTCTTCAGAAAACTCTCCCCACCAATGTCTCCTGTTTGCTTACCGATATGTCTCCTGCTATAATACATGCTATCAATCAATATTTGGATGACTCTCATATTCATTTGTAAATTACTGTCTTTTTATTGTTCGCACAGTTACATACTCCTGCTTCCACTGTTTTTTGCTTCTACGCACTTCCTTTGTTATGTTACGCGCTACTTAAGATGTGTACATAGACCTGATGCTCAACTCTGTTCTTGTGACCTTCGTAGTGAGATTCATTGCGTGTGACCTTCGTAGTGTGACTAATTGCGTGTGATTTCGCATTATAAGTGTAATATCACGATAATAAGTGTAGTGGCTGGGTGAAATAATAGAGCTCATAACCTCTCCAACAACAACAACAACATTATCAAGCTCTGAGCGATCAGCTGATGTAGGGCAAAACAAGGCGGTCTTCCATAAGAAGAGCATTGCCTAGTGTTTTTAAATCCCGATTTAAGCTTGCTCCTTATGGTTAATTTATTTAAACTATCGAAGATGGTGATAAATGCAATTCCCTACGAATATTTCCGTTCCTTTTTGTATGAAAAATGTTAAGTATCATTTTATATGTGTGATATTCTGACACACACACACACACTGGTCGTGTTCGAGTTCTCATTGAGTGCGGTTGTTCCCAGCGAAAACGAGTGTTATTCATCTTAGCGTGTAAGTTGCTGCCTTGGTAGCAGAGTGACTTAGTATTAAACATCGTGTGCTATATTCTGAGTGCTATTGTGTTTTTTCATGTAATTTAATCACTACGGCATTTGACAGTGGGGGAGGAGGAATTAACCGTAGTCCGAACCTTCTAGAGGGTGACAATTTATTGGTAGATGGTCCAGTTGATATGACTGACTCAATTATTCTCAATTCAGATAATGGAGAAGATGACTTCATGGATTCTCTTGAGGATAGAACGCCTAACCCAACACAAACAACTAGTACCGCCATTCAACAGTCTGACAACCCTCCAATTGGGGATGAACAGAATACTAATTCACATCCGATTCCCAGAAGTAAAATTCCACCAGCGACAAAATACCCTGGCAATCATATGGGCCCCTATCTTATGGTTGTTGAAGCAAATGATAACAAAAATGTGGGCAACTTACACCCAATGGCATTGGGTAGGCTCTTTTATGAGCGAAAAATTCCGGGTATCAAAGCTATTCATAGAAAAGGGAAAAATCGGATCCAGTTAACTTGTTTCACAGGTGACGCTGCTAATCATTTTATGCAACACCCCATTCTCAGTGAGAAAAACCTGAAAGCTTATATATATTCCTTCAATGTCTACAGGGTCGGTTTAGTAAGGGGAGTGGATTTTACGTTAACTTAAGATGAAATTAAGAAATTTATTGATTCACCTGTGCCTGTTATAGGTGTCCAATGCCTTAAAAGAAGGAAATCTAACGCTGATTCATTCGAGTATGTTCCGACAGGAACTGTGAAGGTCACTTTTGAAACTCAAGTTCTCCCTCAGCAGATTTCTTATGTTTAGCGTCATTTTGGACGTTCAGATTTTCATCTTTAATCCTATTATTTCCAAGCATTGTCAACGTTACGGACAGACAGCTCTCAATTGTCGGGCGAAAACTCCTCGTTGTAGCCGATGCAGCAATAACCATGTCACGAAAGACTGTCAACAAACGCTTGTCAAATGCCTCCACTGTGATCAGAATCACCAAGTAGGATCCTCACGGTGTGCTGTACACCAACAACAGACGGCCATTAAGAAGCATATGTGTACTGAGAACGTTTCCTTTGAAGAAGCCAAAAATAGGCTGCAACCCGTTACCTATAATCCTACCATACTACCCCATCATTTTCCATCCTTAGCTGAAACTCTGGGAACCAAACCTGATAATTTCAACCCACGTAAATGTAAAATCACTACCTATGTACACCGGCAACCTTGTCCACCCCCATGCTCGGGTTATGATAGGGAGACCTGTCTCAATATAATACGAACCCCCAACGGAAAAATCACCATCTAACCAAACTCCGACTACCCATACTATTACACCGGCGGTCCCTACTAATCTTGCTAGCGAAAATGAGCAGGGAATAACCCCTTCCACATCAAAAGTAGCCGCTGTTAAAGATATACGAAAAGAGATCCAGGATGACTTTGTTAATCTGATTGAACTAATGAGACCAAATGTCCAATGGCGACACTTATTAAAGTTGATACTTGATAAAATCCTTCCCATTTTAGATACTAAATCTGCAGATACTGCAATGGAACTGTAGGAGTGTGGTAAATAAGCGACATGAGTTAATCCTACTCATTAACGAATTCCAACCAGATATCTTCTTACAAGAAACATGGTTTTCAAATTATGTTAACTTTCGCGTTAAGGGATATACTATCGAACGATTAGATGGTGCAGGATATGGCGGAATTGCAATTTTAATTAAGAATTGCATACCCTACCATTTTCTACCATCGGAACAGGCTATAGCAGGAACTTACTTTCAGCGCATACAAATAAAAGATTTTATCTTTTCTAACTTTTACTGTCCTCCCGATATACATGGTTCCTACCGTAATTGGTCCAATTTTTAAACCAATTTACCGGTGCGAAGCAAAATATTATATTTGGCGACTTCAATGCGCATCCCATAACTTAGGGAAGCAAGAGCAATAGCTCCAAAGGAACTCATATCTTAACCTCTTCTCTTCAAGTCAACCTCACCATAATTAATGATGGATCACCCACCCGGCTAACAGCCCCTACAAATGCTCCGAGCGCGGTGGATCTTACTATATGTACCACGGATATAGCGCATAAATTATCTCGGCAAACTATTAAGGATCTTCATGGTAGTGACCACTTCCCCATTCTCGTTACATGGTCTAACCACAAGCCTTTTTCAACTCACACGCTTCCTCGGATACCTATACGCAATCTGAATAATATGGATTACGATCTCTTTTCGCAATTTATTCAGGATTATTTCAGTTATACCTTTAAATGACATCCGCGGAATATGATTCGCTTTTACACTGTATAAAATCGTATCTTGACATCTATCATCCAATCATTTACAAAACCTCAACCAATCATAATCCAACGCTCAAAATCCGTCGGTGGGATCAAGAATGTGAGGTCTGGATTAGGCGACGGAGAAACCTGCTGAAAAATTTACGAAAAACATTTTACTTTTACTAATTACATGCAATATAAACGAATCTGTGCAAAAACTAGATGTTTATTTAACAATAAACGTCGAATCGCATGGGAAACCTTCGTAGAGAGTATTAACAGTACTACATCCAGCAAGATCATCTGGGCCAACTTCGCTCTCTTAGTAACTCTCGGCACACACCCCAACCCTTAACTTTATCTCCGCCCCAATTATATCAATTCTACTGCAATCTAACACCCGATTTTGTTCAGCCTGACTATCTCTTAAGTTGTTCATACACATCTAATAAATATCAAACTTTGATGAATCCTATTACATATCAGGAATTAGAAGTCGCCCTACATAAAAAACTACATCCCCAGGGCCAGATTTTATAACTTACAAGATGATCGGCTTTCTACCAACTAAGGCTAAATCCATTATTCTTAACCGGTATAATAAAATTTTAACAGATACTTTAATACCATCAGACTGGAATAATTTTGACATCATTCTAATATATAAACCAGGCACGGATCCGTTACAATGTCAAAATTATAGAGGTATAATATTAGGGTCCTGTCTCCGTAAAACCTTTCAACGCATCCTTCCCAGCAGATTAATATGGCAATTAGAGTATCATAATGATTTACCGAAATATCAGTTTGCTTTCATAAAAGGACGAAGTACCACAGATGCCTTAAATATTTTTCTAACCGACCTCTTATTAGCACGGTGCCGAAAACAAGCTACTATAACGGTTTTTCTCGATGTCAAAGGAGCTTACAATAAATGATCTTAACATTTTGTTTCAAAAATTACACAAGTTAAACTTCCCACTACCCCTTATTCTTATATTTAAAAACCTTTTACTAAATTGAACATTAAATTTGAAAAATTATAGACTTAACGCTTGTGCACGAAAGGCTAATGTTGGGATTCCGCAAGGGGATATATTAAGTGGCATACTTTTTACTTTATATACAAGTGATTTGGAATGAGTTGTAAATCCTCATGCACGTATATTGCAATTTGCAGACGACATACTGATCTATACCACACAAAATAACGTCGACCAATGTCGTCACTCCATCTCCCAAGCCCTCTCCCATATATATGAGTGGATGGAACACCATAGTTTAGAAATCACACACTCCAAATGTGCTGCGGTTATATTTACCCAAACACGAACATATGACAAATCTGCACTACCATATGCCAACCACCATATTGCTATTCAACCCTATACCAAATATTTAGGAATTTTCATAGACAATAAGTTAAATTGGAAGACATGTTTTGCCCGACTGAAGTCCAACATTGAAAATACAATCCAAATTCTTAAGTCCTTAACTCGTAGAAACTAGGGATCGGGTCCGGCCACGTTACTACTTTTATATAAAAATTCAATCCAGGCAAGGATAGATTATGGCTGCCATTTCTTCGATACGGCGTCAACGACCAACCTAAAAAACTAGACACGTTACAATTCAACTCTTTACGAATCATATTAGGTGCATTACGGACAACACCCACCAATGTCTTACTGGTTGAAGCAGCAGAACTACCCTTGGCTATGCGACGAGAATATCTAGCGTCTAAATATTTACTTAAAAAAGATAGCTCTGAATTGTCATCCTATATTACCTAAATTGGAGCTTTTAAATGAGTACCAAATATGTCAAAAATTGAAAGCCAACAACATACCGGCACTTCTACTGGCATATGAAGTATTTTTTCCCTTTAGAAATAATGTTGTACAGACAAGATCATTACCGGCATATTCTCACGAATACAACTTATCTATATACCACCCTTCCATCATAACTACTACCTTCGAACACCTTCCGGGTAATCTGAAGAATAATCCCACTCTAGTTAATAAAACTTTACAAGCATTTCTCAATCCGCATAAACAATACACAAATTGCTTTACAGACGGATCTAAGATTTCAGAGGGAACTGGAGCTGCCTATTACATCCCCCAGCTGAACATTCAGCAACAATTTACGTTACCACCCAACGCTTCCATATACACTGCTGAAACCTTTGCTATTCGACAAACTCTTTTATGTTTACGGCAATATAATATTCCCAATGCCATCATCTGTACCGATTCATTAAGTGTCCTTCAAAGTATCAAAACTCCTCAGGAATCTACTAGTTGGTATATATGGAACATCCATAAATTGTTATACAACCTTTCCGTAAATCAGCATGATATAATATTAATTTGGATACCAAGTCATTGCAGCATTCCCGGTAATGTTCAGGTTGATCGTTTAGCTAAAGCAGCAGCTGCAGGACAAGGTCTTCCCTATCATCTCGCCATTCCACACACGGATTATTCCCCTACTATCAAACAGAGCGTACTTCAAAAATGGTCTCTCTGGAAAAATTCCACAAAAACGAAGGGTAAAGCTTATTATCAACTACAACCCGAACTGCAAAGAACCCCCTGGTTCACTATGGGCACTTACTCTCGGAGACATATAACTACACGAATCCGCTTACGATTCAATCATGCGCTTACACCTGAATATAAGTATAGATTTCATATCAGTGACACAGATATTTGCGCCTGTCAGCAAGCAAGTGGTGCGATTCATCACATAGTATTCCAATGTTGTAACTATTCTAACCAACGAAAAACGTTTTTCCAAGCACTAATAAATCATAACGTTCCTCTACCAACTGGTGTCGCTTGTCTTATTCATACTCCTACGGAACCATTAGTTAATACGCTCACTAATTTCCTTGATGAATGTAAAATCGCCTTATAAGTCACTTTTATTTGCCTATACATGTCACTAACATTCTCACACTTACATTACATAACCTGGCTATGCCTTTAATCTGCACATGTTAACAACAGTACAAATCAGCTCACCAATAATAGAAGAACTTCCATATCTATCATGGATATCACATATCGGCGAAGCTCAACTTATTAAACCTAATATAGGGTTAAATTAATACTTTAATCATTCTGTACCAGCACAAGCCTACTCCTCTGATTCTTCCTTAACCACGAAAAGCAACTTCCAAAACTTGCATTACCCAAGATTACCAACCTAGAACCTACGAATATTATTTCAACACAAACAAGTGCATTACCAAACGGTGTGGTTATTGGGTACGGAGTTAAAACTAAGCCCAACAACATACAAGAAGAAGAAAAATAACAGAGAGAGAGAGAGTTGTTCAACTGTTCTAAATGCTCAGGCTATATCAAACTATAACTGAGTTAGTTCAGCCTAATGAGATGTAACATTCACAAAACTATCCTTAAAAACGTACAATAACATAGTTTACAATATGATGAAAGACAGGAAGCCATGTAGGCTACAACTCACCAAAACAGCTGCAGCCAGTTAATACACAAATGTATGATAGAACACAGGAAACAAATATTTACATGTAAGTTATTCACCATTCTTCTCCAGGCTGAAGATCAGGAATGTTTTGAAAACCAGAGAACTGCATGTCTTCACAATACTGTCCTAAAGCACTGATGATTGAACAATATGTACTTGTTCAATACACTTCTTACTTTCTTTCTGTCTCTTTTCTCTTCTACCTTAGCACATTCAAGTCGCATTCTGGAATTGACAACAAAATTAATTTCTTTCAAGGTCCACCTATTCAATACAATGACGTTTTATTGTGATTTAATAACATGTCAAATAGTCAAGAGGTACCAGTTTCGGCATCTATTTGCCATCATCAGCCTTGAGTACAAATTAAAACAAGATATATATTCCTAAAACATCTAAAACACATTTTAACACATTATAAAATAACATACAATTAATGTGGTGATACATGAAATACGATAAATTATGATACAATTGGTGTGATATAAAATTCTTAAAATTCCGGCTGTTCGTTACATAATTCAGTTTGTGTGCATCCGGGATAAGTGAATTTTTTTACAGTTGTATGCTGTCTCTGTGAATGACATTTGTTCCTTTAGATATTAGGTGGTTCCAGGGAAGTTTACTTTGATCATGTAAGATCGTGATGTATTTAGAGATGAATTCCCACTTCAATTTATACCTGAAGGAGAAAATAGCTAAGTTAGATGTTGGAAGCAATGTATGGGAGTTACTAGAAACATTAGAATCGTTAAATGATGATTGACTCACCTTGAGCAGCATGTGAACGTGTTGTTACACAGACGGAGCCGGACGAAGTGTGTGAGCAACGGTAAAGGAGGCTAGGGGAAGGCGAGGGGAAGGAAGGAGGCGGAGCACTTGCGGGGGAATGGAACTAAGGCGGGGCGGAAGGATGGGGTAGTGGGGGTAATTGACGGGAGTGTGTATTCCGGATTACGTGGAAAATCGAACTGTTTTTCGATAGTTTGGTATTTTTAAGCCAATCGATTAAAAGATCAAAAAGGATATTGGGTTTCTCGTAAATCTCATTTAAATTATAATTGGGGTTAAAATATTGGTCGCAGTTGATGTAACAACTTTCAATGATATTCATTGTGGGTCCCTTGTTTACTGTTTGAAGAACTTCCATATCTTGTTCAATGTCGGTAAATTTGTGATTAGTGTCGTGCATATGTACACCCATGGCGGAGAACTTATTGTGTCTCATCGCGTTGACGTGTTCCGAATATCTAATCATAAAGTTGCGTCCTGTTTGACCTATGTAGGAGCTGCTGCATTCATTGCATTTTAGTCTATATATTCCAGATTTGGAGTAGATACTGGGGGTATTGATTGATGCAGAGTTGTGTAAAATTTCGGAAGTTCTATTGTTAGTTTTGAATAAAATTCTTACGTTGTGTTTTCGGAAAAGGTTGGTGATTTTGTGGACGTCATTATTATAAGTGAAGGTGGTTGAAATATGAGTTTTTCTTTTTCTTTTATGAGTTTGGTTTTAGGCGGTACCTATATTTGTTTATTATTTGTTCTATAAACTGCCTGTTGTACCCATTGAACTTAGCAATTGCCCTTATGGTAGTAAGTTCATTATTAAGATCTTTCTTTGCCATGGGTATGGCGAAGGCTCGATATACCATGCTGTTGTATGCTGCACGTTTGTGCATTATGGGATGTATGGAATCTTTGTGTATAGTGTTAGCAGTTTGTGTAGGTTTCCTGTATATTTTGTAAGACAGGCCAGATGTATTTCTAATAATAGTTATATCTAGAAAATTGATTGCTTTATTGGTTTCTGACTAGTGTGCATTTAATGTATGGGTCAATATTATTCAAGTCTTGAAGAGTGGATTCCGCGTTCTTGATTAATTCATCCATAATGATGAATGTGTCGTCCACATATCTAGCCCACATGAGAATATTTGGAAAGTTTTTATTATTGATTTTTGTATGTTCTAAGTTATCTAAATAAATATTAGCCAAAATTCCTGATGAAGGTGATCCCATCGCCAGTCCATTCTGTTGATATATAATTTTGTCAAAAACGAAGAAATTATTGTTGATGACCAGGTTTAGAAGCTGAATGAAATCTTGTATTTCTAGTTTGCTAAGAGAACTATACTTAGATTATTTTCAATGATTTTTGGAGGTTTAGAAATTGGTATGCTCGGGTACATATTTTCTATGTCAAAGGAGTGGAGGGAGTGGTTAGGTTGTAGGTTTAATACCTTTAATTTCTCAATCAGTTCAGTAGTGTTTTTAATGGATTTGTTGGAGAGAAAGTGATAATTTTTTGTTAGAAAATTTTAATGAATTGGGATGCTTTGTAGAGTGGACTGGGTCTGTAGTTGATAATGGGTCGGATAGGAATATTAGGTTTGTGAATTTTCGGAAGGGCTTTAACTGTAGGAAGGCCTGGATTCATGGTTATCAGTTTAGATTTTTCATGGTCTGTAAAAAGAAATGTTAAGTTCTTTAAAGTTTGCTTTAGTTGCCTCTGGATTTTTTGGGTAGGATCTTTCTTGATTATTTTAAATGTGTTGTTGTTGAAAAATTCTTTAGTTTTGGATACATAATCAGTTTTATTCATTAAGACAGTAGCTTTACCTTTATCTGCCTTTGTAATTATTAAGTCATTATGTTTTATTTTACTTTTAAGTTCTGTGATTTGTTTGTGTTCAGAGGTAAATTTGTCGTCATTAGAGTTAATGGAAATAGTTTTCCTACTTACGTTTTCAGCTGTGCCTATCTTATCTAGTTTTCCTTTTTATTTCGAATCTAATTTCGTCTTGTTTCTCCAAAGGCATTTTGTTTATTGTAGCTTCTGATTCTATAATCATGTTAGTCATTATGTTTATTTTATTCATGTTAGGCCAGTTTTGGTTAGGGCCTTTTGATAAAATGGCGATTTCTTCTTTATTAAAGTTTACATTGGAAAGGTCAACTACAGGGGGAAGAAATTTTTCAATTAAATTTTTTGTCAAATTGTTTTCTTTAGGTTGATTTACAAGTGAAAACGTTTGTTTCTTCTTTTTAAAATGTTTAATTTTCTATCTAAAGTAAGTTGATTTGCGAAAGAATATCAAACAATTTATTGTCAGTTTGACTTTGAAATATGTTCCATTGTGCTATAGAAAGCAGATGAGCTGCTTCAAGGTGAGTTTCATACAATTTGTTATTTAAAAAGGATTTTTTTCTTATGTAAAAAACAAATTTCGTTTTTCAGCCAAATCTTGTTCGTTTTTTGTTGAGTTTTGATCAAATGTGGTGCGTAACGATGTTTTTTAATTGTTCCTTTCAAGAAATTGGGTGTTAAATCATGTGTAATGCATTGCTTCAGGAAATTGATATCTTTGCCTAATTTGGCAACTTTGATTTTTAGGCCCATATATTGATAGGCCTTTCTCTTTGCCTGATAGGCCGTTTCACTTATAGTTATGAACTTCATTGGTTCCGTATTGAAGTGGGATTACAACAAAATTAATTTCTTTCAAGGTCCACCTATTCAATACAATGACGTTTTATTGTGATTTAATCACATGTCAAATAGTCAAATGGTACCAGTTTCGGCATCTATGTGCCATCATCAGCCTTGAGTACAAATTAAAACAAGATATATATTCCTAAAACATCTAAAACACATTTTAACACATTATAAAATAACATACAATTAATGTGGTGATACATGAAATACGATAAATTATGATACAATTGGTGTGATATAAAATTCTTAAAATTCCGGCTGTTCGTTACATAATTCAGTCTGTGTGCATCACACTAGAGTCAGAAACCAATAAAGCAATCAATTTTCTAGATATAACTATTATTAGAAATACATCTGGCCTGTCTTACAAAATATACAGGAAACCTACACAAACTGCTAACACTATACACAAAGATTCCATATATCCCATAATGCACAAACGTGCAGCATACAATAGCATGGTATATCGAGCCTTCGCCATACCCATGGCAAAGAAAGATCTTAATAATGAACTTAATACCATAAGGGCAATTGCTAAGTTCAATGGGTACAACAGGCAGTTTATAGAACAAATAATAAACAAATATCGGTACCGGCCTAAAACCAAACTCATAAAAGAAAAAAGAAAAAAACTCATATTTCAACCACCTTCACTTATAATAATGACGTCCACAAAATCACCAACCTTTTCCGAAAACACAACGTAAGAATTTTATTCAAAACTAACAATAGAACTTCCGAAATTTTACACAACTCTGCATCAATCAATACCCCCCAGTATCTACTCCAAATCTGGAATATATAGACTAAAATGCAATGAATGCAGCAGCTCCTACATAGGCCAAACAGGACGCAACTTAATGATTAGATATTCGGAACACGTCAACGCGATGAGACACAATAAGTTCTCCGCCATGGGTGTACATATGCACGACACTAATCACAAATTTACCGACATTGAACAAGATATGGAAGTTCTTCAAACAGTAAACAAGGGACCCACAATGAATATCATTGAAAGTTGTTACATCAACTGCGACCAATATTTTAACCCCAATTATAATTTAAATGAGATTTACGAGAAACCCAATATCCTTTTTGATCTTTTAATCGATTGGCTTAAAAATACCAAACTATCGAAAAACAGTTCGATTTTCCAAGTAATCCGGAATACACACTCCCGTCAATTACCCCCACTACCCCATCCTTCCGCCCCGCCTTAGTTCCATTCCCCCGCAAGTGCTCCACCTCCTTCCTTCCCCTCGCCTTCCCCTAGCCTCCTTTACCGTTGCTCACACACTTCGTCCGGCTCCGTCTGTGTAACAACACGTTCACATGCTGCTCAAGGTGAGTCAGTCATCATTTAACGATTCTAATGTTTCTAGTAACTCCCATACATTGCTTCCAACATCTAACTTAGCTATTTTCTCCTTCAGGTTCAAACTGAAGTGGGAATGCATCTCTAAATACATCACGATCTTACATGATCAGAGTAAACTTCCCTGGAACCACCTAATATCTAAAGGAACAAATGTCATTCACATAGACAGCATACAACTGTAAAAAAAATTCACTTATCCCGGATGCACACAGACTGAATTATGTAACGAACAGCCGGAATTTTAAGAATTTTATATCACACCAATTGTATCATAATTTATCGTATTTCATGTATCACCACATTAATTGTATGTTATTTTATAATGTGTTAAAATGTGTTTTAGATGTTTTAGGAATATATATCTTGTTTTAATTTGTACTCAAGGCTGATGATGGCACATAGATGCCGAAACTGATACCATTTGACTATTTGACATGTGATTAAATCACAATAAAATGTCATTGTATTGAATAGGTAGACCTTGAAAGAAATTAATTTTGTTGTAATCCCACTTCAATACGGAACCAATGAAGTTCATAACTATAAGTTCTGGAATTGACATAACACTTCACAATTAACTTAACCAAGTCCAATTCATGGCTCTGCGCTACTTCTTGCTCAAGTAAATGGTCCTTTATACAAGAAAACAAGGTTCCATTCACTGACCTCAACAAACTTCTTTGCTCCTTAGTACATTGATATTTCTGAGTGCACTTTCAGTCAATGTACACAACACTATCATATCTTAGGAGGGCACGATTAATCCCTCACCTCCAGAGTACATCTTCTCCTTGATTAAAGTGTAGTCTGTGTAGTTCTCTCTGGCACTCCTCAGAGCACTCAAGCATACCGCACATTTGATAAGGCATTCCACCTTCCTCACGACAAATCCAGCATTATATGTCTCAACATCACTCACATATGGGGACAACTGTTCAAATGCTGGATGAGTACAGTAGTCACGATCAAAATCTGGGGTATATGCAACCCTATCCTGTGATACTGCGAGAATTGCATGACACTGTAAATCTGAGCTGGGCTCGGGGCTAGATACACTCAATATATTAATTTGATCCAAGGTAATGCAGTTACTTGAATCTGCTCCTTTTACCTCATGTTGAGCCAGTAATCTTTTGTATGCAGCTTTAAACTGAGCAGCAGTAGGGTTTTTGTTATTATCACCACCTCTCCTAATGGCAGAGAACAATACGGTACCTCCAAGTAGTCCTGACTGAATTTGTACAATAACAAGTATTTCAGTTTATGCTGCTCACTGAGTACTAAATACTTATAGAGGCCAAGGCAACTTCTTATGCACACCAAAAATCCAAGAAATTCAGTCTTCTTTCTTGAGTGGAGAACAGAAGAGTCTAATGAACTTGATGTTAATAGCTGCATGATTATGATTCTGCCTTGCTGAGGAAATCCTTTATAGAAACCTCTGTTGCGGGAGAGAATGTGCACTTATATCCCTTTTGTTCAAACTGTCAAATATGTTATTAAAAATTTCTACAAATTCAGCTGTAGCTTCACAATCTGCAGATAAATCATGCTGGGGCTGTACCTCAATTAAGGCCATGGCCGCTTCCTTCTCACTCCTAGCCCTTTCCTGTCCCATCGTCGCCATAAGACCTATCTGGGTCGGTGTGACGTAAAGCAACTAGCATAAAAAAAGCAAATAAATCATACCCTGAATTTTTCAAATACCTGAGTGCCTGAGCCACACTGTTACTCAAAGTTGGGGCTGCTAATCTGACTTTTACGTTTTCCGATTCCCAATTGATATGGCACTTATGAATCTTAGTAGCATAGTAGCAGGCGTTAATCCCTCTTCTAGTTGTATTTCCACTAGTTTTCCTACTTATGTCCATTATATGGCATTACCTTCACTGTTAAAAATTGTGCCCAAAGAAGCCAAAGTATTCCTCGCCAATTTCAGCATGTGGCACACATCTAGAAAAATAAACACTGGCTCTTTCATCACTGGGTGCTCAAATGACGTTTTCTCATTGGCTTGGGGAATATCCAGGCCCAGAAATTTTACTATTGACAAGTTGCTGGCTGCCCCATCAAATGTTAAATTGACTTACATGAATACCAGTGTCATGCAATATGGTCAGAGCAGTGGTTAGTAAATTTGCCTTATCTTCTCGTGACAAGCTATCAATTAAAAAATAAGCTATGGGAACCTTCCAATGGCCATTGATGGCATTTACCAGAAACACAAGGGCCTCCTTTGTTTCTGGGAGTGAATCATCATCAACATCAGCCCCCATGTCTACATAACCACATGCGGCCTTTCCATCCCATTCTATCTTTTCCTGATGGACATTTCATCAATGATGAGGCTACAAAGGACAGGTTTACCTGTGGCATTACCTTCTTCCACTTTAAACTTTAGAGCTGTTAGAGCTTCCTTTTTACCAAGCTCGATAGCTGCAGTCGCTTAAGTGCGGCCAGTATCCAGTATTCGGGAGATAGTGGGTTCGAACCCCACTGTCGGCAGCCCTGAAAATGGTTTTCCATGGTTTCCCATTTTCATACCAGGCTGTACCTTAATTAAGGCCACGGCCAATAGCAAAAAAAAAGAAAGAAAAAAGAGCTTCTTTTGTGAAGCCAGGAGAGCTATCAACATGTTGGTACCATTTCCTAAGAGCGCGTGGATGAGGCAAGCATACATTGAACACCTTTCTTACATAGTGGATGGAGCATGCTGCTCAGTTGAATTATCATTACTATTAATTACTGGAAGTGAAGATGAAGTGCAAGGGGTGTTTCGACTTTTAGGTGGCTTACGATGCCTGGAATATTTGTTCAGGTGTCTTGGAAATTCAAAAACAGTCGGAACTGATCCTTTCAGAGGAACTGGATGGGTAAACCTCTCTTTGTCGAGGGGCTGATGACCTTCGATGTTAGGCCCCTTAAAGCAACAAGCATCATCATCATCATCATCTCTCTTTGTCGAAGCAGTTAGGTTCAAAATGTTTTGAACAAAGTTTTCTAAATTTTGATGGCTGAAAACCCTCTCTCTTCATATTTATGACCCATTTCTTCAGCAATTCGCGGTCTGAAGGGAAACTGAAATAAGTGAATAACATAATCAGTTATGCTTAGAGGGTGATATCCACCAATTTATCCCACAATAACCCATTGTTAACCCCCTCCTCCAACATTTATATCTTACATTAAATAAATTATGATGTTACTTCATTTGAGTGGCTTGGGACATATTGGCCATCATCCCCTTATGCTCAGGTGTTTGTTGAATTTGTCTGATAACCTAGTGTTTGTAACTAGTTTTTAAGGTCTAGAATTCAGGTAGGGGGAGGGGGGGGGTTGCTTTAAACAAGGTACCATCCCGGCATTTTCCTGGTAGGAGTATTGGAAAATCTGGTCATCCA
The DNA here is from genome assembly GCF_040414725.1 of Anabrus simplex. Classification (NCBI taxonomy): domain Eukaryota; kingdom Metazoa; phylum Arthropoda; class Insecta; order Orthoptera; family Tettigoniidae; genus Anabrus; species Anabrus simplex. Next base: position 16,901,636 of record NC_090265.1, on the reverse strand, counting down.
GCTCAGCCGCGTAGTCATGGTGCGCGACTTACGGCTGTGCTGTGAGGTCCAGAAATAAATTTATGATACCAGGAAAAACGAGTATGTCAAAAAAGTTCTAAGTAAGATAAGTCCATGATGTAGTTATAAGTCAGAACTAAACTATATGTAGGCCTACTTAGGCCTAATATTTCATTTGGTCCCAACGGTACAAGTAAACATGTTAATATCATCTATGGGAAAAGAGCACAAGTCATTTTCTGACTTATACTAGTTTTCCTTGGCAGCCTAGATACTGTATGAAATCAAGGCAGTGTCTTTTGAGTTACAGATTTTAATCCTTGCCTGTGAAAAGATATCTTACTCCCCTGTTCAAATCTCTGACTGCAATGGTAAGGAGAGCAAGATATGACAATTTTTGCTATATTCTTTCAGACTGGTGTACTTCACTTATCATATAAACAAAAATGCGTGTTTTTTATATTTGTAACACATTAAAATTGCATAGAAAAAGCCTGGTTTGTCGACAATGAATCCTTGAAATCTCCCCGCTTATGCCGATGACCCGCGCAGTTTACGATAGGTGCCCAACATCAGCTGATTTGTATCTTGGCGCCATGTTCTGCTGGCAGCACCCCCTCTATCTATTTGTATGCTCGAAGGCACATTGTGTGCACAACTCCCTTCTCTCTCTTTTTTTTTTGCACGGTGAACATAATCAGCTGTATATTGTAGGCGGGTATTACACTGTCAACGAACTTGGATGAAATAAATTTGATAATCTTTGTTAAGATAACTTTGTTGAAGACGATTTTTAACCATTCTTGGACGAGTTCCTCCATATTGCTGTATTGGATCAACGAATCCTGGTAAAAATGATTTTAAAAATAACTGGAGGAAATTGCGAATTGAATTACGGAACTATTGCCAGAGTCTACGGTTGACGGTGTGAGAAAGAAAATAAACATTCTCAGGACCCAATACTTTGTAGGAAATGCTGTATAAGAGAATTGCTCATATTATTATATCTTTATCATACATAGTAAATCTCAGTGTTATAATTCCGAAAATTGAAATAAATATTGTCCGCCTCTGTGGTGTAGTGGTTAGTGTGATTAGCTGCCACCCCCGGAGACCCGGGTTCGATTCCCGGCTCTGCCACGAAATTTGAAAAAGTGGTACGAGGGCTGGAACGGGGTCCACTCAGCCTCGGGAGATCAACTGAGTGGAGGCGGGTTCGATTCCCACCTCAGCCATCCTGGAAGTGGTTTTCCATGGTTTCCCACTTCTCCTCCAGGCAAATGACGGGATGGTACATAATTCAAGGCCACGGCCGCTTCCTTCGCTCTTCCTTGTCTATCCCTTCCAATCTTCCCATTCCCCCTGTTCAGCATAGCAGGTGAGGCTGCCTGGCCCTCCCCAGTTGTATCCCCCGACCTAGAGTCTGAAGCTCCAGGACACTGCCCTTGAGGCGGTGGAGGTGGGATCCCTCGCCGAGTCCGAGGGAAAAGCCGAACCTGGAGGATAACCAGATTAAGAAGAAGAAGAAAAAATAAATACACTTGCACGTTCTTGATTATTAGTAAATTCTTGGGTTCCTAGACTCCATCCCTGGCCAGATCGGAGCTTTTAATCGCGTGTGGTTAATTCTACATACGCGGATTAGGTTCGTACAACTGTCGCCTACGTGATCAGTGGTAAGGCCTCCGTATAGCAGCTTAAGCAAAGTCACCTCCCTACAGGCCATGAAGGCCCTTGGAGGAGTGGAAGGTAAAGGCTTCCACCATTGTTAACCTCAGCACGAAGTGGGTAGAGTGGTTAGCTCTACGCCCGGCTGCCTTTGCCCCCAGGAATTAACCAGGTACTCATTTTTGGTGTAGGCTGAATGAACCTCAGGGCCATATGCACCTCCAGAAGTGGAAATCTCGTTTCTTAAATTTTATGACTTCCTGACGGGGATTCGATCTCACGTTTTTCCGGGCGGACCGAGCACGCGTTTACTGCCTCAGCCCTTAGCCTACAAGGAATACAAAGCCTGCTCACTCTGAGTGCTCTCTTCAGAAACAGTGTCCACATGGCAGTGCACGTCTTGACCACTGCAGCGCTAGTATACAACCTCACATCAGCACTCGCTAGCATTGCTAACGGGAGTTAAAACCAGCACAAATTTACCTCTACACTATTCTTAGTGTATATAATATACGTTACTGAGTAGATTGAAGTAGAGTATAATAAATATTCACCTTTTACCCCTAGGAGTTCAATATTCAGCTGTGGATTTTCATTTCAGATAACACACATAACTGTCAAAATGTATGTCTGGCATTTAAAAGGATATAAGGTCTCAACTAGATATATTTACTACCGTACCGTAGATTTTCAGTGAAGAAGGAACGACTTAACCATTTTCCTTGATATTTTCTTCTCATAAATTGTTTTTCTTCTCAAGAAGTATTTTCGGCGATACTCATCTGTCATGTTATTAGCGTGTTGTAGTTAGCGACAGAGGGGCGCAGAATCTTCTGCAGTATTATTCAGCTTAGTTCCTCAGGATGATCACTTTTCTCACACTGTAGAATAGGATTTTAAGCAACATGTGGCAACAGTATTTTGGTTAATGCTTGTACTATTTTTGGACTGCCCAACGGTACGGATGTAATTTCGTCTCTTACTTGCCCCAGTTTCATCAGCAGTGATGATGAACTCTGGATACTACTAATTTTATTAACACACTCTTGACGTGGAATGTGGTCTCGGCAACTCTTAACCAAATACTCTCCAATATATGCCATTGCAGCACTCGACATAGAAACGCATGGTGCTCCTTCAGCTGCCTTTACAATGCTTTCCAGTTGTGTTTGAAAATTTCTTGCTAACTCAGGATTAGTTGCTGCCGGTTCATCCGCGTGTGTGATTTGTTCATTAACGGTTGCAAAAGTTGGAAGAGATACATTTTATTTATTTTGTTCCAAAAAATAAGTAGAAAACCATTTAGAAGCTTATAGGAAACCATTTATTTCTTTCCTGGTTATTTTTCACGAAAAACTGAAAGGTAAAAAGGAACTACTTAAATATTATGTCACTTTACGTTCCACAACTATTAATCTCTTCCTCCTGCATAGAGGAGCACATTAACTTACGGTTTGTGATAAGAATGGGCAGCTGCACTCTTCAAATATTCCAAGGTCCAAATCACAGTTTCGACACTGGCAATTCTCAATGTGAGTTTCATGTAGAGTATACCACAAAAATAATGAAAGTATGAGAGAGCCTTCAAGTCCTGGGTACCTACTCCAATATTTGTGCCAAATACGATGGCTATGACACCCAAGGAGTCTGGCATTGCTTATACCTTCCCAAATAATATGCTAATGTTGACGGATCATGTAACTACTAAATATTTTCATTCCTCCCCTGAAGAGCGAGGCAGGCTTCCTAGACGGTGACACCGTCTCTCTGGCCAGGAGATTTATATCAAAGATAATATTATTATCATCAGAACAGGAGCAATAATAATAAGTAACCTAATTTTTGCTGTCACATGGTCTGCGTATTTACTGTACCATACCTTGTCTATTTATTGCTTTAATCCATAATTCCCTAGTTGACTCTTAGGAATTCATGGAAACTAGTTCCAGAAACTTTATTTCTAGAACCTTGTTTACAAAACAGTACGCAACAGTACACCATTGTAATTATAATTGACGTACCTATTTTAACAATACGACGTCACCAGTAAGCATACAACTTGTAGAAATACTGCCAGCCGAGGTGTTCATGTGAGTTTGAATTGCAGCGCCTCTAGCGGCAAATATAGCATCCACAGGGCGGACAGCTATGAGTGGCTATTGGGCAGGCCTTGTATTTCTTGTAGGCTAAGCTCGGCCAGGCAGCCCCTCGTATAGCAGCTTACACAGCGCGAAATACGTTCTAGTTCCAGACTCGCCGCTAGACTTCGTGTTAGTCCTCCACTGTTTAACACTGACCTATATGGAAATTGTGAAGCAAAAAGTTAAGTCAGTGAGTTCTTAGGTCAGGTAGACCTTAAAAATAATTGGTGTTGATTTGTGTATTCAGCCTGTAGGGAGTAAGTATATCGTTTGTATTTAAACTTAATTTTAAGATAATTTTTGGTGCATAGTTATAAATATACGAGGTTCTGCACTTACCGCCGAGAGAGTATTTATTGTAAATGTCTGACTCCTTGGCTGAATGGTCAGCATTGAGGCCTTCGGTTCAGAGGGTCCCGGGTTCGATTCCTGGGCGGGTCTGCGATTTTAATCTTGCATTTCATATTAAATTCTTCTGGCTCGGGGACTGGGTTTTTGTGGTTTCTCCAAAACTCTCCTCTTCATATTCATACAACATACTACACTACCAACTACCACAAAACACGTACCGTAATAATTATTACATCCCTCAATATTAAGGTTGGTGACAGGAAGGGAATCCGGCCTAAAACAGGGCCAGATCCACGGGTGCGACACATCCACGACTCCACAACTGTAGGAAGAAGCGGTCGAAAAAGAAGAAAAGACGATTATTTATAGTAAACATTCTAATCACAGGATGTTTATTGTGTATACCATTCTGCAAAAGTAAATCAAAATCAAATCAAAATCAGTCAATACTGATCTGCATTTAGGGCAGTTGCCGAGGTGGCAGATTCCCTATCTGTTATTTTCCTAGCCTTTTCCTAAATGATTTCAAAGAAATTGGAAATTTATTGAACGTCTCCCTTGGTAAGTTATTCCAATCCCTAACTTCCCTTCCTATAAATGAAATTTTGCTCCAGTTTGTCCTCTTGAATTCCAACTTTATCTTCATATTGTGATCTTTCCTACTTTTATAAACGCCACTCAAACTTATTCGTCTACTAATGTCATTCCATGCCATCTCTCTGCTGACAGCTCGGAACATACCACTTAATTGAAATAATAACATTAAGTTATTTATTAGACCACCTAATCAATACAAAATCGTCTTGGATGATTTACATAGATTTGTTAGCTAATAGTGGTACATGTTTCGCCTTCCCTGAAGGCATCATCAGCCATAGTCTTAACCTTAAATTAAAAATAAGCGTCTAAATAACATGTAGTAATGAAATGAATTTTAAAATCTTGAAGAGATTTGAAGTAAAATAACATTAAAAATAACAATGATGGTTTGAAAATACAATGTGATGAGATATAATAGTGGAAGTATTGACAAAGTTAACTTAGAAGGCTGCTAAAATAAGTACAATGGATAAAACAACAGATTGTTATACAACAAGTAGTAAGATTGCATAAAAGTAAAGTTGATAGTCTGGCGGTTATAATTAGACGATGGCGAAAAATCGTATATAATCAAAGTAAAGAAGAGAGAATAAAAGTCAAAGTTAGTCGAGAGATCCGGAGTTAATCATGATCTTGAAGATAAAAGACGAAAGTCAGATGCATATGGTGAAGTTGTAGAACACGTTGAGGTTATGAAGTTGGTGAATAGAAGTTGAAGAACAGTTTCAAATAGGATCACTATGGACCATCTCAAAATTTGAAGTGATGTTCAAATGTTGTAAATTGTGAGTTTGTAGATATTCTAGTTGAAAAAGCATATGAAAGTGGAATCATCTGACGGCGACAAAGATAGCTTGTAACATTATGAGTTAGAAGTATTTGCATCGGTAGACTGCTTGCTTCTTGTTATAACATGTAACATACCACTTAGTCGAGCAGCTCTTCTTCTTTCTCTCAGTTCTTCCCAGCCCAAACTTTGCAACATTTTTGTAACACTACTCTTTTGTCGGAAATCACCCAGAACAAATCGAGCTGCTTTTCTTTGGATTTTTTCCTGTTCTTGAATCAGGTAATCCTGGTGAGGGTCCCATACACTGGAACCATATTCTAGTTAGGATCTTACCAGAGACTTATATGCCCTCTCCTTTACATCCTTACTACAACCCCTAAACACCCTCATAACCATGTGCAGAGATCTGTACCCTTTATTTACAATCCCATTTATGTGATTACCCCAATGAAGATCTTTCCTTATTGTACCGGGCGGTACACCTCTACACCATTTATTTAAAAGTTACGCCAGTTGAAACTCCTCTTCTGGAGGAAGGTTGAACTTTATCTATTCTATTAATTCTCTACTTTCTCAGAAGATGTCACCACGTGGAAAATTTTGAGTTTTTGAACTGTGTCACTTTTGATGTGTTTTTGTTTCGCTTGAAGTAAGAAGTGTGAACTTTCTCTTCTAGAGGACACTACTGAAGATCAACAATAGTGCAACCTAGTGCGGAGTCAAAGAACTATTTTGTTGAAGAAATTTTTATTTCAAATGTTTGTTCTTTGTTAAATTTCTTTCTGCCATTGTTTATGTTGGCTGTATACCCCTCTTTTTCCCCTTAGTTTGGATCTAGCCAATCCCGAATTTCTTTAATTAATTTTCCACCAATAATGTGTTTCTTTTTCCTCTATGTAGGGGTTTCTTTTCCCTAGCCAATAAAAATTTTGTGGGAGGGTGTTTTCTTTCCCCTAACGCCTAGAAACTTCCGCGAGAGTATTTAGACTGCTGATTTTGGGGTCTCCGGGCCACTTCTGTTCCATCTTTCAGTGTATTAAGTACATAGCAGGAGGCGGGAAGCGCCTCTTTCTTCTTCAGCCGTTCAACACCAGGTAATGGCCTATTAATAACTCCTTTTCTTGCTAGGTCGGCAGTTTAACACTCGCGGCGGGTTCGAAGCATTTCCATCATGTAACCTTTTCCTAAAATGTAATTACTCTTTTCATCTTTTTCTTGTAAAGCTACATATTGGGATAGAGAGTGCTAACCCTCTCGAGCTCCCACTCACATTTGTTTTGAGGTGAACTTATTTTTTTCAAACTATTCTTCGTTTATGTAATGTAAAGTGTTCTTCTCTAAGTCACCTCTGTAGTATGGGATTAGCCCTTGCGTTAGCGGCCCAGAGCCAGATTAGGTTTTAAAAACAAAGTGTATTAGGAGTGCAAGATCGCCTCCTCTCAAATTGTTATTTTAGAGGTCATGTAATCAACCTTCTTTTCATGTAATAGACCTCCGTAGGTTGGGTATTTTACCCCTGTGAATACGTCCTTAGAAGGACAGCTTGAAGGTAGAGTTTGGTGTGGCCTTGTGATAGGCTTACAATTTTGAGAGCGGATCGCTCTTTGAAATTTGTTTCTGTATACCTCGTGCAGGCTTTATGTGTAATGTTTGGAGCCAGTGCTCCTGGGCATGAATGGGGTTTTCTGCCCCTTGGCAAAATTTTTTTTTGGAGTAAGGCGGGGCTGATTGCCCAAGAGTTATGAAGTAAGGGCACTGAGCCCGAATCCAGTAATATTGTACCTACATTTTTGCTACTCTGTACCTGTTATGATTGTTATCTCTTGTTTTTGAAAAGAAAATATAACCTAGTTAAATTTTAAATTAATTTTACATTGCACGTTAATTTCGTAGCTTGAAACCCATTCACACCCGCACCTTCTTTCACCTCTACCTACCACGGATAATCTCCGTAACAAGTGGTAGCAGAGCGTGGTTGAATGGGTCTCAATTTAGCCCCTTTTGACGGCTAAACATTGCTTTGATTCGAACTCTAACAATTTTCTCAGTTGCTGGAATTTTTTGAGTTTTTCAAAATTGTTCTGTCATCATGCCCGGCCCTCGCGATGTTCTCCTCCTTAACTACTTGCGCAAAGAGGAGTTGATATACGAGTTAACTATCAGGAATGTGCAATCTGGAGGCACGGTTGCAATCGACACCAACAAGCTTAGAGAGTCCCTTGATTTGCCCATTTCCATCCCCAATTTGGGAGAGAAAGAAATTGATGACTCTCTTTCCACGATCGTCGAGAATATTACTGGGCTAGCATCTGTAGTCAGCTTTTTTGATGAAAACGATCCGTCTCCTAATCAAATTAAGCGTGTGCAAGGCAGGCTGTATCACTTTGCAAATAGAGTTAATGATCTGTTGTCTCTAAAGGTGAATGACTTTCAGAGGAAGGACGCTAATACGCTCCTTGAAACTATTTCTGAATTGTCTAATAAGGTCACTCAATTGCTAACCGGCGAAGTTCCTCCCAAAACTGATCAACCCGCCACGGTGAATGTAGGTAACGAGGAAGAGCCTCCTCAGGGAGAAGTCAATAGGATAACCGTTGCTGCTCAAACTATCTCTGCCCCATCGAACAACGAATCTGAACGCCGTGCGTCATTGGGTAACATCCGCTCTGAATTAACTTCTTTGCCATTGAAACCTTTAACGACTATGTCACCTGGGTTCAGTAGCTTGCCTCATCCATTGGCAATGTTGCTTAGAGGTATCTCTAAGTTTTCCGTCAACACCACCAGTGATGTAATTTCATTTTTAAGATTCCTAGTGGAATTTCAGGATCATGCTCTTGTTTTTTCTCTTTCGCCATGTCAAATTTTGCAAATTATCTATCCGTATGCTATTGGTATTCTATCTGATAAAATCGTAAGAGCCATTGCCGAGCAATCATCTATTGAGGATTTCCATGCCCATTTGCTAGCTAACTTCATCCCGGCTAGGGCCAGGTCCTCCCTGATTCAGAAGTACTATTACCGTGTACAGCGCTTGGATGAAAACTTGGCTGATTTCATTCAAGATATCAAATTCTACACTAGGGTGTTTGCTCTGCACTTTCCTGAAGATCAGATTGTGCAGGCTATTGTAGAAGGTATTTCGCCATCCTACAGGTCATATTTGTGTTTCGCGGCGTGTCCGCAAACCTTCTCTGAACTTGAAGCATTGGCCGTCTCAGCGGAAGGAGTTAGATACGCCGATTCTTTGCGTGTCGCGAAAGAACCCCCGCCTTCCTTTAGTAACACTCGGCCTCCACCTCGCCGACCAGTCAATCCCCGTAAATGTTATGCGTGCGGGTCGCCTGACCATCTGCGGAATAAGTGTCCTCTGATCAAGTCAAGTGGGACAAGGAATGGAGCAGGGTCATCACAAGGCTGTTTTAGGTGTGGGGCCTTCTCACATATCGCCAAGAATTGCCCAAACTCAAATAGCACCCCCTCCTGCTCAACTTCTGGTGCAAATTCCAGCTATGCCAATAATAAAAAGTGACTAGTGGCGTCGGCTGAGCCGACTAATCCATCTTCCCGAGACTTAGCCCCTAGTAAACAGGTTGTAAATGCAGAGAACGACCAGCCTTCAAATTCATCTTTTGAATGCCCTAAAGAGTGTCTTAGGATTGCGGCGGATACCCCCGCACCTGTTCCTTTTCTTAAGATTGAGTTAAATAACGAGCCTATAACAGCTCTCTTAGATTCAGGCAGTGTTTGTTCCATTATTTCGGCTGATTGGTATTTTAAATTGAAATCTGTTTGTAAACTCCCTGACTATGACTCATCTCCTGTTAAATATGTTTCGGCTAATTCATCTCCATTAGAAATTCTAGGTTCCTTACATGTCAAAATTCGGGTTTTTAAATTTACATGGAAGATCAAATTGTTTGTGGCCAAGCGTTTGTCTTGCCCCATCATATTGGGAGCGGACTTCATTTCTCACACTGGTCTTGTGCTCGATCTCCAGAGTAGGTCGTGCACATTCAAATTTGCGTCCAATTGTAGAATTCCCTTGTTAAAGTGTAATTCTGTATCATGTTCATCTATTTCGCCTACCCAGGATGAGATGTTGTTAGACCTTAGACATCTACCTGAGGAGCAGGCTGATAGTATTCGGAAACTGTGTCAGTCGTTTCCCGAGGTGTTCTCTGATACTCTTGGTGTTACTGACCTTATTGAATACAAAATTGAGGTCACGGATTCGATTCCTGTCCGTTTTCCACCGTATAGGCTATCTCCACCTAAAATGAAGGCTCTGAAAGAAATCATCGATCAGATGTTGAAGGATGGTATTATTAGGCCCTCTAAGTCAGCGTATTCTTCGCCTATTTTTCTAGTCCCGAAACCCCAAGGAGGCTTCAGGCCTGTCATTGATTACAGGGCTCTCAATCGGAAGGTGGTGTTGCAATCTGTGCCCCTTCCCGACCTTCATTCTTGTTTTTCATGGTTTCGTAAGGCCAAGTTCTTCACGATCTTGGACTTGAATCAGGCCTATAACCAAATTCCCCTTGCCGAAGAGTCTAAACATCTTACAGCGTTTGCCACGGACTGGAACTTATACGAATACAACCGCGTGCCTTTCGGGCTCCCCACGGGGGCAGCTGTGCTCACTAGGCTACTAGATAGGGTCTTTTCCGACATCAAATTTGAGTACTTATATCACTACTTGGATGATGTCGTCGTATTTTCCGAGACTTTTGAAGAACACCTAGATCATCTGCGAGAAGTTCTCGATCGCCTTCGTAAGGCTGGGTTAACTGTCAAGTTGTCCAAGGTTGCCTTTGCTAAGCCCTCTATGTCATTCCTAGGGCATATTGTGTCACCTGATGGTGTAGCTGTCGATCATTCTAGAACACAGGCCATCCGTGATTTTAAACCTCCTAAGGACATCAAAGGTATCGCTAGATTCATTGGTATGGTGAATTTCTTCAGGAAGTTTATTCCTAACTTCGCTAATAGAGCGGCGCCCTTAAACCTTCTCCGTAGGAAAGGCATCAAATTCGAGTGGGGACCGTCTCAACAAGCCGCTTTTGAAGACCTTAAATTAGCTCTCTGTAATGCCCCTGTACTTGCTATGCCTGATTTCTCGAAGAAATTCATCGTCCAAACCGACGCGTCGTCGTCGGCGGTAGCTGCAGTCCTTCTTCAAGAGACTGAACTAGGGAGGCGCCCCATCGCCTATGCATCTAGGACTCTCTCGGCTCAAGAAGCAAAGTACTCCATATATGAGCTTGAAGGTTTGGCAGTTTTATTTGCTTTAGAAAAGTTCCGTCTCTATCTGGAACATGTCAAATTCGACTTGGAGACAGATAATCAAGCCTTAAGCTGGGTCTTAGGTAGGCCGCGTCGTACTGGTCGTATAGCCCGTTGGGCCATCCGTATTTCTGCCTTCCAATTCGATGTACGACATATCAGAGGTACTGAAAATGTTGTTGCTGATGGACTCAGCCGTATGTTTTCTAACGACGTCGAGACCCATGAACCTGTCGACAGTTCATCACCTTCCGAGTCCATACTATCTGAGGTTAATGCCATCCTAACAGATGCTCCCATGCTCTTTAGGGATATCGAGAAATACCAACGTGAAGATCCGACGCTGGGTCCGATAATGGAAACCCTTTCTTCTGGGGAACATGTCGTCCCTTATGTTCTGAGGAATGGTGTTTTATGTTGCCCATCGAGGCATGATAAGATGATGAAGGTTGTCGTGCCAGCGGTTCTTGTGCCTATGATCTTCAAGTATTATCATGAGACCCCATTAGGAGGGCATCTTGGAATCTTTAAAACCCGTGAAAAAATTCGTGAAATGTTCATTTGGAAAGGTATGGACGGTGAAATCCGTGAACTTGTAAAAGCTTGTGAATCTTGTTTGCTTAGTAAACCCACCATGTCCACCAAGGTAGGCCTTTTGTCTTCGCATCAAGCGTCGCGCCCCATGGAACGCCTGTATATCGATTATGTAGGACCCTTCCCCCAGTCAAAGGGTAATGCTAACAAGTTCATCTTTGTGTGCGTAGATGGCTTTACTAGATTTTCTTGGTTATTTCCGACTAAGCTGGCTACCGCTCAGTCCACCATTACTTGCCTAAATTCTATTTTTGCTTCTTTTGGTCCGTGCCAATATATTGTATCTGATAATGCTAAGGCGTTCACATCAAATTTATTTCGTAAATTCTGTTTTGACTTGTCCATCTCTCATGTAACTACTTCTGCTTATTACCCTCAACCATCTCTGGCTGAACGGGTTAACCGTAATCTCAGGTCCGCACTCATTGCCTATCATCATGAAGATCATTCTAGGTGGGACACGTCCCTGCATTGGTTAGCTTTTGCTTTGAATTCGGCGGTTCATGAATCTCACAAGTTTACTCCAGCTTCCTTGATGTTTAAATTTGTTCCCAACACGCCGCTCTCTAACCTCTGGTCTCTGAATGACATTCTGCCCGAGACAATAGATCCGGACAACATTAAAGATCTTTGGAAGAAGGCTAAAGCCAATCTTAAAGTGTCTCATGAAAAGGTTAGGGAAAGGTACGATCGTGGACGGAGACCCACCACTTTGAAGGTAGGTGACCAGGTTATGGTCAAAAATTTTGTTCCCGCGGGCAAGCTTGCCCCCAGATTTCATGGGCCTTGTATCATTCTCGATTTTCTTACGCCGGTTACCTTATTGCTAAGTAATCCAGCCACCGAGAGGATATTTAGAGTTCACCTGTCCCAGGTGAAACCGGTGTAATTTCTGTGTTAACTTGCTTCATATTATTTTGAAAGGATATGAAGGTTATATTTTTTTTGAGTTTCACTTTTAAGGCATTCTGCCCCTTCTGTAATATTTTGGTTTTAGATGTAAGCCTTGTGTAAAACCTGCCCCGACCCGTTAAACTGCCATCCTGTTCTTGCCACGGCCATTACCACGCTCCCGTCTCCTGCTCCACCTTACACTGTGGCTTCATAATAGTAAATGCCATGGATATCTACACGCCGCTGGCCCCTCAACCTCTCCACAAGCCTGTACCCTCAAAGAAGATGATAGTCCAACACAATTCTGCCGCCTAGCTTTAATGTTTCAGCGCCCCCGCAGCCGCGCAGCGCCGTGCAGCGACTGGGGAGGGGGATGGGCCCCCTCCTCTCCAGCGAGGACGACATGTGCACGGCGAGCCGGAGCTCTCCTCCCGGCCAAGGCTGATGTGCGGCGCACGACCTGCTACATGCCCGCAGCCTGTATCTGTTCACCGCGGGCGCGGCGTACTTCAACACCTCTGCTCCCCTCATAGTGCGGGCGAGCGGTATCTCAGGGTACTTGAGGGGTCCGAGCGGCCTCCGTTGGACGCAAGCTGCAACGGCCGGTCTGGCCATCCGACTCAATCTACATCAACTACATGGACAGTCACCATAAGCAATAACTACCCTTGGGAATTCAACAACAATATTTGGTGGACATTGCAAAATTTTTCTTCACCTTTCAAGTATTAAAAGGTTATCTTCAGAAATCCAACTTCTACAAACATAAAGACTTTCATTCACCTGCAACAACAATATTTTGAAACTGAATTAAGAAATCTTGTGAATGCTTCTGCTATCTATCTTCGTATCAACATCATTACTTGGACTTTGTTTCAAACTGATTTCATGTGTCACCCCTGGAGGAACTTTTGGGGGGGGAGGTCTGTACCGGGCGGTACACCTCTACACCATTTATTTAAAAGTTGCGCCAGTTGAAACTCCTCTTCTGGAGGAAGGTTGAACTTTATCTATTCTATTAATTCTCTACTTTCTCAGAAGATGTCACCACGTGGAAAATTTTGAGTTTTTGAACTGTGTCACTTTTGATGTGTTTTTGTTTCGCTTGAAGTAAGAAGTGTGAACTTTCTCTTCTAGAGGACACTACTGAAGATCAACAATAGTGCAACCTAGTGCGGAGTCAAAGAACTATTTTGTTGAAGAAATTTTTATTTCAAATGTTTGTTCTTTGTTAAATTTCTTTCTGCCATTGTTTATGTTGGCTGTATACCCCTCTTTTTCCCCTTAGTTTGGATCTAGCCAATCCCGAATTTCTTTAATTAATTTTCCACCAATAATGTGTTTCTTTTTCCTCTATGTAGGGGTTTCTTTTCCCTAGCCAATAAAAATTTTGTGGGAGGGTGTTTTCTTTCCCCTAACGCCTAGAAACTTCCGCGAGAGTATTTAGACTGCTGATTTTGGGGTCTCCGGGCCACTTCTGTTCCATCTTTCAGTGTATTAAGTACATAGCAGGAGGCGGGAAGCGCCTCTTTCTTCTTCAGCCGTTCAACACCAGGTAATGGCCTATTAATAACTCCTTTTCTTGCTAGGTCGGCAGTTTAACACTCGCGGCGGGTTCGAAGCATTTCCATCATGTAACCTTTTCCTAAAATGTAATTACTCTTTTCATCTTTTTCTTGTAAAGCTACATATTGGGATAGAGAGTGCTAACCCTCTCGAGCTCCCACTCACATTTGTTTTGAGGTGAACTTATTTTTTTTTCAAACTATTCTTCGTTTATGTAATGTAAAGTGTTCTTCTCTAAGTCACCTCTGTAGTATGGGATTAGCCCTTGCGTTAGCGGCCCAGAGCCAGATTAGGTTTTAAAAACAAAGTGTATTAGGAGTGCAAGATCGCCTCCTCTCAAATTGTTATTTTAGAGGTCATGTAATCAACCTTCTTTTCATGTAATAGACCTCCGTAGGTTGGGTATTTTACCCCTGTGAATACGTCCTTAGAAGGACAGCTTGAAGGTAGAGTTTGGTGTGGCCTTGTGATAGGCTTACAATTTTGAGAGCGGATCGCTCTTTGAAATTTGTTTCTGTATGCCTCGTGCAGGCTTTATGTGTAATGTTTGGAGCCAGTGCTCCTGGGCATGAATGGGGTTTTCTGCCCCTTGGCTAAAATTTTTTTTGGAGTAAGGCGGGGCTGATTGCCCAAGAGTTATGAAGTAAGGGCACTGAGCCCGAATCCAGTAATATTGTACCTACATTTTTGCTACTCTGTACCTGTTATGATTGTTATCTCTTGTTTTTGAAAAGAAAATATAACCTAGTTAAATTTTAAATTAATTTTACATTGCACGTTAATTTCGTAGCTTGAAACCCATTCACACCCGCACCTTCTTTCACCTCTACCTACCACGGATAATCTCCGTAACACTTATAATTACACCTAGATACTTTCAAAGATCCCCAAAAGGGGATATAGCGGAATTTCTTTCCACGAGTTCCCAGCAAATACAGAATTACGAGAAAAAATGGGTCAGAATTATCTTACATCGGTATAACAAAAAAAAAATAGCATGTGACATCCTTCCTCGAAATCTGTAGTATGTAGTGAACAATTTGAAAGCAAGCGCTTTAGCATTTTCCAAATGCAATTCCAATACTTCTTTCAGGGTATCCATCGTGTTTTCATGACAAGAGTAGGCGTAGTAAAATGCGTAAGCTGCCCAGGAAAGGAAGCTATGGAAATGCATTGCTGAAGGCAAATACAAATGTTTCAAACAATGTGCAAGTAGAGCAAAGGGAGTGGTGGTGGTGGTGGTGGTGGTGGTGATTGCTTTAAGAGGAAGTACAACTAGGCAACCATCCTCAGTATAACACTAATCTGAGAGAAGAAGGGAATGGATTCGACATTTCAAAAAACGAAGTTATCGGTCAAAGAAAGAAAAGGCCATGAAGGGTGTGAAAATGAAATATGCCCTAGGCCTTGAATACTCTAATACCGTCAAGGTAAAAAAGATCAAGAGTTGACCAAGGGAGGTCAGATAGGATAGATGAAAAGTGAGGTGGTGGCACAAGTGAGTGGGAGAAATTCCTAGGGCTCAGCTAAGATCCTCGTGGTCGCCAACCCACGCTCTCAAGTTTAGAGCCCCTGGGGCCACTTTTAGTTGCCTCTTAGGACAGGCAGGGGCTACTGTGGCTGTTATTCTACCGCCCCACCCACAGGGTTTACTACCCGAGGCGGAGAGGTTGGCTAGACAGTACGAGGAATGAAGTTTAAGAAGGTGAGAACAGAAAGGTAGATACAGACATGAAGGAAGAAGAGCACAGACACTTCTCAGGTCACCTTGTTAGTCTGGCCCTACTTTCCAGTCGCAACTATACGATCTGACTTGTATGAGCTCTTCTTGAATTACTGTGTGATATATTTTTTATTTATTAAACATCATATATATATTTCACTTTTCTGTTCAAAACGCAAGGTTTTATCTTTGTAATGTGCTTCTGTGTGCAAGTTACTCTCGTAAATGCCAATTGGAATCGTACTGAGGAATGGTGGGCTAGCCTGACATCTGGTGGTGCTATTTGAACTACTGCTACTCTGCCACTTTAGTACTTGTAAAGACCGCACATGCAGTGGCCTTTACTTATCTCGTAGATAACGGTACAACTCATAACATACATATAATTGCGAATGCATTCCTACGCTTAGGGTTGGCATCAGGAAGGGCTAAGTCCACACTTGCAACACAGTTCACATATCCTGAGTGTGGATGTTTTATATAAAGCTACCTGTAATTCAATCATAATAGCCTATACTTAGTTGAATACTTAAATGGGAACATACATTTGATAAATATTATCGAATGTATCATGTAAAACTAATTATACAACATAAGATGAAAACTAATATTATTATTCAGATTTTTAAGAGCAAGAAGAGAGGAGACAATGATGTTTGATTTAGCATAATAGCAAGACCGACTACAATAATATCAGACCTTAATGTTACTATCGAATAGGAGGAAAATGGCGACTTCGTGGGCGAGCGTTTGAGACATGTGGTTGGTTCATATCTATGTTTACATTCTGTTAAAGAGTGTTATTTTGATCGAGTTATTGAAGTATAAAGTATATGTTTGGTAAAATAGTAATCTATAACGGTTTATCAGTATGGTGTTTTGTTAGAAATTTATATGATGGTATTTTTGATCTATAATAGTGTTTATATTGTCGTGCTGTAACATAGCACAAAATGGGTCGTTCCTGCTGCGTTCGTGGTTGTAGATCTAATTATACCGTTGCTGAAGCTTTTAAATTCCCTGAAGATAGATCTCTACAGGAGAAATGGATAAGGAATATTCACCGGGAAAATTTGGAAGTCAAAGACCAAACTATCGTACTAGGCTATGTGTGTAACCAAAATTTGTGGTTAGGGAAGATCTCTTTCCAACCGATAACGGTGAGCTATTCGTTTTAGTTTTCTCATTCAGTCGGAGTAATTTTATGTAAGTTGACGATAAGTATTAGTTTCTATGTAGAATATAAGTGTGTGAGTGTATTTATATGGGTCACTGGTCACTAGGATCTGGAATTATATGCAGTCATGTGAGAATATATTAGTTTTGATTGTGTTGTGAACCGGATTTAAATCGAACTATGGCAGTGCCTCTTATGCATCTATTCTTAAGTTCTCTAAGGAATAAAACATTAAGAGAGAAGTGGATTAGGAACATATATCGTGAATATTTCTACAAAACAGTAGTATGCATATGTCATCTGAGAGTAAGTCTGAGATTAGGGAAGGCTATTTTTCCTAATTCTAAATGGTTGACCTATTCGTATTCCTCAAAAAACAATTCATTTAGATATTGATAATTGATATGGTGATGTTCCTTCAGTGTCTATGTGCTTCAAAGTGTCGTTGATAATTGATATGGTGATGTTCCTTCAGTGTCTATGTGCTTCAAAGTGTCGTGTGATTTAGATGCAATTGTATTTTTAAAGAATCTGTGCTTGCCTGCGGGAACATTTGGCTAGATCTTGGTGTATGACAAAACTTATAGTGTGATAGATGGAGCAATCTGAACACTGTTACACAGAAGAAATAGTGACTTGCAGGGATGGTGGTGGTGGTGATTATTGTTTTAAGAGGAAATACAACTAGGCAACCATCCTCTATATAACATTAATCACAGAGATAGAATGGAAGGAGTCCGACACTTCGAAAAATGAAGGTATCGGTCGAAGGAAGACAAGGGCCACGAAGGGCATGAAAATGAAAGACTCCCTAAGTATCCATACGTAATACCATCGGGGTCAGAAAAGAACAAGTGTTGACCAAGGGATGACGGATATGATAGATGAAAGTGAGGAGCCTGCACAAGTAAGTGGAAACAATGCCAGGACTCAGCTGAGGGCCCCGTGGTCGCTCCAGAGTTCAGAGCCCCTGGGGCCCCTTTTAGTCGCCTCTTAGACAGGCAGGGGATACCGTGGGTGTTATTCTACCGCCCCCACCCACAGGGGGGATTTGCAGAGATTAGCTTTGTTTATAACTCAGGGGTTTTATTGTACCAAAACCTTCCGATTCATGCTGTGGATATCTGTTATCAGGAAGTCTACACCAAATTGTATCTCGTCCATGTAGGTTAAAGACATCATTGTTTAGAGTCAATAGAGTTGTTTTACTCATGTTCTTCAATGGGGAAAATCCTATTATATATTTCGTGTCTGAACTCTTCATTGCTAAGTTTACCACCATGGTTGAAGTGCTACTATATCATATGTCAACATACGATTTAAGAGTTTCCAGTAAGGAAGGCTTAACATCACCGGGGCTGTTCATTGAGCTGGCATAATCACTTCGAGTGTACTTCATTTTCATCGAGTGCTGAACATTAGAAATTGTCCACCACTTCGAAACTAAGACAACACGGTATGTTTCATAGTTCTTATGAGAGTGAATAAATCGAGGAATTTCGCACCTTAAATTATTTTTAAACATTCAAAATGATGTTATAAATATCATTTTAACAGTTTTATAATGTATTTCCATCTATCCAGCGAAGTGTATTCTAAGAGAAAACGTTATTTGACTAAGTGACATTTCGAAATAATCAGCTTGTAGTTCTCTTTTGCTGTGGGGCTGTCCATCTATTCTAGCAGAATATGCGTGATTCTAGTTGATCATATGTGATGAGTACTTGTTCACGAAGTGTTTTCATAGGTGCAACAGTGATTTTCCTTATGATGTTACATTTATCATCTTAAAATACCTACCACCGTTTGCAAAATATGTACGCGAACTTTTCTTAATTTCTGACGGATTGAACCAGATATTATATAGCTCTTTCAGTGGTATCAACACGAGTAATTTAATGTGACGCCGGGCTGAGTGGCTCAGGCGGTTGAAGCTCTGGCCTTCTGACCCCAACTTGGCGGGTTTGATACCGGCTCAGTCCGGTAGTATTTGAAGGTGCTCAAATACGTCAGCTTCGTGTCGGTAAATTTACTGGCAGGTAAAAGAACTTATTTGGGACGAAATTCCGACATCTCCGAAAACCGTTAGTTGGTTTATCGTCGAAATTAAGTTATTGCGTGCTACCCTAACCTTCATCAGACGGCAGCTACTGCGCCCACGACGTCCACCATCTTGGTTTTGATATTACGGTCTGATATATTGTAGTCGGTCTTGATAATAGCGTATATTTGATTACATCATGGCGTCAAACATTGATCAAATTATATGACCAAAATTGTATCAAAATTCATTGATGATTACTACCTTGACAGAACTGTGCTAACCTCTCGTGGAGAGGCCATGTCATGAGGCTATTTTGTTCCGGTCCGGGGTTATGTATGCCCTCTTTATCATTAGTAAAATGGGTGTCTGGCCATGTTTTATTTTCAGATTAAATAGACTGCATTTTGCAAGTTTATGATAGAAGCTTAACATTTATAATGTTACAAACGGGAAATAATAACCAAAATAACACTCTACCCACTAGATGCCACAGATGATTCAGGTTACAGTTCACATTAAATTTAGTTACATTCATGCTTATTTATATCTTAAACTAGCTGATGAACCCGTGCTTCGCTACGGGATTCTCAGAAAGACTGACTTTGTGGTTTTTTCTGTTTTATTTTTTTTTGCTAGGGGCTTTACGTCGCACCGACACAGATAGGTCTTATGGGATAGGAAAGGCCTAGGAGTTGGAAGGAAGCGGCCGTGGCCTTAATTAAGGTACAGCCCCAGCATTTGCCTTGTGTGAAAATGGGAAACCACGGAAAACAATCTTCAGGACTGCCAATAGTGGGATTCGAAACTACTATCTCCCGGATGCAAGCTCACAGCCGCGCGCCTCTATGCGCACGGCCAACTCGCCCGGTACTTTGTGGTTTTCCTAACTGAAATCAACATAGGTCATTACAAAAACGTAAGTATGAATGTAGCGATTAAAAGCAATGCTATCATATAAAATACTCGATCAAATGGAAAGTCGCACGTTTTATCACTTTTAACGAACAGTGTTGTGGTTAGATTGCGGTGCCAATCTAATAGTCCAAAGTTCCAGAGCTGGGATGACCAGGCCGCAGATTGCCATGAATGAATGAATGCCATGAACACTCATCTGTCATTATTCCGCTAAATATGCACACTGTTCATTCCAATCAGTGCCTCAGAGTAGGGATTGAATAGTCCGAATGCTATGATGATCCAGTGTGTTGCGTACCAGTAGTATCAGAAAATGTATAAACCAGGGGAATGGCATGCTAAAGAAGAAAGTTATCTAACTCCCCAGCTACTTCCCATCAATATTCAGGCAGGCTGTTACACTCTGTACGACTGGGCGAGTTGACTGTGTGGTTAGCGGTGCGCAGCTGTGGGCTTGCATCCGAGAGATAGTGGATTCGAACCCCATTGTCGGCAGCGCTGAAGATGGTATTCCGTGGTTTCCCACTTTCACACCTATCAAATGCTGTGCCTGTACCTTAATTAAGGCCTAAGGCACTCCTAGCCCTTTCCTATCCCATCGTCACCATAAAACCTATCTATGTCGGTGCGACGTAAATCAAATAAAAATACTCTGTATGCAGCAGTAATTCTATCTACTGGAGATGAGGGGCAACAGAAGACACAAAGCACATCACGACAAATGTAATGTTATTGTTGATCAATGTTATCGAGCTTTCTATATTGTAGGCTTACACATTTAGTTTTCTTTCGACTCTGTGATTTGTATACCGAAAACTGTAGTTTCTTATTCTCCGACTTTACATACATATTTTCATTAAATACAGTTTACCCATTTTCTCGTTACTCTGCGCTGATATGGACTTAGTAACAAAAATCCAAATTCATGAATATCTTTGTGATCATAACCAGTACGGTAACAATGTATAAGACGTGAATAATAGGAAATTTAATACTATATAACCTTAGTTATGTAGCATTCATCGGTTACACCTCTAATAAGAAATATTTGAGAATTACATTTTAGGCCTTCCCCTAAACTACCATTTTACTCAGCGTGAATAAAATAATTTACATCCTAGACTATAGCGACTTATTTCCTGACTTTGCATACCGATTTTCATCAAGATAGGACTACTAATAACAACAATATTTGAGAATTAAATTTTAGGCCTTCGCCTAAACTACCATTTTTCTCAGCGTGAATACAATGATTGATAGCCTAGATTGTAGAAATTTATGCCCCAACTTTGCATATACATTTTCTTTAAAATACGACCACTAATAACATAAATAGTTGAGAATTCAATTTTAGGCCTTCCCCTAAAATACCATTTTACTCAGCGTGAGTAGAATGATTTATAGCCTAGATTGTAGCGGCTCATCCCCCGACTTCACATACCGATTTTCATTAGTCCACTAATAACATAAATAGTTGAGAATTCAATTTTAAGTCTTCCCCTAAACTACCATTTCACTCAGTGCGAGTAAAATGATTTATAGCCTAGATTGTAGAGGCTCATCCCCCGACTTCACATACCGATTTTCATTAAATTCCCTTCAACCGTTTTCTTGTGATGCGTGTACATACAGACAGACAGACAGAAATTACGGAAAAGTAAAAAGTGCATTTTCTTGTTACTATGGACATGATCGATACAGAAATACCATTATTTTCAAATTCTGAGCAATGTACAGACAAAACTCTTATTTTATATATATATATAGATAGAAGATTAAAATGGTTTTAAGGTAAACCGGTAAGTTTGGGTGAGTATTAGTAAATATATTATTAAAACTTGAAAACATGTATATATGGCACATGACTTTCTTTACTATTGTCCATCCAGAGTTAAGAGGGTACTACATCTCTTATGGCACAAGCATTGCTGCATGTAGTGAGTGAAGCATCAGATCTGTCGTACAGCACTGAACACAAGTAACTGCAGTTCCGATTTGAGGTGCAATAATAATGGATATGCGAGATAGATAAATTATATTTAATAATACCGAGGCCTGAAATATAAGTTACAAAACATTCATCAGTGTATCATTAGCAGCAATAAGACAAATTTGTCAGCTGCAACACATCACATATAATAAAATTATTACATGTACAGAAATAAGCGTATCTACCTCCTAGTCTCATTTCCTGATATAGGGCAGGGTCGAGGTGGGTTAAGATTATGCTTTTACAGCCGGATGCCCTTCCCAACAACAGATGAATGATGGTGAATGAAATTGGGTAAGGAGATGGAACAAATCAGCTGTGGCCTATGAATAGGAACTGCTGCGGCATTTGCCTCTAGTGAAAATGGGAAACAACAAAACCATCTTCAGAGCTGCTGATGGTGGGATTCAAACCCCTAACCACATGGCCAATTCACTTAGTATTAAGATGTAATACATTTTGACTACTATCTTCTCTTAATTATAGTAGAAGTTGTGGTTATTGTTTTATGAGGTACAACTATCCTCTTTTAAATGAAGTATGGTGGTGGTTATTACTTTACATCTTCCGCAAGGTACCGAGTGACCAATCCGGATTCATCCATTGCATCACTCTCACTATCATCTAATAAATACTAGTTATGATTTTTAAGTAAGTATCATTTTGA
Source organism: Anabrus simplex (assembly GCF_040414725.1). NCBI lineage: Eukaryota > Metazoa > Arthropoda > Insecta > Orthoptera > Tettigoniidae > Anabrus > Anabrus simplex. The sequence continues at coordinate 16,879,230 of NC_090265.1, read as the reverse complement.
TATAGAAAAAAGTAATACAACTTTAAAAATAATCTTTTTTTACATGTAAGCCTGTACCTTATATTATTTCTCAGCATAAGTTCCAGGCATATTAAGGCACTTGTCATATCGTGAGGCCAGCTTCTGAATACTATCTTCATACAAATCTGCCACCTGATAAGCTAGCCACTGCTGCGTGGTCGTTTTCAGGTCATCATCGTCGTGGCGCTGACCTCCTAAATGCTTTCTCAAGTGTAGGAACAAGGGGTAGTCAGTAGATCCTAGGTCACGACTGTACAGAGGATGATCAAATTGTCCCCAACCAAATGAAGCGATGAGGTCTCGGGTTCGATTAGCCATGTAAGGCCGTACATTGTGATGAAGCAAAAGAATCCCCCCTTGTGACCATGATAACCTGTTTGTTTCGGATTTTGTGAGCACAACTGCCGATAATCTACGAGTCCTGACACAATTCCATAAAGAACATTCCTTGAAATTTCAGGCAGCTCATAACTTAATGATGAAATCATGAAACATCTGTTTTCTCGAAGCTTTGTATCAAGATTTTGCACAGGTCTTCAGTATTGTCAGACGGTCGCCCACATAAGTACGGCTCTAACCCATTTTCTTACTATTCCTTTGCTCATACTGTGTTCTCCATCGACTTCACTAATCTGCTGATGAATTTGAACAGCTTTCACACCTTCTCCATTGTGTTTTTTGAGGAGGCATCACTTGCTGAGTTGTACTTGTACTATTGTTTACACTGCATTATCTTTGTAGAATTTCTTATTTCTTTTAAGATGTCATAAATGAGTTTGTAATACTGTTTACTGAGGTATGTTACTAATGTCTTTCAGTTCTCTGGTGTTAGCCAGTGCCATGGATGAACCGCTGGATATCAAGGTGGAGGCTGAATGTGTGGAGGATCCTTTAGCAACCCCAACTGAAGTAAGTAGCTCTATTACTGCAGGGATAACGTGCATTCCTTTTTTCCAGAAAGGTCCTCTTTTATTGCTGAGAAAATGTCCAGGCAGTTTTTTTGGAAAGTTTAGAAAATGTTGTCTTGTTTTAGAATGGTAAGCAGCATGTTAAATTAAATCCTGTGAAGAATGTACTTCCTAATTATGTTACCAGGGACATGCATATTCACTCTTTCCCATGCAAAAGTTTTTTTCAATGTCATGTCTTTCACTGGCCATTTGGCTTCCCAGGAGATTTTTAAGATGGCAGTTGCTGGTAGATGTGACATTGTTTTTGAAAATTTAGCAGTATTAGCACTATAATTGACTGTAAGGATTGTGTCAACTCAGATGAAAACTATTGCTCCATCTGAAGGTGAAGGCCAAAACAGAGATAATGACACACCTAGCTTATTGTTATATCAACATAACATGCCACCAGTATATTGATATGTTACAAAGCACAGCAAAGAGCATTCAATCATGGTTATACACTTACTGTGTACTTTAATGACAGGGAAATATTGGTTTTAGTCTCTTAAGTACCGGTACTTTGAAACAAATGATAAATTATTCACGATTCAGGTTAAGTGCAATCACTGTGATACACTTCCAGAAATATTGCAAATAGAAAAATTCCTCTTTTGTATCCCCAGATCCAAATGTGGAAAGAATATTTCCTTTAGTTATTGCCCTATGGAGATAAAAGAGGAAAATGTTAAATTAGAGGGAGTGCAATCAAGACAGCAAATGTCCCATAAAATTTTGATATCTTTCAGAGACAGCTTCAAAACCTACAGATTAAATTTTGTAACAGTGATGGTCAAGAGCGCTGGTGGGGGGCACTGCTAGAATACCAGTTAGAGGAGACAATGTAAGTGGAGCCAGCAATGAGTAAAACAATAAAACAACAGCCCCAGTCAATTGTTAAGGCTCATGATAAAGAAGAATTTGGAAGTGGCCGAAAATTGAATGTTGCTCAGAATGATCTGGAAGCAGAAACTTCGAGATACGTCTTTCAAATTCTTCCCTGGGTATTTAAAAAGAGAAGCGAGTTATGAGACAGTTGTGCAACCCTAAGATGGTCTTGATTATGCGATATGCAGCAAGTTGCAAAAGGAACTGTTCTAGGAATGACACTGCACCGTGAGAGGCTGTGTGTTCGACCATGGGTATGAACGGTGTGACTTGGAAAACTTAAATGCAAGTGGACATGTAAATAACTGTAAGTAGTACTTTAATAGATTTAGTAGGCAGTAAAACATGCTACCTCTCTGAGTAATCACTGTAGTTGTAAGGACCCTGATGTCCCTCCATTGTAGGTAAATATTGAGTCATCAACTCGAATGCTGATTGAATCTTCAACAGATGCATCACAGGTGATGATAGTCTATGAGTCTATAAAGATCCTAACTGGAGGAAACAGGACAGGCAGATTACTACAAAATTAAGTAAGATTTGTAACTGTTCCACCAAATTATGGTAAGAGCATCCAGGCTAGGAAGATGCACAGTTGTAACTGTGGGTAAGCACAAATGTAAAGAAAAACATCAAACTCTTGTAAAACAAAAGTAAACTTAAGTACATGCTGATATAAATGTACTTGCAAGATCAGGCCCCATTAGCTTACAGTCAGGGGATAAATTATTCTTGTTCATCTCATGTAACAAAGAGGACTTGAACGTGAAGGAGAGGATTCTGAAAGGAAATAAGCCATGAAATATACTGATATACTGTTTAATATTGAACAAAGGTAAAGATCTAGGTGGTGGTCTTGATTATTGTTTTAAGAGGAAGTAATACCAGGCAGCCATCCATCCTTTCTTAACACTAATCAAAGTGAAAGTAGACCAGGTCTGCCTCATTGAATAATGAAGTTATTGACAAAGAAAGTGAAAGTGAACATGAAATATCGTTGGGTGAGAAGAAAAGATTTGTGCATGAGAGGCTGGATAGGAAAGGTGAAGGTGAGGAGTCTTGCACAAATAAATGCTATGTCAGGCTCATGGTTACCAACCTGCTCTCCTAAGTCTTTTAATCATTTCTTACAACTACTTCTTCTACCGCTCTTCCCATCCCGGGGGGTCGTGGGTGCAAACTGCGTTGCGCATGTGGATTTGGCCCTGTTTTATGGCTGGATGCCCTTCCTGATGCCAACATTATATGGAAGTATGTAATCACTATTGCATGTTTCTGTGGTGGTTGGTAATGTAGTGTGTTTTCTGAATATGATGAGGAAGGTGTTGGAACAAACACAAACAACCAGTCCCCAAGCCAAAAGAATTAATCAAACACAATTAAAATCCCCAACCCGGCTGAGAATCGAACCCAGGACCTTGTGAACTGAATGCTGACCATTCAGCATGAGTTGGACTAATCACTTTGTACAACAGGAAGGGGATACCGTGGATGTATTGTGCCACCTCCACTCACATGCAGTTATAAAAATCTATATCACCATCCTTCACCAGATTGTATTGTATGGCTCCAAAATGTGGACCACTGGGAAGACCAGCACAGTCAAGCTTGATGTCCTCAAAAAGAAACCCGTGAGCCTATTACAGACGGAGGAGAGTAGAGGTAGAGGTCAAACAGTGGGATGGATATTGAATTCCAAAAGTCCTGATATGCAGATGGATCCAGTGGGCTGGCCATTTAGTGTGGATGGCAGAAAAGAGCTGTGATGGAAGGATTATTGCAAGCACTTGACCCCTAGATAGAGGAGGGCTCCAATAGTGAGGAGCTGAACCAATTGGACACTGAGAGGTTCAGGTAACTTATTGAGAGTTTTCCTAAAGCAATGAATTACTGTGATTAATTATTTGAAGGTCTGCTTGTCAATACAATTCCAAATCTAGTATATTTACTAATGCATCAAATACATATATAAATACATGTTTCCAGAATTAATATTCTCTTCTTCAGTTTACAGATTGCATGTGAAACACCTTATTTAAAACATTTTATGTTCTAACATAAAAATGGTTAAAAACAACAATACAATGAAAACATGGTTATGTTTGCTCTTATTTCTTTTTGTGTGTAGCTGTTTTAACAAATGAATTATGCCAAGGCAATATACAGATAATGTTTGACTGATGAACATCTGTTTGCACAGCTGAAAATAGCTTTTGCATTCATAAATTCATATTGTAGCAAAATAATTGGAAATTTAAGTAATGTAATATTTGTTAACTGTATTCTAAGATACATGTAAACCATAATCAGTATCTGTCTGACAATCAGTAATCACCTCTGCACTCATTGTCGGTTTGTACCTTTCTGTACCACTTCATTCCAAACTCTGTGGTGTGTTGACCATTTTGTTTCATCCTCGAGAATAAAGGATCTGGAGAGTAATGAAAGTACTTGGTTTGATGTTTGCCATACATGTCTTCTAGTCAGTGGTCGTAAGAATACAGAACACTTTCTCTAATGTCAGTGTTCACAACAAAGAAATAACAAAGGGGAATAAAAATCTGCTTAGTATTAAGGCTAGATTAAATTCATCTATCTTCACTTATTTTCTTTTATTTCATTTGTTTATCTTAGTTATTGCTACGTTGGAACATGTGTGTTATCTCACTAGGGTTGCAAAATTAGGTGTTGCCGCAAAAGTAGCCAGTGTTAATTGTGCATGGATGTTGACACCTGTTAAGCATATTCTCCTTTGTGAATTTAGGGTGTTCATTTTCGTAAGGAAAACAACTGATCAGAAATTTAGGTGGACCCAAATGCAGCTCTGATTTGGCAGCATGTGATCTGAAAAGTGGTCATTTAGAGGGGTCAATAGGTTTAAAAATATCTGTGTTGCAGATGATCAACTTCTAGTTGTAAGTCTAGTCCTGTTTTCACTATGTCTGTTCTTCAAGGACATGTTTGTGGTTTTGAAACCAACATCTGAACGATAGTGTAATCTCTACACTGTACACATACATGTTCTTCAAGCAGCACTCAATAACACAGTAGGTCCACTGCTGGTGTCTCTTCTAAGTTAAGCGATGTGGAGAGCAAGGAGGGGTATGGTGTCTTGCGAGAACATATTTTGCGACAGCTGCTATAGGGAAGCACAGAAGAAGAAAGAGGAGAAATCCTACCTTTCAATGAGTACGTCTATTATCTAAAGAAACGAAGGCCACAAAGATCAATAAATTGAAAGACTTCCTAGTGTTCTCACACCTAACACTACATCAAGAGTGCAGGAAAGCAAAAGTTGACCAAGGTTGTTGTGGCATCAATGCGGACTCCCTAGTTTAGAGCCCCTTGGAACTTTTAGATACTATAAAGGAATACATTATGTTTTTTAGATGGGTAATAATAAGGTGTGGTAATTGCTCACATGAAAATGTAAGATGAGACTGTGTCATTTGCTGCACGAAGAACATGGCCAGACAATCACGGGTGCCTTTCTCACATTTTCTCCACAATTACTGCAATGCCCATTAACTGCAGAATGGTATCATTCCTGACGTGGAAGATTGAGGATATGCTCATTGATCAGAGGAGCATTCACACCTTCATGGCATGAAATTTGTGTTCAGTGCATTTGTTGGAGAGCCAACATTTAGCTGTATACGATGTATTTGGACGTACTGTTTTTCAGACTTTAGGGTGAGAGACATTCTTTTGTCGAAAAGTTCGCCAGTGACTTCCCTCCACCACATCCAAGTTACGTTCATTCTAGCTTCATTGCTAATGCCGCATTCACTCTGCAGGTGAGATCCAAGGTACCTGCGGCTATTGGTCTTTGCTAAGCTCCACCACAATCCTGACTTGTATTGGTAATGGAGTTATAATCCATTGGTAACTTGGTAATAATCATTCGCTCCCTTCATTCATTTTGGTCACCTCTCCTAGTCCCCTGTCTTAAGACCGCGTGGGCATGCATTGTAGTTATAAGGACGCCAGGAAATCTGAGCATTATGAGTTATTCCAGCCTCCTCGTGATGTGTCCTTAACACTGCAATGTTGCCTTGTCTTTTGTTTGTGATTTGTCTTCTGAATGATTTTTCAGAGGCCAACATTTATAATCAAATATAAGTGCTGACCTCTCAACTGTTTTATAGATTTTTGCCTTTGATTCAGTAAGGCATGTTGATCACATAGGACATCTAATGGTTGCCTTGGTAATAATGTTGAGATATGTTTAAGCTTTAATTCAGATAATGTAAAATGATCAACTTAAATTTTATATAGTTACATAATGGCCACTGTTTTCTTCTAGGATGTGAAGGAAGAATTTGAGTTTGAAGAGAAATTCATCGATGGCTATCCAGAGTAAGTACTCCTTGTAATTGAACACATGCAACACTCAAACTTGCTAGTCCAAGAGATCACTTTTGTAACAAGGAGCTGGAAGATTTATCTGCAGTGAGATGTACACTCTCTGATCAGATGTATATGGACACTTACCGAAACTGCCCTGTACGTGTTCCCTGGGTATCTGTCCAGATGTGGACATTAATGTGGGCTGGTCCCATACTAGTGAAGGGTGGAAATGGCCATTAATGATGTAGCAATCAATAGCCATTCCACATTTGAATGTCACTAAGCTCCTTAACTCCACCCATTTAGAAGGTATCTCATAGCACCGAACAACATTCAGCTCTCAGCTGCATTTTATAATGGCTTCTTGGCTCTAGTTTACATATGTGTACCAAGGAGTGTGTGGATAGCTTTGATTTCATAGTGAATGTGTTGGAAGTTGAAAAAGGATATGCAGGTATATACAGAGTTCAATGCACCAGGTGAGTTGGCCGTGTGGTTAGGAGCTCACAGAATCAGTGTGAACGAACATAGACAGTGCTGTCATAGAGTTGGAAGATTTGTGTCCCTTTAACTTCCCTGTTATAATCCATCCTAGATAAGTCTCAAGTGCGACAAGTCCACACCGTAGAATCTTTCTTCTTCCAGTGAGAAGTTTCCCATATATATCTGCTCCAACTAAAACTTCAACTGGCTTATCTTCATCGTAGAGCTTGATATCTTTCTCAATGGCCTCAGTTAACCATGGGCCAGGCTGAATGACAGGGAATTGTGAACAAATGTTTTCTTCGTCTAGTGCTTCAAAATTACAAGCATATGTCCCATCTAGACTTCTTAACCTCGCCTTGTAAGTGAGGTGTGTTTCTGGATTAGTTACCTTACCCCCGAACAAACCATGAATCAGTGTCTCATCTCCGATGGGTTCATATCCCTTACACCGAGCAGTGTCTTTCCTAATGTAAGAACGTTATGATCCAGGATCCATGCGAACACGTACATGTTTGACCTTTTCTCCTATTATGGTCACGATAAGAGCTTGTAGAAAAACCTGACTACAGTTCACGTTTGATAGAGAATTCTCAACTGTTACATCTTCTTTTGGAGTTGGTTGCTTACAACTTCTGGGACACATAACTGGGAAATGCTTTCCTTCGCAAATTATGCATTTCAGAATAGTTTTACACTTCTTACTGACATGACCATTCTTAAGACAAGCAAAATAACAGTTCTTTCTCTTTAAAATGTCCCTCTTTCCATCAAACTCCATTTTCTGTGCTTTGAAACAAGCATCGCTTAAGTGATTCCCTTCACAAAATACACATGGTTTTTTGTTAGGCTTAAAATTAACAAGACCAGCTGCTGTAGGAATACCGTTATTATGATTGCTTGACTCTGCTCCTAATGCTTTGGTACTGCCTTTGGAACTACTTCCTATCCTAAACCCTTGGACTGCCATAGTGATTCATTCCTCTTTTTCGACTTCGCATTTCAAAAAATCTATTAGCCTATCAAGTCTGGTTTTACCATCAGGTTGAGCCGAGTTAATGTTACAGCTCCTTTGCCAAGCTCGTAAGACTTCTTCAGTGAGGCACAATTCAACTAGTGGAAAGAGCATTGCAACGTACTTCTCTTTGGTTACTCCTAGGGTTTCTAGAGCCCTTAACTGAGTCTCAATTTTGTCATAGAGAGAGGAAAGACTAACCTGCTTGTGTTTAGAATTCATAGCTAAAATCAGTTTAAGTAGTTCCCTGACATAGAACTCTACTAATACATCATCCCGACCAAACCTAGGTTTCAAGCACTCAATAGCTTTGCTATAGTTAGAGCCTATAGGGGGAAAACTTTCCACCACTTCCCTAGCTCTAGTGTTTGGCTCCATGGCTTGTAACAAATACTGAAATTTATTGGAATTATCTATGTCAGGATCATCATTTATTTTCTTAAATTGTCCCCAAAAGTTTAGCCACTCCTTAACTTCACCACCAAACTTTTAAAACTCAAGAGCAGGCAATTTAAATTTTCTCTTGGTTATGTTTTGGTCAGAGATAGAATCATCAACAGTATTTAGAGACTTTTGCAAGTAAAGGCTTATTCTCATGTACTTGCCTGAGTATTCATCCGCGGCCTGCACCTCAGTATCCAATTCTTGTGTTTTGGTAGCTGGATTTTGTAGCAGCAATTCCAAAATTTCTGAATCCAAGCGCACCAGCTCCTCGAATTTTTCATGTAGCAATTCCAGATCAGCCATTATCTCCACATCGTCTTGAGCTTCGTGATTTACTATGGAATTTCGTCTTTCTTCCAAGATATTATATACACAAGTAAATGCCGCCCGTACTACCGCTCGTTTCTTCTTCAACGTATCCATCTGTCTGTACCGTTACACAACAACTGGGGATGGATATGTTCACAATTTACGTATGGTATGTTGCAACCCACAATTTAATAGAGTCCTGTCACGGTCGCCATATATTAAATCTAAAGCCTACTCGGCGTTCTGCAGGTTTATTATTAAATACCGTGCCTCACAACCTTGTAATTTTAAGACTTCAATGTAACTTTTATTTCATGTCTGTGAGATTGCAAAACAATGAAGCATTAGCTATAGTAGAGTTGAAACGTCAATGAATATGTATAGGTCTACTTAGATGGCAGAGCCCTCTTCAGTAATCCTACAGGAAGATGGAAGAGATAGACAAAGAAGAGGGAAGGAAGCGGCCGTGGCCTTAAGTTAGGTACCATCCACGCATTTGCCTGGAGGAGAAGTGGGAAACCACGGAAAACCACTTCCAGGATGGCTGAGGTAGGAATCGAACCCATCTCTACTCAGTTGACCTCCCGAGGTTGAGTGAACCCCGTTCCAGCCCTCGTACCACTTTTCAAATTTCGTGGCAGAGCCAGGAATCGAACCCGGACCTCCGGGGGTGGCAGCTAATCACACTAACCACTACACCACAGAGGCGGATGAGATGATTTTCTGCGAAGTTTATATAATTTTCTTTTCTGATTAACCACCACCATTACCTCTGCCATGCTATTGAACGTGACACTATCATTTGGAGTCACCTACAGAGTTAGCTCAAGGAAACATGAGCAGGCGCTTACCGGGAAGAGTGTCTGCTTTATCTTTATTCACCAGAAATCTGGAGCACCCAGTCTGCTACTCGAGCGACTGGAGTGTGTGCTCAAGGTCACAGGTCTGCTGTGAGTGACTGCTTCCGACAGGCAGCTTTTATTCACCTCATTGCGAGTGCCTGCTCTTAATTTGCGAGTAAAGAGTGCGTGCTCATTTTTATTCACACCACCCAATGTCTTTATATGTGTCATGAAATTCATCTTGAAACAAATCTAGGAGAGAAACGCATTTCTCTGGTACAGTATTGAAATTCAGAGGTCCCATACACTCAAAATTGTAGAAATCTTTGTAATTTGCCTCTTGCTTAATGTTATCTTTAATTAATTTTCTTTAATTTAATTATTTTCAATTTAAATACCTCTATGGAAGCATCCATATTGGTTATTAAATTGCAGTTCCCTTGTAGATTTAATTCATTTAGGTGTGTTACAGTATCTACCATAACACCAAGTCTGAAATCCACTTTATATCACAGATCTGAGGAAATTCCTTGCCCTTTTCAACCAATAAATCAGAGATATGCTGCTGCAACTCAAACTTTCCACACTTTTTGGGCTGATTGACTACCATACTTAAGAATAATAATGGTAAATCGCTGTGCACACTGTTGATTAAATCCACATAATCTTTTAATTGGCATTGTTTTACTGCATGAGCTCTAATATAACTTACTATTTTCATTACATGTCAGTTATGTGGCTTATTTTGAGCAGTTTGGCACAAGGCATCTTTGTGAATCAAACAATGAATGGTCATAGGGGAATGAGTTAATCTAACCATAATTTTTACATTAGTTGACAAATGATTCCTGATTTTGCAACCATCAACCAGAAGCTTCCACTATCACCACAGATAGAAGTTTATCCTAACTTGTACCCATTCTTTCAGTAGATCGATAAACAGCTCTAAATATGTCTAGTTAGGTTGTAATTGTCTTCTGAGGAATTAAGTCTAATAACTCTTTGGTTCACCAAGTTGTTTCCAATGAGTCTCTCTCCTGTCAAATGGGAGTGGAACCCTTCCCCCATAGCTCTGAGGCTTGCTTAAAATATTCTAAGCATGCTTGGTGAAAGTTCTGTGAAGCAGGATGCTACCATAGCCCAAGTAAGGTTCTCTCCTCTAACGGGTTAGGCCCCACTGGTGGTTTGCATAGTCCTAGCTGCCTGAGTCAAGGAGTGCCATAACTCAGAATATGTCCGAGATGACCGCTGCCATTCCATTCCATTCCATTCCATTCCATTCCATTCCATTCCATTCCATTCCATTCCATTCCATTCCATTCCATTCCCACTTACAAGGCCACTCACCTGTTGCCCATGGTTCACGAACAATGATGTGACTACAGTAACCAACACCATAAACCACTTGAAATGGTGAAGTATAGTGGGAAGGCAGGAATGAAATGGCTTCATAGAGCAATAAGATTATCATGGAGTGTTAGTGAGATACCTTTAGTATGTGGAGAAAAGCAGTAATTTTACCTGTCTATGAGAAGGATTGCAACGACTATCGAAGTATGTCATTGATTAGTATTCCAGGCAAGGTGTTCTGTGGAATCTTGGAAGGGATGGTGCGATCAGTGGTTGAGCGTAAGTTGGATGGAAACAAGTTTAGTTTCAGACCATTGAGGGGCTGTCAGGATCAGATTTTCAGTATGTGCCAGGTAATTGAAAAATGCTACAAGAGGAATAGACAGTTATATTTATGTTTCATCGATCTAGAGAAGGCATATGGCAGAGTACATAGCAGAAAGATTTTTGTCATACTGGGGGACTGGGATTTAGGGTAGATTATTAAAATCTATCATATCATCAACTGATGACAATTGGGCTGCAGTAAGAATTGATGGTAGAATGAGTTCTTGGTTTAGGGTACTTGCAGGGGCTAGACAAGACTGTAGTCTTTCACTGTTGTTGTTCATAGTTTAATGGATCATCTGCTGAAAGGTATTAAGTGACAGGGAGGGATTCAGTTTGGTGAAAATGTAGTCAGCAGTCTCGGCTAGGCTGACGACTTGGTCTTATTTGGCAGATTGTGCTGAATGCCTGCGGTCCAATATCATGGAACGTGAAGATAGGTGCAGTGAGTATGGTATGAAAATGAGCCTTTCTAAAACTAAATTGATGTCGGTAAAGAAGAAAAACAAGAGAATTGAATGCCAGATTGGTGATACAAAGCAGGAACAGGTTGATAATTTCTCAGGTATGCAGGATGTGTGTTCTCCCAGGATGATAGCAGATTGAGTGAAGGTTCATTAAAGCTAATGCAGTGAGCTTGCAGTTGCAATCAACAGTATTCTGTAAGAAGGAAGTCAGCTCCTGGACGAAACTATCTTTATATTGGTCTGTTTCCAGACCAACTTTGCCTTATGGAATTGAAAGCTGGGTGGACTCAGGATATCTTATTCATAAACTAAAAGTAACAGAAATTAGCAGAAATGATTGCTGGTTTGAACAGGTGGGAATAATGGCAGGTTGGTACTTGGAATGAGGAAAAAAAGGCTAAGTTAGGAATGAACTCAATGGATGAAGATATATGCATAAGCGTGCTTTGGTGTTGGGGTCAAGCGAGGTGAATGGAGGAGGATAGGTTATCTAGCAGAGTAATAGACTCTTTTATGGAGGGTAAGAGGTGTAGATGGAGACAAAGATGATGTTTCTAACAATTTAAGGATAAGAGGTATACAACTAAATGAGGCCACAGCACTAATTGCAAGTAGAGAATTATGGCGACATTTAGTAAAATCACGAAGGCTTGCAAAATGAATGTTGCAAGGCATCTGCCTACTCTGTGAACAAAAATTACAAGACATGCACATTCGCAGTATCATTTATTGTAATTGAAAGAACTGTAAAATTCTTACAGATCTTCTTGAACTCCACCCTAGAGTCTTCTGTAAGTTCATTGAATCTTGCAGCTATTGCATTTGTTGACAAACCTAATGATTCATATTTATTACTTTTGGTAGGAGAAAATCTGCACTAATGTAAGTATACATACTTTAATAAACTCACCATCAGTAAAGGGGGATATTTTCAAGTGCAATTCTGTGGACAGGTTCATAGCTGGTCCTCGGGACGATGTCATCCTTAGTATTCTCAAAATTCATGCTCTTTGAAATAATGAATTTACATATCAATTAAATGCAAGGTATTTGCAGTGCATAGCATATTTTAACTTTAATGACTACAATTACTGGATTTTCCATCCAAACGAAAATTAATTATACTAATTATACTAATTATTATACTAATTATACTCACAGATTGAATACCATTTGATAATTTAGCTATTAAGGCTTTCCTACCCTCTCCTGATACACTTCACAGAATCTCTGGACATTAAACTTCTTTCTTATATGGTACTTTATTTATGTACAAGGCACTGTGCTTCTTGTCATGATCATAGCTTATAAAAAGTTGTAAGCATTCATCGTTATATTTGGAAGATCCCTTCTGCTTACCATCTATGTTTCTACTCAACATGTTTTAACCTTTTACTTGTAGTGATAACTGGAAGCATTCATAGGCAATCATGTGCAGCCCTCACTCAGCAACATGGGAAGTATAGTGAGACTGAGGGAAGACATTGTGCCTGTATTTCTATCACAGACATTGCGCTTATGGCAGACAAGGTTTGACACTCGTGTTCTACATTGCTTTGAAGAGTTCTGGGAACAGGCCCTAAGACTTGCTTGTTTGGATCTCATAAGGAAAGGTGTGTGTAATTTGGTATTCTTGCACATGCTGTGTGCTAGGAGAAAGTTTGTCAGCTGTGTTCAGTTCAGAAGTGGAATTCTGTTCCATGTATGTACACAAGGGCACCATGTGCAGGAAAACATCTTACCCTATTCATCAGTAAATAATTTTAAATCTTAAGTAGTAATTTAATACTGGAATATTAAGTTGAACCAAAATTATCATAATAAATAGAAGCCATACTTCACATTGCTGATGGTTTAATACAATTTTTTTGAACACAATGCATTGCATATCACTACCTTTTTAAATTTAAAATAAGTATTCTGGAAACCAACACAATCAATAACCACAATTAATAGTAAATCAAACTGCCCGACAAGTTACAAATTGGCAGCATATCATACCATAATTGAATGTTAAAAATTTCTAGGGTTAATGAAAAGATGATGAAAGAAGTTAAAATAAAACAAATAGCAAAAGGAAACAGATATAGTTCAGTAGTGGTAAATAGAATCTCACTAAAGGTAATAATAAAGAAGGAATTGTAGAAAACAACAAAGAGTTGAGGAGAAAACAGAATGTTACATTTTGTGAACTAAATTTATAAAATTGTATACACTTTTAAAAAATTAATTGAGAGTAGCATTCAGACCTCAAAATGAAATATCATAAAAGATATCAAACTGATAGGAGTTAGGTTAACACATGGTCATTGTGACATTAGGCTTGCACTTTTATGCAGTTAGCCCAAGTGTTGCACTTCGAGTCTCTTAACTTAAGCTTGTACTCCTAGGCGTGATCTAGGATCTAGGCCTGGGATCAAAACCAGGGTCTGTAGAGGTTAAGCCTGGACACCTAGCCAGCATAAAGTCATGTGAGGTTTAGAGCGTGCTCTAGCTAGCAGCCCACACCGTGCTGTGATGTCACCCACTGGATCATGCCTTGTCCAGGGGCCACTGGATACTGGATGCCACTGAATCCCCCAAAAGTATCTGCTGAATTCCTCCGCGGGTTTTTAACCCGTTATCTTGGAATCCCGAGGCTGGCATTTACCACTGATCCTCAGAGGCATCTATCACTTATAGTGGATCATATTATGTTTAAAAATAACATTATGCTAATTTGAGCCTCTGTCGCTCGGGCGGCAGTGCGCTGGCCTCTCACTGATGAGTTCCGTGGTTCAAAAGTCGGTCACACCATGTGAGATTTGTGCTGAATAAAGTGGAGACGGGACAGGGTTTTCTGTGTATACTCCGGTTTTCTCTGTCATAATTCATTTCAGCAACACTCTCCAATATCATTTCATTTCATTACATCTGTCATTCATTGCTCATTGCTCCAGAGGTGTGCGACAGCCAGCACAATTCCTCTCCTCGCCGCTAGATGGGGCTTCATTCATTCCATTCCTGAAATGGTCGAATGACTGGAATCAGGCTATTTTCATTGTGCTAATCTCACAAATTATGAAGTTAGCTGTTAGAATGGAAAGAGAACTGAAATTTCACAATTTTATGAATAAATATCTGCAATCTGTTTCAGTGTGAAGATATGCAGTGTTTTTGAACTAACATATGACAATCCTATCAATATTGAATGCAAGGACGAGGTAGAAGTATATGATAAAGAAGTACCTGAGGTGACCAGTGAGAACAGCCAGCCGTCTTTCATCACCAGGCGATACAGCAAAGAGGATCTGCACAAGCGTCATCTGCTGCACACAGGTGAACGGCCACTGTCCTGCAGTATGTGCAGAGAGACCTTCACATCGAGCGCTAACCTGCAGGCTCATGTCTCACAACACAAAGGTGATAGCAAACAGTCATGCAGCACGTGTCAGAAGACGTTCTCTAACAAATATGCATTAGAAATTCATTCTGTTCTTCATACAAAAGATCGACCCTTCCAATGCAGAGCTTGTGGCAAGAAATTCAATATTCCTACCGACTTCAGAAGGCACCTCTCAACACACAGCGAAGAGAAACCATTTTCCTGTAGCACATGTAGTAAATCATTTGCAGATCCAGCTTACTTGGAAAGGCATCTGTCGACACACGCTACGAGGTATCCAATGCCTTGTAATTTATGTAGTAAGGAGTATACTACTAAAAATGGCTTAAGAAGGCATTTAAGGCTCCACACAGGAAAAGATGTCTGCAAATGTGAAAGATGTGGAAAAATATTTCCTGACAAATCTAGTTTGCGGACCCACGTAGTTGTTCATTCTGGGGAACGTCACTTTATATGCGGCGTGTGTCAAAAGGCTTTCTATAGGATGTTTAATTATAGTCGGCATTTATTAACACATTCAGGAGAGCGACCGTATGCCTGTACCCAATGTAATCGCGAATTTTTTACCACGACTGCTCTTAAGGAGCACATGTACCTGCACACTGGGGAAGCTGTATTCTCTTGTAATGTATGCAATAAGGCGTTTAGTCGGAACTCGAATTTAGTGCGTCATAAAATATTGCACAGAGAATTCGGACTGCATTCCTGTCAAATTTGCAAGAGATCGTTTTCGCGTTTATATCGCCTTCGTTCTCATTTTTGTAAAAATAAAAAGAAACCTACTGAACTGATTTCTTAAGCAAGTCAGCCGCACTTTATTGTATAATTTTATCAGTCAACCGTTCATAGGATATCCTGGTAACCAATAGGGGATGTGTAAGACAGTGGTGAAACTCACAAATAAATGTAAATGCCTAGTGTGCTATAATACAAGTTACTGCTGAGATGTACGTTCATAGTTGGGACTCATCTGCTCATGCTCCCCTCAGTTCCACCCCATTCCTTCTACACCATTAGCTGCCTGCAATTCTGGTGATGTTCCATTATCTTCATTCTCAATAGTGTGTACAGTAAAAGCCCAACATAATGCGGTTGTAGGGGGATATTCTTGATTCTGTGTTGTAGCTGAACTTTGGTTTGTGAGTTTATAACTCACAAATTATCCTTTCATTTTCTGCAATGCCATGCAGTAAACTCACAATTCTATACTGTGCATGACAATACTGTACTATAACCTATCCTTGCTGACGGGATAGTTGGTGGAGGAAGGGATTTTTCAGCTGGTTCAGGAAAACTGCTGTTCCCCTTGGCAATTTTTCTTACAAATCTTAACACTCTAAATACTTGTTTCTGTTTACTTCTATGATATCGCAGTATTCCCCTTAATGTAGGTGTAACATTCTTACCTCTTACCTGGAGGTGCCAGGTTCGATTCCCGGTCATGTCAAGGATTTTTCCCTCAGCCTACTTGATTACAATTGAGGAGCTATCTGATAGTGAGGTGGATGCTCCAGTCTACAAAGCCAAGAATAGCAGCCGAGATGATTTGCCTTTCTGACCATATGCCACCTCGTTATCTGCAGGCTTTTGGACTGAGCAGTGATTGCTTAGTAGTGCATGGCCCTTCGGGGCTTTTGCACCATGTATTTGGTTTGGTGTTTGGATATCCCAAGAATTATTTTCTATATCCCCCAAGGCTAAGAGTTTAAAAGGTACTCTACTGTACTGCTTCCTGTGGACTGAAGCCTTATAAAGGTGAAATAATTGCTAATCTATATTGTTAGTATGATCGTCATATTGAAATGACAAAACAACAAATAGTAAAACTAAATATTTTTACTGACCATTCTGGATAGAGCAAGTTTTAAGCAGCATAATTTGACTTTCTGTAATAAGGTTTTCACGTGTAAATGAATAGTGTAATTTGTCGGGGCAGGGCGTCTTAGCGGTGGTAAATCCAAATCTGCTATACGGGGTGATTTTTCCACCGTGTACAAACTCTAGGGATTGATTGAGGAGAGGATACGGAACAGAAAATACCTGTCCGGAAATGCATGGTTGTTAGGGACCATTTGTTCAGGCATCCTTTGTTACAGAGACGGTGTCTAATATGCACTGTACCATGCAGCCACAGTTACAGTATGTGTCAAAACTCGTTTCGATGTGCCTTCATGCATGTGTGTACGCACCATAGCATGTTCTGTCTCATACGTTCACATCGGCCAGGCTGCATCCGAACAGTGTCAAAGGCAACATAAATATGCTGCTCCAGTGTCTCCTTATCTGGAAGGGGCTCTGCATACACTGTACTTCTGAGATGCCCCCATAACCAGAAATCATACATGTTGATATCTGATGAACGAGCAGGCCATGCAACTGGACTCCTCGTCCGTTCTATTGAACAGGGAAGACACGATTGAGATGCGTCCGGATGTTCACTGCAAGTTAGGCTGGAGCACCATCATGTAGCAGCCACATAACCCTGTGAATCATCAGTGATATGTTTTCCAGCAGGGGAGACATGGTCACCCGCATGAAAAGCTGATAGTTCCGGCCTGTTAGACAACGCGGAAGAAAGACTGGACCCGAAACAATTATTCCGGCCCTCACATTCTGGCTGAACCACTGCTGATGATTCGCTGGCACTAAACCATGTGGGTTCTGCATAGAATCCCACAGACTATTGTTATGAAAGTTGAAGTTACCACTCTGCTTAAACATGGCCTCATTTGTGAATACAATGGATGCCGCAAATCCGGGAATCATGGTTGCCTATTGGAAAAACCAGTGATAAAACTGCTCCCGAAGTGGAAAGTACGTCACTAGTAAGCCCTGCTCATGCCGTACGTGATAATGGTAGATGTCACGGAGAATGTTCCACACGGTCTTCTGGCTTACCTTGTACTGGTGGGCCAGCTGCTTGGTACTGACACGGCGGTCGACTTCCATGGTGTTAACGACATTTTCGAAGAGGCTGGGTGCGTCCTTTATGATTTCCTGCTTCTTTAAATGACCTTGTCTAAGACAAATGGTAAAACACTGTTGCAGTCATTAAATGCTGTCGTCGACGGGGATGGGTCTCGCAAAACAACCGTCCTGCTCGACAGCCGTTGCCCTTTGTCTTGCTGTAAGTAAACACTATGTCGGCAAGCTCTCGAGTTGAATACAAAACCATTGTATACTAAGCTGTAACACATCCACTACCCTGTGAGTCAGAGGGTGCTAGGGCATGAGGTATGAGGAACAGTACCACCCTCTAGGATGAAACCACACTTACTGTAACTGGCAGCATGGTACAGCATGTATTGGCCTGCAGTCTCTGTAACAAAGTATGATTGAGTACATGGTCGCTAGCATGGACACCATGCATATCTGGACATATGTTCATTGGACCATTTTGTTGCGTATCTTCTCTGCGATCAATCCCTAGAGTTTGTACACGGTGGAAGAAATCACCTTGTATATTAAACTGCATTATATTTGGCTCTTACTGTAATTAATTTATTTTCAGGTTTTTATGCTGTTTTTAATGATCTGATATCCAGTATTCATTCAGCATTATGTTTTGTCAGTAGCAATGCATCATATCACAAAACATTATCACTTAAATTGAATGATTGAAACATTAAGAAGAATCTTGTATTATGTAATAATGGTGTATGTTAGTCAGAGGGCCCTGCTGTAGGTAATTTGAGGTGCCTCCCAAGGGCAGATTGTGCTTTTATGAAGGTGGAGTCCTATCTAGGATGAAATCTAATGTTAAAATGCTACATCCACCCAGTCCCTGACTAAAATAATTAGTGAAGGCTAACATTGCTGAATGTAGGCCCATTAGACCAAAGGCTGCATGCTAAGCAGTTTGTTATGGAGATAGACATTTCATGTTGCATGGAATAATAGTTCTATTGTACATCAAACTGCAGAATTCCACATACGAAGTAAGGGTTATGGTGTAATTATCAAAGTTTCATCAGATTATATATCACATAAGAATATTAAAATTTAATGCATTGATTTGGAAAATACACTAATGTAATCATTCCCTTTCCAACCTTTCAGGTGTGCACAACAGGAAATGCATGCTTAGAAGACTGATAAAGAAATATAAGAACAAAATGATGGGAAATCTTCATTCATTAAGCAACAACACTTCACTGAAGTATAACATGACCAGTAATGTATAAAACTTAGTTTAGCACTCACCAATACAGTCAAGATTTATACTGAGTGAGTGCTGAAGTATGGGGATAGCGTTAGAGCTTTTTCGAGTGAGGATTGGAAGTTGGCAATGCAGAAGAAAGAAGAAATCAGAATCAAGTATAAGGATGAAGGGAAAGAAAATAGGGAAGATGGCAGGGCTGCTGGTGGTGGAGCATTGGTAGCACTGCTTATAATAAGTGGAGTAGAGATAAATCCATGGCCAGGTCCAGTTGGTGCCCTAGGGTGGGAAGAGATTGAGGTGTTAAAAGAAGTGGTGAGGGAGGCATGTCAGATAAACCAATTAAAGGAAATAATAAGAGACAATTCCAAGGTGTTAAAGGACTTAAGACAGTGCATTAAGAATGAGGTGAAGGAAAACGTGTGTAGAAATTAGGCAAGGATGGAGGAAATGCGAAAGTTCAAATGCAGGATGGGGGGGGGGAACTCAAAGAGAGAAGTTGCAGATGGAAACCAGGAACAAAGGAAGAATAATATTTTTATATATGATTTTGAGGAAGCTGCGAAAGAAGATGAGGTGACACTATTTACAAAGTGGTGGAGACGGTACAGAACACGATGAAGATAAACTTTAGTGAGGTGGATATTGATGAGGTTCAGAGAGTGGGAAGAGTGAAAGGTAAAGGTGGAAGACCAATTAAGCTTACTGTGATATCTACCGTAATGGTTGTCATTTTTCTAAGGAATACAGGGAACTTAAAGGAAGGGAAGATATGGTTGAAACAGGATATAAGTAGTGAAGCGAGCAGAGAGTTTACAGTGATGAGAAGACATGTGGAGAGCAAAGCAACAAGAATTGAGAGCGTTCATTAAGGGAAATAAGTGGGTGGTTGGGAATGGTAGATGGGTAAGAGAATGGTCAACTGAAAATTTGCAGCAATTGGACAAGAATTATCTGCAGGCGGTTATGCAAACGAGAGCGGCAGGTGTGACAAGAGAAGAGGAGGGTTCGGCTGGTGATGACGGATTAAGGGCTGTTGGTGAGGAGAGGAGCAAAGTCCAGTGTGAAGAAGGAAGAGGAGGCAACAGTGAAGATCACCGGGGAGAAGAAGAGGCTGATCAATGTACGGAGGGAGGTGGGGGCAGTCGTGTGTCACAGGCAAGCGCTGTGTGGGTGGGGGAGGAGAGTAACAGGAGGGAGGTAATGAGCGGGGATAGAAGTGTAAGTCTAAACGATTTGTCGTGGAAGAAACGCAAATGGCAGGAGGAGAGGGGAACCAAATAATCTGCTAAGATGTCAAAAAAGATAGATCAAGGAGGGAAAAGAAGGAATGTGTAAAACTAGAAGTAAATCGAATAACAGAGCTAATGTAAATAGACATAAGGGTGAAAAGGAGGGGGCAAGTGAGTGTAGCAGGTAGCTAGGGTGTAAGACAGGCTTTATAAATATTGAAGGGTTCGGAAGTAAGTTGGGTAGTGTAGAAGTTGGTAAGATGGTGGAGAGTTTTGATATACTGGCCCTCCTAAAGGCACGTCTAAAAGAAGGGATAAATCTAACTTGAAATGGATTTGTGCTAAGGAATATAACGAGGAAATAACAGGGAAAGAAGGGAAGAAATACACGGGGTATTTAATTGTTAGTGTTACGGCGTTACCCGTGGACCAGCCGAGGTGAAAGAAGGTGCCGGGGTGAATGGGTCTAACCACTATGGCAAGAAAGAATTTAAACTGAAATGGAAGGTTATATTTAAAAAAACAACAAGTTAACAAATTCTCACTTAGTGCGATAACAATGACAGCAATTTAGAAACAAGACTTAGAAAAATTGGGCTACAAGCCCCTAGTTTTACAATTTTTGAGCTTCCAACTTTACAGAAGGGCATACATTTACAAAAGGGCAGAAATCCCCAAAATACCAGGAGCGCTTTCTCCCAACACACAATACCAAGCCTCCCAGAGGCACTTTTACAACACTAGAAAAGAGCAGATGTACTCTTAGTTTTTGAAAGCCTATGCAAGGCGATATCAGAAAATTACAATCACTTGCCATCAAGGCACAACTTACAAATTTGAAACAGGGGTATCTAGTTTGCCGCATTTCCGACCATCAGCAGCAGAAGTTAAACAGAGGCAAGAAAATAAACGGCAACACCAAACATAAATCATTAACGTCAAACACTTACTGCTACATAGGTTAAATCCAACAGTTACCCAGAGACCATGAACCCAAAATAACCCCTGGCATGGCAATAAGTTGTTTTAACACTGCCAAAGAAAACAAGATGTTCATTGAGAACAAGGTACGTAATATTCAATAAATAAGAGTAAAAGGAAAACATAATTAGTATAAAATTAAGGAAATGAACGCCCTCGAAATGAAACCATAAACTACCTAAGATCCAAAAAAGTGATGTATAAATGTAAAATGTTCGGCCGAACGAAAAGGAAAAGGTAATAATATATTTTCTATATTTTTAAAAACCTCCAAGAAATTTAACACTTAGTAACCTGTTTTACAATCCACCAGAAACCATTTCTTTGCTCAAGTTATTCTCTTCCATAGTTTCAAGCAATTTAATTTTCTTTCATTATTATTATTATTATTATTATTATTATTATTATTATTATTATTATTGTTACCGTATTTTTGTGGTAGGTAGAGGTGAAAGAAGGTGCGGGTGTGAACGGGTCTCAAGCTACGAAATTAAAGTTAATGTAAAATTTAACAAGGTTATATTCTCTTTTCAAAATCAAGAAATAACAAACAGGGAAGGTACAGAGTAGCAAGGCAACAAAAGAGCAACAACAGTATTTACAGGCTTTGGGCTTCGAGCCCCGGACTCACAATTCTTGAGCAGTTAGCCCAAGCTTACATGTACATAAGGTTTAACAAAGGGGCAGAAAACCCCAATCACGCCCAGGAGCACTTGCTCCAAATTACACAGTAAGACCTCCTAGAGGCACGCAGAAACAAATTCCAAAAGAGCGATCCGCTCTCAAAATTTTAAGCCTATCAAAAGGCCACACCAAACTTCACCTTCAAGTTGTCCTCCAAGGACATAGACACAGGGGTAAAATACCCAACCTACTGAGGCCTATTAAGTGAGAAAAAGGTTAATTACAAGACCTCTAAAATACCAAAGTGAGAGGAGGCGAACTGCACTCCTAATACATTTTGTTTTAAAACCTAATCTGGCTCTAGGCCACTAATGCAAGGGCTAATCCCATACTACAGAGGTGACTTTAGAAAAGAACGATTTACATTACATTAAGGAAGAATCGGTTGTGAGAAGTAAGTTCACCTCAAAACAATATGAGTGGGAGCTCAAGAGGGTTAAGCACTCTCTATCCCAATATGTAGCTTAAAAGATAGAATAAATACAAAGTGTCTTTACATTTTAGGGAAAGTTACATGGTGGAAACGCTTCGGACCCGCCCCGAGAGTTAAACTGCTGAGCTAGCAAGAAAAGAAGTTATTAAATGGCCATTACCTGGTAGTTGAACTGCTGCCCGAAGAAAGAGGCGCTTCCCGCCCCCTGCTATGTACTTTACACACTGAAAGATGGTAGAGAAGTGGCACCGAGACCCGAAAATCAGCAGTTTATATACTCTCGCGGAAAGTTCGAGGCGTTTTTGGAATGAGAACACCCTCCCACAAGGATTTTATTGGTTCACCAAGAAAACCCCTACACAATACGAAGAAGAAACATATTATTGGTGGAAAATTAATTCGAGAAATTCAGGAGTGGCTAAATTCAAAACAAGGGGAAAGAAAGGGGTATACAGCCAACTTAAACAATAACAGAAAGAAATTTAAAAAGAAACAAACTTTTGAAATAAAAATTTCTCCAAAAAACAGTTCTTTCACTTCGCACTAGGGTGCACCATTGTAGTTTTTCAGTAGTGTCCTCTAGAAGAGAAAGTTCACACTTCTTACTACAGGTAAAACAAAAATACATCAAAAATGACCCAGTTCAAAAACTCCAAAATTTCCAAGTAGTGACATCTTCTGAGAAACTTGAAAATTAATACCGTACATAAAGTTCAGACTTCCTCCAGCAGAGGAGTTTCAATTGGCGCAAATTTTAAATAAGCGGCGTGGAGGTGTACCGCCCGGTATAGACCTCCCCCCCCGCAAAAGTTCCTCCAAGGAGTAACACAGAAGAACATAAACTTTTGTTTGAAAACAAGGTCCAAGTTATGATGTTGATATGGAGATTAATTGCAGAAGCATTTATCAAATTGTTGAAATTTGATTTGATCCAGTTTCAGAAATTCTCGTAGTAACTGCTGAAGTAATGTCTTTATGTTTGTAGAAGTTAAATTCAGAAGGAAATCTTTAGTTTTTAAAGTTGAGGAAAAATTTTCTAAGTCCACCAGGTATTGCAGTAAAATCCAAGAAAAGGTAGTAATGTTGAACTGGAATGTCCATATAGCTGATTAAATATTTTCAAGGTTGATTAAGTTGGATGGCCAGAGCGGCCGCTGTAACTTGTGTCCAGAGGAGGCCGCTCGGACCCCTCAAGTACCCTGAGATAACGCTCGCCCGCACTATGAGAGGAGTAGTGGTGTTGAAGCACGCCGCGCCCGCGGCGAACATATACAGGCTGCGGGCAAGTAGCAGGTCGTGCGCCGCACATCAGCCTTGGCCGGGAGGAGGGCTCCGGCTCGCCGTACACAGGTTGGCCTCACTGGGGAAGGGCGGGCCCATACCCTGCCTCAGGAACGGTACGGCGCCGCGCTGCTGCGGGGGCACTGAAACATTAAAGCTCGGCGGCAGAATTTGTTGGACCATCATCATTTTTTTGAGGGCACAGGCTTTGTGGAGAGGTTGAGGGGCCAGCGGCGTGCAGATATTTATGGCATTAATAAGCCACTGTGTGTTGTGGAGCAGGAGACGGGAGCGTGATAATGGCCGTGGCAATGACAGGATGGCAGTTTAACGGTTCGGGGAAGGTTTTACAAAATGCTTACATATAAAACAAAATATTATAGAAGGAGCAGAATGCCTTAAAAGTGAAAACTCAATAAAATATAACCTCCTTTCAAGATTATATGAGGCAAGTTAGCACAGAAATTATACAGGTTTCACCTGCGACAGGTGAACCCTAAATATCCTCTCGGTGGCTGGATTGCTTAATAACAACGTAACCGGCGTAAGGAAATCGAGAATGACACACGGCCCATGGAATCTTGGGGCAAGCTTGCCCGCGGGAACAAAATTCTTGACCATCACCTGGTCGCCTACCTTCAAATTGGTGGGTCTCCGTCCACGATCATATCTTTCCCTAACCTTTTCATAAGACACATTAAGATTGGCTTTAGCTTTCTTCCAAAGATCTTTAATATTGTCCGGGTCTATTGTCTCGGGTAGAATGTCACTCAGAGACCAGAGGTTAGAGAGCGGCGTGTTGGGAACGAACTTAAACATCAAAGAAGCTGGAGTAAACTTGTGAGATTCATGAACCGCCGAATTCAAAGCAAAAGCTAACCAATGCAGGGACGTGTCCCATCTAGAGTGATCTTCATGATGATAGGCAATAAGCGCGGACCTTAGATTACGATTAACCCGTTCAGCCAGAGATGGTTGAGGGTAATAAGCAGAAGTCGTCACATGAGAGATGGACAAGTCAAAACAGAATTTACGAAAAAGATTTGATGTGAACGCCTTAGCATTATCAGACACAATATATTGGCACGGACCAAAAGAAGCAAAACTAGAATTTAGGCAAGTAATGGTGGACTGAGCGGTAGCCAGCTTAGTCGGAAATAACCAGGAAAATCTTGTAAAACCATCTACACATACAAAGATGAACTTGTTGGCATTTCCCTTCGACTGGGGGAAGGGTCCTGCATAATCAATATACAGGCGTTCCATGGGGCGCGAAGCCTGATGAGAAGACAACATGCCTACCTTGGTGGACATGGTGGGTTTACTAAGCAAGCAGGATTTACAAGCTTTTACTAGTTCACGGATTTCACCGTCCATACCTTTCCAGATGAACCTTTCACGAATCTTTTCACGAGTTTTAAAGATTCCAAGATGCCCCCCTAATGGGGTCTCATGATAGTACTTGAAGATCATAGGCACAAGTACCGCTAGAACGACAACCTTCATCATCTTATCATGCCTCGAAGGGCAACATAGAACACCATTCCTCAGTACATATGGGAGGACATGTTCCCCAGAAGAAAGGGTTTCCATTATCGGAGCCAGCGTCGGATCTTCACGTTGGTATTTCTCGATATCCTTAAAGAGCATGGGAGCATCTGTTAAGATGGCATTAACATCAAATAGTATGGACTCGGTAGGGGATGAACTGTCGACCGGTTCATGGGTCTCAACGTCGTTGGAAAACATACGGCTGAGTCCATCAGCAACAACATTTTCGGTACCTGTGATATGCCTGACATCGAATTGGAAGGCAGTAATACGGATAGCCCAACGGGCTATACGACCAGTACGACGCGGCCTACCTAAGACCCAGCTTAAGGCTTGATTATCTGTCTCCAGGTCGAATTTGACATGTTCCAGATAGAGACGGAACTTTTCTAAGGCAAATAAGACTGCCAAACCTTCGAGCTCATATATGGAATACTTGGCTTCTTGAGCCGATAGGGTCCTAGATGCATAGGCGATGGGTCGCCTCCCTAGTTCAGTCTCTTGAAGAAGGACTGCAGCTACCGCCGACGACGACGCGTCGGTTTGGACGATGAATTTCTTTGAGAAATCAGGCATAGCAAGGACAGGGGGAATTACAGAGAGCGAATTTAAGATCTTCAAAAGCGGCTTGTTGAGAAGGTCCCCACTCGAATTTGATGCCTTTCCTGCGAAGAAGGTTCAAGGGCGCCGCTCTATTAGCGAAGTTAGGAATGAACTTCCTGAAGAAATTCACCATACCAATGAACCTGGCGATACCTTTAATGTCCTTGGGAGGTTTAAAATCACGGATGGCCTGTGTTCTAGAATGATCGACCTCAACACCATCAGGTGACACAATATGCCCTAGGAATGACATAGAGGGCTTAGCAAAGGCAACCTTGGACAACTTGACAGTTAACCCAGCCTTACGAAGGCGATTGAGAACTTCTGGCAGATGATCTAGATGTTCTTCAAAGGTCTCCGAAAATACGACGACATCATCCAAGTAGTGATACAAGTACTCAAATTTGATGTCGGAGAAGACCCTATCTAGTAGCCTAGTGAGTACAGCTGCTCCCGTGGGGAGCCCGAAAGGCACGCGATTGTATTCATACAAATTCCAATCCGTGGCAAACGCTGTAAGATGTTTAGACTCTTCGGCAAGGGTAATTTGATTATAGGCCTGATTCAAGTCCAAGATAGTAAAGAACTTGGCCTTACGAAACTATGAAAAACAAGAATGAAGGCCAGCAAGGGGCACAGATTGTAACACCACCTTCCGATTGAGAGCCCTATAATCAATGACAGGCCTGAAGCCCCCTTGGGGTTTCGGGACTAGGAAAATAGGCGAAGAATACGCCGACTTAGAGGGCCTAATAATACCATCCTTCAACATCTGATCGATAATTTCTTTCAGAGCCTTCATTTTTGGTGGAGATAGCCTATAAGGTGGAAAACGGACAGGAATCGAATCCGTGACCTCAATTTTGTATTCAGTAAGGTCAGTAACACCAAGAGTATCAGAGAACACCTCTGGAAACGACTGACACAACTTACGAATACTATCAGCCTGCTCCTCAGGTAGATGTCTAAGGTCTAACAACACCTCATCCTGGGTAGGCGAAATAGATGAACGTGATGCAGAATTACATTTTAACAAGGGGATTTTACAATTGGAAGCAAATTTGAATGTGCAAGACTTACTCTGAAGTTCGAGCACAAGACCAGTGTGAGAAATGAAGCCCGCTCCCAATATGATGGGGCAAGACAAGTGCTTAGCCACAAACAGTTTGATTTTCCATGTAAATTTAAAAATACGAATTTTGACCTGTAAAGAACCTAGAATTTCTAATGGAGATGAATTAGCCGAAACATATTGTATCGAAGAGGAACAATAGTCAGGAAGTTTACAAACAGATTTCAATTTTGCATACCATTCAGCCGAAATAATAGAACAAACACTGCCTGAATCTAATAGAGCTGTTATAGGCTCATTATTTAACTCAATTTTGAGAAAGGGGACCGGTGCGGGGGTATCCGCCGCAATCCTAAGACACTCTTTGGGACATTCAAAATATGGATTTGCAGATTGAACGTTCCCTGAATTTTCGATCTGTTTACCAGGGGCTGAGCCTCGGAAAGATGGATTAGTCGACTCAGCTGAAGCCACTAGTCATTTTGTATTATTGGCATTGGTGGAATTTGCGCCAGAGGTTGAGCAGGAGGGGGTGCTATTTGAATTTGGGCAATTCTTGGCGATATGTGATAAAGCCCCACATTTAAAACAGCCTTGTGATTAACCAGCTCCATTATTTGTCCTACTAGTTTTGACCAATGGACATTTATTGCGAAGATGGTCAGGCGACCCGCAAGCATAACATTTACGGGGTGTGACTGGTCGGCGAGGTGGAGGCCGAGTATTACTAAACGAAGGAGGGAGTTCTTTCGCTACACGCAGGGAATCGGCATATCTAACTCCTTCCGCTGAGACGGCCAATGCTTCAAGTTCAGAGAAAGTTTGCGGGCACGCCGCGAAACACAAATATGACCTATAGGATGGTGAAATGCCTTCCACAATAGCTTGTACAATCTGATCCTCAGGGAAGTGAAGAGCAAACACCCTAGTATAGAACTTAATGTCTTGTATGAAATCAGCCAGATTTTCATCCAATCTCTGTACTCGATAATAGCACTTCTGAATCAGAGATGACCTCGCGCGAGCAGGAATAAAATTTGCAAGCAGATGTGCATGAAAATCTTCAATAGATGACTGTTCGGCAATGGCTCTTACTATTTTATCTGAGAGAATACCAATTGCATAAGGATAAATTATTTGTAAAATTTGACACGGAGAAAGAGTAAAAACAAGGGCATGATCTTGAAATTCAACTAAAAACCTTAAGAATGAAATAACTTCACTGGTGGTATTAACAGAAAACTTAGAGATACCTCTGAGCAACATTGCTAATGGATGAGGCAAGCTGCTGAACCCAGGCGACATAGTAGGGAAAGGTTTCAGTGGCAAAGAAGTTAGTTCAGAACGTACATTATTCAACGACGTACGGCGTTCAGACTCGTTGTCCAATGGGGCAGAGATAGTTTGAGCTCCAACGGTTTTCCTATTGACTTCTCCCTTAGGAGGCTCTTCCTCGCTACCTACATTCACCGTAGCGGGTTGATCAGTTTTGGAAGGAACTTCCCCAGTTAACAATTGAGTGACCTTACTAGATAATTCAGAAATATTTTCAAGCACCGTACTAGCTTCCTTCCTCTGAACGTCATTCAACTTCAGAGACAACAGATCGTTAACTCTATTTGAAAAATGAAATAGCCTGGCTTGCACACGCTTAAATTGATTAGGAGAAGGATCATTTTCGTCAAAAAACTAACTACAGATGCTAGCCCAGTAATATTCTCGATGATCGTGGAAAGAGAGTCGTCAATTTCTTTCTCTCCCAAAAATTGGCGATGGAAATGGGCAAATCAAGGGACTCTCTAAGCTTGTTTGTGTCTACCGCAACCGTGCCTCCAGATTGCACATTTCTAATAGTCAATTCATAGATCAACTCCTCCTTGCGCAAATAGTTAAGATGGAGAACATCGCGAGGGCCGGGCATGATGACAGAACAATTTTGAAACAGGACAAATCAAGAATTCCAGCAACTGAGAAAATTGTTAGAGTTCGGATCAAAGCAATGTTTAGCCGTCAAAAGGGGCGAAATTGAGACCCATTCAACCACGCTCTGCTACCACTTGTTACCGTATTTTTGTGGTAGGTAGAGGTGAAAGAAGGTGAGGGTGTGAACGGGTCTCAAGCTACGAAATTAAAGTTCATGTAAAATTTAACAAGGTTATATTCTCTTTTCAAAATCAAGAAATAACAAACAGGGAAGGTACAGAGTAGCAAGGCAACAAAAGAGCAACAACAGTATTTACAGGCTTTGGGCTTCGAGCCCCGGACTCACAATTCTTGAGCAGTTAGCCCAAGCTTACATGTACATAAGGTTTAACAAAGGGGCAGAAAACCCCAATCACGCCCAGGAGCACTTGCTCCAAATTACACAGTAAGACCTCCTAGAGGCACGCAGAAACAAATTCCAAAAGAGCGATCCGCTCTCAAAATTTTAAGCCTATCAAAAGGCCACACCAAACTCCACCTTCAAGTTGTCCTCCAAGGACATAGACACAGGGGTAAAATACCCAACCTACTGAGGCCTATTAAGTGAGAAAAAGGTTAATTACACGACCTCTAAAATACCAAAGTGAGAGGAGGCGAACTGCACTCCTAATACATTTTGTTTTAAAACCTAATCTGGCTTTAGGCCACTAATGCAAGGGCTAATCCCATACTACAGAGGTGACTTTAGAAAAGAACGATTTACATTACATTAAGGAAGACTCGGTTGTGAGAAATAAGTTCACCTCAAAACAATATGAGTGGGAGCTCAAGAGGGTTAAGCACTCTCTATCCCAATATGTAGCTTAAAAGATAGAATAAATACAAAGTGTCTTTACATTTTAGGGAAAGTTACATGGTGGAAACGCTTCGGACCCGCCCCGAGAGTTAAACTGCTGAGCTAGCAAGAAAAGAAGTTATTAAATGGCCATTACATGGTAGTTGAATTGCTGTCCGAAGAAAGAGGCGCTTCCCGCCCCCTGCTATGTACTTTACACACTGAAAGATGGTAGAGAAGTGGCACCGAGACCCGAAAATCAGCAGTTTATATACTCTCGCGGAAAGTTCGAGGCGTTTTTGGAATGAGAACACCCTCCCACAAGGATTTTATTGGTTCACCAAGAAAACCCCTACACAATACGAAGAAGAAACATATTATTGGTGGAAAATTAATTCGAGAAATTCAGGATTGGCTAAATTCAAAACAAGGGGAAAGAAAGGGGTATACAGCCAACTTAAACAATAACAGAAAGAAATTTAACAAGAAACAAACTTTTGAAATAAAAATTTCTCCAAAAAACAGTTCTTTCACTTCGCACTAGGGTGCACCATTGTAGTTTTTCAGTAGTGTCCTCTAGAAGAGAAAGTTCACACTTCTTACTACAGGTAAAACAAAAATACATCAAAAATGACCCAGTTCAAAACCTCCAAAATTTCTTAGTAGTGACATCTTCTGAGAAACTTGAAAATTAATACCGTACATAAAGTTCAGACTTCCTCCAGCAGAGGAGTTTCAATTGGCGCAAATTTTAAATAAGCGGCGTGGAGGTGTACCGCCCGGTACAATTATTATTATACTTGAATATCGCCAACATCCATCACAGAGATTCCACCAGAATTCAGTTCGTATCTCACTGCCAGAAAACGTAGTTGAACATACAACCCAACCGGAGGGTAGAATAAAATCAACTCCAGAAAAATAAAGAAGGAAAAGGCAAGGAAAACGAGTTAATACACCACCAAGATGTAGAGACCACCCAACACGTATAAATAGAATACAACGAAAAGACCGAAAGGAACCCCATTAAAAAAAAAATAATAATAATAATAGTAGAGATCAGTCCAACCGGTTGCTATGGTAACGTAAACACGCCATCCGTCCGTAGCAACCACCCACAAAAAACAAGTACAACAATGGTACAAATACAGGAGGAAAAGAAACCCCAAAGATATAATGAAAAATGAACACT
The DNA here is from genome assembly GCF_040414725.1 of Anabrus simplex. NCBI lineage: Eukaryota > Metazoa > Arthropoda > Insecta > Orthoptera > Tettigoniidae > Anabrus > Anabrus simplex. The sequence goes on along the minus strand of NC_090265.1, from coordinate 16,848,453 downwards.
ACAAGATAAAATTAATAAACCGGAATAGAATGTGGCAGAAAAAACATTTCACTGAAATTCAGATAAATCCTCTTGTGCTCTATGATTTATAAACAGAGTAGTTACCTTTCCAACTACACATATCGAAAACGTTAGAGAAGTATAAACTAATTTGCCTTTTCAAACAAAAAGAAATACGAAATCATAATTCTTATTTGGAAGTAACCTTCTTAAACTTCACTACCGCCACTTTTCAGAAACTGGCGATATTGTCAAGATACAATAAATCCCGATTTAATGAATACCCTAACTAAAATCAAAAGAATGCGAAGATGGACGCTTTTAGAAGTTCACAAACCCGAAATCTTGAGACACGAAGTTTTGTACACCATCTTCCGTAGAATCCAGAAGCCAAAAGGGATAGAATTGTGAAGAGACTTACATATTGGTTCAAGCTGCAGAAACACGTTACTCACGTAGAGGCACTAGTACCTCGCCACATCCAGAAGAAAAGTAAATAGATCAGAGGACGTTCAGTTCGAAAAAACGGTTAAGAAGATTTCTGAGGGCAAGCTCTCACACAAATTTCACCTATCCAGGCTTCATATCGCATGTGGAAACCAAATGCCGGAGCGGAGTAAACACGTCCTTCCTCCATCTTACATAAGGCACGACTCATGGCGGCGCACACTGACACAAATAATCAGTATGGCCCCACCAACCGGAAAGAGAAAGTAATAGACTCTCCCTCAAGAAGACACTACAACTTAGGGCACGTAATTTTACCAGACCAAGTTTAAGGATTCCAAGAGAAAACATCAAAATATAATCTCATGGTGACAATGACGAAGATGGTATCAAATAAATAAAGTGGGCAAGGCCACATAGAAAGTACTAGTAGAATACAAGGCGGAAATAATTTCCGAATAACACCAATTTCCATAGCACGAATGCAGATTCGAAATATGTTTAGGGAGAGCTAAAACTCGTCACCAACGTGACACTAGTACCCAACCTATTGGACCGTTGCGGAAAGAAACAGGTTATGTAAATGGCCCGAAACACAAATTGAATGGAGGCGAGTACTTGCACTCCAAAAATGCATTCTAGAAACCTAAGGGGCACTAGGCCGATGAAACAGGGGCTATTCCTAAACTATGGAGATGACTCGTATAAGAAAGAAATTTAAAACATTACGAAGAGGAAGAAAACCAGTTACAAAACGTAGTCACCTCAAACCAATATGAAGGGGAGCTCGAGAGGGTACCTCACTTTCTATCCCCGATTTACAGTTAAAGATATTATGAAGCTTTTAAATAAGCTGTCAGAAATTACATTTTAAGAAAGGTAGGTTACATAGTTAAAGTTTCGGACCTCCCCCTCGGGTTAAACCGCAGAGCTAGCAGGAAATACAGATTTTAATAGGCCATTACCTTGCTGAAGAACTGCTGCCTGATGAAAGAGGCGCCTCCCGCCTCCTGCTTCACACACACACTTAGTTAGATGTTGATCAAATTGCCAAGAGACGTGAAAATCCGCAGTTTATAAACCCTTCGAGAAAGTTCGAGACCTTTCATGAATAAACCAGCCACACCCTCTCACTTTTATTGGTTGACATCAAAAGTGACACTCAGAATCGAGGAAGAAGCCTGTGTTAGGCTGAAAATTAATTACAGAAATTCATGATTGGCTAAATTCAAAACCGGCGGAAGGAAAAGATCAATATTGCCAACCAAAAGTGAATGAACATAATTTAGTAAAAAAATAACTTCATCATCATCATTTCCCTTTATCCAGCTGTAACCGGGTAGGGTCAAATATGGTACCTCTCCACTTTCTTCGGTCTTTCCACCACTCCTCCTCCAACATTGTGTCCCAGTCCAGGTTTATTTCTATAATGCTGCGTTGGATGTGTCCTTCCATCTCAATCGTGGTCGTCCACAGCCTCTCCTTCCTTGGCTTTGCATTTCCATTACCTTTTTTGGCATTCTTTCGTCGCTCATTCGCTTTATGTGCCCAAACCATCTTAGTCGGCTCTTCTCTATTCTATCATTCATTTTTCCACTCCAATTTCGTCCCGGATTTTCTCATTCCTTATTTTGTCTCTTCTACTCTTCTGTATCATACTCCTCAAGAACTTCATTTCGGCTGCCTGTATTCGACTCTCATCCTTCTTTGTCATTGTCCAAGTTTCTGCTCCGTAAGTTGTTAGGGGTACGTAATACATCTTGTACATAGTATCCTTTGCTTCCGTTGGCACATCTTTGTCCCATAACATGTTTCTTACACTATGATAGAAACAACTTCCAGCTTGAATCCTTTTACTAATCTCAGCATCCAGTCGAGGATTCTCCATTAATTCACTCCCCAGGTATTTAAACATTTCCACTACTTCCAGGGGCTTGTCTGCAAGTCTAATCTGACCTTTCCTTCTTCAAAAAGGGTTCATCTACACCAGGGTGCATGTTCATAGTTTATTAGCAGTGACATCTGTTAATAAAGGTCCAAACTTCTTGATGACTGGTAAACAAAACACGTAGAATTTCATACAGTACATGAAACTTCACAATAAGAAAATTATGTCCAATTACAGTAGTGACATCTTCTGAGTAAAGGTTGAAGTAGGACTATTTTCAAGTTCACGATTTCTCCAGTAGAGGAGTTCTTTTAGGCGCAAGATTTAAATGTGCGGCGTAGAGGTGTACCTCCCGGTACAATTAGTTAAAGAAGAGTTAAGTGATAACATTATACGAGGATTGGGGCATAAGTTATGGCAACTATTTTGTTCTTGTAGATAAGTGAACGGATCACAAACGTATATGTGTCGCGTGGAAGTTCTGCTGGCATACTGAGTATGCAGAAGAACATATGGCTCTGTGATAGCTGGTAGTAGCGCAGCGAGGGCTGTGAAAGCAGTCAGTTGGTGTGTGTTTTGCGAGATGGAAGGAACTCGTGTTGAGCAGCGCGCTTAGAAAAAAATAGTTGTTCTCCGAGGGAGAAATGCGATGGAATTTCCCAGTGAATTAGTGGAAGCCCATGAGAATAATGCCCTACAGTAGCACGGTGGGTAGGACGTGTGTCAACCAATGATGAGCAACGTTCTGGACGACCTGTCAGTGTGCGGACCGACGTGGCATGTGCCGTCATCGAGCAGCTCCTGGATGAAGACAGGCGATGGACGCTACTGGAGTTAGAGAGGGAAAGTGGCATCGAGAAACGCACCGTCCACAGGGTATTGCGTAATGAGCTGCAACTGCGGAAAATCGCATCGCGGTGGGTACCGCATGCACTGACGGAAGTTCAAAGATTGGTGCGCTATGTAAAATGCTCCGACCTCCTTGCCAGCTGGCAAAAGGACGGCGATCAATTCTTGTCACGAATAATCGCAATCGATGAATTTTGGACCAGGGCATACGAACCAGAACTGAAACTTCAATCCGCGGAGTGGCGACATGCTGAATTACCAAGGAGGCAGAAGGTCCGTCGGAATCATTCCCCAGTCAGATTGATGGTGATCGTCGCGTATGACATCAGGGGTGTCATTGTTTGCCGCTTTGTTCCACATGACAGAACAATGACAGGGACTTCTGGTGCGATAGGTACGACGTGGCGTTCGGGAGAAACGTCCGGATCTTGTGGACAGTGCAATAATCCTGCACGATAATGCAAAAACACATAACGCAGAGTGTGTAGGGCAGCTACTGCGACGTTGGGGATGGGAAGAATTGGATCACCCGCCGTACACTCCCGCATTTCACCCTGTTACTTTGATTTCATTCGAAAGAATAAGGAACCACTACGTGGTAGGCGGTTTGCAACACGAGAGGACATTGATAATGCTGTGCGCAAACAGGTGACCCGATTCACACATGGTGCGGCAAATGCTGAGGCAGATGGTATTCAGCGCCTCCCACATCGTTGGCAGCGTGTGGTGTCAATTGCAGGGGACTAATTTGAGGGTCTTTAGAACCAGGTTTGTCATGTCAACTTTATGTGTACTGTGTTGTCATTCTTTTGCACCGGCAAGGCCATATTGCTCTGTATACTACCATAATAAATTAGTGTGTTACAATATTTCAGTGCTATTCATTGTCCACGCATGTAGTTAACACCTTGTCCTTTCGTCTGTGTATGTCATATTTTCCAACCGGACTGGTATCTTCAAGAAAAAAATAGTTGCCATGACATTGGCCCCAACCCTCGTAGATATAGAGAATGAGATGGAAGAGGTAATGTGGGTTAGGTTTAAGCTGGAGGGAGATGCTTGGGTTTTATATACAATCCACCAAGGGGCTCGATATATCCCAATGGATATTTTTTGATGATGCGATAGAGGAAAAAAGTAGTTTAGCGGAAAGTATGAAGATGGATTGATTTTGTTAGGGGATTGGAACGCAAGAATAGGGTGCTCCAGCCCGGAATATAGTAAAGAGGAAAATGGAGTAAAGAAGGGATGTAGGAGAAGTGAAGATAAAGGGAAGAACAGACACAGGCAGAAGTTACTAGAGTTATGTGAAGTGAGCAACTTGTACATTCTGAATGGGTGGTCCAAGGGCGATAGGGAAGGAAAACGGACATATATTACAAATGCGGGAGGAAGTGTTATTGATTTGGTAATTAGTTCGGAAGATGTGTTAGATAGAATTAACAGGATGGAGGTGGTTGATTAAGTGGAATCACACCATTCCCCGTTATATATAATCGTGAATACGAGTGGGAGAGTGGAAGAGAGGGGATTAGGAACAGGGGGAGGGAAAATTGTGGCAGAATTCCCAAGTATATTTGGACTGAGGAGGGTAAAGCGAAGTTAAACAACTACCTTGAAGATGAAGAATTTCAGATCATTAGGATAGGGATCGAGGCAGCAGTGGAGGGCAATAATATTGATAGGGCTTTAGAGTTACTGGAATATCCTGGTAGGAGAGTGGTGGTGGAAAGAGCATACAGGAAGAAGACCAGAGATGAGGCGGAGGGATGGTTCGATAAGGAGTGTAAGGTGAAGAGGAAGGTAGTGATGGGAGCGCTGGTTGAGTACCGGAAATGTGGGAGGAGCTTAAGGGAGCAGTTTTACAGGTCGAGGAAATAATTTAAGAAAATGCTAGGGGAGAGGAAAAAGGCTTGGCAGGAGGCTCAAACGGAAGCATTAAACAGGAAGTGTAAAGACAGGGAAGGAGATAGGGTGTGGGTGAAGGTTAACAAAATAGGGGGACGAGTAGAGTGACTAAACCTGAGTATGGAACATGGGTGGCGTATTTCCAGGAACTATTATGGGAGAAGGAAGGGTGGGTAAGGGTAGAAGGAGGCTATACATTTGAAAGGGGGATAGGGAGGGGCTGTAAGGAGTTGGATAAAAGAATAACAGGCAAGGAATTGATGGGAGTGGTAAGTAAATTGAAGAACAGGACTGCGGGAGGGAAAAACAGGATAACAAATGTTTATTGGAAGGAAGTAGCAAAAAATAGACATATAGTAGAGAGTTTTGTTACTTTTCTAAACAATATATTCGAGGGGGGTTAAATTCCCGAAAGAATGGAAGAAGGGGATTATATGTTTTATTTTTTAAAACAAAGGAGGGAGGGCTAATCCCAGTAACTATAGAGGCATGACCGTGCTGGACTCCCTGAGAAAGGTGTACAAAGTATTTAAGCAAACAGGTTGAGGATGTGGGCAGAAGATTACTCAGTTCTATCGATATTTCAGAGTGGCTTCAGAAAAGGGAGGAGGATGGTAGATGATTTAATGATTGTGAGAATTATAATAGATAAATATGTTAGAAAAGAAGGATCTAAAGTGTTTATAGCTGCAATTGACTTCCAGAAGGAGGTAGGGGTGGAGGAGAAGATGAGAAGAGCAATCAGAAGCATATATGAATAAGTCTATTGTAGCATTAAGGTGGAGGAAGGGGCGGTTAGTGGATTGATTGAATCGAAATTTGGGCTGAAACAGAGGTGTAATATGTTGCCAATTCTTTTCTTATTGTGTATTAACGACTTACTAGGCAGTCATGTAGATAAAAAGTGGGCCTATCCGGTCCTAGGCATACAAGAAATTCCAGGGTTGGTTTTTGCGGATGATGTATTGTTGCTGACGTTGAAAGCTGTGGGCCTACAAAGAAGCTTGAACGAGATTTGGAGTTTAGCGAAGTTATGGTCATTGAAGATCAACAGTAAAAAGACTAAGGTGATGGTACGCAGGGAAGGGAAAACCGGGGATAAAGTGGGTAATGAATGGGGAAGAGATAGAGGTGGTGGAAAAGATGGAGTATCTGGGGGTGATGATAAGTAGAAATGGTAGTTGGGTGGAGCAGATTAGGCAAGCCAAATGGAAAGGTCAAGCTGCTCTTTCATTAACTAGGATATTGGAGAATAAATTTTGGGGGGTTGGGGGTAAGCTATGTTATAAAAAGCACGGTGTTTAATGCTGTGGTGAAGAGTAAAATGCTGTATGCTTGTGAGGTTTGGGGAGTTGAGAAAAGTGTGGGGTATTAAAGGAGGTAGAGAGTAAGTTCTATAAGATTGTTATGGGGGATAGGCGAGTTATATAATATTGAAAAGGGGGGGAGAAGGGGTACGTATTGGAAACGTGATTAAGAGGGCGAAGATGCACAGCCACCTTAAAAGCTAAATCTGTTGTGTCAAGAGGAGAGAAATCAGGCAGTGTATTATCATGACACAGGTAGAGTGTCACTACTCATCACAGGAGAATGGCAGCCTTCCCCACTACTGGCTAGCTAGGAAGGTGATGACATGTGTCACTAGAGGGGGATCCTAGCTACATGTGCTATCACGTATCCAGGAAGTAGGGAGTTAGTTAACCTTGTGTTGTCTTGTTGACATGATTTTGTATTTTTGTTTTGTGTTCAGTATTGTTTGTGTTTTGCCATTTTGCCATTGTTTTTCTTTTTTCTTTTGTTTCTGCGTTTCAGTTTTGTTTTGTTCTCTAGCGTGGAGTATTATTGCATCTTTAAAGTGTACTGTCTGAAGTCGTGGTTCGCTTGTTTTTTTGTTTGTAATTTTTCCTAGTTTTGCTTGGTTTTTCAATTTTTATTCTTATTTTTCTCTGTTGAGATCGATTAGGTTGGAAAACTGAAAAATCTGGAGAAAAGTAACGGTTACGTACTTACACTAAGATCTCCATGTTTCAGGCCATGAAAACGTTTCAGAATCTGCATAGTAGAACTTTTAAAAGCCCTCCACCAAAACAGACTTGAAGTTTTCCTTCGTATTGGTTCATACTAATGCACTGAAAGTTTCATCAGAACTATTTTCATTATTTCATAGAACCTTCAAAATGTTCCATGTTGGCAGTGTAGATAAATGAATATTCTAAGATTTATTAATTAATTACTTAACTAGCTACACACTAAGACACAGTCATACCAGGACTTCAAATTACAGGACACAGTACAAAATTCACAATTACACAATTCCCAGTTCTCACTGTTGATCCACAACAATTTGCATACAGTCTTCGTTCGTTAACACGTACAGTCACAGTTACTCTCGTTGCTAGTATCACAGTCCTCAGTTCAAAACCCACACTCAACAATCTGGCAGTTCAGGTTGAAGGATGCGTTACGTTGTCCACTCACTCCAGGAGAACTCTGTTCATTGTCCCGTCTTGATAGCCAGTTATCTCATCCACGCCGCTGCACCAAACGACGTTCATAACATAGGGGCTGGTAGAAGAGACCCAAATCACAGCAACAGACATGAAGTATGACCCTCAGTTCTATGCACAGGACACACTACAGACTGCCTCCTCAAATTCAGGCTGTCATCAACACTAGCTCCGACTGACTGCACTCAACTCCCTGCTCCAACTGGACTGACACTGAACTGGTAGGTCCCTTCTGGCTTTTTACCTGGGCCCGCCCTTCGAAATAAGTTGGTCACCAGAAGTCTCCGGAAGCCTCTGGAGACCGAAGACTCGGTAGTTCTCATACTTTCTATCCCACGCGAGACCTCCATCAGCGTAGCAGTCAATGACGGTAACAGTAGGAAGATCTGATCAGTGAATGGGTGCCAGCTCTCTTTCTCATTTGCCTCTCTGTGCGGCGAATGCAGAGGTTCTACACAGTGACGGCACTCCATATGTAGTCCAGGCTTGCCTGCTCCTCCCCATGACCTGCGACAAAATTCTGTGTTACCTTGAGAATTACCAAGGGTCGTGGAATATTCCAACTGAGATGGGTAACACGACAATATTGCTGGATTAGTCTGAGGTTGCGGGCACTGTTATACATGAGTGTGCTATTCTGTTCTGTGATTTTAAAGTCAAAATGTCCTGGTGTAAAGAGAAAGAAATTAACTTTATCAATTCTATCCAGATACAAACTGAACTGTGGGATATACATCATCCGACAAATACAGAGACTGAAATGTAAAAATATGACAAATGGTCTGAAATTGCAAATAAGTTTGGTGTTTGTATAGATGTTGTGCATTCAAAATTTAAACGTTTATGGATGTATGAAAGAAGTGAAAAAATAAATTGTCGGCCAAAAGAAAAAGAGGCACTCAAGGTGGCGACCTAGAAAGTTCCTGGTTTCTTTACAAGAACCTGGTGTTTTTTATTTATTTCCATTGGACCTTGAAAAATACAAAATGCACTGGCTAACAGGCTGAATACCTCCTCAACAGTTCTTTGTGCTCGGTATAATTTATAACTTAAGACGTCTTTTGCAGATCCTTTTTGCAAATCGATATAGAAAGGCTTTAGAATATTGTCTGTGAACAGGAAGACATCATCTGCATTGACGACATAAGGTGAAGGGGCAATTCTTCCTGATAATGGTTTTGTGTTATGTATGTTTAGCTTCTTCTTTATTAACCCTTCAGCAATGGGGAACATTTGAATGCCGCTTTATCCACCAGACGGAGGTGATTCAGATGTGAGCACTATAGGAGATGCAGAGATCTCTTTAAAAATGCACTCATGCAATAGCTTAGCTAAGATTATTTTCAATTTTTACATTAGAGACTCAAAAAAAATAGTTTACATGCGTTGTCTTTACCTTATAATCTAGTAATGCGGAAGAGACCTTTCCCATTTTGTATGGAATGAAAGTGTCAATCTTGAATTTGCGTGGGTTGGCTTACAATTCAATGAAAACTGTGGTAATCACTGCCTTGGGAGCTTTGAATGGAATAACTGGAAACAATAGTTCAAAGATTCGTTTATCACAAATCTCAGGTTAGTGGAACTGTTAGCTCATGAGAAGGAGGTCATATAATTTGGCATGTTTTGTCGTCCATTATATAGTCACGCACATCGTGCCATCCCATTCCTTATGTCGTGTGTCCACTCTCGCTTCGCTCAGTTCAGTCTGGTGTAGAGCTGCTAAGGTCTGGTTTTAAAACTTACTTACTTCCCTTTCATTCAAACTGCACCGTTCCATGCGATATCGTATTTCAAAGTGTCAGCAAGTCAAGTAATTATGAGTCGTAGGAGGTTTCAGGCGTTGAAAGAACTACAGGATTCCTCATTACCTGATGTCAAATACAGTAGAGACAATACGCGACACTCTGCGATATATCGAGGGACTGCTATTAGAGCTCTCTATAGCAGATTGACCTGAGAACTACTGATTCTGTCATAAGAGAACGTGTATGTTTGTGTGAAGTTTTCGGCGTTATTTATGCGTTTGCATCAAGTTGACATAAGTAAATAGTAGCGTGTGTCATTCCTTTGTATCTCCTCTCAATATGAGTGGAAAGCTATGTGCTGTGTTTGGCTGCAATAACTATGAAGTGCAAAAGGATTCGCGGTCTTTCTTCCGTTTCCCTCGTGACAAGAAAATGTAAGTAAATATTGTGTTTGCATATATATTCTTCCAGTTGCAAAGAGATTTTTATAGTACTTCCTAAACTTCTGACCTGCGCGACCCACATTTTAATAGGCTTAAAATTTAATAAGTTTATTTTATTGTACGCGTATAGTGCAACAGTTAACCTTCAATACTGATGTGTTGTTGTAGGTGTGATCTGTGGGTTTTATTTAATTCAGGAAAATACATATGCACATGAGTGTGGCTGGTTGTGTTCCAAGTTACCCATTTGGAAAGCCATAATGCGTTGTCAAGCACTGAAGAAAATATGGGTGATTTAAGAAATGTACATATTTTGTTGAAAGAATATGATGATGCTAATTTACCTTACCCTAATGTAATGGCATTATGGCAAGTATTGCTTATAGGGACAGTTTGAATGTTTTTGAGGCTAAATTTATAGATTTTCTTTCTGTTAGTAGGCTTCAAGTTAAAAGGAAAATTGTCCAGCTCTTAAATGTAAATTCATTGAATCATGTGTGTAAGGAATGTGCCGATATTTTTGTTGACAAGTGTTTTAATATGATGATACAATGCTTTTAAATGAGAAAAAGGAAAAATCTAGCCGTAAACTTTCAGGCAGGAATTCTAAAGCTAAATAGTAATGCATAAATGAAAGATCAAGCCCTTTGACAGCAGTCCATTTCACATCTTGATTATATGTCTAATTTCAGTCTTTAAGTTATAACCTGTTAAATAATTCTTCATGCATTTATCCAGAATTGCTTTAGCAACGTTGAAGTTAATATCTTAGTAACACTTTCTTTCTAGACGTAATTTATTTATCTATTTCTGTATATACATTTCCATTGATATTTGAATTTAGCGCGAATTTTTAGGTCAAGCCACTAGGAGCACCACTTGCAACTTGTCTCCCATTTTAACAAGGCTGAATCTGGAAGTGTCGCGTATTGTCTCTACTGTATTTGGTGATGTCAACATTCACATCAGAGGTGAGATGGCAGTTTATACTATGAATCTACTTAAGGAAACATTCTGTAATGAAAGATACATCCGCTGGAATGCAACATAAATTTAACCCTATATGCTTTCAAGTGGAAAGAGGTCAGGATATTTCAAAATTTTTAGAAAGAAAAACAGAAACACCGATTTTGACTGATTGATGCAAGGAAGGCAGAGATCTTTAACATCAAAGATATACCGTTTCCATCTCGAAAACATTACAAGCTGGAACAAAATGAATTTAGGGTTACAGGGGTCTATACGTCGTGTAGAGGTCGGCGTCAAGGGGTTAAGGCTTCACCAAAAGATGTGCGGTTAAAACAACCACTCTCAGAGACCGATCTTTGGCATCCCACATGAATGTAGGTAATTTTGTTCTGAGCATCTACAGCAGCAAATAGATCAATACTATAATATTGTTTATAGTTACAATACACGCACCGGCTGTGGGATGGATTCTGGATAGCAATGTGCTTCCCGTCGATTGCTGCCAAGTGGTGAAGAAAATTCCGCCTGTGATAGAAATCCCTTTTGATATCCATCAACTACGTTCTTTTTATGTCAGGAACCTGAAACAAAACATAATATTAATTATTTTTTGTTCTTAATCGAAAGTTTTTAGCTGGGACTTCTTGAAGAAGGAAGAGTGGCTGATTCTGTCTTTTATTTACAGAGCTAAAACTTTGCCATGGAGCAGTCAAATTGTGGGATATTTTTATATGGACAGATGTGGGATCATCTTCAGAAAACTTCAGTCGCATTGCTTCAGTAACCTATAACTTTGGACATTTGACCATCATTCCCTGTAATATAAATCAGGATTACGGAACAGCTCTTATAAATGGAAAGGTTCCTTAGGTCGTGTCTCTTCTATTACATTTTTCCACTAGCTTAAAACACACACACACACACACACACACACACACACACTTTAGACACTCTTTTTCTCTTTTGTGTATTATACATTATTTTAAGAATTCTCGTTAGTAGAGAATAACCCCTATTCCACTCACCTATTATGGCATCTTTTTCTCTGTTCTTGCTCCTTTTATAACTCCTTTCCTTGTCGTATAAGCCTCACCACTATTTTGTTTGTTTCCATTCATTGTCCATATTTATCTTCCCTTTTCTTGTTTTATTCAGTTTTTAAATTTGTTGAACAAAACGTTCAACAAACTGGCATCCATCTTGAAAGTGGCATTTGCCCTTTTCCCGGGCTAAGAAACTTAAAATACGCCTGTTTAGTTCTTCTTACGGGTTGAAGAGTGTTGTTGTTTTTTTCTGTTCGTTGTGATCCTGCTGCAGCTGGCAATATAGTGAGAATTTCTTGCTTGTCTACACATTTCCCATCAAGATTCTGCTATCTTTCTTGGCCAATATTGCCGGGAATTATTGAGGCAATTAAAGAGCACATATTTCCCAACATTGATGCACATTTGTTGCTTGTCTAATTGCGCTTTATGTAAGTAATATAATATATGGAATATCAGCACTAGACCTCGTCTACAGTGTGAGTCGGTTAATGGAAAAGCATCAGGAATACTGTAGATATATGGTGATGACATTCCTTGATTTAGATAAAGCTTACAGTAGTGTACTCAAAGGTATGGAGAGTAGTGCATTGGAAAGGATTAGGAAAAGGAATGATAGAATAAGTTAAAGGAATATACAAGAAACTATTGCAGCAGTGTCAAGAGGATAGAGTGGATTTTAAATGAAACTGGACTACAAAAAGGAAGTGCGCTGTTACCACTGTTATGGACGGAATTGTGAAGGAGACAGAGGACAATAATACTGTTTGCGGATGTGGGAGCAAACAGAGAGAGGAAGTCCGAGGCCAACTCGACGTACTCAATGAGATTATTGAAAATTATGGAATGAAAACTGGTGAGCCGAACTTGTCCTCGGACATTTCTGTCAAAAAGCAATAAATCCCAACGTACTGCATGCTAAAAAGACGATACTAAACAAAGCTACAGTTAATATATTCCTCTACATAATCTTGATGTCGGGAAGAACATCCAGTCGTAACACAGTACCAAATCTACGTCAGTTACCAAACCCAATAAAATATGGAAAAGCGAGGAATATGAAGGAAAATACTGATTTTACTTTCGATAACCACTTGTGCGAATTTTGCACGCCAAGGTGTTACATGTTTTCCTGCAGGAGTTCTTTCGCGCGCCGTAAGTCTACTGACGTATTTGAGCACCTTCACCGGCTGGGCTGCAATTGAACTCGCCAACTTAGACCTGGAAATCCAGAGCCCTTCCGTCTGAGGTACTTGGTTCTGTTCTAAGCTTATGGCTTTACGCGACCGTTAATACCAATAATCCTGTTGCCCTTATATCTCACTACCTACTCTGCACGGTTTTCACAGACATCGATGTGGTTGACTTTTATTGAAGTTCCTTTACATGCCAGGAAATCTGGAGACACGAAGCTCACGTATTTGATCGCCGTTACACTCTAATGGACTGGATAACGATAGAACTAGCACATACGGTATATTTGTGATCAGTTTTCTTTCTCTTAAAGTGTATCGAACCTAGGACCTCCAGGTAAGAGGCAGACACAGCACCTCTACATCGCTGCCCCGGCTGTGTTATATACAGGCATGTTAAATATTCGTAATAATGTTTATTAGATATGAGACCAGTAGCTGCATAATGTTTTAAAGTGAGCTTGCCTGAACTTGAGAGCAAGTGTGCACCACAACACCAGAAACACCGTCTGCATGATACTGCGGGCCGGGTACACGGACTTGTATCTCACGCTTCATGTCCGTGAAATACACCTTTTAACTGCAATTACTTTCCTTGTATTCTTTGGTACGGCTAGTTAGTTATAGTTAGTATGTTACTTTCGATAATAATAATAATAATAATAATGATAATAATCGTAAGGCCTCAGCTACCATGTGCAGTTTGCCAGGCGAATGCTATGATTGTACAGTATATTAATAGTGTAATATGTTTACAGTTTATTTCGAGAGTAATAAAAATCGTATGGCCGAGTGATTGCCAAGACTCAGCTAAGGGCCCTATGGTCCGCCAACCCACGCTCCCAATTTAAGAGCATCTGGGACCACGTTTAGTCACTCCTTACGACAAGTAGGGCATATGCCTGTCGTAGCGTGGATTGGCGACCACGAGGCCCTCGGCTGAGTACTGGCATTGCTTCCACTTACTTGTGCCTGGCTCTTGACTTTTGGTTTTTCGTATGTGCTGAGTCTGGTGTATGACTGTTTGTGCAACGAATTAAATGAAACCGAGCTTTATCGGTACAAGATCTTCTGTCTAACACTTCCTTTCCATGATAATTAACAAACCATTGACACCACTCGCTGTTCTCTGAATCCGCCAACTTCAACTCCTGGATTTATAGGCATACATATTTACGTTCTTTCTTGCTGCTCTATGCGCTGTGAAGACAGATACGCTAGTCTGGTGTGCCAATTTCCACTTGCAAGGGACTCTTCCGTTAAAATTGGTGGTCTACCATTCTTGGGATTATCGAATACGGCGCCGCAGCTACATTTGCTTTTTAAATCATGCACAGTACAACGACGCGATAGAACAGAGTCCGGAAACCGTTTGCGAAATCTCTTTTTCACTGCATCCGCTCACTTGTCATTTTGTTGGAAATTACCGACTCCACTGAAAACTTTCGCTCCAAGCATCTTCTCGCAAGCTACTGACCACCTTCACTGTAACAGCATTGCTTCTCGCTCGGCCAAGCTGGAACGTTGCCAACGTATACACTATCACCGCCAATAAAGGCCACTTCGGAGACTCTTTTCTAACGCACTGTACCGTCACGTGGTTTCTAAAAACTTCCATGTTCTGTGCTTTGAAGAAATTACTTTCATGTGTTTTTCGACAGCTGTCAAATGTGCAACTCTGTTCGTAGCGCCATCTTAAGACCCATGCTGCTTCCTAACATATGTGGATGAGCATAGTATCGTGGACCTATGGATGATCCGATCGTTATCCTGTCGATTGCGTTAGCAGTTTGCCTTTCTGTACCACTGCGAGGAATATCCGTGATATCCATCCACATACGTGGATTAAGGATGATCTTTCACTTAAGCCCTTAAGTACACTCAAAATAAAAAAAACGCCTGAGGGTATTGAACCAAGGAACACATTACAGAAATAATCATGTAAATCAGTTAATTTGGCTAGAATATGAATAAAAAAGAAACGAGTTCTGTAACGCAGTTTTGAGCACGCGCTCACGTGTCTGGCGACACCCGGTATGTATGGTGGTATTACAGCCATAGCGGTTCAGACGAAAATATCCAGTTACGTAAACCGCACATGCTCCTTGGAGGAACCCATCAGTCAGGCTAGTGACCGCTTTTGGGGTAGAGGGCGCTAACGAGATACTCTGTACCGATCCATAAAAAAATAGCCAACTTCTGGTCCAGTTAGTATTCACCACTTCTGCCATCAACAGCCCCGCTTCCCTCAGACTTGGGAACCAGCTCTCTGCAAGTCTTCTCTCCTTCCACACGCTATTCATGTGGCAGTGCGAGGTAGGGAGTGGGTGCAAATGGGAAAGTGGAGGGCTATAATTATAGAGAGCAGCCCTAGTAGAGTATATAGAGTGCAGCAACACCGACACAAGTACAATATGGTGGAGATCTGTCACAGACCATGCGCGCCTTAACATATCACTTCCCACGTAACCTCCCACACTGCATGGAGGACATCAGCCAGAAAGTGGAAGGTGTAGGAGACGTCGCTATCGGGTAGTTGGGGGTATAGAGTGCAGCACTATCGACACAAGTACAAAGTGGCGGACATTTGTCACGGACCACGCGGTTATGCGCAAGAATAATGGAGGTTCGAGATATCGAGGTTCGACAGTATTTGTCTTGTTGTAGTGCAGTGTAACTTAACAGTTCTTCAGTCTGCCAAACACACACGTTCAATATGCTGTACAGTAAAATATAACACTATAACATACCTGTAAAAAGTACACACTATTAAACAAAGGTATGTACTTTCATTTTGAAAATAATTCTCAGCAGACAATGCAGGGTCCCCATTCTACGAAAAACATAACATTGAGCAATTTCCTCAATTGTGCCGAAAGTTGAAGGGATAAAGGGCCCGGAAAGGGTTCAAATTGTGAGTTTTGGATAGATCTATCAAACGAAAAGATAGGAAATCGCTTCCGGCTTAAATGCAGTTCAGAAAAATATCCTAAGGTCGCTCTAGCGATTGAACAACTCAGTCACAGCTCCTGCTGCATGCGGCCTTGCATTGTCGTGCAGAATGTTGGGTGGGTTATTCAGGAAGTTTCCTCGTTTGGCATTTCAGCTACGGTTCATATGCTCTGGCCCTGATCTCGTCAATATTGAAGGCCTCACCTTCGCGATCATAGCGCTCCAAAGTGTGTACGAGCTGCATCAAATCGCAGCCACTTTTGATGTTCGGTCAAATCATGTGGATCCCATTTGAAGGCGATTTTCCGCATTCCCAGCCGCTTCAGGATTTGAAGCACAGTCGAAGGCGACGGCGTTCTGTCGTTGGCCAATTCATGGAATTGTTGTGTTCCGATCCGCCAACACTAACGCGTTCATATTCTGCACATCGTCATCACTTACTCGAGGATGACCAGGCCGCTCTATGTCTGTCACACTTTGTTGTCCGTCTTTGAAGAACTTGACCCATCGTGCTACAGTACGGTAAGTCACCGCAAGCCTGTTGCAATCCTTGCATTGCGACCTCTAGCGTATTCAACTTTCAACCAGCTCCTCCTTCACGAGTGTGTTCTTGTTGTTATCGCTCCACACGTGCAGGGCGTGTTCATTTACGCTGAGGGAGGGTGGGTATCTAAGCTGTCTCAGGTATACATTATACTGCCTGGCTACGTTTCACGGCCTCGTTATGGCATAGTTGCCACTATTAAAATACCAACCCATGTACGAATACACAGACATAATTTTAATGTAAGGAGTATCGCAAACGGCTTGCAAAAGAGCTTCCAATTAGCCACCTGCCTTCTGTACACGTACAGTGTCTCGTCGAACTGCTTTTTCCACTGGGCACATAAACTTACACACCATTTCATTTGCAGCAGTGGCGGCTCGTGCTGAGTAAAGTTGGTGGTTCTGCTCTGTGACGCCCAGTCCATTGCAGTAAGTGTAATAGACAAATCTAATTCGTATTGCATACGGGAAGTGTCAGCTGAGCTCGTGTGAATCCATCCTCCAACTCCGCGGAAACGCTTTATTCCATGTCCTTTCAGAGTGAAGTTCTCTGAAATGTACCGAAAAAATACAGGTAGACGTTCATCTCAATTTGTAAGACCCCGATTTCTAGGGACATCGACAATATAAATAACTGACTTGTACAAAAAACAACAATTAAAAAGTTACAAAAATTAAAGTCCCTCTTCCGCTTATCGAAAAAATGTTGATCTATCGACACATTCATATTTACAAAGGTTCCGAGTCCTACATACATCTTTGGGAGCCAGCTTTCTCAATGGAGGGGGAACATCACCTGATGGTACTAACGTTTCTGTTTTCATTTTCATGACTACCTAACTCGGAGGAATTCACTACCATTACGGAGAAACATTGTCATGATTACTTGTAGGCCTAAGAACTCGCTCATTCGCTTCGTACGAGAGAGAATGTTTTCGTTCGTTGGATAGAATTATGTTGAAGTCCTGGTCATTTACACAAAAGATAAATATACATACCTCCAATCTTAAGGTACGTTGTTTGAAGACTTAACATGAACAATAAATTGATTTTGTGTTACTTAATCACAACCATTCTCTTTTATAGCGCATTTATCCTGTATTTAAGCTATTTGGGCTGAAGCAGAAGCATCGCAACTATACTGTAGTATCTGAGAATGTTGACATGTAAGAATTTTAAACCATATCAATATCCGTACAGTTTTAAAAAAATCTCTATTTACACTGATGAGTACAGTGGAGGGAGCTTTTCCCAAACAGCTGAGATTTCAACATGCTCGTCGCTGCAGCGACTCTCTCACGGACGGTGGCGCTGTCTGGTGTATTATTTACTAACTCTGTGGTCACGGGAATAGGTCAGGTGTACTGCAAGGCGTGCAGTTCATACAGAGCCTTATGGGCGACTCTTAGCCACCTATCGGAGGAAAGCTGTAGTTAAGTGTGCTCTTCCAGTCGGCTGTGGCTCTCCTAATGTTCTGTCGTTCACAGATTTAAACAGGGTTGCCAGATCACCAGTAGCTGTATGGGTATCGATCTTTGGCTCGATATAGACACTCAGTATGAAGGATGGCATCGCTGTCGCTATATATTACTGTATATCTTTCATTGTGGTGGTTCTGCAGCTCTGCAGATCGTATTATGGAGCCGCGCCTGGTTTGCAGTGAAAAACAAACCGATGTTTTCCGTTGACAATGGACGCATGGCGTACTTTATATAAGCGTTCTTTGTTTGGACTGCTTGTACCTAAACATTGCAGAAACGAAATTGAAGATATCTTCGGAAACATCAGAGGAATGGGTCCTGACGACACTTGGTGAGACACCACGTGGCAAGTGCCATACTTTCTACTTATACGATTCTTGCATGCTCTAGTATGAACTGGATGTCTAATGACTGATTTTCACAGGGGCATCACTGCCTGCACGTTATTGACGTCAGAATGTGAAAAGATAAGAATGGCGCAGCCACTCTCTGCCCGTCATATGCGTCCCCTTGCGCTAGTAAGCCTCATTTTCGAACGCTCAGCAGTGGACTGGTATTTGTTGTCAACATATAGAGAATGGCTGGTGCGTTCAGCAATACAGAGACATAATGTTAATCTGAGGAGTGTCTGTTCGGAATGCAGCCGAAGCTTGCGGACACTATGCGCAAGAGTTTCCAGATGGCCTTTTATTTACCTCAAGTATTTCGCCAAAATGTGTTGCAGTTAAGAGCTAATGGATCGTTCAAAGCACATTTAGACAACGATTTGGAAGAGTGAAATGTCTGTACGTTTATAAATTAATGAGTTATTAGACTTTATTCTCTACTTCTTTGGCACATTTAAAAATGCATGCTGTTACAGAACGCGTGGAGTAATATGAGCGCTATTTGTTTCAATCCGAAATACAGCATGTTGTAGGGCTCCTTTGTAAACCAACAATTAGGCATCCCGTTGATCAGTAGTGCATGCGGGATACTTAGGAGTAGAAAGTGCGGGACTTGAGAACCACCTGCTATAATAATTCAATATTTCTTAAAAGTATAGGTAAGTAAGCTTTTAACTCTAATAAATCATTTTAGAACAAACTTGTAAACCAACTGTTCCTATGTTCGCAAGTTTCCAGTGTGTCGTATTAGCTAGAATATGGCAGCTGGAGTAAAAGATTTCCTGTCAGATGTCGGGGATAAGAAAAATGGGCTCTTACCTATCAAACACCACTGATCTGCAATCGTCCAGGCAGCACTTTGCCTACCAGTTGTTTACCTATCCTTTTCTTAAAAATAATGGAAGGATTGCCCGGCTCCATGGCTAAATGGTTATCGTGCTGGCTTTTGGTCACAGAGGTCCCGAGTTCTATTCCCGGTAAGGTCAGGATTTTAACCATCATTGGTTAATTTCGCTGGCACGGGGGCTGAGTGTATGTGTCGTCTTCATCATCATTTCATCCTCATCACGACGCACAGATCGCGTACGGAAGTCAAATCGAAAGACCTGCACCTGGCGAGCCGAACTTGTCCTCGGACACTCCCGGCACTAAAAGCTATACGCCATTTCATTTCATATACGGATTTAGAAATGCGCTCCATTAAAAATAAAACACCCACATGGTAACTTATTCCAAAAGATCTTTTCTGAGTCATCGGACAGCATTATCTGAATCTTCCGCGGCGGGTTGTAAATAGGCCGAGTGGCTCAGACGGTAAAGACACTGGCTTTCTGAGCCC
The DNA here is from genome assembly GCF_040414725.1 of Anabrus simplex. NCBI lineage: Eukaryota > Metazoa > Arthropoda > Insecta > Orthoptera > Tettigoniidae > Anabrus > Anabrus simplex. The sequence goes on along the minus strand of NC_090265.1, from coordinate 16,828,754 downwards.
AAGTTGCCAGGTTCGGATGCTGGCTCAGTCTGGTGGTATTTCAAGTTTCTCCAGTATTTCAGCCTCATGCCGGTACGTTTCCCGGCACGTAAATGAACACCTATGGGGAAAAATTCCGGCATCTCGGCCTCTCTGAATATCGTCAAAGCAGTTGGTTCGACGTAAAACCAATAACATTATTTACTTATTTTGTGTAAATATATAGTACTTGTCTCTTGTCAGGTTTCAATGAACGTTTGATATTTGTCACGGGAAGTGCAACATAATATTTTTTTATACTGTTTTATGATCACCATTCTTTCTCACTCCCAGCAAGGTTGTGTTAGATACGATATCAACATCTCTGCATACATTAGAGTCACGTTTAAAGCAAAACAAGTCAATCAATCATAAGATAATATCGACAGGGGGCTGAGACATAAATCATTCCGTCGTTTCTCGAGACGAATATACTCACGGCTGACCGGAGAGCCCGGATGTATTTCGATTTATGTGCTTTGGGCTTCAAAGGATGACAGAGGTAAGTCATTTATTTATTTATGTCACAAGTATATACAGAGTTTTCCTCCAATTACAAGAGACATTGTGAGTTAATGATTGAATGAAAACTCTTTCTTCCCAGTCACGGATAACCACCACCTGAGGAGAGAGAGAATGAACATTCGATCTATTGAAATCTAAAACAATTCACATACAATTTAACAGTTAATTATATTAAATAATAATAACAACAACGACAATGAGAATATAACAATAATACCTATAATCAATTTTCCAGTGACGCCGAAGTTTGGTGGGCAAGGCGTTTTCGGCCCCCCCAAATGATTTTAGGGGACAGACTGTCAATTTTCCCCCAAACAATTCTACTTCTGGATGCTAAAGTCCCCTTAAAACTGCGAGTTCACTAGTCTCAAGTCGAGATTTACAGCGCAGTATGATTTAAAAAGAAAGTCCCAGTCTTGTTCTCTCAGGTCTGCTGTAGCATGGGTTGAACTGCACTGATGGGGTTATACTCAGCTCTCGCTAAGGGGTTTGGGAAGAAACTTGGGCACTTCCATTGAAACGTTGGTTGAGCGATGAATTGACGAGGGCTCGAGTTGGCTAACTGCTGCGACAGCTACTTGAACTCACTGGCGTTTCCGTAGAAGTAATCAGTGTATTCAACATGTAATCAGTCTACAGTCAAAAGAGGTGCGGAATTGAGAGTCATAGGAAAACATACGTTTCGTGAGTGTGAATTAACGCAATGCTGTCAGAAGTGGAGGTATTCGGGCAAGGCATTAAAGTTAGAATTCAAGGAGACAAATTGGGACAAATATTCGTTTATAAGAAGAAGAGTTAGAGATTGGAATAACTTCCCAAGGGTGATGTTAAATAATTTTCCAATTTCTTTGAAGTAATTTAAGAAAAGGCTAGAGAAACAGCAGACAAGGAATCTGCCACCTGGGCGACTGATCTAAATGCAGATCAGCAGTGACTGATTAAGGTACAGCCAAGGCATTTGCCCGGTGTGGAAGTATGAAACCAGGGAAGAGCATCTTCAGGTCTACCGACAGTGGGATTCAAATTTGCTCTCAGATCTGTTCAAGTTTAAAAGAAATAGTAATGACAAGTCCCGTGATAACTTCAGCAGCTGAGAGGTTTTCCTCAGGCCTTAAAATCCTTATGACTTATTAATTCATCGAGATTTCTGCATACAGGCCTACACGAGAAGGCTGCGAAGGTGTTAAATCGGGAGAAGGTGGCAGATGATTTTACATAAAGAAATGAGATTAGAAAGTGGTCATTCCTTTAGAGAACTACATTTCCGAATGGAGAGTGTTCAGACGGTACAGCTAGCGGTAGAGCTTTCCACAGTTTGTATCACGAAATTAGAAATCTTCAGAAAATGTACTTGAATCTGTTAGTTTTAAAACCCCGTAAGTCATATTTTTTTGACAATTTTGTTTTATGTGACAAAATGAAAGTTGAAGGGTGGATACATCATTTTGTGTAGAACCCCCGTAAGTCTGCTGTATACAATAGCCGTGAAGGGATCTTCGATACTTGCTTCGGTTTTAAATCTCCGTAAGTCACTGACTTGTGAGGTTTCTCCAGGTAACAATGTTTTACTACTAGCGTGTGCTGTCAGCATCAGCTGTTGGTAACACGAATTCTCAGCCCACTGGTGATTTTGAACAACTTGTTCTGCCAACTTGTGTTTGCATGCAACAACAACATTCCTTGTACATTGCCATGATCATTTTTATTAATCCCTGTCCAATTCCTTTTTGAACCAGACTGTCCCAAACTTAGTCCTGGGGACACTGTCATATGCCTTTTCAATGTCAATGAATGTCGTAACCATATAATTCCCATACTCCCATTGTTTCTCCATTAGCTGTCTCATAATGAAAATGGGCTCTGTTGTTGACTTTCCACTTCTGAAACCAAACTGATTTTCCTGTATCTGATTTTCAATACTCAACCTTTTCCTACTTTCCAGTATCCTCTCCATTATCTTAGCAACGTGGGATATCATAGTAATCCGCTGTAGTTCTTCCATACTTTCTTATCGCCTTTCTTGAAAATTTGGATGATTATTCCTGTTTGCCAATCCTCAGAGACCTCCTTATTCTCCCATAAAATCCTGAGAACTCAAAATGTCCACTGCAGGCCTAAAACTCCAGTTGCCTTTACCATCTCCACTGAAATTTCATCTATTCCACCAGTTTTTTCATTCTTCATCTTACTGCCATTTCAATTTCATTCATTGTTATTTCTTTATCCATTTCTTCTTAAACTAATTGCCTTTCCTGTTGGTCGCTTGAATGGCTGTCATTAGTTCTCATGTTCGGAAACTTCTGAAAATGCTCTCTTCATCTATTTCTTATTTCTTCTGGCTTTGTTAATGTTAGGCCGCTTTCATCCTTCACAAGTCTGGTGTTTACTTGATCTCTCCTTTTGTTACTTAAGATACCGTGCAATAATTTCTTGGTTTCCTGCATGTAATCTCTCAATTTCTGTGTGAATAAGGCCCAGCTTTTCCTCTTTTCTTCCTCCACTACTTTTTTGGCCAAATTCTTTGCCTCCACATATTTTCTTCTACTTTCTTCGGTCTTAGTTGTTTTACATGGTTTCCATGCCATTTTCTTTCCCTTCACTCTAATCTTTACCCTATCATTCCACCAATGTGTCTCTTTGTCTTTCACATTTCCTGATGTTCTACCACATACCTTTTCTCCACATCAAGCCAGTGCTTCCTTAAACCTTTTCCATTTATCTTCAACATTCTCCATCTCCGTTCTGGGTACCGAGGGTATTATTGCCCTTTGAAATTCTTCTTGTATGCTTTCTCCTTCAACTTACTGCACCCTTTAGTCGGTAGAGTTGCGGAACATCTTCTTCTATCTTGCCTCGGCTGCTAAAAAAAAATATACTCACCGCATTTTTGAGATTCTGTCTCAGATGTGCTCAGTCCTTGGTCGCCTGGAGGGTGCCGCTGAGGGATTGCCTAGCTATAGGTTGCTATATGACTACTCACTAAATAACTGTCATGACACAGACTGAATTTAAATAAAATAAAACTTTATTAACAAATGCATAGAATCAATAATCATGGATTATGTTTTGATCACAGTTTAGTATCCAAATTTATATAACTGTAAATTCACCATCGTAGATAACCACAATTAATTGTAATTAACAAAAAAATAATTAATTAATTGATTGATTAAATAATAAAATAATTAGGATAAAATTATCCATTATAAATCATAGTATAGTGGTTTCATCATATGTCATCATCAAGTACGCAAATTGGTTGAATTAAGTATTTATACCACAGGGATCTCCCGTACAATCACCTGTCTCATTATAAAACCAATTAAGTTGTGTGTCTGAATTAGAGAATCACACTATAGAAAACAAAGAACTTACGATGTTATCATCAATTTGAACCAACCTTTACTAACAGTTAGAACATTCCGTCATTTTTGGGAGCATATCCTCCACTTTCTATATAACTTATTTGATATTTAAATCTTCTCATTTAAATACTGAGGATCGATGCAATTTTAAAATAAATCACTGTGCAACGTGATGTAATTCGACTTAATTAGTCTGCAAATATAATTGTTGACTCTGGATATTACTGAACTTCAATTTAACCAAATTTTACTTTTAAATACACACAAAAATTCGTAAACTTTCATTTGACAAAATTAATCCTTTCATAACATTCTCATGACTATCAAACATCAATATCATCATATTATTTCTTGTTGAAATACAATTTAGTAACCAAAATAATCGTTCAGTAATTCCTACAAATTTTGTTGTGCCTTGTTATGTGAGAATATAATTCAAATCTAACACTTCGTGTACTTACTTTACGTGAGCTACTGTTCTATTTACAATTAAATGAACACATTAATTATCATACGAATAGGCTTAGAATTACGGAAAATAGCTATATTACATCGTAGTCACAGAGGAATCACCTAATTCTACTCATAACACGACTAAAATAGGCCCGTCAGGGTTGAATGCTCTCTGACGCATGAATTGACGTCATATTTACACTATTTATATAACAATTATTCATTCACGCGTTTAGCCGTATATATAAATCAAACACAATATTATTTAGATTGCATCATTATGGATATAATATATTATCCTACTCAGAGTCCAGTAATTCCAAATCTCTGATTAAGGATATCGTTCTACCATGACCATATTAACTTCTCATGGCTTCCCTAATTTTATTTATTTAATAAAAATCGAGGAATAATCGAGAATAAATTAATTCAAAATCAGCTGGCAATAACATTTATGAGAATGTGATAAAACACTGACTCTCATCAAAAAGTTACCAGAATACTCATTGTAATGCGATCTTGGCATGCTAAGTGGGATTTTTGCTACTCTCATGAGTCATTTACATTGGACCGATCTACTATGCTTACATATAATTATTTGGTATAAGATGGTGTGTCATGTCGCCTCCTCCCCTATTCATCGTGATAATCGCCATTTTTAATGCATTTCAATTTCATTAGGAGACTGGTCCTCCCGCTCACTTTCATTCCTCGGCTTCTCATGACCGGCACATATTTTCAACATCGCGATACTAGCTTTCACAGCTTGAATATCATCTCATTTATTTAGCCCCAACGGCTTATTCATTCATTCTCAGCTCCCCGGCTGATAATATATCAATAACTTCTCATATTTTGAGATAATTGCCTGTAGTGCATATTTAATCATCACATAATACCCATCTCTATCGTCGTTTGAGCATAATGACATAACATCTTTTCTTACTTGGGTACAAATTCCCCACTATCGAAATATTCAATGATTATCTCCCAATTGAATGCCTCTATCATATCACAACCACATTAAATTATTGCATCAAAATCCATTATGATCAGTTGACAAATAAAATCGATTTTCACCTGTCCATATAATCGTTATTCAGGCGAACTGTATGTGAAACTAATATAAATTATTTCAAAATAACCATGAATAACATAAATTTACACTCCATTAAAATTCAGCCATGTGACTAAGCGAATCGAACCGTCATAATGTGCAATCTTACAAAAAACATAATAATAATGATCCCTGATATCGTTTAAATGTAGGCCTATTCATTTAAACAAATCAATCGAAATTGATAACAACAATGAAAGAAATATTAATAATAATAATAATAAAAAATAAATGAAAATGAACACATCATGCGTGAATAAATCATTGTTATTAAATCTCCTCTGTGCTACACCCTGGGATGAAAATACAATACTTAAACATCTAATTGGTAGCTCACGTAACTAACTAAGTAAGTAGTACGTTCCATGTTAGAGTCATATATCTGATTGGAATTTACTCACATGTTGCAATGAAGCTTCGCCCGCCATCGGGCGCCCGTCGAGTTGGAATTAGAACATGATAGTATAGATATTATACATCTTCACAAAATCGACGTATCCTTCCATGGTATTTGTTACACTAGGCACACGCATTTAATATTCTTGCTGCCTTAATTCTAACACAATGACATTTAAAAATATATAAGTTACACAAAATTAAGATAATTATTATACACTATTTCTCTTCTTACGGCACACGCGGACTTGCAGCTTTCTACGAGCTAATTATATGCGCGCTGGGCTCGCTTCTCCTCGCTTCCCCGCACCTGGACTGACATCTCCGAGCTGCTTAAATCCCCTTACGAGTTTCTTGCCCTTGTAGTGGTGTTGGTGACCTGTTTGTAGTGGAATTACTCATCCATAGTCTCTCCCTTTACCTGGTATTTATGAATGAATCAAAATAGAAGTACTTCCAGGACAGCCTGTCTTTCATTGAAGGAAGTTCATTCGGTCACCCATGTAATGTTAAAATGTTACTAAGTGTTCTGGATCAAAAATATCAAGTGTGAATAGCTTATTTTCACCAAATTTTAGTGTAAGGTTCTCGATGTAATAATGTAGTAAAGTGTACTGTAATGTCTTTCAGTAAACCTATAAGTTCCTCAGGAGTTTAACTGTTAGCAGATATCTTACATTGTTCAAGTCAGAGAATTTAGATTACACGTCTAAACTTCACAACTGTTGACGAACGAGTGATCTCCCTGCCTGACGGCTTGTACCTCCTTTGGTGCGTCTGCAGAGTAATATTTACATGATTTCGGGAGCGACTTTTGAGTGATGCACCCCTACCTGCGATTTCATTTGTGTCCTAATTTATAAATAAACCTCTGGTAGTTCCATTACTGCCCTGTGATCGTTGAATTTATCGCACACATTTAAATAATTTAGATGGCTTTGGTGGGAATACTTCTTCTGTCGTATTACTGGATGTACGACGGCTATGGCGGGAATATTCCTTCACTCTCGTTCCCAGACATGTCCCCTCCTAATTTAATACTTGCTGCACATTAGCACGGTTTGCCTCACTCGCTACTTAGGATACACGAATTGAAGGGTTACTGCAGTTGAAAATTTATTAATTACTGTCAGCTTCTGCCAAACGACTGAATATTTAAGAGCGCTCCTTTCGAAATATTTGAAATAAGGCTTCTGATTGGTTGTTGGGTAGATATCACTGTCTCCCTTTGAGTGTTTTCTCTGTCTTGCAAACAGCGGAAAGTTACCGCTCCATGACCTAAATTTCTAGGTAGCTACGCGTCCTCTCGCAGTATTGTTCGGAGTTAATGGCTTTATTGGGGGACAACAAGGCATGACTTAGAGGGACTTCAGCAGCTTAAGCTTCTATTGTGTGTGGTCTTGCTTCCTGTAGTATTGTGAGAAACAGAGTTTCCACTGTGTGGAAATATTCCACCTATGATATTGATTACAATTTATTAATATAATGCAATTAAGCTCAATTCCATGGGTGCATTACATACTTTAATTCTTTTCTCTCTTCTTAAAATGGGGTTTTGGGTTTTTCAATCTTTCCTACTTTCAGTTTCCCTATCGCAACTCTATGATCCACCAAAAGCTTCTTCAGGCATTGCTATAACATCTAAAAGTTTTTTTCGGTGTTCTTTCTCTATTATTATATAATCAATTATGGTCTTTTTTCGTCTATCTCTTCCACCATACCTTGTAATCTTCTGACTTTTCTTCTTCCCAAACCAGGTGTTTCCAACTATCGTTTGGTTCCTCATGCAAAAATCCACCAACAACTTCTGAATTTACATATCTATACCCACAGGGCCTTGCAACATCTTCCTTTCCTTGTATTTCCATTCCAACATGTGCATTTAGATCTCCCATCATTAGCACTTCCTGATCTTCTATCTGACTTTTCACTTCCTGTAAAAAGTCCTCTAGATATTCGTCTATGCAACCAGCTTGTGGGGCATACAACTGAAAAAGATCTTTCATACCATTACCAATCTGGAGTCTCAACACCATCTTCCTATCGCTGACGCATTTTGTAGATTCCACACATTCTTGTATTTCTTTTCTAAGTATGATGGCCAGTCAATTTTTTGCTTAAGGTCCTCCGATGTAATACAGCCTGTATACTTCTTTCAGAGGAATCTCTCCTGTACCCCTCTCCTTGGTCTTACACAGTACAGCAGTAATATTGGACCTTTATATTTTCTTATATATATCAATGATATGAGTAAAGAAGTGGAATCAGAGATAAGGCTTTTTGCAGATGATGTTATTCTGTACAGAGTAATAAATAAGTTAGAAGTTTGTGAGCAACTACAACGTGACCTCGATAATGTTGTGAGATGAACAGCAGGCAATGGTATGATGATAAACGGGGATAAACGTCCAGTTGTGAGTTTCACAAATAGGAAAATTCCTCTCAGTTTTAAATACACGCCACAATTGATGGGGTGAAAGTTCCTTATGGGTATCACTGTAAGTACCTAGGTGTTAATACAAGGAAAGATCATCATTGGGGTAATCACATGATTATGACTGTAAATAAAGGGTACATAAGGGCATATAAATCTCTGATAAGACCCGAACTAGGGTATGGATCCAATGTATGGGACCCTCACCAGGATTACTTGATTCAAGAACTGGAAAGAATCCAGAGAAAAGCAGCTCGATTTGTTCTGGATGATTTCCGAAAAAAGAGTAACGTTACAAGAATATTGCAAAGTTTGGGCTGCGAAGACTTGGGAGAAAGGAGACAAGCTGCTCGACTAAGTAGTATGTTCCAAGATGTCAGTGGAGAGACGGCGTGGAATGACATCAGTAGACGAATAAGCTTGAGTGGTGTCTTTAAAAGTAGGAAAGATCACAACATGAAGATTGAGCTAGAATTCAAGAGGACAAATTGGGGCAAATATTCGTTTAGAGGAAGGGGAGTTAGGGATTGGAATAACTTACCAAGGCAGATGTTCAATGAATTTCCAATTTCTTTGTAATCATTTAAGAAAGGGCCCCTAAATAAATCATTCAATACTGATCTGCATTTAGGGCAGTCGCACAGGTGGCAGATTCCCTATCTGTTGTTTTCCTAGTCTTTTCTTAAACGTTTTCAAAGAAATTGGAAATTTATTGAACATCTCCCTTGGTAAGTTATTCCAACCCCTAATTCCCCTTCCTATAAATGAATATTTGCCCATATTTGTCCTCTTGAATTCCAACTTTATCTCCATAGTGTGATCTTTCATACTTTTAAAGACGCCACTCAAACTTATTCGTCTTCTAATGTCATTCCACGCCATCTCTTCGCTGACAGCTGGGAATATACCACTTAGTCGAGCAGCTCGTCTTCTTTCTCCCAGTTCTTCCCAGCCCAAACTTTGCATTTTTGTTACGCTACTCTTTTGTCGGAAATCATCCAGAAAAAATCGAGCTGCTTTTCTTTGGATTTTTTCCAGTTCTTGAATCAGGTAATCGTAGTGAGGGTCCCATACCCTGGAACCATACTCTAGTTGGGGTTCTACCAGAAACTTATATGCCCTCTCCTTTACATCCTTACTACAACCCCTAAACACCCTCATAACCATGTGTAGAGATCTGTACCCTTTATTTACAATCCCATTTATGCGATTACTCCAATGAAGATCTTTCCTTATATTAACACCTAGATACTTACGGTGATCCCCAAAAGGAATTTTCACCCCATCAGCGCAATAATTAAAACTGAGAGGACTTTTCCTATTTGTGAAACTCACAACCTGACATTTAACCCCGTTTATCAACATACCATTGCCTGCTGTCCATCTCACAACATTATCGAGGTCACGTTGCAGTTGCTCACAATGTTGTAACTTATTTATTACTCTGTACAGAATAACATCATCTGCAAAAAGCCTTATCTCTGATTCCATTTCTTTACTCATATTATTTATATATATAAGAATACATAAAGGTCCAATAATACGGCCTTGAGGAATTCCCCTCTTATTTATTACAGGGTCAGATAAAGCTTCGCCTACTCTAATTCTCTGAGAGCTATTTTCTAGAAATATAGCAACCCATTCAGTCACTCTTTTGTCCAGTCCAATTGCACTCATTTTTTCCATTAGTCTCCCATGATCCACCCTATCAAATGCTTTAGACAGGTCAAACGCGATAGAGTCCATTTGACTTCCTGAATCCAAGATATCTGCTATATCTTGCTGGAATCCTACAAGTTGAGCTAAAACTGAACTGATTTCTATTGAACCAGTTATTAATTTCGGAAACATGTCTAATACATGCAACGCATGTCAAACTTACTGGCTTGTAATTTTCAGCTTTATGTCTATCACCCTTTCCTTTGTACACAGGGGCTACTATAGCAACTCTCCATTCATTTGGTATACGGTAGAGCCTTCAACCAATCAATAATCATATAAGTACTTCCGATATGGTACTATATCCCAACCCATTGTCTTTAGTATATCCCCATAAATCTTAACAATTCCATTCGCGTTTCTTGTGTTCAACTTTTGTATCTTATTGTAAATGTCATTGTTAACATATGCACATGACAATACTTCTTTAGCATTAGTCTCCTCCTCTATCTGGACATTATCCTTGTAACCAACAATCTTTACATACTGCTGACTGAATACTTCTGCCTTTTGAAGATCCTCACATACACACTGTCCTTGTTCGTTAACTAATCCTGGAATGTCCTTCTTGGAACCGGTTTCTGCCTTAAAATAACTATACATACCCCTCCATTTTTCACTAAAATTTGTATGACTGCGAATTATTCTTGCCATCATGTTTTCCTCAGCTGCCTTCTTTGCTAGATTCAATTTGCTAGCAAGTACCTTCAATTTCTCCTTACTTCCACAGTCATTTCTAACTCTATTTCTTCCCAGTCTGCACCTCCTTCTTAGTCTCTTTATTTCTTTATTATAATAAGGTGGGTATTTACCATTCCTTACCATCCTTAAAGGTAAAAACGTGTTTTCATATTCCTCAACAATTGAATTAAACCTATCCCAGAGTCTGTTTACAGTTTTGTTTTCCGTTTCCCACCGGTCATAGTTACTTTTTGGAAACTGCCTCATGCCTGCTTTACCAGCCATATGACACTTCCTTTCTATCACATTTATTTTTAACTGCGACAAAAACAGTTTCATGATCACTAATCCCGTCTATTTCTTCGGTTTCTCTATAGAGCTCACGCGGTTTTACCAGCACGACATCCAGGATATTTTTTTCCTCTACTTGGTTCCATGCAGATCAATAGTGAGTGATTGATTGATAGTTGATTTCATCAGTTTCATCGATCGAAAGAAGCACATTGTTTTGCGTTTGTTACAGAAGCGTTTCCGATTGTTGTGCACTCATGTCTTCTTCAGATGATAATGATGTTAGTATATTAAAAAAGAATTAGGAATACGCATTTATATAAGTGTAACAAAATACATGCAGCAAGAGTGAAACAAACTTCAACTACAAAGAAGTGTACCTGCGAAATACTAATGTACCTTGCAGGTGGTTTGGTATTTAACGTAATATTTGCTTACTAATGATGCGGAACTGAATTGAACATAACTTCTCCAGCCGTCCTAATGTGTTTTCTTGATTACTGTACATAACTGGAGCACCACTAACTAGGAGTATATGGGGAATGTTCATTTTCATTTAAGAAGCATGTTCCATGTATCATTATGTATTAAAATATTTATAATATGTTTTTTCTTGTACAGTTTGGGAGGAATTTATTGATACTGTAAATGTTTATAGCTTTTTATGCATGGATAAAGTAGGTATATTCATCAGCAAGTCATATGGGTATGAATTTTGTTTTTTCTTTAAGTCAGTAACACAGTGTTCTTCATTTGGTTAAAAAATTGCTTACGTCACAGAGTTTTAAACTGATCTGTAGGTAAAGTTAACAAGGAATAAAACTTCATGTCCTACTTCCATGATGTCTTTCTATAAGTATTAATCATCAGAGACAAACAAAGTTTACATATATTTTCTGGTTTATTCACCAGTCAGTTTTCCTTTCTGTTTTCCCACAAGTGTACATTTCGTGACTTACGGGGGTTTCGAAAATAACCGCTTCATTTGTGAAGCAAGTCCTACTTTTTGTACTTGTGATTATTTTTGACAGCTTCGTTCATAAGACATTCCTTCAATATATTTTTGAATTAAGTTCTATTCTCTGTTTACTTGCGAATATCATTATAAATTCCGCTCGTATGATTCGTTATTTTAGAAAGAAGCTCGATTACGGTTCTGTTCTGTTCTGTTTGTGGATATTCTTAATGCATAGGGATGTTTGCACTAATAGTTCTTCAACATATCACATGCCTGTGCTCATGTCAATCATGCCCTCCAATAATTACCTGGCGCGCCTGAGGTATTCTAATTACCACAATTAGCCCATTATTTCTTGTAATAACATGTTTACGGCCCGAACTTAGCTATCTAGCCTTGGTCTGTCCTGCTTGTATTTCAAGATATTGCCATTTCCTTGTGTATATATTCCTGATAGGATCACAAGGCTTGTTCCATTCTTTGCTTATCATTTAACGTATGCCGTTCATTGCCATTTATACGGTACATTTCCTTCTAACCGCTAGGGTTTATACACAAAATCAGTCTTCTATTTTCATCAAATAGAAGGCATCTTACTTTATCCTTTTAATACATTCTCTGGTTTTATAAATTCTCATCAACCAACAGATCAAACTTCGTGTTTCTCTCCATTTTACATTCACAATAGTTATGTTCGTACCCTGACTTTTCCCACTGAATTCTGAGAGGGTCGGGCAGCATCCACTCTCTTTGAATGTCCGTACTTTGTTTACTCAGCGATACCTCAACCCTCTCGAAGTCTTTCTCCAAATAATTTCCGAATCGCAACCTGTCTATTTTACAGAGGTAGGTCCATAAATATTAAATCTCTACAACGAAATTATAAAGATATTTTAATGACATTGAATCAGCCTCTTGTTAGATCGAAAGGCATTAACCCCTGAGCTGGAGTGCATCATGAGTGAATACATTCACCGTATTCCCCTCACGGCAATGCGGTTTCACTTCGGTGGCCTGCTCCGGAAGACGTGGCGAGTAAGAGGGTCGCGGCGGTGAGCGCAGAAAGGTCTAGGCGTGAGACCGCCTGGAGCCGACGTCAGTGTGGACCTTGGTGGTAGTAGCAAATACTCTAGTGAGACCCTAGAGGACTGACGTGGAGAAGAGTTTCGTGTGAAGAGCCGTTGCACACGAGTCAGTCGATCCTAAGCCTTGGGAGAAATCCGATGTCGATGGGGCCCGAGACTACAGTGTTAGGACCCCGTGGGGCGGAAGGGAATCCGGTTTCTATTCCTGAACCCGGCAGCGTAACTGTAACAAGTCGGGTCCCTTGAATGAGTAGCTCGTCGGGTAACCCAGAAGATGCCGTCGGGAGATAGAGGAAGCGTTTTCTTTTCTAGATGAGTGTTCCACTCTTCTTTGGTCAACCCAGGGTAATTAGAGTAAGAGGTAGTTATCACGCGCAGGTCTCCCCACCACGATTGGCCGTCGGCGACGTCATCGGAACCCAGACATCTCAGCGCCTTGTCCACAGCAGGTGAGCTAATCTGTTTTTAACCACAAATTAGAGCTAAGAGGATATTATTGATATTCTAACCCCACTTCTTACATTAGAGTAATAACACGAGATCAATAGCGTAGGTAGCGTTTCTGAAATATTTATAAGGTCGGTATAAAATGTTGTAACAAAGTGATCGTAATGGAATGGCCATTCCATATCTTCATGTTTCTAACACCTAAGTATGAAAACAATAACAAGGGGCTCTAATTGTTTCAGACTGGAACATTTGCTAATCCTAATTTGAGAAGGAGATTCTTATTTTCCTCCGCCAGTGCATTATTCTGTTGTTCAAGCTGTTTAATATTTTTGGAAAATGATTTTTCGCTTAAAGTCTGTTCGGAGGTTGGGGATGATGACCTAGATGTTAGGTCTCTTTAAACAAGAATCATCATCATCATCTGTTCGGAGGTAGAAGTACCAGGTCGCGAAATATCTGTCGAATCGGTTACATCTGCTGCATTGGAATTTGTAACTTTTTTTGTTGTTCAGAATTGTCAAACTGACACACGAGACTGTCTACTGCTTTCCTTGTAATTGTCTTTATTAATATCTGACTTCTTGCACTGTTATCATCCTTACCTTTGGCATATGACAACTTCAAATGTGGAACAGCGTTTGATTTCAGCTTTCTTCTGGGGATTATCTGAAGTAACTCTCCAAAATGTTCCGAACAAAACTTCGTATTATCTTTTGGAAGAGGATCATATATTTTGGAAGCATGGCCCCACCGTTTATTTAGATCACTGGCTTTAGGGAATGAATGAAAATGCACGTTTCGGTCCTCTGCTTGCGTGCCTGCTATGATTTGTGCAGCCTCCAATGGCGCAAGTAACCGCACTGGAAAGTGCACACTTTTACTGCTTTTTATGTTTTATCACACAAAATAAATACACACGGTTTATTTTACACAACAAATATGCTACTATTGTGTATCATTAGACCCTATCTTCTGCAGGCACGGCGATTCTTATTGGAACTTCCTCTACCTCGTTCTGGGCAGCTTCAGCCTAAGAATCCCGCTTTGCTACACCGCATCTCTCCCGCGATACTTACCTCCTATTCTACGTACCTTGGCTATGCTTTCATTATCACGCCCTCCGCGGTTCTTCCCCGATACTCTCATTGATGAAAGTCCTTTCTGATTAGTGTTAAGAGAGGTTGGCTGCCAGTTTTACTTGCTCTTACCACCATTTATTATTATTATTATTATTATTATTATTATTATTATTATTATTATTATTATTATTATTATTATTATTATTATTATTATTATTATTATTATTATTATTATTATTATTATTATTGTTACAGAGTTTCCGTGGAGCAGAAAGAGGTGAAAGAAGGTGCTAGTGGGAATGGGTCTATCTACTATATCAAAGATTAAGTTAAAACTTTAACATAGGTTATATTTCTTTTTAAATCATAAACTTAACAAACTTTTCTCTTGGTGAAATAACAAGGTGACAGGTACAAATAGCAATCTTGAAACAAGAATTGGAAAACCCAATATTAGAGAATTTAACAGGTTTGGTCTTCAAGCCCCTAAGTGTTAACATGGACAATGAGAAATCTTCCAAAACAAGAGCACTTGGCTCCAACAACTCTACACCCTTCCAGAGGCACCCCTCAATCTTACAGTTGAATTAGAAAAGAGCTTACATGCTCTCCCACTTCAACCAAGGAGACTGTGCTCCTTACTTCTTACAGCCCACTTAAGGCAACATCACACCAAAAATCTTACACATTTCTGGCGTCTCTAGGCCCAAACTACAATTTTACAATTTTGCACGCAGGGATAACTAGCACCCAAACTACTGGGCCTTCGAGGAAGAGAAAAACATGTCAGATCACTGGCCCGAACACAAAATGAATGGAGGCGCACACTTGGGCTCCTAGAAAATTAAAAACCCTAATTGGGCTCTCGGCCCGATGAAGCAGAGGCTAATCCAAGCTACTGAGGTGACTAGAATGAAGGTTAATTTAATGCATTACAGGAAAGAAAAACAATTACAAAATCGTAGTCACCTCAAACCAAGTCGAAGGGTGAACTCGAGAGGGTAACGCACTCTCTATCCCTATGAAATTTTACATTAGCTGAAAGAAAATTTACATACTAGAATAGGGGGTTACATAGTTAGAAATTCGAAACTTCCCCTCGTGTAAGTTTGCGGAGGTAGCTACAGAGAGATATGAGGTGATCGATTATTGTGGCGACGTTTAGTAAATTCGCAGAGGCTTGCTGACTGAACGCTGAAGGACATAACAGTCTATAATGATAATGTATATATTATGTTATTATTATTATTATTATTATTATTATTATTATTATTATTATTATTATTATTATTATTATTATTATTATTATTATTATTATTATTATTATTATTATTATTATTATTGGTACACATGAGAATGGTAGTTACAGGTAGATTATTCAAATGATATAGTTTAGTTGAACACTGTGTTGTGAAGCTCTTAATTAAATGAACGTATTTTCAACGATGGCTATTCAGTCTATACATATATGTAAAATAAGAGTTTTTTCTGTACAATGCTCAGAACTTAAACGACTCATATTTCTGTATTGACCGTGTTTACAATAGCAAGAAAATGCAATTCTTAACTTTCTGTCATGTATTTTATGAAAATCGGTATCTAAAAGCGCGGAACGAGGTACTATGATCTAGGCTATAAATAATTTTATTCATGCTGGGTGAAATCGTAGTTTATTTTAGGGGAAGGTACCTAAAAATTATTTTAAAAGTATTTTTAAATGGTGTTGTCGAAAATTACTACATAACAAAAGTTATATAAATACAATTTCCGATCATCTTCGTCTTATACAGTTTTACAGTACCGACCATGATAATGGAATTCATGAATTTAGACTTTCGTTGATTAGTGCATAACAATGCGAAGATGTTGTTCAATCGTATTGACTGGCGTTGGCTTTTGTCATGGTGTCTGAAGGTGTAAAACGGCGTGGTCATCGGTCCATATCGACAAAGAAAACTGAGAAGGATCGATAGCTTGAAGAAATCGACAAGAGGAGACGTGAAAGGAGGAAGGACTCCCTTTACATTAGATCCCAGAGTCGGAAGAAAATTAAATGTGAAAGCCTATAATATCGAAATCTCATAAAACTGATTACACTGACCACTGTCGTGATGTGATTTGACTCTTCTGCTGCCACTCATCTCCGATAGATGCGTCCCAGGCTGTCTGAATATACTTAGACAACTTTGACTGTCCCGTCAATGAGAAGAGTGGTTTATTACTTTGTGGCTGTTACTGGCGTTCGACTCTGCGGAAGTTTAAGTGCAGGTGGAATATTGTCCTACACAGCGCGGGAAGTGTCGGCGCTCGAAGAGTAGTGATCTGTTCTGAGCTGTCAGTGGAGATGGCGTGCAATAACACCAGTAGTTTGAATGGTGTCTTTAAAGGTAGGAAAGATCACAATGTGATGATAGAGCTGGAATTCAAGAGGACAAATTGGGGCAAATATTCGTTCATAGAAAGGGGAGTTAAGCATAGGAATAACATACCAAGGGAGATGCTCAATAAATTTCCAATTTCTTTGCAATCATTTAAGAAAAGGCTAGGAAAACAACAGATAGGGAATCTGCCACCTGGGCGACTGTCGTAAATGCAGATCAGTAGTGATTGATTGAGGTTGAAATGCCTAGAAGGCAAAATAACATAATTTTAATATAGCAAAGTCCGACTCGTTGGCTGAACGGTCAGCGTACTGGCCTTCGTTTCACAGGGTCCCGGGTTCGATTCCGGCCGGGTCGGGATTTTAACCTTAAATGGTTAATTCCAATGGCACGGGGGCTGGGTGTATGTGTTGTCTTCTTCATTACATCCTCATCACGGCGCGCAGGTCGCCTACCGGTGTCAAATTGAAAGACCTGCACCTGGCGAGCCGAACCCGTCCTGGGATATCCCGGCACTAAAAGAGCCATACGACATTTCATTTCAATATAGCAAAACCTATCATTTGACTGGAAACGAATATGGAGTTGATTGTCTTGAGTTGCCGTATATTTTCCATATCTGAACACACATGTTCCTATTGGTACATACATTTCACCTTACCTGCCTCTCAATTTGTTCATAAAATGTTGCTGGTTCACTAGGTGATGGGAACTGTGTAGCTGCGTATTATGAAACGGAGGGAACTCTACTGCAAGGTTCCTTAACACGTTGTTTGAGTCTCTGAAAAGAAAGAAGAAAATTCAATAAGCACACAAATAAAACTATAATTTTGCCAGTACGCTTCGAATTTTCGCTTCGTATTAAATAACAAACGTCAGTCGGGCTGAGTGGCTCAGGCTGTGGAGCGCTAGCCTTCTGAGCTCAAGTTCGTGGCTTCGATCCCGGCTCAGTCCGGTGGTATCTGAAGGTACTCAAATACGCCAGTCTCGTGACGCTAGATTTACTTGGCTCGTAAAATAACTCCTGCGGGACAAAATTCTGTCACCTCGGCGTCTCCGAAAACCGTAAAAGTAGTTAATGAGACGTGAAATCAAGTAAACGTAATTATTAAAAAGGTCAAATGTTGTTTGACTTCAATTCATGGTTACGACATTACGAGAAAATGTCTTTGTAACGGCATTACGGGACAATGTCTTTGTTACGACATTAGGGAAAATGTCTTTGTTACGACATTACGGGACAATGTCTTTGTTACGACATTGCAGGAAAATCTCTTTGTTACGACATTAGGGAAAATGTCTTTGTTACGACATTACGGGACAATGTCTTTGTTACGACATTGCAGGAAAATCTCTTTGTTACGACATTAGGGAACATGTCTTTATTTCGACATTACGGGAAAATGTCTTAAATAGATTTCCTCCAAACTCGGTTTTTATAATTTCATACAAATAACTGTGCCGCGAGCAGAAAAAAAGAATTCGTACCCTCCTTCTACGATCAGGCAAATTTTACAGACATTCACAGTTATGGAAATCTTAGGCCGTTATTCACCAACGCGAGTAAAAGATTCTATCTTGATTTTAGTAAACTTTTACCGGGGAAAGGTTGACCGATAAAATAGAAAAACCAAGATTTCAAGATGGCAGCTCGTCGACGACTCGAATATTTAACTGAAAGATAAAAATCACAGTGACGAAGAATATAACCAACATTATGCCATAAAACATCCTGGATGGACAAAAATAACGCGCTACATACATTGAGGATTAGGATGACACTGGTTTTGAAGTAAACTTTACGTTAGCTAAAGCTTCGACACCGTCTTACCCATAACCTGGAATTCCCAACACCTGCGATAAATTCTCGATGATATCTTAGAGCTTGTATGCCGCGCGGCTGGGTATGAATTTTTAATGAACTGCGAACCATGTGACCTTGCCGCGGTGGGGAGGCTTGCGTGTCCCAATGATGCAGATAGCCGAGCCGCAGGTGCAACCATATCGGATGGGTATCTGTTGAGACACCAGACTAACGAATGGTTCATCGAAAGGGGGGTAGCAGCCTTTCGGTAGTTGCAAGGGCGGCAGTCTAGATGATTGACTGATACGGCCTTGTAATAATACTCAACATGGCTTAGCTGTGTTGATACTGCTACACGGCTGAAAGCAACGGGAAACTACAGCCGTAACCACCTCCCGAGGACATGCAGCTCTCTCTGTATGAATGATGTACTGATGATGGCTTCCTCCCGGGTAAAATATTCCGGAGGTAAACTAGTCCCCCATTCGGATCTCCGGGTGGGGACTACACGAGAGGGGGCGATCATCAGGAAGATGGATACTGACATTCTGCGAGTCGGAGCGTGGAATGTTAGAAGTTTGAATCGTTGTGGTAGGTTAGAGAATCTGAAAAGGGAGATGGATAGGCTAAAGTTAGATGTAGTTGGTATAAGTGAAGTACGTTGGCAGGAAGAACAGGATTTTTGGTCAGGCGACTACCGAATTATCAACACAAAATCAAACAGGGGTAATGCAGGAGTTGGTTTAATAATGAATAAGAAAATAGGGCAGCGGATAAGCTACTACGACCAGCATAGTGAAAGAATTATTGTCGCCAAGATAGACACCAAACCAATGCCCACCACAATAGTGCAGGTCTATATGCCTACTAGTTCAGCGGATGATGAAGAAATTGAAAGAATATATGAGGAGATAGAAGATTTAATACAATATGTCAAAGGTGACGAGAATCTAATTGTGATGGGAGACTGGAACGCAGTGGTAGGCCAAGGAAGAGAAGGTAGCACAGTAGGAGAATTTGGATTGGGACAAAGGAACGAAAGAGGAAGTCGACTGGTTGAATTCTGCACTGACCATAATTTAGTCCTCGCCAATACTTGGTTCAAACACCACAAACGACGGCTGTATACGTGGACGAGACCTGGAGACACTGGAAGGTATCAAATAGACTTCATTATGATTAGGCAGAGATTCAGAAACCAGGTGTTGGATTGCAAAACTTTCCCAGGAGCAGACGTGGACTCTGACCACAACTTGTTGGTCATGAAATGCCATCTGAAATTGAAGAAATTGAAGAAAGGAAAGAATGCAAAAGGATGGGATCTAGACAAGTTGAAAGAAAAGAGTGTGATGGATTGTTTCAAGGAACAGGTTGCACAAGGACTAAATGAAAATGCCGAAGGAAACACAGTAGAGGAAGAGTGGCGAGTCATGAAAAATGAAGTCAGTAGGGCTGCTGAAGAAATGTTAGGAAGGAAGAAAAGATCAACTAAGAATCAGTGGATAACTCAGGAGATACTAGACCTGATTGATGAACGACGAAAATACAAGAATGCTAGAAATGAAGAGGGCAGAAAAGAATACAGGCGATTAAAGAATGAAGTGGATAGAAAGTGCAAGGTAGCTAAGGAAGAATGGCTGAAGGAGAAGTGCAAGGATGACGAAGGCTGTATGGTCCTGGGAAAGGTAGATGCTGCATACAGGAAAATCAAGGAAACCTTTGGAGAAAGGAAATCTAGGTGTATGAATATTACGAGCTCAGATGGAAAGCCACTTCTAGGGAAAGAAGACAAAGCAGAAAGATGGCAGGAGCATATCCAACAGTTGTATCAAGGTAAAGATGTAGATAATTTGGTTCTGGAACATGAAGAGGCTGTTGATGCTGATGAAATGGGAGACCCAATTTTGAGGTCAGAGTTTGACAGAGCTGTGAGTGACCTAAATAGGAACAAGGCACCTGGAATTGATGATATTCCCGCTGAATTACTG
Source organism: Anabrus simplex (assembly GCF_040414725.1). Taxonomy (NCBI): domain Eukaryota; kingdom Metazoa; phylum Arthropoda; class Insecta; order Orthoptera; family Tettigoniidae; genus Anabrus; species Anabrus simplex. Next base: position 16,808,010 of record NC_090265.1, on the reverse strand, counting down.
ACTGCCTTAGGAGAAACCAGCATGGTAAGGTTATTTCATTTAGTGTGCAGGATGTATGAGACAGGAGAAGTCCCATCCGATTTTCAGCAGAATGTTGTTATACCTATTCCCAAGAAAGCTGGTGCTGACAGGTGTGAAAACTACCGCACTATTAGTTTAGTATCTCATGCCTGCAAAATTTTAACACGTATTATTTACAGAAGAATGGAAAAACAAGTTGAAGCTGAGTTGGGGGAAGATCAATTTGGCTTCAGAAGAAATGTAGGAACACGTGAAGCAATTCTGACTTTACGTCTGATCTTAGAGGATCGAATCAAGAAGGACAAGCCCACGTACATGGCATTCGTAGATCTAGAAAAGGCATTCGATAATGTTGATTGGACCAGGCTATTTATGATTCTGAAGATGATAGGGATCAGATACCGAGAACGAAGAATTCTCTACAACCTGTATAAAAATCAGTCTGCAGTGATAAGAATCGAGGGCTTTGAAAAAGAAGCAGCAATCCAGAAAGGAGTGAGGCAAGGCTGCAGTTTGTCCCCTCTCCTTTTCAATGTTTACATAGAACAGGCAGTAAAGGAAATCAAAGAGAAATTTGGAAAGGGAATCACAGTCCAAGGAGAGGAAATCAAAATCTTGAAATTTGCCGATGATATTGTTATTTTATCTGAGACTGCAGAAGATCTCGAGAAGTTGCTGAATGGTATGGATGAAGTCTTAGGTAAGGAGTACAAGATGAAAATAAATAAGTCCAAAACAAAAGTAATGGAGTGCAGTCGAACGAAGGCAGGTGATGTAGGGAATATTAGATTAGGAAACGAAGTCTTAAAGGAAGTAGATGAATATTGTCACTTGGGTAGTAAAATAACCAACGATGGCAGAAGTAAGGAGGACATAAAATGCAGACTAGCACAAGCAAGGAAGAGCTTTCTTAAGAAAAGAAATTTGCTCACTTCAAACATTGATATCGGAATTAGAAAGATGTTTTTGAAGACTTTTGTGTGGAGCGTGGCATTGTATGGAAGTGAAACATGGACGATAACTAGCTCAGAAAGGAGAGAATAGAAGCTTTTGAAATGTGGTGTTACAGAAGAATGCTGAAGGTTAGATGGATAGATCGAATCAAGAATGAAGAGATACTGAATCGAATTGGTGAGAGGAGATCGATTTGGCTAAATTTGACGAGAAGAAGAGATAGAATGATAGGACACATCTTAAGACACCCAGGACTTGTTCAGTTGGTTTTTGAAGGAAGTACAGGTGGCAAGAACGGTAGGGGTAGACCAAGGTATGAATATGACAAACAGATTAGAGCAGATGTAGGATGCAATAGCTACGTAGAAATGAAAAGGTTAGCACAGGATAGGGTGGCATGGAGGGCTGCATCAAACCAGTCTATGGACTGATGACTCAAACAACAACACAAGGAATAATACCTTATTTTTAAGTGAGATATACAATTTTGTTAAGAAGAAAGCCATATTTTCAGGTGTCGACGTAGTTAACATAACTCTGAAGCTTTTCAGTTTGTCTTAAACAATAATTCTAAGCAGACTTTGGATTTTTGTCCACTTACAATAGCTAACATATGCATGTATGCTGCCAAAATATTTAAAATATGCTTCAACACTTTTTGAGAATATATACTGAAATATCCTATTATGCACTAAATACACAGGTTCATTCAGCTGTCCACCTCAAATAACTTCTGATCCTTTAAAAAAGTATGTATTCTGTTTCGAAATTCTTAAATTGTGTTAAGCGGCAGTAGGTAGCTTAGGGGAATACTGGATCAAGCGCTGATTGGCTGTTGCCGATCACGTGACTATGACGTCGCAAAGCACAGGCGATTTGAAAAGTGGGCGTGGCTGGTCACATGTGCATCCTTAACCTGTCTTTACAGTACTAGGCAAGACGACTGCTATACATTACCTGTATAGAACGTTTTATGAACTCTCATTAACGAACCGCTCTTTTAATTTGTTGTTGTTGTTGATGCATTAGGAGCTTTGTGACATCGCGGTCATCACTCCAGTGTACTTCGATGTATGTAGAATTTGTTGATGCAAGTGTAATGCACTAGTATACCTTGGAAACAATTCTATAAGCCATGGGTGAATAATGAAAATAACGAGCTCGATAATAATAATAATAATAATAATAATAATAATAATAATAATAATAATAATAATAATAATAATAATAATAATAATAATAATCATAATAATAATAATCATAATAATCTATTATGATTATTATTACTTGTGAGATGTGGCTATGAAGTTCTTTGCATCTAATTGGTATATCATTATGTACGTAGTTCTGAAGGACTTTATTTGGTATAAATCCTGACAGTATTATTGGTGAGGTTATGTGATTAAACATCTGCTGTATGAATATTAATATGAGCTATTTAAGGTAAGAACAGGTAATTAATAGTATATAACTTATTATTACCTGTATACATGATGTATAAATCCAATGCAATGTTGAGCAACACACGGTAATATCCAGAACAATGTACCTTTGACACTAGAAAGTTGCAGACAATTCCATTAATTGTAAATAGGTTATTAGAGACTCTCGATATTCTTACAGAAGCCTGGCCAAGCAATGTATAACGAGGCAGTCTTTGGAGCGGAATTGGAGTTGTTTTAGCGAGAGTTGTGGGTGCGCGTCGTTAATCGAGTATGTGAATTTGTTGCATTGGTATTGGTTGACATGCAAGTTCTGCAGTCTTCTTCTTCCTCTTCTTCTTCTTCGTAGCCGTGTTTTGTTCAAGACGGTAGTTTATTAGTGTATGTGTGTAAAGTGTAAATAATTTAGAAATAAAGCACTGTACGCAACTGACTGCATTTCGTGCGTGCGTCTTTGTGGGTACAACAGAATGTACTGGTGTCAAGGAGGGGGTGAAAACATCCCTTAGCTTAAAAATGTAATATCTCCTCAACCGATCGTCGTAGAAAACTGATTTTTAGCTCAAAATATATCAAAATGTTTCCTTTAACAGATTATATCTGTATATCAACTCAGCCCCGACTGTTCCTTTTCAAAGTTTCGGGGTAAAAATCACTTCCAACGCTAAACTTTCTTGGATGATACTTTTAATTATTTCAGAATGAAAAAGTAGATTGAAAGTGAAAAATCCCTTAACTTAAAGATACTAGCGTTGAAACGGGTAGTCGTAGAAAACTGTTCCTAACATGAAACTGTTTATTTTTTCCGACCTTACATCTTCACATAACGTTTCTACCCTTTCTCCCTATATTTTCGAAATAAGGAGTAGGGGTGCATAGAAAATAACCTTCCTTAGTTTAGAGTTTATATCATGCATGCTCTTATAGGGATAATATTAGCTCAACGTCGATTCTTGTACGCTTTAGCGAATGCTCCCACTAGAAAGGACTCTAGTTCAATCTTCGGTTGAAGTAATGGATATAAAGCTAAAGGATACGCACAGGACAAAGGAGGGTACAGGACCGCTACGAATGCACCGTACTTTAGACCGCGGAATGAGTTGTCCTAGCGTTTCAGCCGACAGGTAACTATGTCTTTTGCTGACTGGAACACTTACTTTTTATTTTAAATTTTCGAGATTATAAATCGAAACTGTGAAGACTTCTAGCGACCTATAGTAGTGAGCAATGGCTAATGAGCAGAAGGGCTAATGAGCAGGGGTTAACGAGCAGTAAATTACAAGTTTTATTACATTTTGTTCTACAATTTTCTCACAACTTTTTAAAAGTATAAATTCACGATTTTCTCTGTTATAAGAACATGTATAGAAAAACATGTTAAGGCAAAAATGATTAGAAATGTTATTTTCTACAACTTCAGCCATGTAGGCTAGTATTTTTCGATAGAACGACCAATAACGCGATTATACGAGGATACCATTTTAGAACTTCCCCTAACTACCATTCCCGGTATCATGAACAAAATTATTTATAAGCTGCGTGATAACTCTTTATTCCTAACCTTTACATTGCTAGATTTCTGACATTTCGTTCATCCATCTTCTCGCAACTCAGCAAAAGTCTAAATTCACAATTATCTCTATTGTAGCCTGTACAGAAAAGCATGTTAAGGCAAAAATAGTTGGATATTTTATTTTGTACTACTTTGGTTATGAAGTATTTTTTCGATAGAAATGCTATTAACGCAGTTATACGAGAATTGCATTTTAAATTTTTTTACCTAAACTATCATTTCAGCTAATCTACTACTTAGTGTTTCTCTTTTTATCCGCGCTTGAGGTCAGCTCTAAAGCTATGTGTGGAGTTTACACTCTAAATGGAGGAGGTTATTAAAGAGTCTGCAATATTATAGCCTACGATGTTTGTTCAGTCCTCAGCCCGAAAGCTGGTCGGATCAATTAATCACTACTGATCTGCATTTAGGGCAATAGACCAGGGACAGATTCCCTATCTGTTGCTTTCCTAGTATTTTCTTAAATGATTGCAAATAGCTCCACTATTAGCTGCCATAGATGGCCTAGGCATCACTGAAGAGGGAAATGAGGGATGAGGTAGTTTCCCGATGCTTTTCTCACTGAACCGGAAGATGCTATATAACATATCATTCTGCCAAGTCCACTGAAATGCATGCATCAACCGACCATACGAGCTACATTTTCAAACCATTCATAGCAGGGAACGGCTGCATCAGGAATGGCATTACTAACATCACTCCTACCTCAGTCACTTTCATATCGTCAAAGCCAAGGATAACACTGAGGCAGATCAATGATCTAACCCTACTAGAAGTCATACTGCACTATAAACACTAGGAATCGCTAGCCAAGGAATTTAGACTACAGAAAAAAATGCTTAGGTGTAGGGGTAACAATATAGGAAGGTGTTTACGGTATTGTACTGTAAGAGAGATAACTTTAGAGATAATGATGCCCGTATGAAGTAATTCATTTTCTATTTCTAAAATATCTGCTTTATACTCTGTGTAACAAGCATCTTGATAGGCTCTTGGCAGTTGCAGGCATTCCACGAGTAGGCTAGGTTCTTTACAGTGTCTTACATCTACATAGGATAACAGAGGCTTGCTGTTAACATTGAGACTACATGAAGACTGTTGATGTGTAGGAAACGGCAGAACTTGTTTTGATGTGGTACGAGCTTCTGAAAAAAACAAAAAACAAAAAAACAACTTGCTTTGGTGGTAAAGAGACGTTGAAATCTTCTTCTGCTTGAGATGTTTGCACGGCAACAGGACATGTAGTAAGCTTACAAAACGAAGTAGAACTAAGAAGCATTGATGGTAAAGAAAAGTTTAGATCATCTTCTCCATCATCATCATCCTGCTTCTCTTTATCTTGAGGCCTGTGCATAGAAACTTCTAGCAGTGCTAGACAAAGTGTAAGAATTAAAAATATTTTGTAGAGGTGTACTTTTCCCAAATAAACCTGCTTGAAAACGTATGAGCTCTTTCAACTTTTTCGATGAGGCTGCACTACAAGCTTCATGACGTTTGCCGTTGTAAGAGTCCTTGAACTGACTTCTGTAATGTTTGCATTGAAAAACTCTCTTACACGACATCTCATGAAGTCTTTTGTTGTGTCCTCGGAAGAAGGCTTCTCCTGGCTCTTTGCAAATGTAGCTAGGGCTGGGTTGTTCCATGGTAAACGATTTTCTAACAACAGGAGGAAAGTTAAACTACAACACTCACATTACTCAAACTACTACTACTAAACGTTTTCATTCCTCCCCTGAAGGGGGAGGTGACCCTCTTAGACGATTACGCCGTCTCTCAGGCCGGGAGATTTGTTGCGGTGAAGGAGATGTGCGGAGAAGGTGAGGGTGTTGGCAGCCGTGGCCTATACTACGAACCGTCCCGGCATTCGCCTTAGTGCAGGAGAATGGAAGACCACGCAAAACCATTCTCAGGACATGGCCACCTCAACTCTGCTCGGTTGGCCGGTCAGAGTACAGAGCTGTTGGACCACGGACCAGCCGTGGCCTCTTAAGGGAAGAAACCCAAGGGCCGAAACCCACTCTGCATGTACCGACCCATTACTCAAATTCATTCATTCAAATGTTTTCATTCTCAACCCTGAAGGGGTGGGGCGGGCCACCTAGAGGGCAACACCCTCTCTCTGGACATGAGAGATGGTGTGGTATGGAAGGAGTGATGGATAAGTGATGTGGAGGGAATTGGTATTGTTACTTCCAGGGGAGTGAAAGCGAGATAACTTTATTATAGTATTCATAAGAGATACAAAACATTAACAGTACAAAACATATACGATGAGTTATGAGAGTGGGCTAGGGAGAAGATGTAAGGCAAGGGTATGGTAGAATGAGGAGAAGTTGACGAGGGAAGTAAGAAGAAGTCTTAGGAGATCAGGGGAAGGTGGAGGTGGAGAAAAATAGGGTGGCGGGTGTGGGACTGTAGGTGATCGAAGATGTGGACGAGGTGAAATAGGAGGAGGGTCAGGCCGGGGACGACTGCGAGGCGTGTTAGGACGGTGCAGGGGTTGTGGTGGAGAATGAGAAGGTTCCACGCAATGATGGCGACCAAAGATGTGTAGTCCGCAAGCGATGAGGCGCTGGACGGCGGCAGCAGAGGGCAGTTGGACCTTCAGAGTTGTAGATGCGGAAGGCACGCCGTACAGGGAGACCTGCCTGGCGAAGGTCGTGTGCAAGGACGGCTGACGCTACGCTAGGATCGACACCACGGATGACACAGCTGTAGATAGGTGGTGGTGATGTCGGAGCTGTACCACGTTCCCTGGAGAATCGGCGGTATGTCCATCGACAGAAGGCTGTGTAGAAGGAGGGTGAGGTGTTTGAGCAGTGATGGGAAGGAGGGGGAGAGAGATTTGCGAGAGGAGAAAGGGTTGAGACATAGTCGGAGTAGTAAAAGAAGCAGAGGTATGAGCGACAGTGGTGCTGGTGGTGGTGGTGGAGGTAGTAGTAGTAGTAGTGGTGGTAACAGATATTGTACAAGGAGTGGTAAGAGAGGCTGGGGAAAATTCGGTGGTGTTAATGGTAGGAGGGGAAGGGCAGGAAGACATTGGGGGGCGTTCTGTCAGCACTCGCAGCCAGTTCTTCATCAGCCTCTACTTCAGCAAGGATGTTAGGCGGTGTCGGCACCGCTGGATAGATGCGACGATTGGTGAGAGCGCCGTTTTCTTGGACGGAGAGACATACAGTAGCAGATAGGAAATAGAGTAGGACCTCCGGTGCTGATTTAGTGCCTTGAAAGGGACGTTTAACAAAATAGACACCGGTCGAGAGAAGATCTTCATAAACGTCCTCTTCCGGGATGGCGTGGTCAATGTGATGAACTACGCAGGTATATAACATTGCTGGGGTAGGCCGTCAACCTACTTAGGGACAGCCGATATGCTTTTTGGCCCGGCGAGGTGCGATGTAAAGTTGAGGCGTCACCCCGGCCGCACAAAAATACAGGGGATGTGGTATGATAGCAGAGTCTACGTAGAATGAGACGTCGACGAAAGTTCCGTTACTCAAATGTATTATTTTTACAAGGTTATTTCATTTCTACCCTATAGGTAGGAGGGCCGTCAGCTATACAAAGTAGCTCTTAGGCCGTATACAATGTATAATGGTATATGTAGATATACGTAAGGGAAATTACTCAAAAGACGAATCTCTGTTATAAACAGACCTGGATGTCAAGCAAATGCGAGTGTTAACACATTTGTCTGACCCTTTAAGTGATCTTGAAATTCATCTATCCTTTACTTACATTCTCTCTCCTACACAAGATATAACATGTTATACAAGTGAGTTTTATGTACTGACCGCTTTCTACCTCTTCTGTTAACCGGTTAGCAGCAATTCTCTAAATATTGTGAGGAGGACAAATTGGAACAAATATTCGTTTTTAGGAAGGGGAGTTAGGAATTGGAATAACTTACCAAGGGATATGTTCAATAAATTTCAAATTTCTTTGGAATCTTTTAAGAAAAGGCTAGAAAAGTAACAGACAGGGAATCTGCCATCTGGGCTACCGCCCTAAATGGAAATCAGTAGTGATTGACTGATTGGATGAGCTGTGCTGCATGTCTAGAAAATGGGGAAATGTAGTCGATACGCTGACCATGCTTGGCCCTAGCACCTACAAGCTAACTAGCCGGATAGCTAACATAGGATGGCTTAGAGATTTAACATGCTAACTGTGCAACTTCATAGCATCCGCGTGAAGCAGCATTTTAACATATTGAAAACACTTTAGTGACCGTTATGATACAGAGTTCGCTTTAGTTCGCTGTTCAAATGGATTATTATAGGAATACATCTGCGAGACAGATGCCGGCATGCAAACAGCTATAGGCGAGTGGTACAAATCTCTATCTCACACCACAAACATTCAAGGTTCGATAAAATATTTTTTTTTCATTTTCCCTGTAACTACGTGACTTAAGGCAGTAGCGGCGATTAGGGGGCGACGGGAGCACTCACCCCCCACTTTGTGGAGACAACATTACATTTTATTCCATTTTAGCCGACTGAAGCTGGAAATTATGGACATTATTTTAAAAAAAGCAATTTGTACATCCCTGTTGTCTTATCAGCTAATTATTTCCTTATTATTAGCGGAAATATGCACAAAATGTCGTTCGTGGCAGCTAACGGATTGGTATGGCACCACAGCAAGTAGTAGAGACTGCATGTGCTGTGAGGAAGGCCAAGGTCATGGACACTGAGGCATGATTCTCCCGCTTGCCGCGCTTAAATTGATAAATTCTCAACCTTTACCTCTCTGTTGAAATTCACTTAGAGAGCATCAAAAAACCAATTTGTAGCTTTTCTAAGTTTTAATGTATTTAATGCCCACAAACCTGGGTACGGTACCTTTTTGTGCTCGGTACAGTATACCCCCCCCCCCCCGCTACCGACTTACGGTGGTGCTATCTGAGGATCCATACGGGCTAATTACTGGAGAATAACAACGACGCGTGGCCTCCATTCGGGTTGTCGCTCATGGGCAATCTGCACGTCTGTGAGTCTGGGACGAATTCTGATGTTGAAGATGGTACAAACACCAAGGGCCGATTGCAGAAACGATGATTAGTTTTAAGCATTAGACAACGTCTACCTAAACAACGTGTAAATCGAGCACGATCTTCCATTGCATAAACATTGTTCATTCGATGTTTAACTAGATATTGCTAAAAGTTTCAATATTGGTTTGAAAATGGAGATAGAGAAGTAACTTTCATGCAACTCTTTGCTTGTCGAATCCAATGAAATTCGCCGGTGCGCGCGCCGAACGCCAGTCAGCTGTTTGTTTTCCTACACATTACTCAAATATGACTAAGCCTGAGCATGACTTGCCCACAGATAAGAATATCGCTTTCGGTGGAAACTAAATCTCATAATGTTATCCACACTAAAGCGACACGCCACCGTATGGGGAAGTGTAGCTTTGATTATAGCGTTGTTAGAATGAGTGTACTCTATTCATAAATACGGTAGCTTCGACGAAGGGAAGGTGAAGCAACAGTAAGTGTAACAGTGCGTTGTATGGGCCATATGGATGTAGCTTCCATTCTGGAGATCGTAGGTTCGAAACGCATCATCGGCAGCCCTGAAGATTGTTTTCCGTAGTTTCCCTATTTTTACACCAGGCAAATACTAGGGCTGTTATTATGGCCACGGCTCTTCTTCCCCAGTCCTCTTTAAACAATAATCACCATCATCACCACCACTTGCCTTTTTCTATCTCATAGCTGCCGAAAACTTATACGATTATATATAAAAAAACCATACAATCTACTTTTTAATTTTCACTATTATGTGTGTTTACTTGGCAGTAAAAATATAAGTGAAGCCTTCCCGGTTGATGTAGGCCTTATGTGACAGCCCTTTGACGATCGGGACGCGTAATTCTGATATGTATGTAGTCGAATTGACCTATAATTGCATGGAAATTACCCCATGTATATAATAAAATATATCGGTTGCCAGGAATTGTATTCAAGTTGACAATTCTCAGTCTCGAGAAACAAGTCTCTCGAAAAGCGAAACCCTATTTTAAGATCTATCTCCCCGTACATGTCAAACGAATTGCTGCGATTTAGCAGCGGGAGATCCACAGAGAGGCCGTCGGACTAACCTTTCTTCCCGGAATCGTCTCAACATGATAATACAAATGACATATTTCATGGTACATAACCTCTGATTGTGATTCACTCCTCTCATTTGACGTTAAACAGTGCTCTCGGCAGTGTTTAAACATGACCGGTTGAACATCGGTTTTAGACAGTGTCTAAGTGATAAATAACGTCGCTGCAATGCGGCAGCCATAATTAGGCAATCTTCAACCGTAGACATAGTCTAAATATCGTTTCTGCAATCGGCCCCCACTCTCCGAGGCTGAGGAAGTAAGCAGTGAAGTTCGGAATCTTTGACCCGGACTCCACATACAAACAGCTATGTGCTAATGTAGTATCAGGCTTGAGACATTGACTCCACGCTAAGTTCCCTGTCTTATCCTCCTACCTCCACCTTCACCTCAACCTCTGCCAGATTCTATAAAGGCCGATTGCAGAAACGGTATTTAGACGATGTTAACGGTTAAATACTGTCTAAGTATGGCTGCCGCATTGCAGCGACGTTATTTATCACTTAGATACTGCCTAAAACCGATGTTCAACCGGTCATGTTTAAACACTGCCGAGAACACTGTTTAACCTAAAATTTTAGGTGTGAATCACAATCAGAGGTTATGTACCATGAAACATATGACATGAGGGACAGTCCGGTAAGTGTAAATTTGACTACAATTCTTGGCAACCGATATATTTGATTATATTTGGGATAATATCCCAACAATTATAAGTCACTTCGACTACATCCATATCAAAATAACTTATCCCCATCGTCAGAGGTCTGTCACATCCATCAACCGAGACGGATTTAGTTATTACATTTACTGCCAAGTAAGCACACATAATAGTGATACTAAAAGTAGGTTGTGTGTGTGTGGGTCTTTTTGCGGATAACCGTGGCGCTAATTCAGGTAAGTTTTCGGCAACAATGAGATAGGAAAAGGCAAGAATAGGGAAGGAATAGCTGTGGCCATAACAACAGCCCCGGTATTCACCTGTTGTGAAAATGGGGAATCTACGGAAAACACTCTTCTGGGCAGCCGATGATGCGTTTCGAACCTACGATCTCCAGAATGGAAGCTACATCTATATGGCCCGTACAACTCATTTCTTTACATAGTAATATAGTTTCATCTTCCCTTCCCAGAAGTTATTTATATTCCATTCACCGTAATAACATTGTAATCAAAGCTACACTTTCTCGTATGGTGGCGTGTCGCTTTAGTGTTAATAATTATGAGATTTTATTTCCACCGAAAGCGATATTGTTATCCGTGGGAAAGTCATGCTCATGCTTAGCTACTGCATGTGCAGGAAGACGACAGCTGACTAACGTTTCGCGCCGTTTGGCGCACGCACCGACGAATTTCAATGGTTAAGACAAGCAAAGAGTTGCACGGAAGGTGCTTCTATTTCCATTTTCGAATCAATATTTAAACTTTAAAGGACGTCTAATTAAACACCGATTGAACATTGTTTATGCAATGGAAGACCGTGCTCGATTTAGACGTTGTTGAGGTAGACGTTGTCTAAGGTTTAAAACTAGTCATCGTTTCTGCAATCGGCCCTATGGTTCTACTTAGGCTAGACTACGGCCACCCAAGTACACTCACCACACTAGCACAGGTCTTTGTTGTTACAGGATGCCTCCCTCCACCTTCCTTGTTATCGTCTTGTGCCTGCCCCCTGCGGAAGGATCCTTTAACGTGAGCTTCACCCAAGGGCTCATATCAGCTCTCATTGCTCATTTCTGGTCCGACTGCGCCATCTTTCCAGTCCTCAGCTACCAGAGAGGTAAGAACACTTTTATGTGACTTACGAATGTTCTACCGGACTTTAGATGTCCCGTTCGATACAAGCTGTTTAACTTTTCCCGGCCCAAATTATTCAGAGAGGTAGAAAAAGACACTCTTTATGAACAATTTCTGGCGTTCGCATGCTAAATATGGTGTTCCAGATATTTGATATTTTCAGACTTTATTACGGTTATACAGCATACTAGTGACACCTTGCGACATCTTATGGCAGATGTCATGAACATACTGAACGAAGGATGGATGGATGGAGTTGGCAATGATCAGGCATATGATGAGCCATATTTAAGGTCCTTATAAAATTCTCTTATTCCGTGAAACAAGAATATCATTTTAAATGTATACTGTGCATGTACTGTGTATGTCCAGGTTAATCGAAAAAATGCAGAGTCCGAAAAGGTAAGTAGAAAATATCTCGTGGCTATACAAAGATTCTTGACCTCTGTCTATCTCACACGAGGCTATATAACGATTCTTGTCCTCACATGAGAACAAACAGCGATTCTTCTCCTCTAGTCATCTCACACGAGGCTATACAAAGATTCTTGTCCTCCGTCTATCTCACATGAGAACAAACAATGATTCTTCTCCTCTAGTTATCTCACACGAGGCTATATAACGATTCCTGTCCTCTGCTTATCTCACATGAGGCTATATGTATATGTAAATAGAAACCCACATGTGGTGTATATAACATGTATAAATTAGAATAAAATTGGAAGTTGGATGGGTGCAAGTACAGTTGAAGGTGAGTGAATGTCTATGCGTGCGCGTGTGGGAGTGGTTGTGAATGAGTGTGTATACAGGGGTATGATTGAGGGTATAATTGTTTGGGTCACCTTAACCTAATATGTATAGAATAAATCAAGATAATTTTTATTCTAATAGTACAGTGTTTGGAGTGTAAATATGTAAATTTAAACTGCCTACATATATGTAAACATTCATCAGAGTTTATGTACATATACATGTGGAGAAGGAGACACTTCCATGTATGAGGGGCTTGCCCATTCTCTATCTACCACCCCTAAATTGTACATGTATAATTTTCAGGAAAATGAATAAATAAATAAATAAATAAATAAATAATAATACAATGATTTTTATCATCTACGTATCTCACATAAGGCTTTACAATGATTCTCTTCCTCCGGCTATCTCACATAAGACCATACAATGGTACTTGTCCTCTGGCTATCTCAGATAAGGCTATGCAATGATACTTGTCCTCTGGCTATCTCACACGAGGCCATACAATGATACTTGTTCTCAGTCTATCTGACATAAAACTGTACAATGATTCTTGTCCTCAGGCTGTCTCACTTCAGGACATACAATAATACTTATACTGTGTCTATCTGACATAAGGCTATACAATGTTTCTTGGCTTCTGGCTATCCCACATAATGCTACACAATGATTTTTGTCCTCTGGCTACCTCACATAAGGCTCTTGGCTTCTAGCTATCCCACATAATGCTATACAATGATTTTTGTCCTCTAGCTATCCCACATAATGCTATACAATGATTTTTGTCCTCTGGCTACCTCACATAAGGCTATACAATGTTTATTGTCCTCTGGCTACCTCACATAAGGCTATACAATGTTTATTGTCCTCTGGCTACCTCACATAAGGCTATACAATGTTTATTGTCCTCTGGCTATCTCACATAAGGCTATACAATGTTTATTGTCCTCTGGCTACCTCACATAAGGCTATACAATGTTTATTGTCCTCTGGCTACCTCACATAAGGCTATACAATGTTTATTGTCCTCTGGCTACCTCACATAAGGCTATACAATGTTTATTGTCCTCTGGCTATCTCACATAAGGCTATACAATGTTTATTGTCCTCTGGCTACCTCACATAATGCTATACAATGTTTATTGTCCTCTGGCTATCCCACATAATGCTATACAATGTTTATTGTCCTCTGGCTACCTCACATAAGGCTATACAATGTTTATTGTCCTCTGGCTACCTCACATAAGGCTATACAATGTTTATTGTCCTCTGGCTACCTCACATAAGGCTATACAATGTTTATTGTCCTCTGGCTATCCCACATAATGCTATACAATGTTTATTGTCCTCTGGCTACCTCACATAAGGCTATACAATGTTTATTGTCCTCTGGCTACCTCACATAAGGCTATACAATGTTTATTGTCCTCTGGCTACCTCACATAAGGCTATACAATGTTTATTGTCCTCTGGCTATCCCACATAATGCTATACAATGTTTATTGTCCTCTGGCTACCTCACATAAGGCTATACAATGTTTATTGTCCTCTGGCTATCTCACATAAGGCTATACAATGTTTATTGTCCTCTGGCTACCTCACATAAGGCTATACAATGTTTATTGTCCTCTGGCTACCTCACATAAGGCTATACAATGTTTATTGTCCTCTGGCTACCTCACATAAGGCTATACAATGTTTATTGTCCTCTGGCTATCCCACATAATGCTACACAATGATTTTTGTCCTCTGGCTATCCCACATAATGCTACACAATGATTTTTGTCCTCTGGCTACCTCACATAAGGCTATACAATGTTTATTGTCCTCTGGCTATCTCACATAAGGCTATTCAGGGTGTAGAGAATTTTGTTTCGTAAATTAAACGAGTGTTATATGGTATTAATACAAGTATTGTGAACATAGGAATCGTGGGTGTGCGGTGATTATTTTCGGCAGCCTACCTCCCAGGTGCTCGAGCGTTAACGAGTCACACTGTTTCTGCTAAGGCCCTGTCCGCGTGACCTTCCTTCTGTCTTCCTTGTGTCCTTCTTTCTGTGCGTCGCCACTCCTGCACATCGTGTCCGAGAAGCGCTGGGAATTATCTGAAGAATACGCGAATCATTGTTGCGCCGATGTGAATTGTGCCGTGAAGTTGGAGGGAGACGTTACGACCATCTGCTCTGAGGAGCTGTACGTTTTCACTGTGTGTAGTTAAAATGCAAACCACAAACAAACAGAGTGTCATGTTTACACTCGGTGAAGTTGGCAGACAATTTGAAATCTTTAAGCATTGGTAGCGCCAACACTATTCACGCAAACCTGCGGGCCGTCTTCAAAGTACATGTATTTGTACCATATAGCACTCTTTTAATTTACGGAACAAACTTGTTCTTCATAAAGGGTCTGAATATTTGATTTTTGACATCATCCCGCCAGACGTAAACATTATATTTCCATGCATAAATACTTCCTACCAGTCAAGCTTATTAGTCTACTAACATCATTCCACGCCATCTCTCCACTGACACCTCGGAACACACCGCTTAGACATGCAGCTTATCTCCTTACTCCCAAGGCTTCCCAGCCCAAAGTTTACAACATTTCCGTTACACTCATCTTTTGTCGAAATCACGAAGAGCAAATCGGTCAACATTCTTTTGGACCTTTTCCAAACCTCAAATCAAGTAATCCTGGTGTGGGGTCTCATACGGTCAATCAATCAATCAATCAATCAATCAATCAATCAATCAATCAATCAATAAATCAATCAATCAATCAATCAATCAATCAATCAATCAATCAATCAATCAATCAATCAATCAATCAATCAATCAATCAATCAATCAATCAATCAATCAATCAATCAATCAATCAATCAATCAATCAATCAATCAATCAGTTTGTATTTACGCCAGTCACCCAGGTGGAAGATTCCCTATCTCATGTTTTCCTAGCCTTTTCTTAAATTATCGCAAAGAAATTGGATATTTATTGAACATCTGCCTTGTTAAGTTATTCCAATCCCAAACTACCCTTCCAATAAACGAATATTTGCCCCAATTTGTCCTCTTGAAATCCAAATTTATCATCATATTGTGATATTTCCTACTTTTAAAGACGCCACTCAAACTTATTCGTATACTAATGTCATTCCACGCCATCTCTCCACTGACAGCTCGGAACATACCACTTAGTCGAGCAGCTCGTCTCTTTTCTTCCAAGTCTTCCCAGTCCAAACTTTGCAACATTATTGTAACGCAACTCTTTTGTAGGAAATCACCCAGAACATATCAAGCTGCTTTTCTTTGGATTTTTCCAGTTCTTGAATCAAGTAATCCTGGTCAGGGTCCCATACACTGGAACCATACCCTAGTTGGGGTCTTACCAGGAACTTATATGCCATCTCCTTTACATCCTTACTACAAACCCTAAATACCCTCATAACCATGTGCAGGGATCTGTACCCTTTATTAACAATCATATTTATGTGATCACCCCAATGAAGATCTTTCCTTATATTAACACCTAGGTACTTACAATAATCCCCACAAGGAATTTTCACCCCATCAACGCAGTAATTAAAACTGAGAGGACTTTTCCTATCTGTGAAATTCACAATCTGATTTTTACCCCATTTATCAGCATACTATTCCCTGCTGTCCATCTAACAACATTATCGAGGTCATTTTGCAGTTGCTCACAATCTTGTATCTTATTTATTACTCTGTACAGAATAACATAATCTGCAAACAGCCTTTCTCTGATTCCACTTCTTTATACGCATCATTGATATACATATATATGAAAACATAAAGGTCCAATAATACTGCCTTGAGGAATTCCCCTCTTAATTATTACAGGGTCAGATAAAGCTTCGCCTATTCTAATTCTCTGAGTTCTATTTTCTAGAAATATAGCCACCCAATCAGTCACTCTTTTTTCTAGTCCAACAGCACTCATTTTTGCCAGTAATCTCCCTTGGACTACCCTATTAAATGCCTTAGATATATCAATCGCAATACAGTCCATTTGGCCTCCTGAATCGAAGATATCTGCTATATCTTCCTGAAATCCTACAAGCCGAGCTTCAGTGGAATAACCATTCCTAAACCCGAACTGCCTTCTCTCAAACCAGTTATTAATTTCACAAACATGTCTAATATAATCAGATAGAATGCTTTCCTAAAGCTTACAAGCAATGCATGTCAAACTGACTGGCCTGTGATTTTCAGCTTTATGTCTATCACCCTTTCCTTCATATACAGGGGCTACTATAGCAACTCTCCATTCATTTGGTATAGCTCCTTCATTCAAACAATAATCAAATAAGTGCTTCAGATATGGTACTATATCCCAACCCATTGCCTTTATTATATCCCCCGAAATCTTATCAATTACAGCAGCTTTTCTAGTTTTCAACTTTTGTATCTTACTGCAAATGTCATTGCTTTCATTAGTAAATTTTAATACTTCTTTAGTATTAGTCACCTCCTCTATCTGGACATTATCATTTTAACCAAAAATCCTTACATATTACTGACGGAATACCTCTGCCTTTTGAAGATCATCGTATACACACTCACCTTGTTCATTAATGATTCCAGGAATGACCTTCTTGGAACCTGTTTCTGCTTTAAAGTACTTATACATACCCTTCTTTTTTCACTAGAATTTGTATGTCCACCAATTATGCTTGCTATCATTATGCTTGGCATCCTTAGTAAAAGCCCTAAATACTTTCATAACCATGTTCACATTCTAGAACAGCCGTGTTTCATTATCATTAATTAATTTAAAGGGGAAGAGATAGAGATAGAATCAAAAATGTGCTACAACATTTGTGACACTGAAGTAACAGTAAGTTACAGTTCCGTTTCTATGAGTTTTGAGTTGACAGTTAACCGGAAGTCAGACATTAGTGCCAAATTGTTACGAGTACAAAGAGCTGATTCACGACACACAACACCTTGCAGAAACATGCACAACTCACATAAGGTTAACAATAACACGTAACATATTTAGGATAAGGCTTTAAGATAAAAACAGATCAATGCTCGAACAGATAAGACGAAACAAAATGAAATTTCTACTCACCATCTAGAACAGTTCGCGTTGCTAATGTATTCAATTCCTCCTAGGGAAGGAAAAAATCCTAGAAAGGGAATACATAAACTGACCAGACGTCCCGGATTCGGCGGGAGAATTCCGCTTTTAGGCATTCTTTACTCTTTATTATTGTTCTCCAAATCTACAGTAAAAATACCCATTTGATCTGATAAATGAGAAAAATAACAATGTCCAGCCTATAGCCAGAATAAACTAAAATGAAATGAACCACAGGTGCTGATATGTGGCCCATGAACAACTCCTTATCGGAGATCCAATGGTCATGGCACTACGGCAGTAAACGGCACATTTAGTTTACAAACCTACATCTCTACAATGACAAACAGGCACAATTAAAACGACAAAATAGAATGGTAAAATTAAATACAAGGAGGCAAACTAAAATGAAACGTGCCGCTGATAGACGCAAAATTAAAATGGCAACGAACGACTGATGCTGATAACCAGTTGACTTAATAAAGTTGTGCACCCGTTGGAATTACGTAACATTAACCATGTCCCAGATTTGCTTGACTGAGTAAGCCACTCCTGGCGAACCCCGGCTGAGTGCGCTGACTTTTGTGTTTACACAGGGCAGTCTTCTACCATTTAAATTACTTAATGTCTATACTACACTTACTCAATCAGTTGAGCTGTCTTGTCTCTTGTAGCAATTGAGGCTTTCACGGCCAGCGTTACAAATAATGTCAGCGTTTTCCGGGCTTGTAGGCCGTCGTCCAGGAGCGAGTGAATGTCCCGACGTTTCACCGAAGACCGCGTTCGGCATTGTCAAGAGTTTCGACTGACTTCGATAGCAGCGAAGCTCTCAGTGGAGCCATCACACCATCTCATTCACCTCCTCGGTTCAAACCATAAGCATTGCACCAATAACTTCACCCTCCAAACACTAACTACAGTGAGATGATACCACATTTACCTTAACAGTCCAAATACATCACTCCCATCTTTACTTTGAATTACCCTTAACCTTTTCACTCCCAAGTATCTTTCCTGCTTATACATGCTCCATCCCGGGTTATTTTCGATAATTTCACACTAGCTGAAATAAGCTAATATGTATTTTATATTTACAACTGTTTACTAAGTTTTATGACCAAAAATGAAATTAAAATATTATCCTTTCACATTTTCATCGAAACTTCACTACTGTGTGGTAAATTTACATGCAGGGGGTGTACACACAGTGAAGCACTACACTTGACACATTCATATCTAGTTTCCTTCCTCTTATGGCTTGTCTTATTTGTCCTTTATGAATAACGCAATGAATATTTCGTATTCGGTAGAATGTTCGTTGAGGTTAAGTTCGTCCCTAATGCCAGACTGGGTTGGGTCAAAATCATGTTTTATTGGTGTAAAATTAGCGTCATTTATCCAGGTTCTACGAGAAATTGTATGTGGTGGCGCTAACCTCGGTCGTTTTCGCACCATGTGATCAGGTTCGAATTCTAATTCCTCCTCCTCCTCTTCACCTTCAGATAAATCATTCCTGCTATCACTTTGCACAGAATCATTCACTAATGTATCGTCTTCACTATCCTCGTAATAGACAGACTCGTCATCATCACCTAAAACATCTACAATATCACTTTCCGTCAAACTTTGTTTACTAGTGCTTGTGGATGCAACAATGTTGCGTGACTCAAGACAGCTGTCGAAGAAGAGTGTAAGGGTGGAGACTAAATATACGGTGCTTGCGATGTATCGAGATAGCTGTGCTCTTCTCTGAGCATTGTCAGATGATGCCATATCACGTTCAGCGACCGAACTGGAACATACGACTAAATTCGGCACCGGAAGAGAGCGGGGCATTTGAAATCGAGTTAACTCGTGGCTGGGACAGCGGAAGACACTAGGATGTCCGAGTTAACTCGGGCGTGGGATTCAAAAGGTTAAATGACTTCTTCACTCTTAGATTACTAACAATTAATGCACATTCAAGATACTAGGCCTTTCATATACTTCTTAACAACCCAAGGCAACTCAAATATACACATACCGCCACTTACTATAATCGCTCTCACTTGTAACTCCAAATCCCATTTCACCAATAATTTCACAATCACTATCAACGTCTCTATTTACTCTAATACCGTACTCTTGTAACCAATGCATCTGCTCTGATAATTCACCACTCACACTACTACTAAATACCACTTGCTAATTTCAACTTACACACTACAAACCAACTACGCCTTATGCAGCTAACATAAAGATACCACTCTCACTCCTTATGCTGTCACCCTACCTTCTGCGGCAAGTCTCTTACTTCTTGCTAACTTCATTAGCGTTTCTACTTCTTGTAACAATACCCTCATCATTTCCTCTTATTCCCCACATGTCCCTTAAGCTTCTGCTCCTCCCTTCGTTCCAGTACCGCTCTATTCTCTTCCAGGTTGCCTCTGAACATACCTTTCTCCTCTGTGCCTCCGTTTCTTCACTGTTTCCACTCTGCTGACTTCTCTTGTCTCTAGCTGTGACCATATCTGTATCCATAGACCTTCCTATTCTCGCCCCATTATCCATTACTCCTTCCTTATCACTGTTTTTGATCACATTTTCACTTGGCTCCTCTCCCTGTCTTTCTTCGCACATCTCACTGTTTCTTTTGGTATTGACATTACTGCCTTCCCCGTCTTCTCCAATATTACTGTCTATAACTTGCCTATCTTCCCCACTAATCACTATATTCCTCTCTGTCACTTTGTCTTGTTTTTCTTCTTTTCTAGGTCCATCAGTTTATTCACAGACTAGATTCTACTCCAGCTGCCGTTTGACACTACTAGTTCCTGTCCTCTGATAACTGCTCTCAATCCTTGGTGTCTAGCTCGTATCGTATGTTTTTTGAGAATTTTTGCATTACTGATCGCTTCACTTCCCTCTTGATCCATATTTTCCCCTCTACATACGTTAATAGGCCGGTTACCTCTAACTCTCCCAACTCTCTGCACATCGCCTATGTCCACTTCGCTAAAGTTAATTTTCATTTTCCCCTGAATTAGGTCCACCACTTTAAAAATTGTGAGCATTTTGTCCTCCCTCTTCTCCTTTGGCACACCGTATATAAATAGGCACTTTTTCCTGCGATTTAGAGTGCTGGTTTTCACTTCTGCTTTAAGTTTCAGCGTCTCCTCTTCCACTCGCCCTACTTTCTCCTTTAATGCTACAACTTCTTCGGCATTTTTCCTCACTTGAGATGTTGTGTCGTCTTCCCTTTCTTGGAACCATGCCTTCATTTTTTCGAGCTCCCTCGTTTGCTCTTGTATCACGTTTTTAGTTGCTCAAAGGGGCAGACTTCTACAACCACCTCTTTTACAAATCTTCTGATTGCTTCCATGTCTTCCCAACTCATATTTCTACTGGAAGTCGGACCTGGGTTCAGCTGTCATCATTAATTCTCCCTTCGTTCCCATTTTCATTCTACACCCTCCTAGTTTCACTTCTTCTTTCTTCTCTGCCATCTTCCTATGATCACCCTGTATTGCTCCACACCAATCATTGTCAGTAAACTCTTCACTTTTTTCCTTCACTCAGCACCTGCACTCCCCTCTCGCTCTCCCGGGACACTCCACTTAACACGTCTGCGCTTGTCAGTGGCTTAGGCTGTACTGCTTTAGGCATTCTGTCCCGCTGTCCCCTCGAAAACTCTGGGGACACTTAAATGTCCCGCCTTGCAGATTGACAATTTTAAACATCGCACTTCAGTAGAAACTGATAAGTAATCGTTTATCTATATCGATTCATTATTCGCGACATCGATACTCGAAACTTCCGAACTTCCGTTTCTCGTTCAGACTTCACAATAGTTCCTGCTTCCTGACTTGATGCGGTGTGGTGCCTCAACGCAAATGCATATTTAATACGGATTTGTAAAATAAACTGCCATTTATTAAGAGAACAGTATCCGACAGTAATGTTCGATGTCAGTCTTGTGGGGCGGCATTTAGCGTTGCGCATGGGGTGGACATGATATAACCAAACATTTGCAATCTACCAAACGTAAATCTGCTGAAAGTACTGCAAGTTCAAGCAAAGCATTGACGAGTTTTTTCAAGAGTGCAACACCTACGTCCAAGGACTTGGAAATCACAGCTGCTGAAGGAGCCTGGGCTTACCATACAGTTAAAGAAAATTAAAGCTTTCGCTCATGTTACTGCACTTCGAAACTTCTCCAAACATGTTTCGAGCCCGAATTCAGATGTGCAGGGACAAAATGTGAATGTGTAATTACTAAAGTGTTTGCCCCCTTATCTGAGCAACAAGTCAAACAACAACAACTGGGACAGGCACATTGCTTTACACTGCTAACGGATGCCTCGAACCACGGGAATGTTAAAGTGTTCCCTGTTGTTGTTCGGTTTTATGAACCCTATGACGGTGTTCAAGTGAAACTGCTGGACCTTCGATCTCAACCCGGTGAAACATCAGACATTGTTGTGAAATACTTGGAAGAAATGCTAGTAGAAAATGATATTGCAAGTAAAATAATCAGATTTTTCGTGATAATTCAAACAGTAATTTTGGAGGGTCAGCGAGGAAAGGACTTAACAATACTTTCAGGAAACTGAACAGGTTTTTGGGTAGGGACTTAATTGGTATAGGATGTGGTACTCATACTATACATATTGCAGTACAGTCTTTTTGTGATTGTTTTACCTATTGATGTACAGAACATAATTGTTAAAGCGTACTCTCACTTTTATATCTACTGAGTCAGAGTTGAACAGTTGAAAGAGTTCTGTGATTTAGTGGAAACTTAGTATAAACAAGTCCTTGGGTATAGAAAAACAAGGTGGTTAGCACTCATGCTGTCAGTGAAGAGAATGCTTGACATGTACCAAGGACTGAAATCATACTTCTTAAGTCAAACAAAATGTCCGGTTTCATTGAGACGTTTCTTTGAAGATCCTATTTCAGAGCTGAGGTTAAATTTTGTCTTCACACAAGCCAGTTCTTTCCACAAAGTAGTATTGAAAATTGAAGATGAGCTCATTTCTGCAACAGAGGTTATGGAAGCCATCAGTGAGCTAAAAGATAACCTTTCAGATAAGTTGTCTCATAAGATTTTACCACATAAGGTAAGAGTTCTTGTTAGTGCGCTTGAAGATGAAGGATTAGCAAGTAGGAAGAATGTTGAAGAAGTGGCAGGAGCTTTTAATGAGACATCTATAGTGTATTTAGACCAAGGGTCTTGTCATTTTAAAGACATGAACAATTTCCAATGGGCATCACTAAAAACCGTTCCTGAATGGTCTGATGTGGAAAAATGTGATTTTGTTGCAAATGAGGGATTTTTTGACAGTGGGGATGACTCAGAACTATTTGATCAATTCTCGTGGTTAACCAAATATGCCACTGCAGAGAAAACATCCAATTGGATAAATGCAGAAGTTTCAGTAGACAAAAGGTGGATGGAGGTTTTTATTCACTTCAAGGAAAACAATATAAGACACAGTCAACTCTCAATCGTAGCACAGTACATTTTTTCTCTTTCCGGAACTAATGCTTCAGTTGAATGCGTTTTCTCTCAAATGAACAAACTGTGGACATCTGAAAAATCAAACCTGAAATTTTCTACTCTTAAGACTTTGTTAATGATCAAGTTTAACTTCCCAACTTGGCAGGTTCGATCCTGGCTCAGTCCGGCGGTATTTGAAGGTGCTCAAATACGACAGCCTCGTGTCGGTAGATTTACTGGCACGTAAAATAACTCCTGCGGGACTCAATTCCGGCACCTCGGCGTCTCCGAAGACCTTAAAAGTAGTTAGTGGGACGTAAAGCAAAATAACATTATTATTATTATTATTATTATTATTATTATTATTATGAACAAGTTTAACTTTCGCAGAATTGTTTAGAGTTTCATATGTTTTTGTAAGTACGCTTTGGAAGTACGAGTAAAACTGGAACGTATCACAAGGGAACGTGTTGTATTATTATAATTGGATCTTAAAATGTGTAGTGCAATACCAAACTTCAACGTGTAAAAAATAGCTGCGTCAAAATTTGACCTCTCGTTTATGTGTAGGCTGTCGGAATCAGTGTGTCCCGCTTTGAGCCATGGAAAAATGGTCAGTTTAAGAATACAACACTTATTTCTGAGTCACTATCAGCATTGTTATCGTTTGTTGAGGTTTCATTCTCGCTTGACCGTAACGAGATTATAACGTCTTCAACATAATCGTCTGTGATACATTCCCTCTCCCAAACTTCATTTAGCTCGGATTGTGTCTCAGAACCTTCACTTACACGGCCTACTGTTTCCCGAAGAAGCCTTTCAACTTCCAAAAGTGTGAAGAGTCGGTTATTTGCAGGTACACAATCCGTCACTTGAACCCAAATCCGTTCTTTGACGTTAAAATTCCATCCACCACGTAAACTGGGTACAGGGGCCTGTTTTGTTTCACACGATGCATGAGATACCTCCTTCCTTATGTCATCGCGAACTGAAATATTATGCTCCTTGGACCACTCATTCAACGCGTTTTTTCTAGCCGTCATTGTTGGTGCTTTGTCAAGAATGACCGAGTGAACTGAGCAATACAACACACAGCTGATAGCACGTGGTTACAGAAAACAACAGATCGACAACACTGGTAACCGGAACTGGAGTCTAAAATGCTCTGTCTGCCTATGACTGGTTGTTTATTAATTCATTTAGCCTCCGGCAGGGCTCAAATGTCAAGTAGAAACTCATAAGGACTGAACTATAATTACAGTTCAATTTTAAATCAGTCGTAATTGGGCACAGTGTGAAGGTGTGCGATTCGCAGTTCTCGGAAGGTGGTTTGCCAAGGTGACCAGTCACATTAGTTGAGGGACAGCTGGTAATTTCTTGTTCATTTACTCTCAGGCCTTGAAGAAGAGCGGAAGATCGTGAAGACGGAGAGAGTTTCTGAAGGAAGAGCCACGTTGGTGAGTGCTCCTGAAGTATCCCGTATCGGCCCGGGCTCGTCGAGGGGACTGTTTGTGCTGCTGTGGGAGCAGCACACAGCACAACTCCTACAACAGGTATTAGATTCACCTGTAACAATGGCCATAGATTATTCTGTAACTCTAACATGGGCGTGCATGACTCCTTGGCTGAATGGACAGTGTTGAGGTCTTCAGTTGAAGGGGTCCCGGGCTCGCTTCTGGGCCGGGTCGGAGATCTTAATCATGTGTGGTTATTTCTTCTGGCTTGGGGACTGGGTGAGTGTGTTTGTCCAAATATTCTCATCTTCATATTCACACACCACACTACCAACAACCACAGGGACATGTAATAGTGATTACATACCTTCATATAGGGTTGGTGTCAGGATGGGCATCCGGCCGTAAAACATGGCCGAGTCCACACGTGCGACACAGTTCGCACCCGCGACCTCACAAGTTTTGGGGAAAAAGCGACAGAAGAAGGAGGCTAACATGGACGTGCAGTCTATTATTTGTCAATCAATCAATACTGATCAGCATTTAGGGCAGTCGCCCAGGTGGCAGATTCCCTATCTGTTGCTTTCCTAGCCTTTTCCGAAATGATTTCAAAGAAATTGGAAATTTATTGAACATCTCCCTTGGTAAGTTATTCCAATCCCTAACTCCCCTTCCTATAAATGAATATTTGCCCCAGTTTGTCCTCTTGAATTCCAACTTTATCTTCATATCGTGATCTTTCCTACTTTTATAAACGCCATTCAAACCTATTCGTCTACTAATGTCATTCCACGCCATCTCTCCGCTGACAGCTCGGAACATACCACTTAGTCGAGCAGCTCTTCTTCTTTCTCTCAATTCTTCCCAACCCAAACATTGCAACATTTTTGTAACGCTACTATTTTGTCGGAAATCACCCAGAACAAATCGAGCTGCTTTTCTTTGGATTTTTTCCAGTTCTTGAATCAGGTAATCCTGGTGAGGGTCCCATACACTGGAACCATACTCTAGTTGGGGTCTTACCAGAGACTTATATGCACTCTCCTTTACATCCTTACTACAACCCCTAAACACCCTCATAACCATGTGTAGAGATCGGTACCCTTTATTTACAATCCCATTTATGTGATTACCCCAGTGAAGATCTTTCCTTATATTAACACCTAGATACTTAAAATGCTCCCCAAAAGGAACTTTCACCCCATCAACGCAGTAATTAAAACTGAGAGGACTTTTCCTATTTGTGAAACTCACAACCTGACTTTTAGCCCCGTTTATCAACATACCATTGCCTGCTGTCCATCTCACAACATTTTCGAGGTCACGTTGCAGTTGCTCACAATCTTGTAACTTATTTATCACTCTATAGAGAATAACATCATCCGCAAAAAGCCTTACCTCCGATTCCACTCCTTTACTCATATCATTTATATATATATATATAAGAAAACATAAAGGTCCGATAACACTGCCCTGAGGAACTCCCCTCTCAACTATTACAGGGCCAGACAAAGCTTCACCTACTCTAACTCTCTGAGACCTATTTTCTAGAAATATAGCAACCCATTCAGTCACTCTTTTGTCTAGTCCAATTGCACTCATTTTTGCCAGTAGTCTCCCATGATCCACCCTATCAAATGCTTTAGACATGTCAATCGCGATACAGTCCATTTGACCTCCAGAATCCAAGATATCTGCTATATCTTGCTGGAATCCTACAAGTTGAGCTTCGGTGGAATAACCTTTCCTAAAACCGAATTGCCTTCTATCGAACCAGTTATTAATTTCACAAACATGTCTAATATAATCAGAAAGAATGCCTTCCCAAAGCTTACATACAATGCATGTCAAACTTACTGGCCTGTAATTTTCAGCTTTATGTCTATCACCCTTTCCTTTATACACAGGGGCTACTATAGCAACTCTCCATTCATCTGGTATAGCTCCTCTGACCAAACAATAATCAAATAAGTACTTCAGATATGGTACTATATCCCAACCCATTGTCTTTAGTATATCCCCAGAAATCTGATCAATTCCAGCCGCTTTTCTAGTTTTCAACTTTTGTATCTTATTGTAAATGTCATTGTTATCATATGTAAATTTTATTACTTCTTTGGCCTTAGTCTCTTCCTCTATCTCGACATTATCCTTGTAACCAACAATCTTTACATACTGCTGACTGAATACTTCTGCCTTTTGAAGATCCTCACATACACACTCCCCTTGTTCATTAATTATTCCTGGAATGTCCTTCTTGGAACACGTTTCTGCCTTAAAATACCTATACATACCCTTCCATTTTTTAACTAAAATTTGTATGACTGCCAATTATGCTTGCCATCATGTTACCCTTAGCTGCCTTCTTTGCT
The DNA here is from genome assembly GCF_040414725.1 of Anabrus simplex. Lineage (NCBI taxonomy): Eukaryota > Metazoa > Arthropoda > Insecta > Orthoptera > Tettigoniidae > Anabrus > Anabrus simplex. The sequence goes on along the minus strand of NC_090265.1, from coordinate 16,780,936 downwards.
AGATTCAATTTTCTAGTAAGTTCCTTCAATTTCTCCTTACTTCCACAGCCATTTCTAACTCTATTTCTTTCCAGTCTGCACCTCCTTCTTAGTCTCTTTATTTCTCTATTATAATAAGGTGGGTCTTTACCATTCCTTACCACCCTTAGAGGTACAAACCTGTTTTCGCATTCCTCAACAATTTCTTTAAACCCATCACAGAGTCTGTTTACATTTTTATTTACCGTTTTCCACCGATCATAGTTACTTTTTAGAAACTGCCTCATACCTGCTTTATCAGCCATATGGTACTGCCTAACAGTCCTACTTTTAAGACCTTCCTCTCTATCGCATTTATTTTTAACTACCACAAAAACAGCTTCATGGTCACTAATACCATCTATTACTTCAGTTTCCCTATAGAGCTCATCTGGTTTTATCAGCACCACACCCAGGATATTTTTCCCTCTGGTTGGTTCCATCACTTTTTGAATCAGCTGTCCTTCCCATATTAACTTATTTGCCATTTGTTGATCAGGCTTCCTGTCGTTCGCATTTCCTTCCCAATTGACATCTGGCAAATTCAGATCTCCCGCTACAATCACATTTCTTTCCATGTCGTTTCCCACATAGCTGACTATCCTATCAAATAATTCCGAATCCGCATCAGTGCTACCCTTTCTCGATCTGTACACTCCAAATATATCAAGTTGCCTATTATCTTCAGAAATGAGCCTTACACCTAGAATTTCATGCGTCTCATCTTTAACGTTTTCGTAGCTTACAAATTCTTCTTTCACCAGAATGAAAACTCCCCCTCCCACCTTTCCTATCGTATCTCTACGATACACACTCCAGTACCGTGAGAAAATTTCTGCATCCATTATATCATTTCTCAGCCATGATTCAACTCCTATTACAATATCTGGTAAATGTATATCTATTAAATTATTTAATTCTATTCCTTTCATTACAATACTTCTACAGTTCAGCACTAACAATTTTATGTCATCCCTACTTGATTTCCAGTTCCCTGTTCCATTATCACCGCTCCCTAGGCCATCCCGTTTCCCTGAATGTACCTCCCTATTACCCTTCCAAACAAATTTCCTAACTTATACGTACCACTGCGGTTTAAATGAAGGCCATCCGAGCGCAGATCCCTATCTCCTACCCACCCATTAGGATCTAGAAATTTCACTCCCAGTTTCCCACATACCCACTCCATAGTCTCATTTAAATCCCCAATCACCCTCCAGTCAGTATCCCTCCTACACAGTATTCCACTAATAACAATCTCCGCTTTCTTAAACTTCACCCGTGCTGCATTTACCAGATCCCACACATCTCCAACTATGTTGGTACTTATATCAGCTTGCCTTACGTTGTTGGTACCAACGTGAAACACTACCACCTTCTCCTTCCCCTCCTCCCTCTCTTCTACTTTCCTGAACATCTGCCTCAACCTAATTCCTGGATAACATTCTACCCTGGTTCCCTTTCCTCCACACACTTTCCCCACATGTCTAACGATGGAATCCCCCATGACCAGAGCCTCAACCCTACCCACCTCATTTGATCCCCTCCCCTCCTGGTCAACCCTATCTTTCCTGATAGCTGCAGAAGCTACTTCCTCCTCCCTTTTCTCCTTCCCATGACCCTGTTCCACCTGTCTTTTCCTATCCTCTACTCTACATTTCCCTTTCCTTCCTTTTCCCTTCCTCCTACTTGCATGCATCTCAGCAACAGTTCCCTGCCCTCATCTTCCCTCTGTTGTTCTACCTGGAGTGACTCGTACCGATTTCGCACAGACACCTGTCCTGAATTCTGATCCTGAATAGAGCCCTTGGCCTGCAATCTCCTTCCCCTTAGAACATTAGACCACCTGTCTTCTACAACTCCTCCCTTTCCTTCCCCTCCCTCTTGTACACCTACTGTAACCTGTACATTGTTTGAGGGAGTCCTATCTTCCTTCCTGTCTTCTGTGAGAATCCTAATTATCTCCCTCAAACTTTCCAACTCCTCCCTCATACCCCTCAATGCCTCACCACACCCACAATAAGTACACTCGCGCTCCTTAGCCATTCTTTACGGGGGGAAAATTATAAATTAAAAAAATAAAGTAACTTATTTGCAAAAAATAAATGAACGGAGGGATATATTGTCTGGGATAGTACACAACAATAAGGTAATTAATATACGACTACACTACAATACTACTTAGTCGTGCTCTATTTTTTTATCCTACAACCCCTAACAGGATAAAAACTGCTGTTAATTACTGAATATCGAAAGTAATACACAAGAACTACACAGTTCCAAACTGCAATTAAGCCTATCCTAATTTCAACAATATTTTAGTAAGAGTTTCTACAGATACCTCTACTACACCAGTACTACACAAATATTTTACAATAATAAAATAAGCACACTCAATTCTAATAGGATATTACTCGTATACTACTGTACAGTACACTACAGTAATTTTTAAACTACTTTCAGACGTATCCTAATTACGATACCGGTACCGTACCGTATGTCACTACTAAGCACAACAGAAATGAAATTTGCAAGAACTACTGTACTCAAAGATTACCAACGAAGCTAAATGCTCAGACAAATTATTATTAGTATTAGGGTCTAATAGATACACACGAAAGATAACACACGAATATAGCAGGCAAGATACGGCACTATCTAAATGTACCGTACTGTATCTATACTACAATGTATCTACACTACACTATACTGCGTTTGGTTAAATGCTTAAGTATCAAAAGGATTTCCGTACACGAAGAAAAACACGAATATAACTGGCAAGATACTATCTAATATATTATACCTTATCATCACTACAATTCTACTGAAATGTGGTTATGTGATTATTACAGTTGGTGGATTACTATTATTTTCCCTACTCCACGGGACGGAGAAAAAAAAGTGTCCTTAATTAGGCCTACTGAAAAATACGAGGTTGTCTACAATAATTTCTCAAATATTTCTGTCAAAACTACTACTATTATTCCAGGAACTTGAACTGCAATTACTGGGATATATGAACTTTATTATTATTAGCTAACCGCTCATAAATACTGAAAGATCGAGGGAGCGAAATATAAATTACGGATACTAACTACCTACTCAGAAGTACAAATGAATGGAATACAAGGTCAGCTGATTTTTATTTATATTTACTTGACTACACTACACCCTTTGTTCACGACTGTAGCCAACAATGCAATATTTGAATATGAGGAGCGACAATAATCAATAACAATACAACTGTTAACTATTACCGTGTAATCTCTTTAACTTCTTTTTAGATGGAAGTTTACAGGCGTATCGTGTTTTTTAATGTAGTAAATTATTACCTTCGCGATAGTTTGTACGTATATCTATACGAAATACCGGAGAAGTTGCTGCAGAAGTTACGGTACTATTCCTTATGATAATCTGCCTTTGTAAGTACAACCAACGAACCTACAGATACCGGTATTTACAAATATTTTTAAAGTTAATATTGTTACCTAAAGTATTACCTAAACCTAAATTCGAAACAAGGTGCACCTAGCGAGCCTACTTAACCTAGAACACGTAATTTACTGAAGACCAACTGAATTACTTGTTACAAAATTTAAAGAATTATTACCACTCCCAATTTCTACCAACAAGCACTAAACACCACTATATAAACAGCACTAAATGAATCATATATACACAAAGTTAAGCTATTTCAATAGGTTTTCACTACTTTATCACTACAATAATGCAAGAGCTCTCTCAACAGCCAACCGTTCTCAAGCGCATCCAACAATGCAAGTCCGACATTCAAGATGGTCCTCTCTTAACCCTGTTAAAGTGCAGAGCTTTCCGACAAGACAGCGCGACTAACGCTATCCAGCGGCTCGACTTTAAGAAAACGTATTGCTCTTGTTTGAAAGGAATTATGCAACAGGTTTTCAAGTAAAACATGTTTGGTTTAGGGTTATAACACGTTATTAGTCTCGAGATAAGTACGGTAAGGCATGAAAAGTGACATCCATTTTAGGCGGCACTGACGATGACCATATAAATACTGTATTACACAGATCCACATGCAAATTAACATGAAATCACATATATGTTACTTTCTGCGATTTGACATTTTTCCTTTTTCTGTTGTGATGTATAGGAAACTTTTTGTTTAATTTACAAAGGCTTTATTGAGGATTGCAAATAATTTATTGACCACAAGAAATGACAATTGTCACACATACCATCTACACTAACATGCTGACTCATTAACTAACTTGCGTGTGACAGTGGTGCAAACATAGCAACTCATACTTTTCTTTATCTTTCGGAAATCCGCAGAAAGACTTTGACGCATTTTGTTGTCTGTAATTATTACAGCCATGCCGCCCCCGCGATATAGGAGTAGCGTGCCTGCCTCTTAACCGGAGACCGCGGGTTCAATTTCCAGCCAGGTCAGGGATTTTTACCTGGATCTGAGGGCTGGTTTGAGGTCCACTCAGCCTACGTGATTACAATTGAAGATCTATCTGACTGTGAGACAGTAGCCCCGGTCTAGAAAGTCAAGAATAACGGCCGAGAGGATTCGTCGTGCTGACCATAGTCCTGCCTCATAATCTGCAGGCTTTCGGACTGAGCAGCGGTCGCTTGATAGAACATGGTCCTTCAGGGCTGTTGCACCATTGGATTTGGGGTTTTACAGCCATATAGCACAAATACTGCCTCGTGCAACCATTTGACTTTAAAATAATTAAATATTTTTCACATTTACATTGTATTACTTCACAGCGGTTGATGCCCGGTTGTTAGTGCGCACTTCGAACCACAGTCGCTGTGACAACTTATCTTTGTAACCTATCTGCTGTAAGCTCGTATGTTCCGACGTAATATTTAGTCCAAAGAAAACCTATTATAACGGAAGTATTTACGTAGCAAGGAATACCTTGACTTTTAAAAAATCCATGGCCTTCTGAATATAATACTTCGCGTGATTTGTATAGGCAGTGCGCGATTGTGAATGATTTGAACTCCAGTGAAAATGGTTGTCCTTCGGAACTTGATTCGGGAAGTTAATATCGGGGTGCTTGAGAAATATTCAGTGAATGTGAAAGTGAAGATGATGATTATTGCTCTGAATAGGTAACCTACAAGCCTACCCACGCTTAATTAGACAAGCAAATACACATGGGGACATTTGTACATTATGAATATTCAATGTGTGTGTAAGCATGTCAAGGCATTTATTCCAGCTTGAGTTTTTCAAAATAAATTGTTTTAGTCTTAAGAACAAAATAGCAGGATAGCCATACATCTTCAGAAAAATAAATATGAGTAGCGGTATGTGACCAGCTAAATAAATTCGAGTGCTAAGGTTTCATATAATTTGTTTCAATATACAGGATGTATCCGTGATGATGTTACAAACTTTCAAGGATGATGGAGGACGGCAAATGGATCAATTAGAGATAAGGAACCCTATTCCAGAAACGATCGAGTCAAAAGTTAAGCAAAATTCTACTCATTTAATTCCGTTTACCTGCACAAGTTACACAAGCTGCTCCATTTACAACTAATGTTCGAAATGGCGTCCCCCTGCACCAATCGTCACACAATGTTCTGTCGTACCGTTCGAATATCCCCAGTGTCTTTTGAACAGCATCGCAGGCAGCGAGAATTCTTGCCAAGAGATCCTCTACTTATTATTAAGATGTTAGAATCATTCCGTATTGACGGTTTTCACTTTACAAAGGTGAAAAATGACGGGAGTTTGAAATAATTTACATAATATAAGTTGAAAAAATGCTAAAAAGCATAATGAAGGAGCAAATGAAAAAACAAACTAAAGAGAGCTTAGACGGAAACAAAATTAGCACAAATATACAATATTTACATCAATATGCGGAGCACAAAAACAACTCACTGCGACAAAATTCAGTGAAAAGGTGTTAATTTAAAATAATAATTGAAACTAAAAACTGTGTTAACCTAAGAAAACGAAGGAATGAAAAAAACAAATGATGCAGATGGAAATGAACAATAGTAGCACATGGTGAGGTTGTGGACCTCATAGTTTACAAAATATTGTTTAGTAACAATAACAAAACAGGTTGAAATCACTGTCGAAAATCATCCTTGTAGAAACCCATCACATTAAATTGGCCAGGAGGGGAGCGGGAGCAATTATTTTTGAGAAACGAAGCCTGATATAACGTGCAGGCGAAAAGCCTGTGACAAGAAAAAAACACCAATGAAATTTAAAGCTTTTGAAACAGCAGCATTCTCAATATCTTCTCAATCTAGCGGTCCCTTTCTTGATTATTGTTTCATAATGTTGGCTGGTGTCTTGCCTTATTATAAAGGGTCGGAAGGGCCGCGATATAAAATTGAGAAGCTGTGTTAGGTAGAAGACAGATGCATAGTAAACTGTAAGTGATCTAGTGGAAACCGTCAATGAAGTTCTAATCTGTAAAGAGATCCTCTTCAGTGTCGACAAATGTCTCATGCACAAGGCTTGTCACATGGCCTCACGAGAAAAAATTAGGTGGAGTGAGTTCAGGTGAACGAGCGGGCCACTTTGCAGGGAATGTTCACGAACCCTCAGTACAAAGTGAGGTGGGGCTCCATCATGTTGGACGATGTGTTCCAGCAACACTGTCCGCCTCCGTAGCGTAGCGGTTAGCGTTATTAACTGCCGTCATCGGGGGCCCGGGTTTGATACCCGGTACTGCCAGGAATTTAAGAATGGCAGGAGTTCTGGTGTGTGGCTAAAATGACACATGCAGCTCACCTCCAATGGGGGTGTTTCTGACAAGAGCTGCATCACCTCAGGATGGCGACACGAGTTTACTTTACTATGCAGAGTGCTGCTGTTAAGAACGAACGGACGTTGAACAACTTGGATTTTTAATGACATTTGACTCGAACGGTTCCTTATATGAAATTGATCAATTTGCCGTCCTCCATCATCCCCGAACGTTTGTAACTTCATCACGGATACACTTCAAAGAAATTTGGATTATTGTGGGATTATTGTGTGTAGTCCTGTCACAAGTGGTATTCACACAAGTAAGTCGATTGCTTGTTTACAACACAGCAAACGTCACTGCTTACGGTTTGTGTTGAACTATGCCATTCCTAGTAGAGAATAGGACTCAGCTAGTGTTTACGTTTCATGTGCAAGGCGCATTTCCGAGTTTGACCGAGCAAAATGATTCAAGATGGGCATACACAAGCAGCAGTAGGAGTTACACAAAGTGCAGTGTCGTAAACACGGAAAAGGTACCGTGAAACCAATGATGTGACTGACCAACTGAGGTGACAACGCCACGTTGAGATCGGTATATCCGCGTAACAGCGCAGAGGAGACCAACTTCTACAATTAAAAGATGACTTCTTTTGTGCAACCGGAGTAGATTAAATGAAATGAAATGGCGTATGGCTTTTAGTGCCTGGATGTGTCTGAGGACTTTGAGTCACCAGGTGCAGGTTTTTGATTTGACACCCGTGGGCGACCTGCGCTTCGTGATGAGGATGCAATGATGAAGAAGACGACACATATACCCAGTCCCCGTGCCAGGGGAATTAACCGATTATGGTTAAAATTCCCGACGCTGCCGGGAATCGAACCCGGTACCCCTGTGACCAAAGACCAGCACGCTAACCATTTAAGCATGGAGCCGGCACCGGAGTAAATGTAACATGAAACATGAGCATACGATAGCAGTTCACGAACCTGCAGTCGGTCCACTACTGACAACAAACTTGGTGTAGATAAGGAAGAACTACCTCACAGATTTCTTCACAGAATCCTATGAAGTCGAAGAGGAACTGGGAGAACCAGAGTGTCCCATGACAAGAAAACAGCTGCCAAAGTCATCGAAACAAATCACGTAACCACGGACCTGTTTAAACAGAAATATAATAATAATAATAATAATAATAATAATAATAATAATAATAATAATAATAATAATAATAATAATAATAATAATAATAATAATAATAATAATAATAATAATAATGTCATTTTACCGGGCGAGTTGGACGTGCAGTTAGGAGCACGCGGCTGTGAGTTCGCATCCGGGAGATAGTGGGTTCCAACCCCATTACCGGCATCCCTGAAGATGGTTTTCCTTGGTTTCCCATGTTCACACCAGGCTGTACCTTAATTAAGGCCATGGCCGTTTGCTTCCCATTCCTAGGCCTTTCTTATCCCATCGTCGCCATAAGACCTCTCTGTGTCGGTGCGACGTAAAGCAAAGTAATGCCCTTTTTGAAATACAATTTTTGTTTCTTCCTGGCGTTTTGTCACTGCTGCAGGCTCCGCTCTTTGAGTCTCGGCTCGCCAGTTTATGCTAATCAATTCTATTAACATATTACATATATTTACTAATTGCTTATGTATCAACAAGTGAATTACACTTCCAAGTTATCGGCATTTATGAAACCACTTACAAATAAGCAAGACAACATACAATGTAACCACATACTCGGAACGGTCAACCAACTTTTCGACTTCGTATGCGTATAAATCACCTCCAGCTCTATGTAACCACCATCCTTTCGGAATCGTCATCTACTGACGTCCTTTTTCAGCTTACCGAACACATTATATTCACACGGCGCTGAGTCCGGACTGTATGGAAGATGTGGGAATACCTACCACTGGAATCGCTGCAGCAGTTCGGAAGTTTGACGGATCGTGTGAGATGTTGCGTTATCTTGCAACAAAATTACCCCGGCGCTCAATTTCCCCTCCGCTTTTCTTTAACTGCCTTACGCAACCGGTTCAACGTTGGACAATACGAAGACGAGTTGATTGTCGTGCTTTTCGGCATAAATTCCACGTGCACCACACCCTCTATGTCAAAGAACACTGTCGCCATTACCTTTCCTGCTGAAGATTTGATCTTGGCCTCCTTTCGTGGTCGCGATGTGTTGTGCACTCATTCCATACATATCCTCTTTGTTTCTGGGGTGAAGTCGTGGACCCACGTTTCATCCCCTGTGATGATTCGTCACAGGAACTCGTTGATTTCCAGAGAATACCGTTGCAAAAATGCCAGTGGCGACTGGATTGTGAAAATCGGTGAGCAGACTTGCGACCCATCTTTGACACAGTTTACGAAATCCAAGGTGCTGGTGAACAATGGAGAACACACTGCCATACGAAATGTTCAGCATACTGGCTATTTTCTGCAGTGTTTTCCGCCGATTCTCTCTAATGGCCCCATCCACACGGCCAACATTTTCATCGGTACTGGACGTTGCAGGCCTGCCTTCGCGATACTCGTCCGTGAGATCCGTGCGTCCGGCGTCAATACCTGGTCGAGAAATTGCACGCTCATAATATACAGCAGTGATTTCACAATGAATGTCCGTGCAATTGAACCGTTTAGCCCGTAGAAGTATGTTCGTTGCACGGACCTCAAGTTTGGAGTGAACATCCAGTTGACGCGCCATTGATCCTAGCCCGCACTGCACACACAACACGACAGGATATTACACCAACCTTCCTATCGGACCTGTCAGCAGTTACTGTAACTTGATCTGCACTGGCCACGGTCACGACACACAGCATGCTTTTGTGGCGAGCTAGTGTAAGTTACTTTTTGACTCGCCCTCGTATGTCTACAACATAGTCCCTTTCTCCTGATATGGGATTGGGCATGAAATTATACGATAAGTTTTACGGCCAGATGTCCTTCTTGACACCTAGATTAGTTGAGGGAATAAGGATGATGAAATGAATGACGATCAATGAAACTGGATAAGGTAGGAAGCATCGGCTCTCCCGGCATTTGCGTCGAAGTGAAAATTGTAAACCATAGAAATCCACTCTCAGAACAGCCGACGATGTGGTTCGAACCCACTCACCTCCCGAATGCAGAAGTTGGCTCCATAGCTCCATAGTTGCTCGGTGTACTAATGACATATTTTAAACATCTCTCAGAAACGTCGATTGTATTCCAAAATCTATTCTAATGCTAAAATTCTAATGGCCGATTCTTTTGCAACAGATATTCTCCAAACTTCAACCGGAAGATGCTGTGTGGTTGCTAGTAATGGAGGACACAAGGATTAGCATTGAGCGGTTACTAGGAGGTGTGACAGTTCCACTTGACTGTGAGTTCTTGGTGGCTGAGGAATCACACTGGTCTGTGGAGCTCAGAGAAGTGTATCACATACACAGCTCACGGCCCTTGGTCACGGCCCGTTGGGGAAGCTGGAGTCCAGGAACTGGTTTGGTAGTCCCCTCCAGTGGCCAAATCTCCCGGAGGAAGGACTTGCAAGGAGTCAACTTCATAGCTGCAGGCCTACATGTAAGTAATTTACTATCCTATTTTTGTAATGAGCATTCAATTGATTTAGAATCAAGATTTTTTAACATTCTTAGGTCTTCATTAAACTTCAGGAAAGAGTACTTTGAACCCTTTTATGTTCGTATGTGGGGTGTTTTTTCGTAAGAAAAGTGTGTGGTAACGACAGTAACTCATGTCTATACAGTAACAGTTCATGGTCTTTGGAACTGGTTCTTCGTGTCAAGACGAGGAGCCGCTCATTCAGAACATTCCAATGGTAAGAGACAGAACAAAGAGCCGGGCTGAATAGTTCAAGTTGGCGATCTCAATCTCAGCTCAGTTCGCTGGTATTTTATACGCTAGTCTCGTTTACTAGCACGCACCTCGGCTTCTCAAAACGTGAAACTAGTTAGCGGGTTGTAAATCTTCAGTATTATTCTAGGCAAAGATAGAAAAACTAGGAGAAATCAATTTCTTCTCCGAAACTCTTTAGTGAAGCTTCGGCGAGGCGTTTCGTATATAGAGAGGAGGGACGGATCTACATAGCCAACTGATCAAGTGCCGTCTCCTCACAGACGTTTTCCTGTCTTATGCTCCTCGCATCACAATAATACAAGTTAGGTTATGTGTATAACTGGAAATAATCGGAATATTTGTTCGTTTATTATAGCCCAGGTTATGTAATTATGTTTAATCATGTCTAAATAAGTCATGTTAGAATACCGCTGATGTGTTCAGTCATACAGAACACTTCTGGTTATGTATACAGTATATATTACTCAAGGGAGATAAAGGTTTCATGATGTTTATCAATCATAAACAACCGTCCTTTCCTCCAAGTTGTGCAGGAAAACCTCCAATTATGTTTGGATGTTAATGCAAGTGAACTCCTGAATCATCATGTACCAAGGACATGCTGTATAATATTCTAGATGTTTGTAGACATCTTGTTTCAAGACAATTGTAGAACAGGAACGTACAAGGACTTTCCGATGTTATTATAGAATCTGCCAGGTATCTTTGGTAATATCAAATACACTATCGACGGTACTGGACTCTTCCGTATTCTCCCGTACTAAATAGAGAGACATGTTGACAGTGCACACCCGGTGGCCCGACCTTAAATATCAGGACTCAAGATTGAAACTACAAAAGTTGCATGTTAAATTTGATAGACCTAATGCAACTAAATAATTATTTTTGCTTTGTTCAGCTATGAAAGTTGAATGTTAATACAGATAGAAATAATAAAACCCAATAATGATTTCATTTTGTCCGAATCCTTGCTTGACCAATCAGCGTTGAGGTGACTGGGTGTTTATATTTCTTCCTAGACGTTTCTCTTTGTATTCAGAGAACAGAATACACTTCCAACCACCATGGAGTTATGCAATAGTGATTGCTTGCCCTCGGATTTTTTGGTGCTTAAATGTTTTTAACTGCCTAAAGTAGACTCTCTAGTAGGTACAAAACATTTTTAGGCATCTTCAATTTTACGTATTTTAATAGCCATGAACTCGTTAGAGGGAAAACAAAAACAATTTTCACTCACGTCTTTGCTGCAAACGTCACAAAATATAATTTTGCCATGGGATGTGAAATGGGGAAACTCCTACAACCACCTTTTTAATTGAAGACTACTTTCGGGATATTTCATAGTGTACTAATACACTAAGTTTCAAGGCCATCCCGCTAGGTGAGCTGACAATCAATGTCTTGCGATATCTTGCAAAGTGGAACTTATCTCTACAGTTTATTTGGTAATATTATGTTATAAGGAAACAGAACTATTTAGAACCCTATAGGAGCGAGACCTAAGAAGAACTGCAGCCAAAAATACTCAAAATAAACCAAATTATGTACACGGCAGACTGTTTATTGATAAATTTTGTAGAATTATTTATTAAAGGATGTCATAAAGAGGCTGCCTCTACCTGTGCATTTAATAGTTCAGTACATGCAACATATGTAAGCAATATCTATTGCCTGTCAACCGGAAAATTAATGACTTAAGAACAAACATGACCTTGGTGCCTCTATTTGCATTATATGCACCCATATTAACGATGTTGTTGGTAATTATTGACCCATGTTCATCACATTTGGAGAGGATTTTTCATTGCTGCCTCTTACCTTGCCAATGACATCTTTCCATATTTTGTGGTTCTTGCGTACTTTAGCATTTAGCAAATAAGACAAATTGTCTTGCGAACTGATGTTTGATAGGATGGCAATATATTGATTCCTTGATGACATCATCAGCATCTAGTGTGTAAGGCCAGCTTTGCTGATCACTATAGTTCACCAGTTCCCGTTCAACCAGTGTTGATGTCGTAAGCTATTCGTTTTCCCGTGAACAAAGCTCTGATATGTTTATGAGAAATTTCTCCTTGATTGCAAAGCCTACTCTACATATTTGGTGCTCACTGGTACCTTTCTCCTTCAAGAATTATTTGTATCCTGCTCCTTGTTCATTGAGACCATTTAAAGATACTGCTGATATCATATTCACAGCTCATCACTTTCAGGAAGAATGTAGAGAACAAAATAGACCTCTTTATATTTCCTTCATTCATCTCACTAACGTAGTTGACATAGTAAGCCATGAAGCATTATTGAAGATTTTAGCTGTGCATAGTTTTCCACTATGGATTTCAGCAGAGGGTAAAACAAATAATCAAACTGACTATATCCTCACCGACAAAAGACATTGGAGAAATGTATCTACAGTGCAGAATGCAGGTTTGACCATTTTCTCATCATTGTAAAGAAAGTCAGAAAATAAAAATCACTCGTAGTGTGAGTTTGCACAAGGCGAAACAGTACCTTAAAGTGTCCAACTACCTAGCTCGATAGCTGCAGTCGCTTAAGTGCGGCCAGTATCCAGTAATCGGGAGATAGTGGGTTCGAGCCCAACTGTCGGCAGCCCTGAGGATGGTTTTCCGTGGTTTCCCATTTTCACAACAGGCAGATGCTGGGACTGTACCTTAATTAAGGCCACGGCCGATTCCTTCCGACTGCTAGCCCTTTCCTATCCCATTGTCGCCATAAGACCTATCTGTGTCGGTGCGACCTAAAGCAACTAGTAAAAAAATGGTGTCCAACTGAATAACCAGAATAAAGAGAGGAATTTTCACTGGAGTTAAGCAATAGCTTGACCATATTACAGGACAACCCAAATTTTGAATTTCAAAGTGACGGGAAAAGAATTAAAAGTGTTATTTCTAATCGCTCTCAAGAAATGTTGCAATAACTCACGTCAAGAAATCCATGGCATAATCACAGGCAAGTAACTGGTTGAGTCAAGAAAGAAAGCAAAGCAAAAACCCCTAGCTAACCCATTGGAGGATAATCACTCAAAATATCAACAGAGAGGTCACTAAAGAACTGACAAAAGAGAAAAAGGCTTTCATTTATAACAATAAAGTTGAAAAACACAGAAGCGGACATAATTCAATGGACTATACTAGATTTGCTTGGTTTTTCAACAAATATTTAACCCCCTGCACAAATGAAATTACAGATAAGAATTAACATTTAATATATGTTCCTGATAAACATGGAGAGATTGCTATGGAATACTTGTAAATTGTGTTGGAGATTACATGATTCTGAACAATGATGAGCAAACATGGATTCAGTTTTTGAACTTTCTACTGATGAAGTAATTTGGGTTGTTATTAAAGTATTTACAAACAACATTTATGCAGGAGAAGATGGAATCCCTAATGAAATTTTATAATATGGAGTACTTACTTCGAGGAAGTGGTACTCTGAAGAAGTCCTGAATGACTGGAAAGAATTTGCCATTGTCCCTACACTGGAATGATAGTTGTTAAATGTCACTGAAACAATCATAGAGGAATAGCTCTCCTCTATTTGTCTCACAATGTTTTTTCTATTTTATTATTGAACAGAGTACTTCCTTGTGCCCAAAATATCATGAGAGATTTACGCCCGGACGCTCCACGTCTGATCGGATTTCCACCATCAAATCAAAAATATGCTTACGTTCTATTTGCACGAGAGTATTTTAAGGGAACAAATGAACTTCTCAGATAAAATAATATGCCTATGCAGAGATAATACTAAACGTAAGGTTGAAAATGGAAATCATTTCGGCGATACCTTCATTGACCTTCTTCAGCAAGATGGGTCTCGAGATGTTATATCTTCTTTATTCTCTACTCAGTGTTACGAATTAGGAGTGTAGAAGGAATCAAACTTGTTTCGACACCCAGCAGTTGATAAAGACTCACTGACAGGCCGTCCAAAGAGAAAAAGGGTGAGACCAATGAGAGGTCAGTGGAAGGAATAAGAAGAACAATAACAAAGCTTAATCAAAACAGTGTATTCTTTCTACTAGGAAATTAACCTCAAATCACAACTTAGAATTTCATAAATCTGATACATAAATGAAACGATCATCGTGAATAATGTACATCACGAGAAAATCCCTAGACCATTTACAAACAATAATGTGAGGGAAATCAAACGGACATGGTCAACTACAAGCCTCGGAGAAAAATGACACAATTAAAAAAAGATGAACAAAAGGAGAAGGAAGGCACTGGGAAGGGGCAAGGACGGGATCACAACAGTGGGAGTCGCCTGAGCACAATAAGTTGCGGAGTGCAGGAACAGTTCATGTTAAAGTTGCAGAGTATACGTCACGTGTTCAATCATTCATAAACTCTTGAAATTATGATTAACTGTACTTCATACTTTTAGGGGAAATAACACTCATGTCAAACTAAGAAGAAAACCGGCCACAGCAACGAAGGTAAGCTCAAAATCCACAAAATAAAGAATTATGGTGGTGATAATAAATAAAGTACTCTGTTGCTCACCCAAAGTAGCAGAAAAGAAGTGGAGCTTCCCAGCAGAATATTGGGAACTCCTTAAACGACCCTCCAACCTCACTCGGTATCAGCGCTGGACTGAAGACCGAGTAAGTGGGGGAATTATTTATACCACCACAGAAAGTTCGAGAATGAAGCGCACAAAACATCGAGAAGCATCAGACAGTGACGCAGCGGGTGACGTAATCCAGTGGTGAACCAGTATGTAGTGAGCTGTTCAGCAGGACGGACGCAAGGCGAGGCGGCAGCGAAAGTCCAATGCCGGATAGATGAGTGATAATAACGGTGAGTAAAGGAAGACAAGTGAAGTTCCAGTTGACGGCAGCCATAATTAGGTGAGTGGTCGTTACACCAGAATGGCTATTTTCCTCCCGGGTCACTTACATGGGGCGTCATTAGTGAGTGTTCTTACATTCTTTGCAACAAGGTATAATTTCTTACTTGTTCGGCCACAACTTGGGTGATTATAGTGGACATGGCTGTCGAATCAGAACTAAAAGTGACTGACTATGATTAAAGAATTTTAAAATGAATTTGTCTATCTGGAATTAGCATCTCCAATTTAGCACAGACAATACTTTGCATGGGCAGAAAACTGACACTGTCATAATCAGGAAACCAGTGTTCATCTGCTACTATTTAACCCTGAAACTAAATTTTGGCGGCATGCTAGGGTTTTCCTTATTCCACAAATAAAAGATTTGCTATTAGTTTCATTAATAGAATATACTCCCAAAACAAAATAATCAAAACAAACACCAACAATATTATCATCACGTGACGAGACTAGTCTAAACATCCACAATACACCACAGCTACACATAGTTCTGAATGCCACGCTTCAAACTGATGATTTATTATGGATAAGACGACAGTCCATTCTTAACCTTATCTACATTAGCACAAGAGCATCATCAGCATGGAATATAATTATCCCGCATTATAACTGTATTTTAAAACAAACCCAGTCATCTCACTATACTCTGTTAATCAATTAACTTTACCATGTAAAAATAAACACCAACTTCTGTGGACTAGATGTAAGATAAATGCCACGTCAAATCAATTAAAGAACGACCAAGCGCTGAACACTTGACCTACAGCTTCTTCTGGTAATAGTTTTGTGAGCAACAACACGTTATCTCCAGGTTATACCTATAAAACACTACCCACGGCGTGCACTTCTTCGGAGAGGAATCATCCAGATTCTGCCTTACAAACGAACACTACGTGACGTCTTGCAACAACTGCTCATCGGGAACCTGTAATTACCGAGTAATGCACTTGTCGTGACTCCGTAATGGTACAGTAATAGGAGCGTAAAGAACTTGTACAGCACAGACTTCGTAATGGTAATCGTCATGGACAGCAATAATAATAAACTCGTTGCACACACGCACACGTATGGTATAGGCTTGCTCCGTGTGCCTGTCATGTCTGCAAAAGTCCACTGGAAACAACGCTCCAGCTATAACATCTTCGAGCAACACTCTGTGAACACAAGCTCGTTCAAACTCGGAGTTTCCGGACTGGTTACAGAGCTGCCGATCCGCAAATAGCGATCTTGCATGTTCGTCCACATTGATGAATTACCATCTTCAGCATACACTTCCCGGCTGTACCCCGGGTTTCTACACCACTTGTCGCAACATGTTTAACCGACTTCAACCATCTTTCCCGATATAATTAATTTTTACTTGTTGCACAATCTTCACTGCTAGGCCATGAGCAGTAACCCTTAACCAAACAGAAATTTATACAAAATACTCTATAGTCCAAAATTTAAGCATAATCCCTAAACGAGACAATACCGCTTGATAGGAATGTCAGACGGATTGCCGAACAAACGGAAGCTGAATCGCACACCATATGTCACACAACGTGTCCAAAAAAGCAGTGTCAGAAAGGTTTTAATAGCTAAAGTACACCTTTGACAACAAAACATGCTGTTTAACGGGGTGTATGATTACCCCTAACGGCCATGAAAGCTTCTCAGCGCCGTGGCAAGCTCTCCATCAGATGGTCCATGAGCTCTTGTGACAGTCGATCCCATTCCTCCGAAAGGGCAATGCGATGGTCTTGGAGGGTCCTTGGTGGAGGCTGACGGGATGAAATTCGCTTCCCTAATGGATCTCAGGCATATTCTACAGGATTGCGATACGCAGACCTCACTGGCCAATCCATGCGATTAATGTCTTCTCCAGCCACAAGTTCATCCACCAGAGCAGCGCGATGCGGTCGGGCATTATCTTGCATTAAGAGGAAGTCTGGACCAATCGCACATCTGAAGAGTCGAGCATGTGGTCTCAGTACCTCCGAGTGTTAAAAGTGTTCCTCAGACCACCCATGAAGATGTGCAGGTCCGTACGGCCATTCAGTATGATGCCGCTCCATATCATGACACCACCACCATAATGGTCCCGTTTCACGATGTTTCTGTGGTTGTATCGGCTACCCGGTTCTCTCCAGATTAATGTGCGATGGGAATCGATCTGCAAACTGAAGCGGGATTCATCTGTGAAGAGCACATGCCTCCATTCATTCACGGTCCAGTTTCGGCGTTGACGGCTTCACAGTATACGGGCACGTCTCTGTGCTGAAGTGAGCGGGACGCACACCGCTGGATTTCGGGCAAACAGATCTGCTCTTCTGAGCCTCCGATACACAGTTTTCCGGGAAACGGAAATGCCTGAGACGGCTGCAAGCTCCGCCGACAATTGCCTTGCAGGTGCACTCCGATTTCGTCGGGCAGTTAAGGCCAGATATCTGTCCTGTTGTGGAGTGGTTACCCTTGGTCGACCTGGTTCTGGCCTATGACTAACATCTCCTGTGTCTCGAAATCGTCTCCAAAGCCTGGAAATGACACTTTGTGGCACATTCAAGGATACGACGACTTCGGTCTGTGTCTAGCCTGCTTCCAGGCGGTCGAGTATTCCACTCTGCAAAACGGGGTCCAAATGGCGTCGTTGTGCCATTATATTGTCACGTTCACCACGAGGCTAAACTCCGCACAGTATAACAGCGCAAGCACTACTTAGGGAATAGGGGGCGCAGGCACTGGCTGTGTTTACCTTGCGGTCACGCCGCTAGTCAAAGCAGGGAACACTCCTTTCCTATACAGAGCGAACACGTAAGGTTAGTAGGTACATATGTCGTGCAACTTGTGGTCTGTTTCCTGATGCCCTGCTTACTCGAAACTTATGCTTAACGTTTGGACACTGGTGTATAATGATGCACATATGTAATATTCCCTAACTAGGGGTTTTCCTTACAGTATTATGTTGTTACATCTTAATTTAACAAATTCACGTGATATTCACTGCTTTACGTTAGAAATTATTTATAAATGGTTCCTAATCTAAATGTCGGGTGATCGTCATTTACAAACACAACCTAATCTAAAAACGGGGATTTTACTTTTGTACGGTTACAATATACACCGGGTACAGATGGCCCCGTGTTTTGAACGAATTTCCGCTGTCTTTGACTGGCGTTTCATCTAGGTCACAGCAAAGCACCTTACACATGGTAATGTAACCAAGGACAGAAGAATTTTTACATAAATCTGAAGATTTGCGTTACACGGAAGTTAGCGTGACGAAAGTTACTGTGATGGAAGTGTAACCTTAGCAACCGCGCAGGCTATAATATAAGGTATGGTGGATGGCCAGACAATGTTACCTACCAACCATGCAGGCTATGATGTAAGGTATGGTGGATGGCCAGACAATGTTACCTACCAACCATGTAGGCTATGATGTAAGGTATGGATGGATGGCCAGACAATGTTACCTAGCAACCGTGCAAGCTGAGATGTAAGGTATGGGTGGATGGCCAGACAATGTTACCTAGCAACCGTGCAGGCTGTGTCTCATGGCTGGTGCTCATCTGAAATTAGCAGAGAGACATTTTTATGATTATTTGATTTTTGGAAAGGAAAATGGGCTTTTTCTCATAATATGTATCTTGCGAATATTTACGGTCATAAATCATCAGCAACCGTTGTTTGGAAGAGGATCATGATATCTTGTAACATGACATAGGAATGTTCTGTACTGGATCAGATGCCATATTGTTGGACATAAGCCATGGTGCTACACACGAAGGGCCAACTATATTGTTATACACTTTACTTTCTGCTACCCAAATGAAGTACATTACACATCAGTTGTTACGTCCACCTTCTCAACATAATCTCCTTGTAACTGTATGCACTCTTGCCATCAATGCGTCAGTCCCTCCAGACCTTCCTGAAACCATTATTTTGGAGTCCTGTGTACCCATGCCTGTGTCCAGTTGTAAAAATCCGCAAAACGGCGACCACGCAGAGGTTTCTTTATGTTCTCGAAGAGGTGATAACATTTCTTTGGCGGTGGACTGCCTCTATGCTTCCATTGCATCGATTGTTGTTTTGTTTGTGGCTCTTGGTAGTGAAGCCATGTCTCATCAACAGTGACAAGCCTAGCCTTGAAGTCGGCTGGATCTTGATCATGGCGTTGCAAAAGGTCTATGCACACGTCCACACGTCTCTGCTTTTCGCCTGCAGACAAGAGCCTAGGCACCCACGTGGATGACACCTTCCCCAAAAGTAAGTGGCCGTGCACAGTCCGTTGCAGGTTGTTTAAGCAAATTCCCGTGGCTGCCTCCATTTCCGTAAATGTGATGCATTTGTTTCCTTGGATGGCCTGTTCGACCCGGGCAATGTTGGCAGGTGTTGAAACTGTCACATTCCTTCCAGAACTGGTCCACTGACGTGTGCGCTGTTTTTCAACCTTCCACCCAGTTGTAAACTGTTTTCCGTGGCAGCGCATGTTCTCCACAGACTGTCACCAAGCGCCGATGAATTTCTGCAGTGGCCACACCTTCTTTCCATAGGAAGCAAGTCGTATAGCGCTGTCCCTGACGGTTGCTTTCCATGCTGTCTGCTACTTCGCTGACAGTGTTGTTATGAAATGGCTACGACGAGTGCATTCGTTGGCCCTGTGCGTATGCTACGACCAACCGGAGGAACCAGACATTAGTTACACGTCACCACCTTCAAAAGTGAAATGTGAACCATATTCGGACAATATAGTATGCTCCTCGTATTTCTTTCAGTTTATCAGATCTCTTTATCTCACCAGTGGGTGGAGTGAAAGGACCCCCTCCGACCGCTACCGTAGCTGTGGAGGCCCTTCAGGAATTATGAAAATCAGTGGAAAAAGTAGCTCTGGTTAAGTTGCAGCAGGTCGTTATGCTTGTTAGGTACCAAAACGGGTTTAAAAATGCAACGTAAATTTCAATCTTATAGCTTTTGTATAGTATTGGTTGAAGGAATTCCACATACTGTATATGAGTTGATTATGTTTGTAAGTACAGAAGATACAAGTAGAATTTTGTAAATAGTCTAAATTTACTTAAGAATGAGCTGTGTGTTTAATAGAATAATTGTTAGTGTAAATTGTATAATACCTACTGTATTTTAGGGAAATGTCTTCTCTTGTTAATTTAAAATTTAATGTTTGATAATAATGTATTTTTGCGTACCATTTGCCACCGAGGTACATACCATCATCATCATCATCATCATCATCATCATCATCATCATCATCATCATCATCATCATTTTGCATTTTACTTTTTGCAAGACTTGAAAGCAATCAAATGTCCTTCCGACGGGTTGCCAGTCTGAAGGAAGTGGGGCTGCCACCTCTCAGCTAATGGACTAGCTGAAATCACAGCATTTCCTCCATAATGGATGTAACGGTTATACCGCCGTGACTCTGTCAACAGGGCTGGGAACAGGTTTTTTCATATCGGGAAAGTGAGGTTGGATGCGCTTGAGAACGGTTGGCTGTTGAGGGAGCTCTTGCATTATTGTAGTGATAAAGTAGTGAAAACCTATTGAAATAGCTTAATTTTGTGTATATCTGATTCATTTAGTGCTGTTTATATAGTGGTGTTTAGTGCTTGTTGGTAGAAATTGGGAGTAGTAATAATTATTTAAATTTTGTAACAAGTAATTCAGTTGGTCTTCAGTAAATTACGTGTTCTAGGTTAAGTAGGCTAGCTAGGTGCACCTTGTTTCGAACTTAGGTTTAGGTAATACTTTAGGTAACAACATTAACTTTAAAAATATTTGTAAATACCGGTATCTGTATAGGTTCGTTGGTTGTACTTACAAAGGCAGATTATCATAAGGAATAATACCGTAACTTCTGCAGCAACTCCTCCGGTATTTCGTATAGATGTACGTTCAAACTATCGCGAAGGTAATTTACTATATCAAAAAACACGATATGCCTGTAAACTTCCATTTAAAAAGAAGTTAAAGAGATTACACGGTAATAGTTAACAGTCGTATTGTTATTGATTATTGTCGCTCCTCATATTCAAATATTGAATTGTTGGCTACAGTCGTGAACAAAGGGTGTAGTGTAGTCAAGTAAATATAAATAAAAATCAGCTGACCTTGTATTCCATTCATTTGTACTTCTGAGTAGGTAGTTAGTATCCGTAATTTATATTTCGCTCCCTCGATCTTTCAGTATTTATGAGCGGTTAGCTAATAATAATAAAGTTCATAGATCCTAGTAATTGCAGTTAAAGTTCCTGGAGTAATAGTGGTAGTAGTTTTGACAGAAATATTTGAGAAATTATTGTAGACAACCTCGTATTTTTCAGTAGGCCTAATTTTTTTTTCTCCGTCCCGTGGAGCAGGGAAAATAATAGTAATCCACCAGCTGTAATAATCACATAACCACATTTAGTAGAATTATAGTGAAGATAAGGTGTAATATATTAGATAGTATCTTGCCAGTTATATTCGTGTTTTTCTTCGTGTACGGCAATCCTTTTGATACTTAAGCATTTAACCAAACGCAGTATAGTGTAGTGTAGATACATTGTAGTATAGATACAGTACGGTACATTTAGATAGTGCCGTATCTTGCCTGCTATATTCGTGTGTTATCTTTCGTGTGTACCTATTAGACCCTAATACTAATAATAATTTGTCTAAGCATTTAGCTTCGTTGGTAATCTTTTAGTACAGTAGTTCTTGCAAATTTCATTTCTGTTGTGCTTAGTAGTGACATACGGTACGGTACCGGTATCGTAATTAGGATACGTCTGAAAGTAGTTTAAAAATTACTGTAGTGTACTGTACAGTAGTATACGAGTAATATCCTATTAGAATTTAGTGTGCTTATTTTATTATTGTAAAATATTTGTGTAGTAGCCTACTGGTGTGGTAAAGGTATCCGTAGAAACTCTTACTAAAATATTGTTGAAATTAGGATAGGCTTAATTGCAGTTTGGAATTGTGTAGTTCTTGTGTATTACTTTCGATATTCAGTAATTAACAGCAGCTTTTGTCCTGTTAGGGGTTGTAGGATAAAAAAAATAAAAAAAATAATAGAGCACGACTAAGTAGTATTGTAGTGTAGTCGTATATTAATTACCTTATTGTTGTGTACTATCCCAGACAATATATCCCTCCGTTCATTTTTTTTTGCAAATAAGTTACTTTATTTTTTTAATTTATAATTTTTCCCCCGTAAAGAATGGCTAAGGAGCGCGAGTGTACTTATTGTGGGTGTGGTGAGACGTTGAGGGGTATGAGGGAGGAGTTGGAAAGTTTGAGGGAGATAATTAGGATTCTCACAGAAGACAGGAAGGAAGATAGGACTCCCTCAAACAATGTACAGGTTACAGTAGGTGTACAAGAGAGAGGGGAAGGAAAGGGAGGAGTTGTAGAAGACAGGTGGTCTAATGTTCTAAGGGGAAGGAGATTGCAGGCAAGGGCTCTATTCAGGATCAGAATTCAGGACAGGTGTCTGCGAAATCGGTACGAGTCACTCCAGGTAGAACAACAGAGGGAAGATGAGGGACAGGGAACTGTTGCTGAGATGCATGGAAGTAGGAGGAAGGGAAAAGGTAGGAAAGGGAAATGTAGAGTAGAGGATAGGAAAAGACAGGTGGAACAAGGTTATGGGAAGGAGAAAAGGGAGGAGGAAGTAGCTTCTGCAGCTATCAGCAAAGATAGGGCTGACCAGGAGGGGAGGGGATCAAATGAGGTGGGTAGGGTTGAGGCTCTGGTCATGGGGGATTCCATCGTTAGACACGTGGGGAAAGTGTGTGGAGGAAAGGGAACCAGGGTAGAATGTTATCCAGGAATTAGGTTGAGGCAGATGTTGAGGAAAGTAGAAGAGAGGGAGGAGGGGAAGGAGAAGGTGGTAGTGTTTCACGTTGGTACCAACAACGTAAGGCAAGCTGATATAAGTACCAACATAGTTGGAGATGTGTGGGATCTGGTAAATGCAGCACGGGTGAAGTTTAAGAAAGCGGAGATTGTTATTAGTGGAATACTGTGTAGGAGGGATACTGACTGGAGGGTGATTGGGGATTTAAATGAGACTATGGAGTGGGTATGTGGGAAACTGGGAGTGAAATTTCTAGATCCTAATGGGTGGGTAGGAGATAGGGATCTGCGCTCGGATGGCCTTCATTTAAACCGCAGTGGTACGTATAAGTTAGGAAATTTGTTTGGAAGGGTAATAGGGAGGTACATTCAGGGAAACGGGATGGCCTAGGGAGCGGTGATAAGGGAACAAGGAACTGGAAATCAAGTAGGGATGACATAAAATTGTTAGTGCTGAACTGTAGAAGTATTGTAAAGAAAGGAATAGAATTAAGTAATTGAATAGATATATATTTACCAGATATTGTAATAGGAGTTGAATCATGGCTGAGAAATGATATAATGGATGCAGAAATTTTCTCACGGCACTGGAGTGTGTATCGTAGAGATAGGATAGGAAAGGTGGGAGGGGGAGTTTTCATTCTGGTGAAAGAAGAATTTGTAAGCTACGAAAAAGTTAAAGATGAGACACATGAAATTCTAGGTGTAAGGCTAATTTCGAAAGATAATAGGCAACTTGATATATTTGGAGTGTACAGATCGGGAAAGGGTAGCACTGATGCGGATTCGGAATTATTTGATAGGATAGTAAGCTATGTGGGAAACGACATGGAAAGAAATGTGATTGTAGCGGGAGATCTGAATTTGCCAGATGTCAATTGGGAAGGAAATGCGAACGACAGGAAGCATGACCAACAAATGGCAAATAAGTTAATATGGCAAGGACAGCTGATTCAGAAAGTGATGGAACCAACCAGAGGGAAAAATATCCTGGATGTGGTGCTGATAAAACCAGATGAGCTCTATAGGGAAACTGAAGTAATAGATGGTATTAGTGATCATGAAGCTGTTTTTGTGGTAGTTAAAAATAAATGCGATAGAAAGGAAGGTCTTAAAAGTAGGACTGTTAGGCAGTACCATATGGTTGAAAAGCAGGTATGAGGCAGTTTCTAAAAAGTAACTATGATCGGTGGAAAACGGTAAATAAAAATGTAAACAGACTCTGGGATGGGTTTAAAGAAATTGTTGAGGAATGCGAAAACAGCTTTGTACCTTTAAGGGTGGTAAGGAATGGTAAAGACCCACCTTACTATAATAGAGAAATAAAGAGACTAAGAAGGAGGTGCAGACTGGAAAGAAATAGAGTTAGAAATGGCTGTGGAAGTAAGGAGAAATTGAAGGAACTTACTAGAAAATTGAATCTAGCAAAGAAGGCAGCTAAGGATAACATGATGGCAAGCATAATTGGCAGTCATACAAATTTTAGTGAAAAATGGAAGGGTATGTATAGGTATTTTAAGGCAGAAACAGGTTCCAAGAAGGACATTCCAGGAATAATTAATGAACAAGGGGAGTGTGTATGTGAGGATCTTCGAAAGGCAGAAGTATTCAGTCAGCAGTATGTAAAGATTGTTGGTTACAAGGATAATGTCGAGATAGAGGAAGAGACTAAGGCCAAAGAAGTAATAAAATTTACATATGATAACAATGACATTTACAATAAGATACAAAAGTTGAAAACTAGAAAAGCGGCTGGAATTGATCAGATTTCTGGGGATATACTAAAGACAATGGGTTGGAATGTAGTGCCATATCTGAAGTACTTATTTGATTATTGTTTGGTCGAAGGAGCTATACCAGATGAATGGAGAGTTGCTATAGTAGCCCCTGTGTATAAAGGAAAGGGTGATAGACATAAAGCTGAAAATTACAGGCCAGTAAGTTTGACATGCATTGTATCTAAGCTTTGGGAAGGCATTCTTTCTGATTATATTAGACATGTTTGTGAAATTAATAACTGGTTCGATAGAAGGCAGTTCGGTTTTAGGAAAGGTTATTCCACTGAAGCTCAACTTGTAGGATTCCAGCAAGATATAGCAGATATCTTGGATTCTGGAGGTCAAATGGAATGTATCGCGATTGACATGTCTAAAGCATTTGATAGGGTGGATCATGGGAGACTACTGGCAAAAATGAGTGCAATTGGACTAGACAAAAGAGTGACTGAATGGGTTGCTATATTTCTAGAAAATAGGTCTCAGAGAGTTAGAGTAGGTGAAGCTTTGTCTGACCCTGTAATAGTTGAGAGGGGAGTTCCTCAGGGCAGTGTTATCGGACCTTATGTTTTCTTATATATATAAATGATATGAGTAAAGGAGTGGAATCGGAGGTAAGGCTTTTTGCGGATGATGTTATTCTCTATAGAGTGATAAATAAGTTACAAGATTGTGAGCAACTGCAACGTGACCTCAAAAATGTTGTGAGATGGACAGCAGGCAATGGTATGTTGATAAACGGGGCTAAAAGTCAGGTTGTGAGTTTCACAAATAGGAAAAGTCCTCTGAGTTTTAATTACTCTGTTGATGGGGTGAAAGTTCCTTTTGGGGATCATTGTAAGTATCTAGGTGTTAATATAAGGAAAGATCTTCACTGGGGTAATCACATAAATGGGATTGTAAATAAAGGGTACCGATCTCTACACATGGTTATGAGGGTGTTTAGGGGTTGTAGTAAGGATGTAAAGGAGAGTGCATATAAGTCTCTGGTAAGACCCCAACTAGAGCATGGTTCCAGTGTATGGGACCCTCACCAGGATTACCTGATTCAAGAACTGGAAAAAATCCAAAGAAAAGCAGCTCGATTTGTTCTGGGTGATTTCCGACAAAAGAGTAGCGTTACAAAAATGTTGCAAAGTTTGGGTTGGGAATAATTGAGAGAAAGAAGAAGAGCTGTTCGACTAAGTGGTATGTTCCGAGCTGTCAGCGGAGAGATGGCGTGGAATGACATTAGTAGACGAATAGGTTTGAATGGCGTTTATAAAAGTAGGAAAGATCACGATATGAAAATAAAGTTGGAATTCAAGAGGACAAACTGGGGCAAATATTCATTTATAGGAAGGGGAGTTAGGGATTGGAATAACTTACCAAGGGAGATGTTCAATAAATTTCCAATTTCTTTGAAATCATTTAGGAAAAGGCTAGGAAAGCAACAGATAGGGAATCTGCCACCTGGGCGACTGCCCTTAATGCAGATCAGTATTGATTGATTGATTGATTTGATCATCATCATCATCCTTCCAAGTACTGGGCCATGTGGCCTGTTACGGTCTTGCATATTCTTTCCATCGCTTCATTGGACGTCCTATAGATCTCTGTCCTCTTGGTTGATAGCGAAGGATCTCCTTTGGTAGTCTTCCAGATTCCATCCTTTGAACATGACGTTTCCAGTTTTCTTGGTAATCATAGATGAAATTGATTACTGATTTCACATTCAGTCCTTTAAGCACATCTTCATTTCTTATACGATCCCATTTCGTATAGCCTGCTGTTCTGCGCATGAATGTCATTTCACGTGCTGTAATTCTGGAAATGTCTTGAGTTCTTATTGTCCATGCCTCACTGCCGTAGCAAAGCGTTGGTCTGGCTAATAAGTGATACTGATTGATTATTATTATTATTATTATTATTATTATTATTATTATTATTATTATTATTATTATTATTATTATTATTATTATTGAACATTCCTTCCACAGATTCCACCTGCACAGTACCTGGAGAAGGACCGGGCTGGGAACATACACGCGATCGGTTTCACTTCAGCCCTCTGCTACGAACTCTCACGACAAATGAATTTCAGGTATGAGCATATTTTAAACTAACGAGCAATCTGTTTTCAACCAGAGGATCAATTCTGTATGCGGTACGATGTGACAAAAAGGGATAACCTCATAAAGGTAATTTAGTGATCACAGAGCCCCTCGTACTCCCATGCTCTTCATTTTTCTTATCCGACCTCGCTGTTGTTCTCTTCCAAACTGACACGACTAGGGAGTTTACATTTTCCCTCCATTACTGGTGTTTATCTAGTCGATAACTTCATTTTTCAAGCGCCAGATCATTTTCTTTCTTTTTTCCGTTTATTGTTAATAGAGGATTGCACTTCATTCACCAGCACCACCAATCTGAATGAAGAATTCGTAAGCTACGAAAAAGTTAAAGATAAGACACATGAAATTCTAGGTGTAAGGCTCGTTTCTAAAGATAATAGGCAACTTGATATATTTGGAGTGCACAGACCGGGAAAGGGTAACGCTGACGCGGATTCGGAATTATTTGATAGGATAGTCGGCTATGTGGGATACGACATGGAAAGAAATGTGATTGTAGCGGGAGATCTGAATTTGCCAGATGTCAATTGGGAAGGAAATGCGAACGGCAGGAAGCATGACCAAGAAATAGCAAATAAGTTAATATGGCAAGGACAGCTGATTCAGAAAGTGATGGAACAAACCAGAGGGAAAAATATCCCGGATGTGGTGCTGATAAAACCAGATGAGCTCTATAGGGAAACTGAAGTATTGAAGCTGTTTTTGACGTAGTTAAAAATAAATGTGATAGAAAAGAAGGTCTTAAAAGTAGGACTATTAGGCAGTACCATATGGCTGATAAATCAGGCATGAGGCAGTTTCTAAAAGGTAAATATGATCGGTGGAAAACGGTAAATAAAAATGTAAACAGACTCTGAGATTGGTTTAAAGAAATTGTTGAGGAATGCGAAAACAGGTTTGTACCTTTAAGGGTGGTAAAGAATGGTAAAGACCCACCTTATTATAATAGGGAAGTAAAGAGACTAAGAAGGAGGTGCAGACTGGAAATAAATAGAGTTAGAAATGGAAGTAAGGAGAAATTGAAGGAACTAGAAAATTGAATCTAGCAAAGAAGGCAGCTAAGGATAACATGATGGCTAGCATAATTGGCAGTCATACAAATTTTAGTGAAAAATGGAAGGGTACGTATAGGTATTTAAGGCAGAAACAGGTTCCAACAAGGACATTCCAGGAATAATTAATAAACATGGAGAATGTGTATGTGAGGATCTTCAAAAGGCAGAAATATTCAGTCAGCAGTATGTATTGTTGGTTACAAGGACCAGATAGAGGAGGAGACTAAGGCCAAGGAAGTATTAAAATTTACATATGATAACAATGACATTTACAATAAGATACAAAAGTTGACAACTAGAAAAGCGGCTGGAATTGATCAGATTTCTGGGGATATACTAAAGACAATGGGTTGGGATATAGTACCATATCTGAAGTACTTATTTGATTATTGTTTGGTCAGAGGAGCTATACCAGATGAATGGAGAGTTCCTATAGGAAGCCCTGTGTATAAAGGAAAGGGTGATAGACATAAAGCTGAAAATTACAGGCCAGTAAGTTTGACGTGCATTGTATGTAAGCTTTGGGAAAGCATTCTTTCTGATTATATTAGACATGTTTGCAAAATTAATAACTGGTTCGATAGAAGGCAGTTCGGTTTTAGGAAAGGTTATTCCATTGAAGCTCAACTTGTAGAATTCCAGCAAGATATAGCAGATATCTTGGATTCTGGAAGTCAAATGGACTCTATCGCGATTGACCTGTCTAAAGCATTTGATATGGTGGATCATGGGAGACTACTGGCAAAAATGAGTGCAATTGGACTAGACAAAAGAGTGACTGAATGGGTTGTTATATTTCTAGAAAATAGATCTCAGAGAATTAGAGTAGGTGAAGCTTTATCTGACCCTGTAATAATTAAGAGGGGAATTCCTCAAGGCAGTATTATTGGACCTTTATGTTTTCTTATATACGGTATATAAATGATATGAGTAAAGGAGTGGAATCGGAGGTAAGGCGTTTTGCGGATGATGTTATTCTCTGTAGAGTAATAAATAAGTTACAAGATCGTGAGCAACTGCAGCGTGATCTCGAAAATGTTGTGAGATGGACAGCAGGCAATGGTATGTTGATAAACGGGGTTAAAAGTCAGGTTGTGAGTTTCACAAAAAGGAAAAGTCCTCTCAGTTTTAATTACTGCGTTGATGGGGTGAAAGTTCTTTTGGGGATCATTGTAAGTATATGGGTGCTGATATAAGGAAATATCTTCATTTGTGTAATCACGTAAATGGGATTGTAAATAAAGGGTACAGTTCTCTGCACATGGTTATGAGGGTGTTTAGGGGTTATAGTAAGGATGTAAAGGAGAAGGCATATAAGTCTCTGGTAAGACCCCAACTAGAGTATGGTTCCAGTGTATGGGACCCTCACTAGGATTACCTGATTCAAGAAGTGGAAAAAATCCAAAGAAAAGCAGCTCGATTTGTTCTGGGTGATTTCCGACAAAAGAGTAGCGTTACAAAAATGTTGCAAAGTTTGGGTTGGGAATAATTGAGAGAAAGAAGAAGAGCTGTTCGACTAAGTGGTATGTTTCGAGCTGTCAGCGGAGAGATGGCGTGGAATGTCATTCGTAGACGAATAAGTTTGAGTGGCGTCTTTAAAAGTATGAAAGATGACACTATGAAGGTAAGGTTGGAATTCAAGAGGACAAATATGGGCAAATATTCATTTATAGGAAGGGGAGTTAGGGATTGGAATAACTTACCAAGGGAGATGTTCAATAAATTTCCAATTTCTTTGAAATCATTTAGGAAAAAAGGTTAGGAAAACAACAGGTAGGGAATCTGCCACCTGGGCGACTTCCCTAAATGCAGATCAGTATTGATTCATTGATTGATTGATTCTTGTAACAGAACTGTGCCACGTACAGAAAAATCATTGTACTCCTGCACCGAAAGGGAAACTTTACGGGCACCCTCAGTCTGAGTTGGAATATTTAAATCTCATGTTTGTGAGTGCACCGTCAGCATGTTCTTGAAACCATGGGCGAGATTTGGCTCGCTCCAGGGCTTGACACACAACTGGCAGGGAAGAAACAAGTGACGTACGGTCATAACAAGTTGTTGCTCTAGCGCACAGCTCGTACACTAAATTACGTTAACGTTCTGCAGTAAACTGAACAATGTGTCAAGCTTTTCTCTAGCACCTCTCCTGCTCAGAGGAACTTTCCCGCTCTCTAGTCTGTTCCTTAAACAAGAACATCGGAGCTCAAGGTGTGTCGGGCAGACATTTGCAAGAACCATAGCAGAACGGACTCTACACTTACCCCCTCACGAATTTATATGGAGCAAATTCTACTATTAGGAGGAAAATGAAGCTTTTTCTACAATAGACATTTCCACTTATTTACAGAAGGCCACTAAGAACGAGACATAACATCAAATTTTATCGATACAATTCATTAATGAAAAAACTAAATTATAAAAGAGATATGGTCTTAGTGCGGCACTTCATTGCTGTAGAGGGGGTGCTTCAGGATCTTGATGGAGCCTTGGAGGACAAGAGTCACAATATCAGGGATGAGCTTCGTTGTAAGTTGGAAGCGCTATAACGTGGTGATAAAATGACGAGGTACGGTACCACGATCTCCGAACATTACCCCTATTACTTCAATTTCCTGAAGGTGGTATTTAGATTTATAGTAAGGGATAGTGGGTTTGTAATTTCTAATCTCTTCTAGATAGACCTCCTCTGGCTGGCTGCAATGGTGCTCGAACCTAACAGTCGGATCTGAGGACTTTTCTCTTTAAAGGCTATAATGTCAATTCTCTGCGAACTGCTGTTTATGACCAGTCCATGTACCTCCTCATGAACACTGAATCTCCTCTTTCTCAGTTCCTCGGCAATGAAGGATCTAATTTGGGGGTGTAGTGTTCTTCTTAGGAGCTCCCCGCGTCTGGAGACTCCCAGGGCATGACCAAGAGTTTCTTTCTCTCCGTGGAAATGCCGACAGAGGTTGTTGTCCAGAGATCTGCCTGGCAACAAGCGCAGCGCAGAAACATTAGCAGTTATTAGATACAAAGAATTTGTTAAAAATGAATTGAAATTCAGATTTTAAACTCTGCATACCCTTAGGAGATCATTTATCTTCAGTTAAGTATTTCTGTATCGAAAATTAAGTTCCCAGAAGGAAATATTGAAACTGCGGTATATGCGACATGGCTTGCACTGCAAAATGTGAAAAAGCTCCAAGGTTGCTGCTAAAACCATAATTTCTCCCCGGTGTAGCTCTGGGCTCATCAGTTGGATTGCTACACCTTTCCAAGACTGGTGGCTAGTGCGCCGTTGACACACCACTGAAAGCCTCCTTTGTAGGACAATGCAGTGATGGTGTACGAGGGAAAATTTGCACCTCCACTTATACAAAATGCCTGTCTTTGACTTTTATATAAACATTAAGTTCCCAGAAGAAAACAATAATTTAATATAATCGATTTAATGTAAAGTACTGAGCTCGATAGCTGCAGTCGTTTAATTGCGGACAGTATCCAGTATTCGGGAGATAGTGGGTTCAAACCCCACACTCGGCAGTCCTGAAGATGGTTTTCTGTGGTTTCCCTTTTTCGCACCAGGTAAATGCTGGGGCTGTACCTTAATTAAAGCCATGGCTGCTTCCTTCCCACTCCTAGCCCTTTCCTGTCCCCTCACTGCCATAAGACCTATCTGTTTCGGTCCGACGTAAAGCAACTCGAAAAAAGTAGAGGTACATATTGTACCCGTGTGAGAACGACCACATTATCATGGTTTGATACAATGATGTGAGTTAATAGGACAATGAAATAATGGAATACATGTCGGATGTCACTAGGGCTGGCGGAACATTACGACACATGCCAGGATACCCGGGACGACTTGGAGCCAGCGAGATTATTTCTGAACAATCGTAGTTGGTAATTTCCATTTCGCAAGGCATGGCAAGTAAAGAGGCTTACCTGGACAACAAGTATACGACGTGTCCGCACCTTTAATTACAAAAATGGAAAGGGGAAAAATCGTCACAAAGGAGCTAATTGCTACCAGGAAGCGGAGACTGTTATTTCTGAACGAGGCAGGTCGCAATGCGACGCAGATTCTTGGAAGCGTCGAAACAAAATTCCCAGGGCCTATGGGCATATTTGTCGTCAAGTTGGCGATGGGAACATTCAAAATACCCACTTCAATTTTGGCCAATGACAAAAATCTAGAGCAGCCACAGGTGCACCATCTTGACCCAGTAAAACTTGAACTACGGCTACCTTATGAATTATTAACAAATAAAGTATTCAAACCGCACAATTTAAAATGTGGGAATTTTAGGACATCATCCCCATGTTAATTGATTATAAGTTTGATGAATACCTGAAAGGCATCAAATTCTAGGAATTGACCCCAGCTGGATTGCTATTGGGCAGAATGATACCACCGGGCGAGTTGGCCGTGCGCGTAGAGGCGCGCGGCTGTGAGCTTGCATCCGGGAGATAGTAGGTTCGAATCCCACTGTCGGCAGCCCTGAAGATGGTTTTCCGTTGTTTCCCATTTTCACACCAGGCAAATGCTGGGGCTGTACCTTAATTAAGGCCACGGCCGCTTACTTCCAACTCCTAGGCCTTTCCTATCCCATCGTCGCCATAAGACCTATCTGTATCGGTGCGACGTAAAGCCCCTAGCAAAAAAAAGAATGATACCACGTCAAAAGGGAAGCTCTTCCGCGCGCGAAACGTGGAAGACAGAAATCCATTAAATCTTCTTAATCTACGATCGAATTTGGATGATATTACGAGGTTTGAGAGTTTATTATCAGATCATTCGACGGTATATTTTAGAACGTCGCAGTCGGCTTCCAAGTACCGATTGATGGAAACCAACCCCTTCTCTCAGGATTGACCTCTGATAAGCCGGATGGAAGGACCCAGCAACTACGAGGACAGATCAGAAAATAAGTTGCACTTCCCAGTTATGGCCATTCATTACACCACCTATACAACAGCAACACGACTATAACGACATACACTGTAACGTCACTTTTCCACATAGTTTCCAAGAGACTCGAAATATTTCTGCGAACGCACAACCAACTTGTCGATGCCGCATGCATAGGCATTTCCTCCAGCGTTCTGCAACCACTCGGAGACAGCGGCCTT
The DNA here is from genome assembly GCF_040414725.1 of Anabrus simplex. Taxonomy (NCBI): domain Eukaryota; kingdom Metazoa; phylum Arthropoda; class Insecta; order Orthoptera; family Tettigoniidae; genus Anabrus; species Anabrus simplex. The sequence continues at coordinate 16,747,538 of NC_090265.1, read as the reverse complement.
CACCTCCTCATCGGCCTGGAAACGTCGACCACCGAGCTCCGTTTTGAGCTTACCAAACAGATGAAAATCACATCGCGCTAGGTCGGGACTGTAGGGTGGATGTTGCCAGACCTCCCACTTGAAACGCTGCAGCAGTTCTCTCGTTTGGCGGACCTTGTGAGGTATTGCGTTATCGTGCAACAAAATCACACCGGCGCTCAATTTCCCCCGGCGTTTCTCTTTAATCGCTTTACGCAACCAGTGCAACGTTTGACAACTCGACGCCGCGTTGATCATAGTTCCTTTCGGCATGAATTCCACGTGCAGCAAAACCCTCCATGTCAAAGAACACTGTCGCCATAACCTTACCAGCTGAAGGTTGAACCTTGGCCTTCTTTCGTTGTGGTGATGAGGAGTGCACCATTCCATTGATGTTCGCCTCGTTTCGGTGTGAAAGGGTGGACCCACGTTTCGTCACCTGTGACGATTCGCCGCAGAAACCCGTTGCCGTCTGCGGCATAGCGTTGCAAAAATGCCAGGGAGGATTGGAAACGTTGTCCCTTGTGCTCATTGGGGAGAAGACGTGGGACCGATCTTTGACACAGCTCACGATATCCAAGGTCCTCGTGAACAATGGCGAACACACACATACGACATGTTCAGCTGCGTCGCGATTTCTCTCAGTTTAATGCGCCGGTTCTGTCTAATGATCGCATTCACACTGTCGACGTTTGCACGGGTCCTGGACGTTGCTGGCCTGCCTTCGCGATTGTTGTCCGTGATATCTGTGCGTCCGGCTTCGAATTGCTGACACCACTTTACGATACCTTGCCGGGAAATGGCCCGCTCCCCATACACAGCACTAATTTCACGATGAACGTCCGTGCGATTCTTCTTTTTGACCCATAGGAATCGGATTGTCGGACGCACCTCATATTTAGAATGAAGGTCCAATTGACGCGCCATTGCAGTTGGCCGCTATTCACTCAATACTAGACGAGACACCACAGCGACCTGCCTAACAGACGTGTGGGCAGTGTCTGTCCCTTTCTCCGCTGTGCCCACGTTTGCGACACACAGCGCGCTGCTGCGGCGTGTTAGTTCAACTAACATTTTGATCCACCTACGTATACATAAGATTGACATGAACGAACACACAACTACACTATCAGATAATGAGACGGTCAGAGTGCCGCGCTGCATTGAAGCTGGTTATTGTGAACGCAAAGACGTTCAGTTATGTTCATGATAATAAGTGCTAGTACAATTTATCTTTACGAAGAATCTTATATCTTTAGAAGTGTCCGTGAATTAATATCAATTATAGGCAAGTGCCGGTAGCAATTTTAGAAGGCATTGTGCCTAGCCTGCAATTATAAAATTTCATGTGAGACGGTAGAATTCGTCATGTGGAGAAAACCGAGTGAGCGCTGCGAATAATAGACGGCCTAGATAACATTTGAGAGTGCCGAGCCGCATGTGACGATGCTTCATCGTGAGTATCAAGGTTCCATGATTCGGGCAGGAACGAACAAATAATATTGGAAGTTTTAACAGGCCTTTGGCACTTTGAATCAAAATTATGTGTAATTTCTTGTAAAATATTAACTAAGGTGTGTGTATGGGTAAGCGCCCAGGTGTAATTGAAATTCATTTCTTGACGGCCAGCTGGATGACTGACTGAGACGGATGTGGGCCAGGCGGCCTATCATTGGTCAAACACAGGAATTCTACCAGTGATGAGTACCAAATTTTTGATATATTAGATGGGAATGCTATCGTGATAAAATGGGGGAAATAAGTAAATGAACAATGGTTACTTAACGTAACTCATGGACCGATTCTTGGATTCATGATTTATTTAAGATAAGACGGATGGACAGAATTTAGATTAACGTAAATATGGGTTATATAATTTACGTAGTGATTGCTTGTTGTACATAGAATTGATTTGAGTTTATTTAAGCTGTTCTATGTTGTTTGGATGCTAACCCAGTATAATTTGCATGCATTTTTCGATCACCTTGGAGTTTGTTGTACTTTTAAATTAGGAAGGAGGCATATTGTTACGAGAAATCCAGAGACATGAAAGTGCCAGTGTATTTAAATGTGTATTTTACGTACGGAAAGTCGAGTGATAATAATAATACATAAATGCCGAGATTTAGCTGGTTGTGATTTTAATGGATTAAATTATCGGGATTTAAAGTACGGTATTATCATGGAAATGGGTTTCAATTTTGAACTTTAAATGAATAAATGTATAAGATGATTATGTACCACTAATGGAGTGGTAGAGTTTTCATTGGGTCCCAGGTAATGCTAATTTAAAATTCGAATTAATTAATGACTGCTGAATAATGGTCTAAATCTTATTGTGAGAATGGCGGGGCTAATAAATGCTAAATATTTTATAAATTATATTGTGCTAAATTGTGGTTTGGGACCACGTAAATATTACGAGTCCAGAACTGTTCAAATTTAGTGGAAAGAATCCCGACGTTAATTCGTGGAGGATGACCTCAACGAACAGTCAAATGTAAATGGGGAAATGAGAAATAAGAGGCAGTTAAAGAATAAATGGGATTGTACGAAACGGTGATAATCAGTTGTGAACTCTGTGCATGATAAATGTGCGATATTTCCCTGAGGTCTGAGGATGGAGGGATGTCCATGTCAAGGGCAGTAACGAGGAAGCTACGATGAAATATAAAATGAATCTACGAGATACACAGAAAGTTATTAGTGTCCGGGTACTGGAAACTGATATTACCAGCCCGTGGAACGCAGGCAGAGTAAAGGTACGATTTGGAACGTCACCGCCGTGGCCGCGCACTGCCGCTGCCAGATGCGGCCCGACACTGGCGGCGCCGCCTGAGCAGTTGTGGTGTATTCGTTCCTCTCTTCCTCGGCAGCGCAGTTGGTGTGATTCACCCGTTCAGTATACAAATCTTGTCCGAAATGCAAACATAAAGAAGACTATTGCAGGAAGAAGAAGACGATGACAACTTGATGCTTCTAGCTTTATTGCTCCGCAAAAAGAAAAGTAAAGTGACGAACGATATCTACAAACACCGAGAGGAAGAAGGGTGCTTTAAAATATTGATTGAAAGACATCTACAAAGAGATGAAGATCTGTTTAGACAATACTGCAGACTCAACTACGACCAATTCGAGATGGTATTGACGTTGGTTGCTGAGGATTTGAAGCCTTCTACACAGCGGAAGTGCATCAATGCCCAACAAAAACGCAGTACTGCGTCTTTATAACCTGCCACCTTTGCATCGTACAGAACTGGATATCTTGATACAAGCTCCACGAGTTTTTCGTCATCTGACGGTGAAAAAGACATTATGAATGCTTGTTCGGCGGCGCGCGACCGAGCTGCCAGACTGCTACTGGCGCGGCTGGGCAGCCCCGCTCCAAACGCGGCGCTGCGAGGTGGCGCTGCTTTGGCAGCGGCGGAGGAGTTCCAAATGCATCCCGGAGGAATACATGTGAAGCGGTAGTGAACTTCCGCCGCCATGGCAGCGTACAGCATTGGCAGCGGCAGCGCGCGGCCACGGCGGCGAGGTTCCAAATTGTACCTTAAGACTGAGTTGCGGAGAGTCCGGGATCACGCCCCGTTGAAATACGTGCGAGGAAGATTAAAGTTGCATGTTAATTTGTCGAAGCATTACGACCACAGATATCATAAAGGTTGTTGTCTACACGAATAAACGTATGATGGAATGATAAATCATGCCAGACGAAACAAGTGTAATAATAGTAACAAATATTGTAGACCCGTAATATCGACCGTATTAATGAAGTGACCTTCATAAGATGTTCTAGTACGACATTTTACTTGCCATGACTATACGTTATATCACCAGCGTTACGTGAATTCTAATTGCGCACTTCAGAATCTCAGAACCGGCACATGTTTATTTATCACACATCCCACAAAGTGGGAATTAGCCCAAATCTGTCCACTATCTACGAGCATACTGATACACTGCATCATCTTACGTACATTTGAACATAAAAAGTTGGCACGAACTCAAATTCGACCAAGGTAGGATATGGAAGTGAATGTGTTAAGGCTGGATGGTTCGTGTCTTGCCGCTTGATTTCAAAATCAAATCAAATCAAATTCACTTTATTTGCAAATGAGGTGTCTACCTCGGTGCCAAATGGTACACAACAATACATTGTTCCCAAGCATTAAATTTTAAATTAAAAAGAGAAGAAGACCTTTTTTCCCTAAAATGCATTTTCATACAATTTAGAGTAACAATTTTTGTATTGAACACACAGCTCGTCTTAATAAATTTATAATATGTACAAAATTCTACTTACCGGCACAACTGATATAAGATTTAAATTTACATTGCATTTTATGTCTTTTTACCCATTTTGATACCTAACATGCATAACGACCTGCTGCGTCTTAAGCAGAGGCCCATTTGCCACCACTTTTCAGAGTTCCTGAAGGACCTTCAACAGCTACCGTAGCAGTTTCAGGGCTCTCGAAATCCCCACTGTACTTCACCCCTTCAGGCAGTCCCCTGCTTTGGCTGTCCAAACTCCTTAGACCAGGGGATGGAATTAATATATTTATTTACAATAACCTGCACAGGTCGAATGCCCTCTGACTTTTCTTCTCTCTGTTGCTGTTTATTCTTTTCTTGAATATCTGTACAGATTTTGGAAAAGGATGAAACACTTCTCCTGGTGAACTGTTCCACTCCTTCATGCTCCTCCCAATCAAGGTTCTTAAACACCACTAAAGGTTGGGCCCAACGCGAGCCGAGCTGCTATTGGTTAACGAAATGACGTCACAAAGGAGCAAAGCAGCCAAGCCCAGAGCGTGCAAATCAGTAGGGATCTCATAATATCAGCAAACATTACAGTTTCTCAGAACTAATTGCAGACCAGACATAAAGATTACTGCTGTTATAAGATTGAAAAAGAGTACAGCATTGTAACTTTTCATTATTTCCATTACGAATAAGGCGTAAATGTAACGTGGCGGCAAACTGACCAACGCTTGAAATTTATTAACATTTCCAAGTTCCTCTATTTAGTTTGAGGAAGGTTACGCGCTTTCAAATCTGTAAACATAAATATTTAGAGATATGAAATCTTTGTCATATTAAATCTTTACAGCAGAAATTCCGTGATGGAACTACCGTATGTTAACATACGATATACTGACTCACTTCCGCAAGTATCGAGTTTAAAGCTTAACACATATTATAACAGCAGTAGAAGTAAGTTCATATTCGAAACCATGCATAGATAGTCCTGGAAAACCTACAACATGTTTTCCAGTCTTTGATCGGGTCAGGGATGTAATGAATGAACCATATACAGGCTGTTATTACAATGGGGTCGCCACTCTCAAAGTGATTTATTAATGACTGATAAATGCTATGAAATGATAATGGAGAGTGTTGCTGGAATGAAAGATGACAGGGAAAACCGCAGTACCCGGAGAAAAACCTGTCTCGCCTCCGCTTTGACCAGCACAAATCTCACATGGAGTGACCGGGATTTGAACCACGGTATCCAGTGGTGAGAAGCCGACGCGCTGCCGTCTGAGCCACGGAGGCTCCGCATAGATAGTCTACTTTAAAAAAACGAAATAATAAGAAATAACAGGAAAAACACTTCATTAGAACACAGTCCTACCTGTGAGATTAGATGTCATGAAGTGGTTGCTTTTGAAGATGAAATCCACTGTCGTGCCTTTCGCCGATGAGCTGCTATGGATTTTTCATTTCTTGTTCGAATGTTCATTTGTTGTATGCGTATAAATATTCTCGTTCTAACATACATTTTTAATATTTCTGGTGGTACAGCGGGGAATTTACTGCTAATTATTTGACACACTTTGCGTCTAATATCAGGTATGCGTCACAGTTCAGCACGTCCTTGAGTGTCCCTGAAAATTAACTCATTCTTTATTTGGTTTACCATTGTAACGATGGAACGAGTAGACCTCCCCGAGATAACATTGCTCTCAATCCCACAGGGGCTGATCCGGAAGAAATGGAAAGCATTTCCCCAGTGGGACTTCGCATTGACCTGTCATATTTTCTTTCACGGTCGGCGATGTAGCCGGCGAGGTACCGAAATCCCTCTGTTGAACAATCAGGTGTCGATGTAGATTGCGGTGAATATATATATATAAATTTGCTATTTGCTTAACGTCGCACCGACACAGATAGGTCTTATGGCGACGATGGGAGAGGAAAGGCCTAGGAATGGGAAGGAAGCGTCCGTGGCCTTAATTAAGGTACAGCCCCAGCATTTGACTGGTGTGAAAATGGGAAACTACGGAAAACCATCTTCAGGGCTGCCGACAGTGGGGTTCGAATCCACTATCTCCCGAATACTGGATAATGGCCGCACTTAAGTGACTGCAGCTATCGAGCTCGGTCGGTGAATCATTAACGGCACACTTTTCTATCGCAATGATACTGTACAATGAACACACAAATTTCACTCCAGCTACTATTACACTGTTTACGCAACTAACAAAAAGAAAATAAGTGCACCGCACTGCACGAAACACAGCAACTTAACGGAGATCTCACAGAAACGAACTACGACACACACACTACACAAAATACAGTAGGCCACTATATAAACCAACAGCAATATACGGAAAGAAATTACGGTACGTATAGTTATTACGTGGAAATCCTTTCTTTATAAGACAGATATATATAAACAACGAAATAAGATACACGTGCGATTGTATGCTACACAGTCACGGTGCTCCTGTGATGACGTCACGAGCAGGACGAGGGAAAACTAACATCTCTTGCGCAACCAATCTGAGCCACCCGTGCTCCCAATGAATGAAAACCGTTGTACTACAAAGACGTACACATGATACGCTGTAAATTGTGCACACTGTTTGATTTACAAATTATATACACATTATACACGCACATTAATAATGGACCATTTTGAACAAAACACTTCTCTGAAGACGAAGAAGGAGAAGAAGAAGAGAAGAAAACTGCAATATTAAATGTCAACCAACTACCAACACAACAAGATCACAACATGAATTCACGACTTTCACTATTAACTTTCGCTAACAACTGAACTCAAACTCCCAAGACTGCCTCTTTTTATACACTGCCTGGCCAGGCTTCTAGAAAAGTATGGCACAACATGTTTTCTCGTAATTTATAGAATTTACAATAACCTATTTACAATGAATGGAATGTTATCTACAACTCTAGTGACAAGATGCGTTGTTCTGGACTACTGATCAGTGTTGCACAACATTACATTGGTTTTATACATCATATTTACAGGTAATAATAAATTATGTAGTATTCATTACGTGTTCTTACATTAAATAAAGTCATATTAATATACATACAGCAGATGTGTGGTGACATAACCTGACGGTTTGTTACACAAAACAAATCATACAACACACAAATAATAGATCACGGTTTATACCAATAAATGCCGTACATAACTACGTAATAATAATAATAGTTTACGTAAACAACTTCATAACCACACATCACAAGTAATAATACCTACTAATCGAGCTCGATATTTTCTTATTTATCCATGGGTTTAGAGAACTGTTTCCAAGTTATACTAGTCCATTACACTTGCATAAACATTTACCCCAATCGCTTCTGCTAAAATCCCGTCTAATTTTCAGGTGGAATTTCTGCCCTGTGATAAGTTTTCTGTATTTCAGCTTGACTGTAGTGCAAGCGCAGGACAACACATTCGGGATACAAACAGAGGATGGATCTTGGACTGGAGCGATAGGTATGCTGCTCGACGGGAAGATCAACATTACGCTGAATCCCTTCACAATCACAGCGCATCGTTCGAAGTTCCTGGACTACACGGCTCCCTTCTACAAGACCTCGTAAGTTACAATCCTCTTACATTCGACAATTGTTGATAATCAGGTTATGAATTTTGTGTAAAGTGCATGAACCATTGTTACCAACTGTATGTAACTTTGCGTAATTCTTCATGATGTAGAGACGTAGCGATAGATTTCTGAACCCACCTCAAAATATAGGGTCTTTTTGCAAAACGTGGTCGAATGATGTCGTGTAGCCTCCGGAGAAGCTTAATGCACTCTTTCTATATGACGGGCATTTGCAACCTGTACGTATGAGTCTGTGGTGGTGGTGGTGACGATGATGGTGGCAGTGGTGGCACTAAGCTTACTCCTGTTGAATAACACCCAAGGTTCTGCTGAACGCCCGATGTCCCCATCCAACAGACGAATCACCATCAACAGCAACATATGTCCTCACTCCATATGACATTTTGCACCCAATCTAGAAATTAAAATTTGTACACCATCATCTCTCCTATTCCACCAGCCAAGATCCTGAGACAGTGAACTGTTTTCCACCAACAGGATTCGAACCAGCCAATCACGGTGTCAGGTCCTGTAGACTTGACACCTCAACGGTAATGACCAAGACTCAGGCTTATTTTTTAAGTTATTATTGGTTAATAATGCTCACAATTCCTCTTATTTCAACTCCAGCAAAGATTGTGATAAAGCAGCCACTGTCCAACTCAGAAATATAACAATTTGGGTCATTCATTTACAGTTAATTTAACAAGCTCAAAATAAAAGTGTTGCTTGTAAGCACTGGGAAAGGTCATGATTACAGAATTACTAACCTGTTTGATAGAAGGCAGTCTGGGTTTAGAATAACTTATTCCAGTGAGGCTGGATTCCAGCAAGTATAGCAGATAATTTACATTCAGGCAGTCAAATGGACTGTATCCCTGTCGACCTATCCAAGGATTTTGACAGGGTACATCAAGAGAGACTACTGGCAAAAATGAAGGCTATTGGACTAGAGAAAAGAGTGATTGAATGGGTGTTGAATTTTCTAGTAAACCGATAGAAGAGAATTAGAATAGGTGAAGTGTTGTATGATTCTCTATTGATAAATAAGGGGTTCCATAAGGCAGTATTATTGGGTGTTTATATTTTCTTAAGTGTATAAATGATATGAAAAAACTGGAATCACATATAAGGCATTCTGAAGATGATGTTACATTGTATAGAGTAATAAATATGATACAATGTCGTGAGCGACTGCAAATGTCCTCAATAGTGTTACGAGATGGGCAGCAGACAATGGTATGATGATAAAGGGGTGAAAAGTCAGGCCTGTAAGTTTCACCAAGCTATGTGGGAAGCGACATGGAAAGGAATGTGATTGTAGGGGGAGATCCGAATTTACCAAATGTCAATTGGGAAGGAAATGCGAAAGACAAGAAGCATGACCAACAAATGGCAAATAAGCTAATATGGGAAGGACAGCTGATTAAGAAAGTGATGGAACCAACTAAGGGAAAAATATCCTGGATGTGGTGCTGGTAAAACCAGATGAGCTCTGTAGAGAAACCGAAGTAATAGATGGCATTAGTGATCATGAAGCTGTTTTGTGGTAGTTACAATAAATGTGATAGAAAGGAAGGTCTTAAAAGTATGGCTATTAGGCAGTACCATATGACTGATAAAGCAGGCATGAGGCAGTTTCTAAAAAGTAACTATGATCGGTGGAAAACGGTAAATAAAAATGTAAACACACTCTGGGATAGATTTAAAGCAATTTTGTTGAGGAATGTGAAAACAGGTTTGTACCTTTAAATGTGGTAAGGAATGGTAAAAAACCACCTTATTATAATAAAGACATAAAGAGACTAAGAAGGAGGTGCAGATTGGAAATAAATAGAGTTAGAAATGGCTGTGGAAGTAAGGAGAAATTGAAGGAACTTACTAGGAAATTGAATCTAGCAAAGAAGGCAGCTAAGGATAAGATGATGTCAAGCATAATTGGCAGTCATACACAATTTCTTGAAAAATGGAAGCGTATGTATAGGTACTTTAAGGCAGAAACAGATTCCAACAAGGACATTCCAGGAATAATTAATGAACAAGGGGAGTGTGTATGTGAGGATCTTCAAAAGGCAGAATTATTCAGTCAGCAGTATGTAAAGATTGTTGGTTACAAGGATAATGTTCAGATAGAGGAGGAGACTAATGCTAAATATGTACCGTATTGAAGTTTACATATGATAACGATGGCATTTACAATAAGATACGAAAGTTGAAAATAAGAAAAGCGGCTGGAATTGATAAGATTTCAGGGGATATAGTAAAGACAACGGGTTGGGATATAGTACCATACCTGAAGTACCTATGTGATTATTGTTTGGTCGGAGGAGCTATACCAGATGAATGGAGAGTTGCTATAGTAGCCCCTGTGTATAAAGGAAAGGATGATAGACATAAAGCTGAAAATTACAGGCCAGTAAGTTTGACATGTGTTGCATGTAAGCTTTGGGAAGAAATTCTTTCTGATTATATTAGACATGTTTGCGAAATTAATAACTGGTTCGATAGAAGTCAGTTCGTATTTAGGAAAGGTTACTCCACAAAACCTACAAAATTCAAAATATATAAGACCCTTATTAGACCTGTAGTGACATATGGCTCAGAAGCCTGGAACCTTTTAGTTGATGATGCAAATAAATTAAGAATATTTGAAAGAAAGATTATTAGAGAATATATGGCCCAGTTCAAGACCAGAATGGTTGGAGGATAAGGACGAATGCTGAAATACAGAACATATTAGACCAGGATGATATAGTTGGATTTATTAAGGCACAGAGACTGCGATGGCTGGGCCATGTGGAAAGAATGGAGGAAGATCGAAGGCCAAGAAAAGTAGTTAAATCCCGAGTAGATAAAAGACAGCGACAAGCAAGGCCCCGTAATAGATGGAGCGATGAAGTTATAGCCCACCTGAGGGCAGTGAACATCCGCCCATGGAGAGGAGCCGCTCAGGATCGAAGTAGATGGCGGACTATCGTAGAAGAGGCCAAGGCTCATGCAGGGCTGTAGTGCCGGGTAAGTAAGTAAGTATTCCACTGAAGCTCATTTTGTAGGATTCCAGCAAGATATAGCAGATATCTCGGATTCAGGAGGTCAAATTGACTGTATCGCGATTGACCTGCCTGAAGCATTTGATAGGGTGGATCATGGCATTCTACTGGCAAACATGAGTGCAATCGGACAAGACAAAAGAGTGACTGAATAGGTTGCTATATTTATTGAAAATAGATCGCAGAGAATTAGAATAGGCGAAGCTTTATCTGACCTTGTAATAATTAAAGAGGGGAATTCCTCAAGGCAGTACTATTGAATCTTTGTTTTCTTATATATATAAATGATATGAGTAAAAAAGTGGAATCAGAGGTAAGGCTTTTTGCGGATGATGTTATTCTCTATTCTGTATACAGTAATACATACGTTACAAGATTGTGAGCAACTGCAACATGACCTCCATGATGTGGGATGGACAGTAAGCAATGGTATGTTGATAAACGGGGTTAAAAGTCAGGTTGTGTGTTTCACAAATAGGAAAATTCCTCTCAGTTTTAATTACTGCGTTGATGGGGTGAAAGTTCCTTTAGGGAATCATTGTATGTATCTAGGTGTTAATATAAGGAAATGCCTTCATTAGGGTAATCACATACACTGAAGGAAATGGAAATTTCAACACCCAGAAGGAGTGGTGCTACATTGCTGCAATTCAACATGATCGGTTGTGCTTTGATGATTACACTTTCAGGTTCTTCTGACCGCAAGTTTGGACAACAATCAATACAGAGTGTGCCAACCACGAGCTGCAATACATTGATGAATTCGTCGAGGCATGAGGTCAATAATGCCCTGGATCGTTCCCTGAGAAATTTAGCCCATGCTTGCTGCGCTGCATTGGTCAGTTGTTCCAAAGTTGTGGGTGGCTGAGGACGGTTGGCCAGTTGTCGACCCATCTTGTCCCACACATGCTCAATAGGACTGAGTTCCGAAGATCTGGCGGGCCATTCTAAGGTTGTGATGTCGTAGAGAGCTTCCCTGGAGACGCGTGCAGTGTGAACACGGGCATTGTCCTGCTGAAACATCACATTAGCAATGTTCGCCATCATAGGGACCGCCACTGGATTGAGTACCCTATCAACATACTGTCGAGCAGTCATAGTGCCCTCAGAAAGCACTAATTGTGATTTCACACCGAAGCCAATAGCTCCCCAGACCATAATGCTTGGTGTTGTCCCAGTGTGCCTCTCGACAATAACATCAGGGCGGCCCCTCTCCCCGGTACGTCGGCGCACACGATTCCAGCGATCACTGCGGGCAAGACAGAAGCGCAATTCATCACTAAAGACGACCCTATGCCATTCGTCGACCCACGTCGATCTTTCTCGACACCAGACCAGCCTTCCACGTCGCTGTTGTGGGGTCAATGGAACACCTTCTGCAGGGACACGGGCTCGTAAGCCAGCTGCACGCAGGCGATTACCAATTGTTTGTTTTGTAACGTGGGGTGCCACAGCTGCTCGAATTTGTGCTGCTGTTGCATGGGGTTCCATCCGGGCCATCCGAATGATGCGGCGATCCTCTCTCACAGTTGTCTGTCGCGCTGGGCCTGTGCTAGGTCTACGAGTGTGGGTACCTTCATTTGACCACTGCTGCCATGTACGTTGTACCGTAGATGCCTGTCGGCCAACACATGCAGCGACAGTCCTTAGCGATAATCCAGCCTTACACAGCCCAATTATCCGAGCCCTCCCAAATGGCGACAGTTGTTGATAGCGTGCTCTTCTCTGTCGTCGAGGCATGTCTGATGGGGAACACTTCACTGCACAGACTGCAAGTCAACTACGCTACACCAGAGTCCGTATACTGGATTTGATTCCTCCGCGACCAATCACGTGGGGGAGACCTGTAGCAACAATCCAATGGGTCCGAAACTTTGATCGTTTACATACCCACATGGCATCGTTCCATATCTTGAAAATCAACATAAACGACCAATGCCTTCATGGTGTTGCAATTTCCATTTTCTTAAGTGTAAATGGGATTTAAATAATGGGTACAGATCTCTGCACATGGTTATTGTGTTTAGGGGTTGTAGTAAGGATGTAAATGAGAGGGCATATAAGTCTTTGGTAAGACCTCAACTAGGGTATGGTTCCAGTGTATGGAACCCTCACCAGAATTACCTGATTCAAGAACTGGAAAAAATCCAGCAGCTCGATTTGTCCTGGGTGATTTCCAACAAAAGAGTAGAGTTAAAAAATGTTGCAAAGTTTGGGCTGGGAAGAACTGGGAGTAAGAAGACGAGCTGCTTGACTAGGTGGTATGTTCTGAGCTGTCAGCGGAGAGATGGCGTGGAATGACATTAGTAGACGAATAAGTCTGAGTGGCGTATTTAAAAGTTGGAAAAATGACAATATGAAGATAAAGTTGGAATTCAAGAATACAAATTGGGGCAAATATTCGTTTTTACGAAGGGGAGTTATAGATTGGAATAACTTACCAAGAGACATGTTCAATAAATCTCCATTTTCTTTGCAATCATTTAAGAAAAGGCTAGGAAAACAACAGATAGGGAATCTGCCACCTGGGCGACTGCTCTAAATGTAGATCAGTAGTGTCTGCTTGATTGATTGAGGAAATATCCTATGAGTTTTAGTTGCAATTATGAAGGAGTGAAAGTACATGATGGGGATCACTGTAAGTACTTTGGTACTAATATAAGGAAATTTCTTATTTGGGGTGATCAAATTAACAGGATTTTTAATAAAGGTTTCAGATCTCTTCATATGGTTATGAGGTTATTTAAGGGTTGAAGTAAGTATGTGGAAGGGAAGGCATGTAAGATTCTGGTGAGACTCCCACTACAGTACGGTTCTTGTGTATTGGATCCTCACTAGAATTACTTGCAAATCTCCAAAGGAAAGCAGCACTATTTGTTCTGGGCGACTTCTGACAAAACGGTAGTGTTTTTAAAATGTTGCACATTTTGACCTGGTAAGATTTGGGAGTAAAGAGGCGAACATCTGGACTAAGTGGTATGTTCCAAACTGTCGGTGGAGAGGTAGCATGGAGTGCCATTAGTAGACAAATACAATAAACCTCGTTAATTCGAAGTCGTTGGAATGCAAAAATCGGACTTCGAATTACGTGATTTCGAATTAAGTGCAAACTCGTAATTCAGGAATGTCAACCCTTTTGGCGCCACAAGATATTCTAAGATCCGTTACTGCATGTAATTGACCTTGATTCACATTTAATCCTTTCAAATGCCATGCAAATAACTATTTCCAAAAAAATATCCAACACGGTGCATTTACAGTATCCAAATAACGCACGTGGATAACTCACTGGAGAACATAACCTCACGCGAAGAGAAAGAAAGACATGATTCAAAGACGAGGAGAAATCTATACTGGCTCCCCGGTTCCTGTGCTTTATTCATTGGATTGCTGTACTGTATGCATTTTAGATGCCTTGTACTTGCACAGAAAGTACCCGATGCCCATAAATCATCGTGGCTTATCGAACTTTCCTAAGACGAGATGGAAGTCTCTCACTTCCGTGTGTATTGCAGCACAGTACAATGACCCCGACCCTTGGACGATTCCCAGCTGGCACTTCTCTCCATTAGAAGCAAAGTCCGTTTGGGCTCGGCATTAAGAAAAAGAACAGTTTCATCACCCCTGACAATATTGTTCGGTGCGTACGAAATGGTTTTATGAGCCACGCTTTTTCGCCAACTGTCGGCATCGCCAGTGTTCGCGGATTTTGCTTCTCCGCACACTGCCTGCGTTCCTTAAAACATTGAATACAAAAGAATTACGATTTCACTCGAACTAGCAAATATAAAGTACACTGTAGGCACACCAAAATTAGTGAATGTGCGGAAAACCACCCCTGAACGTTCCGTAAGACGTGTTATTTCAAGAAACGGAGAAATTATGAATTTAAATTACTCTGGAAAATAATTGTGAATTAAAAGTCTGAATTTCGGTAATGGGGCCGACATTGTTCCTTGAATTACGAATGATCCATATTTCGAATTAAACAATTTAAATAAAATGCAAAACCGTACCGGTACCTCATTTTTCCAGGAACGAGAGCTTCTTCGAATTAGGCGGGATTTTGAATTAACCGATTTCGAATTATCGAGGTTCTACTGTAAAGTTGAATGCAGTCCTTAAAAGTAAGAAAGATCATAATATGAAGATAAATTTATAATTCAAATGAAAGAACTGGAGCAAACATTTCTTTGTAGGAAAAGGAATTAGGAAATGGAATTATTTACCAAGGGAGTACTTTGATAAATCTCCAACTTCTATGACATCACTTACGAAAATACCAGATATTGTAATCAACTGAAGGTAATCTGCGACTTGGGCAACAGCCCTAAATGCAGATCAGTGGAGATTGATAAATGTTATCATAACCTCGTGAAGAGATAAAGAACTATTATTGATAACCTCATTATTGTGATTGCACTAATTCAGAACATCTGCTTAATTACCGTCGTTATTTGTCGAGGCCGGTCTCCACTGATTAACATTTAACAACAACATCTTAAAAATGACATGTTGTAATTGACATGTATAGGAAGATTTGGTTCATAGTTGAGTTAACACGTTAATCTGATATGTTGAAGTTAACATATTTAACATGTTGGCGTGTTTTCCGGTGGGATCGGAAAACACGTTCAATCAGTTCATTGTTCGTGTGGTATCAGCGTTGCTTCGGCAAAGTTCTTACAGGTAAACTACATTAAAATCATACTCAGACATTCTCAGAAAGTTTTAAAATCCAAACTAGTCTTCTACATTAAGCTCATTCAGAATTTCATTCACATTGTGCCTTCTACAGTATTCAGATATTGTCGTGACCACATTTCTCTTTCCTTCCTTCTCAAGAAGGGCCGATGACCTAGATGTTACTCCTCTTTAAACAACAATCATCATCATCCTTCTCAAATTCCTGTAAGTGGCAATAACAAAGGCCAAAAGTCCTTTGTCCTTGTTTGAAAGTGCAGACACCACTCGAATGTGTTAACACAAATTGAAATTATGAATTAGCTGCGTATAAACAAAGGAAGTCAAGTTTAACGTGTTTATAAGTGTGGACACAATGTCAAATTAAACAGTATTTAAATGTTTAAGAGATACCATGTTAGTGGTGGCACCAGTTAATAAATAACATTTTTAACTTTAACACTTGGAGATGGCCATAGTTCAATGTGCTATCCTCCAGAAATCGCAGGGTTTTTAATGGTTTTAGAAATTTTTTCAATGCTAGGGCACGCCATGATTACAACAACTTTTGGAATATGTGCAAAGATCACACTTTATTCTACACAAAAATGAGATTTAATTATCATAATAGTGCAGCAATGTTTAAAAGTAAATTTATGAAGATAATAATGTTTACAAATGAAAAAAATTCTGACGCACCTGTTGATGCCAGTTCGGTTAATATTTCAAAATCTGTCTAATATTGTGGACACATCTACTGAAACACTATAATACAACTTCTGACCTAATTGGTCAATTTGCACCGGTATCCTTGTTTACAATCAGGAATTTGCTTTCGCACTGTTCGTTGTTTTACGACGGGGTTGCATCGAGTTGCTGCAGGTTGCAGGTTGACATCTGTACACGGGAAACACCCAGGAAGCGGTATAAAACAATATTACAGAACCCACTTCAAGAAGCAACGTTATTGTGCCTTTATAATCTTTTCTAAACAGTTCTTGAAGTAAACAGGGCTGTTATTACAATATCCAAGGTCGCGTAATATGCTTTATTTATTTATTTCGTAAAGGGCACCTGAGCCATGGGTCATATAGGTGCTATACATATCTGATAAACATGTAGCAGAATTAGGAGATAACACAGAATCTTACATGTTTTACATGAGAATAAACGTAAAGTGAGTTAAACTCATCATAGAGGTACGATACATTTAACGTATAGGCATGGCTGAAGTTACCCCGGAAGAGGACACCTTTTATCACAAAACGATTCCATGAAAAACCTATTTGAATAAAATGCATCAAATTGTGTTGATCAGTTACCAGACGTACTTACATTTTGACCCTATAAACCACTGCAATGGAGAATAGAATTTTGGGGCTAAAGAACAGTTTGGTTTCTGCTGTTACCAGACAAGACAATAGTCCCTGTGGGTGGGGGCGGTAGAATAACACCCACGGTATCCCCTGCCTGTCGTAAGAGGCGACTAAAAGGGGCCTCAGGGGCTCTAAATTTTGGAGCGTCGGTTGGCGACCACGGGGCCCTTAGCTGAGTCCTGACATTGCTTCCACTTACTTGTGCCAGGCTCCTCACTTTCATCTGTCCTATCCGACCTCCCATGGTCAACTCTTGTTCTTTTCCAACCCCGACGGTATTACGTATGGAGGCCTAGGAGTCTTTCATTTTCACGCCCTCCGTGACCCTTGTCTTCGTTTGGCCGATACCTTCATTTTTCGAAGTGTCGGATCCCTTCCTTTTTTCTCTCTGATTAGTGTTATATAGAGGATGGTTGCCCAGTTGTACTTCCTCTTAAAACAATAATCACCACCACCACCACCACCACCACCACCACCACCACCACCACCACCACCACCAAGACAATAGTCGGGGCTGCGAAAAAATCGATTGACTCAACAATGAGCCCGCCAATGTTCTTTGGACTGCCGAGTTTTGATAGAGCATTCTATTGTAGGCCCATGTGCATTTTAGTTGTTGCAAGTGGTTCATCTTTTTCAGTATAGGAGGCAGGATAAAATAAGTGTTGCTATTCTTCAGTGGCCGAAGTTACACCGCTACTATTTTTAGCTACAGTGAAAGTGTGCCCGTAGATTCCCTGAGCTCCGTTAGCAGCCATGAAATAGCGCGCCTGTAGTTTCTACCAGCGGCGTTTCCAATGCGTTAACATGTTGTTTCAGTGGAGACCGACCTTTGGGAGAGCTATGACTGTTTTGTTTGTTAAACACAAAATGTGTCACTAGGAGCACTTCGCATGCCTACATTGTACATCACGTGTGAACAAACACTGAACCACTAGATATGCAATATCACGTAGTTCAGGACGAGTTGATAGTGGAGTGCTGGGTGCTGTTTCTTAGACAAATACTGATAACAGTTCATATGTATTTCACAGTGCAGTAAACCAAATTCAAAGATTTTGGTTTTAATTATATTTATCTCATCTTTGGAACTATTTCACTTAAATATATTAAAGTTAAGGCTATTTTCAGCTGCACCAACAGATGTTCATTTGTCAAACGCAATCTGTATTTTGACTTGGCATAGTTCGTTTACATAAGTTGAAGCAAAGTTAGTCTTACTTTTTTGCAGCAAACAATCCTAATTTCATGTGCTTAGGAAGTGATAACTGTTTAAATAGATACTTCTATACAATCTCTACCATGACACAAGTGTTCAAAGAATGTAGCATGTTGTATTGATATTAATTCGACTTGCAAATCCAGTCTATCCTTTCAAGGTTTGACATGCATTAAGATCAATATAGTTTTGTCCTTTGGGAACACAGAAAATGGTTCTTTCCTATCATTACAACATGCGCATTTAAGTGATGTTTTCATTGGCTTTGAACATGCCATTAGTGTAAGTGCACCGCTGTCTGCCTCTGTGTGCTGTTCAGTTTTGTGATATGGAACAGTACCGAGCCAATGAACACTGACATCTCTTGCAGTTTACTACCTGTGGTTAATGAACCAGAACTCCTTTTTTGCTTTTAAGAAGTCTGATTACCTCTGTTAGGTTTGAATGCGCTGATCCACAGAACGACCTTATTCGCAGGTTTGTCGTCTACATCAGGAGCACGGTGGAGGCGAGGAACGAGTGGCAGATGTACACTTCTCCGTTCACTGCACGCCTGTGGATCTGCCTGTGCGGCTCCTTATTGTGCATCGCCTGTATATTCCTCCTCATGTACCACCAGCTGCCGGTGGTCCCCATGTTCTCTCCAAAGGAGGTGGTGGTCTGGCTGTGGGGCAGTTTATGTGCTCAAGGTGAGGTTGTCGCTCTGCAGGCATGTCGCAGGAAAACACATGCTTTCAATTGACATTGTTTAGATGAACTACTATTCTGTAGCAGCGACAGTAAAGATTCAACCTGTCCTAATTTTTCAATGATGTAACTATTGACACATATGAAACAAACGAGTTTGAATATGAATATTGAATTTTCACGACCACATTGAACTTGATGTAAATTTTAAGTGTGTTAAGTCCTGTTCGGTATATATACGGTGTGTCCATAAAGTCATAGTGCACTTTTGCCCGATCACAGGAAAGCAACGAAACAAAGATAGAAATGTGACATCTTACCAAATAAAAGGAAAACTGTCCAAGCGTGCATATCTGTCAGTGCAGTTCGATGTGGCCTCCATTTGTTTCCCTACATACATCTAAACAATATGCTGGTTCTTCCCACACACAGTTAAGGACATCTGGTGTAACAGAGTGAATAACGTCCGTGAATTCTGTTTTAAATGATTAATGTCGTTATACGTTCACTGTACACATGTTGCTTCACATAGCCCCACAATGAAAAATGTAATGGCGTAGGTCAGGTCCGGGGATCATGGTGGCGATGCCATGAGAGCACCCCTGCCGATCCACTGCTGGGGGAATGTTGTATCTAGAAACTCACAAAGAATGTAGCCGTAGCGTGGAGGAGCACCGCCCTGTTGAAAGATGACACCTTCCAGAAGTTGTGACACTGCGTACAATAACAGCATGTCAAGGCAGCTGTTGGACGTCAAAGTATGCTCGGCAAAGAAAAATGAGCATATAATTTTAACATGAATCAGGGCACACCACATGTTCACCTTAGGGGTATTACGTTCGTACTCAGTGTAGGCGCGAGGTTTTTCAGCAGCCGATATTGGGACGTTATGGAGATGAACTTGTCCACAGACATGGAGTATGGTCTCATCGCTAAACACAATCTTCTTCAGAAAGCGTTCATCATTGTCGATCTCTTTAAGGATATCTGTAACAAACGTGAATCGTTTGGGTATATTCGATGGTTTGATAGCGTGCATAAGCTGCAATCAATCAGCCAGTCACTACTGATCTGCATTTAGGGCAGTTGCCCAGGTGGCAGATTCCCTATTTTTTGTTTTCCTAGCCTTTTCTTAAATGATTGCAAAGGAATTGGAAATTTATTGAACATCTCCCTTGCTAAGTTATTCCAGTCCCTAACTCCCTTTCCTATAAAGGAATATTTGCCCCCAGTTTGTCCTCTTGAATTTCTACTTTATCTTCATATTGTGATCTCTAACATACTATCTCTCCACTGACAGCTTGAAACATACCACTTAGTCGAGCAGTTCGTCTCCTTTCTCCCAAGTCTTCCCAGCCCAAACTTTGCAACATTTTTGTAACGCTACTCTTGTGTCGGAAATCGCCCAGAACAAATCGAACGGCTTTTTTTGGATTTTTTCCAGTTCTTGAATCAAGCAATCCTGGTGAGGGTCCCATACACTGCAACCATACTCTAGTTGGGGTCTCACCAGAGACAAATATGCTCTCTCCTTTACATCCGTACTACAACCCCTAAATACCCTCATAACCATGTACAGAGATTTGTACCCTTTATTTACAATCATATTTATGTGATTACACCCAATGAAGATCTTTCCTTATATTAATATCTAGGTATTTACAATTATCCCCAAAGGGAACGTTCACCCCATCAAAACAGTGATTAAATCTGAGAGGACTTTTCCTATTTGTGAAACTCACAACCTGACTTTTATCCCCGTTTATCATCATACCATTGCCTACTGTCCATCTCACAACATTATCGAGGTCATTTTGCAGTTGCTCACAATCTTGTTATTTATTACTCTGTACAGAATAACATCATCTGCAAACAGCCTTATCTCTGATTCCACTTCTTTACACGGATCATTGATATATATAAGAAAACATAAAGGTCCAATAATACTGCCTTGAGGAATTCCCCTATTAATTATTACAGGGACAGATAAAGCTTCACCTAATCTTATTCTCTGAGTTATATTTTCTAGATACAGAGCCACCCATTCAGTGACTCTTTTGTTAAGTCCACCGCACTCATTTTTGCCAGTAGTCACCTATGATCTACCCTGTCAAGTGCCTTAGACAGGTCAATTGCGATACAGTCCAATTGACCTGAACCCAGGATTTCTGCTATATCTTGCTGGAATCCTACAAGTTGGGCTTCAGTGGAATAACCTTTCCTAAACCCAAACTGCCTTCTATCAAACGAATTATTAATTTCGCAAACATGTCTTATATAATCAGAAAGTATGCTTTCCCAAAGCTTACATGCAATGCTTGTCAAACTGACCGGCCTGTAATTTTCAACATTATGTCTATCCCCGGTTCCTTTATATACAGGGGCTACTATCGCAACTCTCCATTCATTTGGTAAAGTTCCTTCACGCAAGCAATAATCAAACAAGTACTTCAGATATGGTACTATATCCCAACCCATTGCCTTTACTATATCCCCCGAAACCTTATCAATTCCAGCTGCTTTTCTAGTTTTCAACTTTTGTATCATACAGTAAATGTCTTTGCTGTCATAGGTAAATGTTAATACTTCTTTAGCATTAGTCACCTCCTCTATCTGGACATTATTCTTGTAAGCACGAATCTTTACATACTACTGACTGAATACTTCTGCCTTTTGAAGATCCTCGCATACATACGCCCCTTGTTCATTAATGATTCCTGGAATGTTCTTCTTGGAACCTTTTTCTGCCTTAAAGTACCTATACATATTCTACCCGAAAAACGGAGACGTTTCTTTAAAACATTATGAGCTGTAGTCTTCCGAACTGAACTGCGATCTTCTCCACCTGCATCACAGAAATATTGTGACTTTCAAGCGCTACTTTTACCTTCAGTTTGTTTAGGACTTTAATCTGTTCGAATGACATCTATGTACCATCTTTCTACATTGTTCACTACGTGTGCGTTAAATTGTTTTCTTAACACCACTACTGCCTTTGATGGCATACAGCTGTTAGAACTTCATAACGAGTGATACACAACTCTAAAGATGCTTCGGTATCCAGGCTGATCGTATTAAATTGATCCTTCTACGGCAACTTAATTTATTAATTTATGCATTTTATGCATTATCTGAAACTTTTATCACAATTGGGACTATATCTTCTTCATCTATGTCTTTGCGACCTTTTTTACAATTTCTATGGATTATTTGATACATTGTGCAACTGTATGTTTTTGGCTGACGGTGACCCTGATAATAGGTCGAAACTAGTACCTTTTAAATGTTTCTTCTGTAAAGTAACCCACTTTACTTGAATTTATATTGAAAAGGTGGAACTATAATATATTTAATTTTAATTGTAATCACAGTTCAGTACGGACCATTCACAATGAAATTTATATCTCTTAACTGGGGTTCTCTGCGACAGTTCCCAGCCATGTTCACGCTGTCACTGAGACACGACTACAGGCGATTTTTTAGTGACAAAAGTCTCTTGTCCGCACGTATCCCTAACACTGCACGCATTGGACAACATACTCTTGATAATTTTGGTGAATCTACTGTTCATTTTCTACTATCTGCTTTTATATCGCTCCGACACAGACAGGTCGTATGGCGACGATGGGATAGGAAAGGGTTGGGAGTAGGAAGTGACCGTGGCCTTAGTTAAGGAACAGCCCCAGCATCTGCCTGGTGTGAAATAGGAACAAGTTTCTCTGCGCTATCCACAACGAAGGATGCTTGTTGCTGGCATCGGTCACTCTTCATCTGACTGCGCAAGTAGAGAAATTGTGGACGATCCATAAGGTCCCAACTAAAATAGCGTCATGATGAATAGATCACTCCGCTCTCTCAACATTGTCGTTGGTTGCTCCGCCGGTGTGTGACACTGCAGTTGCAACGCACCAGCTACAATACGCGTGTGCCCAATTGTCGACGAAGGTAATAGCGTTCGTGCGTAAAGTCATGGTGATAATTTTAACTATTATAAAGGAAATTTGCTTATTTTAATATTTTCTGAAGGTCTGTGTTAGTTCCTGTGCAGTGCTTTGTGTGTGCAATCAACTAGTTTTCTATTATTCCCAGAAAATGTCGTACTGTTACGTTCCTGGTTGTAAATCGGGCTAAGGAAGAAAGCTTGTTGGTAGACTATTGTTTACACTGCCTAAAGAAAATCATGTTTGCGAAATGGGCGAGATTTATTCTGCGGAAAAACAATTGTCCGCCAAAAGCAGAATATGTGACCTGCATTTTTTGCATATTTAATTATGAGGACGTACTCTTTCATTGTGAAAACGTTGAACTTCCTCGTTATTCAAGACTGTTTAAATATTGAAGACTAAGAAAGTGCTGTGCCGGAGTTGAGCTCCTGTCCCAATCCTTCAATATAAAACTGTTTATTTTATCATGTGGCTGAGTATGTTGTTAGGTAATCCTCAAAATTTATCAAGTGTATATCCTGTGTCCATTCTCTCTGACATGCAAGTGAAAGTCAGTTTTCATTTCTTACAAAATTAAAGATTACAGATCCGGCAGTGGCAGTGGCAGGAGGTTTCTAATACGGCCATCTATAAGTGTGTGTGACGTTCTTTGCCAGACTGAAAATAAAATTAATGGAAAACTGAGCTCGTTTAGGTCGATGTGGGGCGATTGTGTCTTGACTCGATTGAGGCGATTTCAGCTGTGCCATCAGGAGCTGGCTGCTGTATTGAATACACTTTGGACATTATTGCTTAACTCGTCTACCACTATTTAAAGTGTCGATTCTTCTGCAGAGCGAGAGAAATCCGCAAAGATCTTCCAGTTCGACAATTTGCTAAGCCTACTCCTAAACTATCAAAAGTGGCCTCGAACTAGTTTTGGTAGATAATTTAAATCATTTACTTTGTTTGTGGAAAGTGTCAGTGTTATTTGAAATCTGGCGTATGTTTAATATTTTGTGTGCTCTGTTGAAAAAAGTCATTTCTTTAAGTATGTAAAGTATAATATTGGTTTTGCTTTTCGTAATGCTCCATTTTATCTCGTGTGTTCTGTTATCTTCGTGGGGACTAAGAATAGTATTTGCAACTCTCTGACAATATTATTCATAAGTCTAAGGAATTGTGTGTTCCATTTGGTTATTTGCGTATCATTGTAAAACAACTGACCGTGTAGTGTTGGTGTCAGGCTCCACTAGCGTTGCTCTGCGGGAGCGCGCATAGACTCAATGAATGATCTCATTAGATATTCTATTCTTCATGGTAGTGTACTGACGTGCATTATCGTGAAGCGCAAACAGAGTTAGTGACAGTTTTCCTTGTCGAAATCACTTTCTTTGTTCAAGAATTGATTCATATCGGAGAATTGTATTCGTTTGGACGTAACCATTAAACACAACTTTCCTGTGTCTTGGACTGGGTAAAATGTAGCCCGTCTGTCATGTTATTAGTAATGTTATATTAAATGGGGAATAAAGAAATCTTACTTAGAGAGCATCTCAGAGGAGAGATGTGTTCATTGCCCGAAGAAGTATATTTAGAAGAATTATATTTACTTTTATAACCTAATGAAGACTGTTACACGCCATTTTCATTTCTGAAGTAGCTACTTGCATCCCTATTGGCCAATGCAAAGTGCCACGTGATGTCGTTGCAGTCAGTAATCTTAGTCATAATCCGCTACCTACCCCAGCACAATAAAAGGACAATAAAATGTAATATGTTAAAGAAACAATGTACGGTACATTACACAACCGCATATGTGAAACCTACCGTACCTCTATGTAGAGGAGGATAGACGGCAAAGAAACCAATTTCATATAAGGTGAAATTATGTGGTTTTTGTTGCACTAGCAAACCAAGTACATTGCACACCCCGACATTGAAAGGTTATTTGTTCAACTCTTTTGCCACACTTAATCACACGCAATGGAACATCACATCCACAGTTTTCACAAACCGTTTTGTTGGATAGCAAACCGTAACGTTGATAAACCTCCAGTGAAGCATTTAAATTGCTTTTATATTTTATAGCGAATTCAGAAGTACTGATAACACAACCAACGCAGGCAGCCATTTTTCCATTCCATGAATAATGAATCAACAATGGCCAAGGAACTCATATTGGAAGGAACGTCAGTAGCGAGTAAATGTACACAAAGAACTTCTAATTCATATTACAAACATATTCATATTCGACGGAACGTCAGTAGCGAGTAACACTACACGTGTTAGAATGCGCTGCTGTCGTCCCTATATCACAGATCTTGTCCAGATCCTATCCTAACGTCCACACGGCAAGAACGACTCCAGACCAATGGTCTTGTTCAGAACCTACCCTAACCATCCATACGGCAAGAACGACTCCAGACCAATGGTCTTGTCCTGATCCTATCCTAACCATCCATACGGCAAGAACCAGTCGAGACCAATCGTGTTTCCACACTAAACTAAAGGCCCAGGGCCGCTTCGCGTCTTCTAACCTGGGGGGTTAGGCCCCCAGACCCCCTTTGCTTGTAGTATTAGTAGCATTTATTAATGAACAAAACAAAGCTTCCAGCCCAAATACATATTCACAAAGCAAAAATCCTATTAAATATAATAATAATAATAATAATAATAATAATAATAATAATAATAATAATAATAATAATAATAATAATAATAATACAAATGATAATAATAAAACTAATAACAGTAAAAATAATAATAAAGAACCTACCTCAAAACAACTAATCTAGCCCTACCCTGACCTTGCATTCACCACATGACTGTACACTCCACATGACCTTCACAACAGATTATGCTGCAAGAACCGCTGACTGTACATTACAACAGTTTCGGCTCACGCCCTTGTAATCACTACTGCTTACTCCATGACCTAATTCCTCTGGATTCAAGTAAACCAAATGACAACAATTGCGTACTCACTACCTCGCCACCTCAACAACCTTTGTTATCACTTGGTCTTACTTAGCCTCCAGGCTCGAATTCAAACTACTTCACTATATCCACATCACCCACACTTCACTAGCTTCTAAATTTTCTAACAAACTCCAACGACTGAATATCCTCATACTCTTAACCACTTCTCCCTTACATCCTGACATATCGTCCTATGCCCCTTCCTCTTTCATTTTTTCACACAGGAATTTTTTACCGCACATAAATACCTGTTCAGTTCTCCTCCGTTTTCCCATTCCTTAATAATCCACCTTATAATACCCTGCTCATCCCCTTTACCTAAAATTTTCCGATGTTTGGCACTCAGTAAACTATTTCTAATCTTATTTGTTTCTTCACAGTTAGCTAATAAGTTAAAATCACCGTTCTCCGCCCCACAAAGTATACATACTGCCTTCTCTCTACCTCCTAGCCACCCCGTATTTTTATGTAGCCCCAACTACCACTATACCAACCCTCTCCTTCTCAACCTATCAACGTATCTAATATTTATCCCCGTTACTTCCTCATATTTAATAAAAACACTAAGGGAACCTCTTAATCTACTTAACCTAGCTTCTGTCTTCGTCCACACCTCTTCCCACATGTACCCCAGGCCTATCATCTCCAAGTATCCACTAATTTTATCTATCCAGCATCCCTTATACATACTCTTCCTTTGTTGTTCTTACGCGGCCTGTAGTACCCTCCCTCCTTCCTTTCTTTTCAAATTCATCCAATATTTAACTATTCTTTTCACACACTCAGATTCGAAATCGTCCCCACACATTAATTCCACCCCTGCATTGGCTGTGCACATCGGGAGCCCCATCACCATCTTACCGAAATTAGTAATAATTCGTCTTAACTCAACTCGTTTGTCATCCAACCCCCAAACTTCAGCGCCATACAATTCCCTCCCGAAAATCACTGATCTTAGAACTAACCTCAGTGTTTTATAACTGATACCCGGATATTTCGCTAGCAAGTTTTTGACTGAGGCTAGGGTGGCTTACCCTCTTTTCCTCGCCCTCCTAATATGACCATTCCACGTGCCCTTACTATTAATAATGACTCCTAGATATTTTAACTTGCTTATTATTTCCAACCTTTCTCGCTGCACAACCCATTTCCCGTCATCCTTTCTTCATTTGTGTGCCTGGGATATCAGCATTTTAGATTTATTCCCATTAATTTTCAAGACCCATTTCTTCGCAAAATCCGACACTGCATTTAAAGCCTTCTGCGTCCCCCCTGGGGTTAGAGTCATCAAAATCACATCATCAGCAAAAATCAATCCTGGGACCTCGACCCCATTAATTACCGGCACTGCCCAATTGCTTACCCCATGCCCCTCCAACATATCGTTAATAAATAAAATAAACAAAATTGGTGACAATTTGCACCCCTGCTTTAAGCCCACCTTGAATTCTAATGGCCTGCTCAACCTATCGTCTCCCAATTTTACACAGAACCTGACTACCCTATATATCCCCTCTACTGCCTACATCATCTTTCCCGAAACACCCAACCTTCCCAGTTTCTCTAATAGAACTTCCCTATCCACCTTATCAAACGCCTTTTCAATATCGATTGCCGTCACATACACCTTCCTTCTTGACAGGCTCCTATACTTTTCCAGAACTGTCATCATTATCATTATATTATCCACTGTTCCTTTCTTTCTTCTAAATCCTCCTTGGAAATCAGACAATACTTCATTCTTTTCTGCCCATTCACTCAACCTGTTCGCCAACACCCCTGTGTAAATTTTTACTTAAGGAATCTAACAGAGATATTCCTCTATAATTATTCAAACTGTTGTTATTACCCTTGCCCTTATATATTGGACATACAATTCCTTTTTCCCATTCCTTCGGGTACTTCCCCTGTTCAAAGTTCTTATTAAATAGTTTCACTGTGCCCTCTATCATTGTCTCATTTTTGCTAATTTCTTTCCAAAACGTATTATTGATCCCATTACAACACCCTGCCGACCTGCACCTGATTCTTTTTATCACTCTTAAGGTTTCCTCCCTCGTAATTTCCTTGTTCAGAACGTAATTTGCCACTCTTCTATTTCTCCAAATTACTTCCGCCCCCGTCTTCCTCCAGCATTCTTCCTCCTTACCCCCGAGTAATTCACCAAAGTAGCTCACCCACCGCACATCTTCGATGCTCATTACCTCTAGATTCCTTCCACCCTTTATTATTCTGTTAATCCTTTCCCAAACTTTTTCAATGCTGTTAGTCTTACATTCTTTATTTATGGCTTCAGTTTGTTCCTCTAACCACGCCTTTTTACCTCACAAATTTTCTTTTCATACTCCTTCCTCAACTTACAGAAAACCTCCCTTTCTGCACCCCCACCTTTCTTTCTATACTCTTGTAACGCACCCAGCACCCTCTTCCGCATTCCTTGACACTCTCTGTTAAACCATTCTTCACCCTCTTTCTTTTTCTTCCTTCTACATTCTACCTTCTGTGCTATCATCTTTATTGGATGCAGCATCAATTCCAAGGCTTTATCAATATTATTCTCCTCTAACGCACGTTACCAACCATATTTCAGAAATTGTAATTCCTCTATTACTACCCTACCCCAACCCCGTTCCACTTTCTCTGTCCATTTGTACTTGTTATATCCACTCCCTGATTTATCCTTCATCTCATCTTCCTTCCTTATATGCATCTCTTCCCCCTTTTCAACATAACCCATACTGGGAAATGGTGTGTTTCAATCCAGTCGCCTACTTCCATCCTTACAACATCCTCCAACACTCCTTCCGAGCTTAAAACCAAATCTATCACACTACCTCGCTTCTCAGTAACACAGGTCAATTTCCCCGTACTGTCGACCTCCATCCATTCATCCATCCATTCAGAATATACAAATTTTCCGCAGCGCACATCTCTAGGAGTTCCTCCCCATAGCTGTTGATAATTTTATCCTCACTACTTCTACTTTTCAACATACACCTTCCATCCTCCCTACTATATACTGGGCTCTGTTCCTCTATTCTAGCGTTCCAGTCTCCAAATAACAACATATCATCTTCTCCTGCAAACTTCTCTTTTATCATACTAATATCCACCAATAAATCTTCAAAAAGATACTTATTTGCATATGGTGAACTACTAGGATGGCAATATACGAACTCTAAATTAATTTTCTTCTGCTTTCTCTCTACCCCTCCCATATTCAATCTCAACCATATGGTTTCTTTCATATCTGTCTCTATATCCTCCACCAGTTCACTGATTTCTTCCTAATTAATACTATCATCCCTCCTGGTGCGTGACCCTTAGTCCTCTCATTTCTTCTATATTTATATCTAATCACAAACCCCTTCCATGAGATCTCCCTCTCTGTCTCTAGCCAGGTCTCCAAGAGTGCCGCAACATCGAAACTTTCTATAACCCCCGAACTTTCTTATTTCCTAATTTGCTCATTAGTCCCTCAATATTCACATATCCTATTTTCCAATATAGTTATAATTTTCCCTCCCTTCCTTCTAAGTTTCCGCATCTAATCTTACTCCTTGTAGTTATCGACCCCTCATCCCTTGTCTCCATTCCTCCTTTTTTACCAACGTATTCCATTCCATGACCTCCGTATCCTCCATCCCTTTACATACTTTACCCCAGAGGTCTTTTAAACTCCTACTTCTTCCTTTGCTCATAATTGCTTTGCCTTCCTGTCGATCAGTCTTCTCATGTCCTTTCTTACTCACTAAACCACTGCACTCTGCTCTCACCGTTTCTTGCTGCTCACCCTCACTCACCCCTTCACTGTTTTGATCTTCTGTATCCACACTTCTTTGTCCGTTCTCACCTGAGTTGATCTCCTCTCCTTCCTCGTCTCCACTCCTCTTTGTTACTTCTTTCTTCCTTCCATCTTGCCTTGTCACATCTCCTCCCTCTGAACCAACGCATTCGTCCATCTCCTTTAGCTTCGCCACTGAGTGCTCCCTAACCCATCGTCTGTTTGTCACCACCAACCTCTGAGCTCTTATTCGGGCCTTTAGCCTCTGATTTCTCGCTCTCCATAGGTGTCTGTTCAAGATCTTAATATTTTCAAATCCTTCCTTTCCCATGTCTCTTTTCACCCCTACTTTCTGGCCCTGTAAATTATTACTGTTTCTTATCACAATTTCTGCCATTAGGGTTGAGAAAATTTTTACCATAATTGGCCTCCGTCCTTTAGTTTTTCCCACTCTCTCCACATCGTCTATGTCCACTTCACTGAAGTTTATATTCATTCTCTCCTGCTTGTACCCCTCCTCTTCTCTCTTCATCATCATCGCCTCCTCTTCCAGATGTTTCAATTTCCCCCTTAATAACTCTATTTCCTTCTCATCATTGTTCACTTTTCTGTTCGATTCCTCCGCCTTCGTTTCTAGCCATTTCTTCATGTTCCCTATCTCCTTTCTCTGCTCCTCCATCATGTCCTTTATTTCCTGTACCTTATCCCATTAACGCTTTTCCTGTATTACCTCACTCACTACCATCTTGAGTGCTGCCAAGTCCTCCATGCTAAATTTTCCACTGGTATTTGGGCCTGAGTTTAATTCCACCCCCCAATAACCAGTAGCACCGCTATCACTCACTACCAGCACCGCTTCGCCCATTTTTACTCCTTTTCTTAGCACCCGTCCATTCTTGGTCTCCTTCTTCTGCTTCACCTGCCATTTCCCAATCGCAGCCCGGTACTGCTCAATACCGACCATGTTCTCGGCACGCACTGCACCACGCGACTTCACTCCACGTTTGCTCAAGCCAAACTGATGCCCTTTGCTTGTCACTACATTAGTTCCTAAGTACAGATTTTGTCAACACTGGGCACCGTTTGACAACATCCTTCCGTAGAAGGCCGCGAGCGTATAAACAAACGAAAATCGTCAAACGACATTCGTTGCACGGGTGTAAAAATCTTGACAGCCGGGCAACATTTTTAATGTTATTTACAGTGTTACCAGTCAGCCCATATGTCAGTTCAACAAACCTCATAAATTATTACTTACGAAGTGGGCATGAAAGTTCTTCCTACTTGCCCTGGCCATTGTTCCATTTCATTGGTGGTTGGCTTAAAATGTTAATTACCACCACCACTGCAACCACGATCTGTCCTATTTCGAATTTGCCAGTGGCTTCTGTTCCAGGTTATTGTTGGGCTTAGTTGAGCTCCCTGCTGATTTTTATTTATAACGGACACTCGGTTTTCGCCAAACTCTCTGTTGGGTTCTTATTTCCATTGCGATCTGAATCTTATTGTGCCATGACATATAAGGCAGCGTACCGGTACTGGGTTTGCTTGCTTTTGCACTGGTGTTTCCTGAGAGATGCATACTTGAAGATAGATAGATAGATAGATAGATAGATAGATAGATAGATAGATAGATAGATAGATTGATTGATTGATTGATTGATTGATTGATTGATTGATTGATTGATTGATTGATTGATTGATTGATTGATTGATTGATTGATTGATTGATTGATTGATTGATTGATTGATTGATTGATTTGTAATTGAGGAAATGAAAACATGTGCAAGATTGGAAAAGCTTTTGGTCTAGATAACAAGTATGTAGATCAAATCAGTTACTCTGGAAACAGAACTAAACAATGGCTACTCCAACTCCTCAACAATTATTTAGGAAAATATTATTTTGAGATAAATTGTCATTCATAGGAAGAGGAATTGGGGACTGAAATACTTTATCAAGGAAAATGTTTGATAAATTTCCAAGTACTTTGAAATCATTTCTAAAATATTGGTAAAGAATTCATAGGGCATCTGCTACCTGGGTGATACACCTAAATGCAGATTAGTGATGACTGATTGATGCACATCTCATATATTTCTTGTTTCGGGTAACTTACTCTATTCAGAAAAGTGATATTTGCGGTGACTGTTCACAGGTGCACCTTCTACCCCCCACTACACTTCAGTCCGCCTGGCGATGATGACCACCTTTGTCACCTGTTTGGTTGTGTCTGCCGCTTACCACGCCAAGTTCACCGCCTTCTTAGCAGTCAGGAAAGTTCACGTTCCCTTCAGAGACCTCCAGGGACTTCTCGACGACAGTTCATATGGGTTAAGAGTGGAGAGGGGCTCGTCCTCGCACCAGGAGTTCATCGTAAGTCCTAACCATTCTTCTTGTGAGAGGGGCGAGACTTTGGGTGCCATTTGGTTTATACCCACAATCGTATATTAATTTAATTTATTACAACAAGCATGTACCTGCAGCTTTGCCCGCGTTTGTTAATTCAACCATTAGATGTTTTAAAACTGTTAATTTAAAAGCAAAATAGAAAACAAAATATTTATTAACATACATATTTTTACATAAATTGCATCAATTACATTATTTTGAATTATATTGGTACTTTCAATGCTTAAGAGTGACATGATTCAAGTATCTTGGCACCACGATTACCGATGATGGCTGACTTGTCAAAGAGGTCAATGCAAGGATATCCGCAGCCTGGATGAAATGGATAACAACAACTGGTGTCACTTGCGACTGGAGGATTATAGATAATCTCAAATCAAAAATCTATCGTACTGTCATCCCACCTGTTACACTGTATGGGTGCGAATGTTGGCCAACTACGACTGAGACAGAGAATCGACTGGGTGTCAGGGAGACTAAGATGCAGAGGTGGAAAGCTGGCATCACTAAACTGGATCGCATTCCCAAAGAATTCGTCAGGGAGAGATTTGGCGTTGCACCGATTCAAGAAAAAGTTTGCGAGAGTTATCTACGATGGTTTGGATATGTACTAAGGGCAGACGCCAACGCTATCGGAAAGATGGGTTACATGTTAGAAGCTTCCGGTAGGGGACCTAAAGGACGACCGAAACAGCGATGGGCCGATACCCATCACAACGACCTGAAGAACATTAATCTCTACTTTAAATGGGCCAGGACACAATGGAATGGAGGCAACGAAACCATGTAGTGGACCCTGCCAGTAGAAAGGACAAACGCTGAAGAAAAAGAAGAAGCCTTTCAATGATTAAGATACCGGGTTGGTGAATGGTATAAATAATATTAAAACGAAGTAAAAGACCATTGTATAAATGACAAACCAATTTTTCCTTCATATCCTTGAGAAGGATAATCGGTACCACAATCTTCATCTCCAAGATGTTTGAGAGTACTCCAGGTGATTCAAGTGGTTCAAAAGCTCTGTCGTATAGTTGACAGCCTTCCCCGTATTACATGTTGTGTCGACAGACTTGTACATTTGTAAAAACACTGGGCAATTCTTGTAAAAGCTGTTTGTTGATAACGTTCATTGCTTAAATTTTTGGAGCAAGAATTGATTGCTCTTTGACACAGCCATGCGTGAACATTTTAAGTGAATTAAATGAATATCAGGTAAATATGAGATAAATAATTCAAAAGTAATCGCACACATACACACAGACAAACAGTTCTAGATAATAAGTACTGAATATGGCTCTTCGTGTTGGGGACTTAAAATGGCCCC
Organism: Anabrus simplex; assembly: GCF_040414725.1. Taxonomy (NCBI): domain Eukaryota; kingdom Metazoa; phylum Arthropoda; class Insecta; order Orthoptera; family Tettigoniidae; genus Anabrus; species Anabrus simplex. The sequence goes on along the minus strand of NC_090265.1, from coordinate 16,714,208 downwards.
TTGACTTGTAATGCCTACCTTACGTATGTTGGCTAGCGACAGTGAATCAATGCATTTAATACTGGTGACAGTATGATGGACTGTCATATCCCAGCACACGTTTTTTACCAGTTTTTCTCGTTCAGAACTCACCAACGGAAACAAAAATTAAAAATCCCGCTTCTCGGTGCATTTGGACACGTTTCCATCTACCGGTGTTAAAAATTTCAGATCTTTGCATGCTGTAGATTTGGCTAAGCATCACACACACACACACACACACACACTCTCTCTCTCTCTCTCTCTCTCTCTCTCTCTCTCTTTTGTTATATACATATAGGCTCCTCAGCCAAGGCTCTTCTTGATGCAATACAGAGGAATTACATTGGCATCCATGCGCTTCACATTGTTACAATTAGAAGTTATTACTTTAACCTTTTCGCTCCCCATTTTTTAGGAATATTATGATCACAGGAACACCTTCATTTTTCAAGCGATTCTTAACTCTAGTACAGATTTGTTGTAGGGGAATGCAAGCGAATATAAACACCAGTTTTTTTCGTAAAGTTAGGATAAGTCAGTCTGAGTGTGGTAGGCTTGAAACACTCTGTGAAGGCCACATGCTGTGCAGACCCAGCAATGCCTTGAAGGAACGGATTTCTTCTGGGTTGACGCAATTTTGGAATTGAAATGGTGCTTCAGTTCATTTTCAGTTATTGGTAACCAGTGATCTTCTGCATAGGACTTTAGAGCAGGAGTTCTCAGCAAGGAATTCACAAGCATAAGCATTGGTCCCATCAGTAACATGATCCCAAAACTACGGTGTGAGAAATTCGCTCGTAAACTCTAATTCACCACAGTTTTCACTAAGATATCTTTTGAGAATAGAATTTACGTTATAAACATTATCAGGAGGCTGATTATTGGAATGAGTTTAAATCCACTTGCTATTTGAATTAGGCCTATCTGCTACAGCTGCCGTGGGAGATGCAAGTCCGTTTCCTGTACGTTTTCGTGTATGTGCGCTGGAATCTTCGATAGAATCATCGCTGAAACTTTCTGATTCACTAAAATCAATTGCTTCACTTTAAGAAGCAAAGTGATCACTTTCATTTTCACTTTAATTAAACGAGAATCGAATATCTTCTCCCCCATTCACCACTGCCATGTTGTTTACAGGATTTCAAAACATTACATATTTCATTCGGTTTTACCAAGCTATCCAATGGAATAAAAGACAATGAATTAATCGCTACCAATCTGCATTTAGGGCAGTCGTCCAGGTGGCAGATTCCCTATCTCTTGCTTTCCTAGCCATTTCTTGAATGATTTCAAAGAAATGGAAAATTTATTGAACATCTCCCTTAGTAAGTTATTCCACTCCCTAACTCACCTTCCTATAAACTAATATTTGCCCCAATTTGTCCTCTTGAATTCAAACTTTATCTTCGTATTGCGATCTGTCCTACTCTTAAAGACACCACTCAAAATTATTTGTCTACTAATATCATTCCATGCCATCTTTTCACTGATAGCTCCGAACATAACCACTTAGTCGAGCAGCTCGTAACGCTACTCTTTTGTCGGAAATCACCCAGAACAAATCGAGCTGCTTTTCTTTGAATTTTTTCCAGTTCTTGTATCAAATAATCCTGGTGAGGATCCCATACACTGGAACAATACTCTATTTGGGGTCTTACAAGAGACTCGTATGCCCTCTGCTTTACATCAACTCCTAAACACATTCATAACCATGTGCAGAGATTACCCCACTGAAGATCTTTCCTTATATTAACACCTAGGTACTTATAGTGATCTCCATAAGGAACTTTCACCCGATCAACGCAGTAATTAAAACTGAGAGGACTTTTCATATTTGTGAAACTCACAACCTGACTTTTAACCCCGTTCAACACTATACCGTTGCCTGCCGTCCATCTCACAATGTTATCGAGAGGGCAGAGAACACAAATGACAAACCTTCGATCTATCGATAGCAACAAAAAACTACTACAATAAGACTCGGTAGCATAGTAACAAATTGACAATACACCGAAGCAACGCAGGCGTGAGGGCGGACACAGCCATCAAAGTCTGTCAGTGGGTTAAAATTTTGCTACTTATTCTTAGAATAACACATCACCTGTGTGGTCTCACAGTCAAGGAACATACAGATATTCCTCTCATTCTCAGGCCCTTTCAATATGGCAGTTTTGTTTGTCGACATATTGCCACAACGGTGGCGTACCCTATCTAAAGTGGACCGGCTTGTCTACTAGCAAATAAAGAACGAGAAATATGAAGATCTGATTGATGAGCTTGCTGTCATCAAGTTTAGGGGAAATCCTTAACGATTGGTGAATTTATTTTTATCTTTCTAAATAATTAGGTTTTGTGTCATTTTAGATCTTACTTGTACGGTGTATCAATGAGCGGAGTGGTCGCACGAGTTAACACACTGCAGCTATGGAGCTCAGCTCTGCATTCAAGAGACGAATGGGTTCGAATCGCACGGCCAGCTCTCCTGAGAGTGGTTTTCTGTGGTTTCATATTTTCGCGTGGAGACAAATGCTGATATAGTTCCTATCCATTGGCCACAGATGATTTCTTCTACCTCCTTAACTAGTTTCATCCAAAATCATTCATTTTATCTTCATAAGATCCTTAATTGAGGTTGGCATCATGAAGGACATCTAGCCATAACAACATGGCATATAAATTCATCACAACTCATGGCCAACCTCGTATCAAGAAACGGGGCAGAGCCATTTGGCTGTGCAGTTAGGGTTGCGTAGATGTGAGCTTGCATTTAGGACATAACTAACTACCCCCTTGCAATACAGCCTTGAAGGGCCTTGTTCTAAAAAGCGACCGCTGTTCAGCCCGAAGGCCTGCAGATTACGAGGTGTCGTATGGTCAGCACGACGAATCCTCTCGGCTGTTATTCTTAGCTTTCGAGACCGGAGCCGCTATCTCACCGTCGGTAGCTCCTCAATTCTAATCACGTAGGCTGAGTGGACCTCGAACCATCCATCAGATTCAGGTAAAAATCCCTGACCTGGCTGGGAATCAAACCCGGGGCCTCCGGATAAGAAGCAGGCACGTTACCCCTACATCACGGGGCCTGTGAATTTAGGACATAGTGGGTTCAAACCCCACCATCAACATCCCTGAAGGTGGTTTCCTGTGGTTTAATTAAATTATACGAGTTTTTATCCACCTCATTCAATATACAATGTTGTTAACTCTAAAATTGATACATGCATAGTTTAAAGCATAAACATATTTCAAACCTTTGGATCAAAACGATTAAAATATGAAGTCACTTGTGTGAAAAAGCTTCTTTTAAGAGTTATGTTCTCTCAGTGCGATCTTTCTTTGTGGTAAATTCCAGTGTGTTTCTCGTCATTATATGAAAACTATTGTTATAAAGTTATAGAGTTTTTTAAGATAAATAATAGAGTTTTGTTGAATCATGTGTACATGTTGGACTTATTATGTCTAGTTAATCGGACTACCAAGAGCAGCTGTCCATTCGAAATCCTCATTCATTAGCGGGTTCACTAACAGCCCCATCACAACACCTCACCCTACGGAACCACGATTTTATACCTCTTAGAAGATTAAAAGCCACAAGATCAATCTTGGACCAAGCAAAATTGCATCAGAATATTATCGAGGATTACGCGAGGCCTGTGGTGAGAATGTATTACCGTATAGGACGGTTGCACGATGGATCAAGGCATTTCATGCAGGTCGGAATAAGACTGAGTATATGGACCGCACACGTCTGAAGATCAGATTGAAATCCTGAATGGTCTCATTTCTATAGACCATTGATGGACTCTCTGGGAATTATCCGTAGAGGCATCTGTATTCTGCGCAGTTGGGCGCTGCTTCGCTGAGTCTAATGATTACAAAGGCTCCAAATTTTCTGATGTCCTTTGCATTATAAAATAGCACATACCTTGTCAAATTGTATTGCACAGACTTCAAAATTATATGTCACGGGGCCATATGGAAATAATTAAAGTATAAATAATCTAACAGAGAGAATATCAAAACAGCCTGAGGCAATGAACTGCATCAACACATAACACTCCTATATGTATTAATGTGATTACAGTCAATCACTACTGATCTGCATTTAGGACAGTCGCCTAGGTGGCAGATTCCCTATCTGTTGTTTTCTTAGCCTTTTCTTAAATGATTACAAATAAATTGAAAATTTATTGAACATCTCCTTTGGTAAGTTATTCCAGTCCCTAACTCTACTAACGTAATTCCACGCCACCTCTCCACTGACAGCTCGGAACATACCAATTAGACGAGCAGTTCGTCTCCTTTCTCCCAAGTCTTCCCAGCCCAAACTTCGCAACAGTTTTGTAACGCTACTCTTCTGTCAGAAATCCCCCAGAACAAGTCAAGCTGCTTTTCATTGTTTCGTTTTTTCATTTCTTGAATCTAGTAACCCTGGTGAGACTCCCATACATTGGAATCATATTCGGGGTCTTACCAGAGACGTTCATCCTTTCTACAATCTCTAAATACCCTCATAACCATGTTCTGAGATTTATTTACAATCCCATTTACGTGACTACCCCAATGAACTTCTTTCCTTACATTAACACTTAGGTACTTACAGTGATCCCCGTAAGGTACTTTCACCCCATCAACGCAGTAATTAAAACTGAGAGGACTTTTCCTATTTGTGAAACACACAACCTGACTTTTAACCCCGTTTATCATCATACCACTGCGTACTCTCCATCTCACAACATTATCGAGGTCATTTTGCAGTTGCTCACAGTCGTGTAACTTGTTATTACTCTATATGGAATAGCATCCTTGTATGACAAGCTTGATATTTTGAATATATTAGCCTATGTTAATATGTCAAAGGGCCCAAATCACTGTTATCACAGAAACCCTTTGATATTCCAGAATAATACATAGCCTATGTTAGCCGGAATGTTGTTATCTTTCAAACGGTGAAAGAAATTTCAAAATCGGTATAGTTTGTGAGATTACCCATTAAATATACCGAAACTGACAGTCTCCATATATCGGTACAGAAGTATAGATACAGTTCAACATCTGGTCATTCATATTCCGTGCGATTCGTGAGCTTGAACTTGCAACAAGAGCAGATCCAGACTACCTTCCAGCTGCAAGTGAGATCGATCTTTTGTCGTGATGTGAGTCATTGCGGAAAAATTACTTGCACAAATAAGTTAATGAGAAAGGTAAAATATGTCCACCCCATTTTTTGTTAGAAATTAGGATATTTGTTCCCAACATGTACCCATAAATTGCCATGATACTGGAATCTTTTCCATCATCCCACATAGATTTATGGAACCATATGATGCTGTAATCGCCCCGATTGGGCCATGGTATATGGGGCCACACGCCACAGAGATTGATAGTCAAGGGACCTTTTTAGTTTAGAGATAAATATCAACTCATCTGAATACCAAAAATGATCCAAATTGATGAACTAACAAATGCTCTTACGATTATGCGAAGGTCTATCACACCTCCTCCGTCCCGAGATATGAACACCGGCCTCTCGGGGCCATAGTACGTCCACGGCTAAGACTAGCTAATTTAGAATCTAACTTATAGGCCTAAATGAACAGAGGATAAATAGGATGCATTTCGCAGCAAATGATAAGCATAAAAAGTTAAAAGTATTTAATAACACTTGTTAAAATAAAACATGACCAAATGCACAAATTAGCGCCAATTAACAAAAATATAATTAATCAAGACCAATCACCTGGATTAAATAATGTCTTGGAGATCTCACTCCATTCGTGAAATTAAAAAAAATAACTTGATCTCATTTTGATCACCAATTAGTCGTGACTGTTCTTGAATTAGTTTCGATTTGATCAACCCCTATATTCATGACTTGGCGTTAAGTACACGATATCAAACCCACAACATTAATTTGAACATGGTTAAGTACAACACTAAATATTTTTAAATGCGAAGGTATTCCTTAAGTCTACGTTCTCAATTTGAAAAGCACAATGCTTTCCATCACCTGGATTCGCTTTATAGTGGTCACCTAATTAATCCTAACACACGAAATTGCAAACAAAGTCAAAGTATTGAAAAATACTACACCTGATACATCTATGGCACAACAAACAAATCACTTAAAACATGTCGAGTTCGGAATTGAACCCTCATCTCCATGAACACGACGATCCATAATAATACAACTACAGGGGGTGAACCCTATTAAACCAACAACAATGAAAGATTTTTCGAAAATCACGTACAAAATAGACACAATATTTACACATAAACCTTGAAGCAATTAGGTTGTGTGTTATAGGAAATCCATAATGTGCCATGGGACTCGAACATGTGGCCTCTAGCGCACCTCCACCAGGGGACCCTGAAAATACCTAAGTTCTCTTTAGGAAGAAATAAGCCAAAATATGGCGTTCATATTATTTAAATCTTTATCGTGACAAACTCGAAAAACAATTATCAACAACTCTTCTGATGCGAAATGATCCGTGAGCTCCCGGCAGTCTTGCATTTAACGTGTAGGCTTGTCGTTCAGCAGAGCTACTTCGTTAAACAAATTCACGGTCAGGGGACAGACACTCCCTCTCTGAGGATCATAAATATTCATGCTGGGCCTTGCCTCTTGTCGGCTAAGACCTCGTCTTTAAACACAATATCGCAACAATGAAGTATATTTTCAAGAAAAATTTGCGGTAATAATTTCACCGCTCCATTTCATCCTATTCAGTGCTCAATTTATTTAATGTGTTCTCTGTCCACTTCGATTAATTATCACGTCAATGCGTCTCACCTCGTTACACCTCTTGTTCCCATAGATACGGGTTCGTTCCCAGCTCATCGCATAGAGGATCACCCTACGATTTTCTCACAACTCAAACTTCACCAAAAATTACAGACATTTTAACGTGACAATATAAAACATGACTTTAACTAAAGAAAAGAAATGAAAATCAACTGGTCGAAAGCAAGAAGCCCTATTTTCATGGGTTGACATAGCTTCGAATCCATGGCACGGCGCATTTTCACACACAATATACAGTCATTACTAACTCTATTAGCTGCCTCTGTGGATCCGTGGTAGAGTGTCGGCCTCCGGATCCCAAGATAGCGGGTTCAAACCCGGCAGAGGTAGTCGGATGTTTGAAGGGCGGAAAAAGTCCATTCGACACTCCATGTCGTATGATGTCGGCATGTAAAAGATCTCTGGTGACACATTTGGTGTTTACCCGACAAAATTCATTAAATCTCAGCCATAGACGCCCAAGAGAGATCCGGTTTACTCTGTCTGCCATCTAGTGGGCCTAGAGTAAAACGGAACGTCGAAATTGACGAGCAGACAGCCAGATGACGTCAAATCGAAATGTTTGCACACGGTAGCTGAGGCCATAATGGAAACCCTTTCTTCTGGGGAACAGGTTGTCCCTTATGTTCTGAGGAATGGTGTTCTATGTTGCCCATCGAGGCATGATAGGATGATGAAAGTTGTCGTTCCAGCCGTTCTGGTACCTATGATCTTCAAGTATTATCATGAGACCCCATTAGGAGGGCATCTTGGAATCTTTAAAACCCGTGAAAAGATTCGTGAAATGTTCATCTGGAAAGGTATGGACGGTGAAATCCGTGAACTTGTAAAAGCTTGTAAATCATGTTTGCTGAGTAAACCCACCATGTCCACCAAGGTAGGCCTTTTGTCTTCGCATCAAGCGTCGCGCCCCATGGAACGCCTGTATATTGATTATGTAGGACCCTTCCCCCAGTCAAAGGGTAATGCCAACAAGTTCATCTTTGTATGTGTAGATGGTTTTACCAGATTTTCTTGGTTATTTCCGACTAAGCTGGCTACCGCTCAGTCCAACATTACCTGTCTAAATTCCATTTTTGCTTCTTTTGGTCCGTCCCAATATATTGTATCTGATAATGCTAAGGCGTTCACATGAAATCTTTTTCGTAAATTCTGTTTTGACTTGTCCATCTCTCATGTAACTACTTCTGCTTATTACCCTCAACCATCTCTGGCTGAACGGGTTAACCGTAATCTCAGGTCTGCACTTATTGCCTATCATCATGAAGATCATTCCAGGTGGGACACGTCCCTGCATTGGATAGCTTTTGCTTTGAATTCGGCGGTTCATGAATCTCACAAGTTTACTCCAGCTTCTTTGATGTTCAAGTTTGTTCCCAACTCGCCGCTCTCTAACCTCTGGTCTCTGAATGACATTCTACCCGAGACAATAGATCCGGATAACATTAAAGATCTTTGGAAGAAGGCTAAAGCCAATCTTAAAGTGTCTCATGAAAAGGTTAGGGAAAGGTATGATCGTGGACGGAGATCCACCCCTTTGAAGGTAGGTGACCAGGTTATGGTCAAAAATTTTGTTCCCGCGGGCAAGCTTGCCCCCAGATTCCATGGGCCATGCATCATTCTCGATTTTCTCACACCGGTTACATTGTTAGTAAGCAATCCAGCCACCGAGAGGATATTTAGGGTTCACCTGTCCCAGGTGAAACCGGTGTAAATTTTGTGTCAACTTGCTTCATATAATTTGATAGGAATATGATGGTTATATTCTTTTTTGAGTTCCACTTTTAAGGCATTCTGCTCCTTCTATTTTATTTTATATGTAAGCATTTCTTGTAAACCTCCCCCGATTGTTAAACTGCCATCCTGTCCTTGTCACGGCCATTACCACGCTCCCGTCTCCTGCTCCACTAAATACAGTGGCTGGCTTAGATGAAATGCCTTGGATATCGCCACGCCGCTGGCCCCTCAATCTACATGCCTGTGCCCTCAAAAAAAAAAGATGATGGTCCAACACAATTTTGCCGCCGAGCTTTTATGTTTCAGTGCCCCCGCAGCCGCGCAGCGCCGTGCAGCAACTGGGGAGGGGGATGGGCCCCCTCCTCTCCAGCGAGGACGACATGTGTACGGCGAGCCGGAGCTCTCCTCCCGGCCAAGGCTGATGTGCGGTGCACGACCTGCTACTGGCCCGCAGCCTGTATATGTTCACCGCGGGCGCGGCGTATTTCAACACCTCTGCTCCCCTCATAGTGCGGGCGAGCGGTATCTCAGGGTACTTGAGGGGTCCGAGCGGCCTCCTTTCGACGCAAGCTGCAACGGCCGGTCTGGCCATCCAACTTAATCTACATCAACTACATGGACAGTCACCATAAGCAATAATTACACTTGGGAATTCAACAACAATATTTGGTGGACATTGCAAAATTTTCTTCACTTTTAAGTAGTAAAAGTTTATCTTCAGAAATTCAAATTCTACAAACATAAAGATTTTCATTCACCTGCGACAACAACATTTTGAAACTGAATTAAGAAATCTTGTAAATGCTCCTGCTATCTATCTTCATATCAACATCATTACTTGGACATTGTTTCAAACTGATCTCATGCGTCACCCCTGGAGGAACTTTTGGGGGGGGAGGTCTGTACCGGGCGGTACGCCTCTACACCGTTTATTTAAAAGTTGCGCCAGTTGAAACTCCTCTTCTGGAGGAAGGTTGAACTTTATCTACTCTATTAATTCTCTACTTTCTCAGAAGATGTCACCACGTGGAAAATTTTGAGTTTTTGAACTGTGTCACTTTTGATGTGTTTTTGTTTAGCTTGAAGTAAGAAGTGTGAACTTTCTCTTCTAGAGGACACTACTGAAGATCAACAATAGTGCAACCTAGTGCGGAGTCAAAGAACTATTTTGTTGAAGAAATTTTTATTTCAAATGTTTGTTCTTTGCTAAATTTCTTTCTGTTATTGTTTAAGTTGGCTGTATACCCCTCTCTTTCCCCTTGTTGTGCATGTAGCCAATCCCGAATTTCTTAAATTAATTTCTATCCAATCAGATGTATCTTCCCCCAACATGAATCGATTGCGGGGTCCTAGCCAATAAAATAATTGTGGGCGGGTGTTTTCATTCCCCTAACGCCTAGAACCTTCCACGAGAGGTTATAAACTGCTGATTTTTGGGTCTCCGTGCCACTTCTGTTCCATCTTTCAGTGTATTAAGTACATCGCAGGAGGCGGGTAGCGCCTCTTTCTTCTGCAGCGGTCAACAATAAGGTAATGGCCGATTAATAAATTCTTTCTTTTCTTGCTCAGCAGTTTAACTCTCGGGGCGGGTGCGAAGCGTTCTACCATGTAACCTTTTCCTAAAATGTAACTACTCTTTTCTTCGATTCTCTTGTAAAGCTACATTCTGGGATAGAGAGTGCTAACCCTCTCGAGCTCCCACTCATATTGTTTTGAGGTGAACTTATTTTTCTCAATCTATTCTTCGATAATGTAAAACCAATTGTTCTCTTCTTAAGTCCCCTCTTTAGTATGGGATTAGCCCTTGTATTAACGGCCTAGCGCCAAGTAGGTCTTAATCAAAGTGTATTAGGAGTGCAAGTTCGCCTCCTCTCAAATTGTTTTAGAGGTCATTTAATTAACCTTCTTGTCATTTAATAGACCTCAGTAGGTTGGGTATTTTACCCCTGTGTATATGTCCTTTGAGGACAGCTTAAAGGTGGAGTTTGGTGTGGCCTGGGAGAGGCTTAAAATTGAGAGCGAGTGGCTCTTTTGAAAATGGTATATTGTATGCCTCGAGGAGGCTTTTCAGTGTAATTTGGAGCAAGGGCTCCTAGGTATGAATGGGGTTTTCTGCCCCTCTGTTAAAATTGTGTTTGGGGTAAAACTGAGCTGATTGCCCAAGAATTATGTTTCTGAAGCCCCAAATGGGGTACCTATGTAAATGTATTTTTCAATTGTGTTTCGGCTACTAAGTACCTGTTCTATTTGTTGTTACCTAATTTTGAAAAGAAAATATAACCTTGTTAAATTTTACGTTAACTTTAATTCCGTAATTTGAGACCCATTCACGCCCGCACCTTCTTACACCTCTACCTACCATCAAAACGCGGTAACAATTGGTAGCAGAGCGTGGTTTCGATCCACGGACCTCTGGGTTATGGGCCCAGCACGCTTCCACTGCGCCACTGGGCCCATAACCCAGAGGTCCGTGGATCGAAACCACGCTCTGCTACCACTTGTTACCGTGTAGTTGGTGGTAGTTATGCGTGAAAGAAGGTGCTGGGTGGAGAATAGATCTCAAGCTACTAAAGTGAAATTAATTTTAAAATTTAACAAGGTTATATTTTCTTTTCAAAATTAGGTAACAACAAATAGAACAGGAACTTAGTAGCCGAAACACAATTGAAAAATACATTTACATAGGTACCCCATTTGGGGCTTCAGAAACATAATTCTTGGGCAATCAGCTCAGTTTTACCCCAAACACAATTTTAACAGAGGGGCAGAAAACCCCATTCATACCTAGGAGCCCTTGCTCCAAATTACACTGAAAAGCCTCCTCGAGGCATACAATATACCATTTTCAAAAGAGCCACTCGCTCTCAATTTTAAGCCTCTCCCAGGCCACACCAAACTCCACCTTTAAGCTGTCCTCAAAGGACATATACACAGGGGTAAAATACCCAACCTACTGAGGTCTATTAAATGACAAGAAGGTTAATTAAATGACCTCTAAAACAATTTGAGAGGAGGCGAACTTGCACTCATAATACACTTTGATTAAGACCTACTTGGTGCTAGGCCGTTAATACAAGGGCTAATCCCATACTAAAGAGGTGACTTAAGAAGAGAACAATTGGTTTTACATTATCGAAGAATAGGTTGAGAAAAATAAGTTCACCTCAAAACAATATGAGTGGGAGCTCGAGAGGGTTAGCACTCTCTATCCCAGAATGTAGCTTTACAAGAGAATCGAAGAAAAGAGTAGTTACATTTTAGGAAAAGGTTACATGGTAGAACGCTTCGCACCCGCCCCGAGAGTTAAACTGCTTTTTTTTTTTTTTTTTTGAGGGCACAGGCATGTAGATTGAGGGGCCAGCGGCGTGGCGATATCCATGGCATTTCATCTAAGCCAGCCACTGTATTTAGTGGAGCAGGAGACGGGAGCGTGGTAATGGCCGTGACAAGGACCTTCCGAGTCCATACTATCCGAGGTTAATGCCATCCTAACAGATGCTCCCATGCTTTTTAGAGATATTGAGAAATACCAACGTGAAGATCCGACGCTGGCTCCGATAATGGAAACCCTTTCTTCTGGGGAACAGGTTGTCCCTTATGTTCTGAGGAATGGTGTTCTATGTTGCCCATCGAGGCATGATAAGATGATGAAAGTTGTCGTTCCAGCCGTTCTGGTACCTATGATCTTCAAGTATTATCATGAGACCCCATTAGGAGGGCATCTTGGAATCTTTAAAACCCGTGAAAAGATTCGTGAAATGTTCATCTGGAAAGGTATGGACGGTGAAATCCGTGAACTTGTAAAAGCTTGTAAATCATGTTTGCTGAGTAAACCCACCATGTCCACTCAAGTAGGCCTTTTGTCTTCTCATCAAGCGTCGCGCCCCATGGAACGCCTGTATATTGATTATGTAGGACCCTTCCCCCAGTCGAAGGGAAATGCCAACAAATTCATCCTTGTATGTGTAGATGGTTTTACCAGATTTTCTTGGTTATTTCCGACTAAGCTGGCTACCGCTCAGTCCACCATTACCTGTCTAAATTCTATTTTTGCTTCTTTTGGTCCGACCCAATATATTGTATCTGATAATGCTAAGGCGTTCACATGAAATCTTTTTCGTAAATTCTGTTTTGACTTGTCCATCTCTCATGTAACTACTTCTGCTTATTACCCTCAACCATCTCTGGCTGAACGGGTTAACCGTAATCTCAGGTCTGCACTTATTGCCTATCATCATGAAGATCATTCCAGGTGGGACACGTCCCTGCATTGGATAGCTTTTGCTTTGAATTCGGCGTTCATGAATCTCACAAGTTTACTCCAGCTTCTTTGATGTTCAAGTTTGTTCCCAACTCGCCGCTCTCTAACCTCTGGTCTCTGAATGACATTCTACCCGAGACAATAGATCCGGATAACATTAAAGATCTTTGGAAGAAGGCTAAAGCCAATCTTAAAGTGTCTCATGAAAAGGTTAGGGAAAGGTATGATCGTGGACGGAGATCCACCCCTTTGAAGGTAGGTGACCAGGTTATGGTCAAAAATTTTGTTCCCGCGGGCAAGCTTGCCCCCAGATTCCATGGGCCATGCATCATTCTCGATTTTCTCACACCGGTTACATTGTTAGTAAGCAATCCAGCCACCGAGAGGATATTTAGGGTTCACCTGTCCCAGGTGAAACCGGTGTAAATTTTGTGTCAACTTGCTTCATATAATTTGATAGGAATATGATGGTTATATTTTTTTTGAGTTCCACTTTTAAGGCATTCTGCTCCTTCTATTTTATTTTATATGTAAGCATTTCTGTAAACCTCCCCCGATTGTTAAACTGCCATCCTGTCCTTGTCACGGCCATTACCACGCTCCCGTCTCCTGCTCCACTAAATACAGTGGCTGGCTTAGATGAAATGCCTTGGATATCGCCACGCCGCTGGCCCCTCAATCTACATGCCTGTGCCCTCAAAAAAAAAAAAGATGATGGTCCAACACAATTTTGCCGCCGAGCTTTTATGTTTCAGTGCCCCCGCAGCCGCGCAGCGCCGTGCAGCAACTGGGGAGGGGGATGGGCCCCCTCCTCTCCAGCGAGGACGACATGTGTACGGCGAGCCGGAGCTCTCCTCCCGGCCAAGGCTGATGTGCGGTGCACGACCTGCTACTGGCCCGCAGCCTGTATATGTTCACCGCGGGCGCGGCGTATTTCAACACCTCTGCTCCCCTCATAGTGCGGGCGAGCGGTATCTCAGGGTACTTGAGGGGTCCGAGCGGCCTCCTTTCGACGCAAGCTGCAACGGCCGGTCTGGCCATCCAACTTAATCTACATCAACTACATGGACAGTCACCATAAGCAATAATTACACTTGGGAATTCAACAACAATATTTGGTGGACATTGCAAAATTTTCTTCACTTTTAAGTAGTAAAAGTTTATCTTCAGAAATTCAAATTCTACAAACATAAAGATTTTCATTCACCTGCAACAACAACATTTTGAAACTGAATTAAGAAATCTTGTAAATGCTCCTGCTATCTATCTTCATATCAACATCATTACTTGGACTTTGTTTCAAACTGATCTCATGCGTCACCCCTGGAGGAACTTTTGGGGGGGGGGAGGTCTGTACCGGGCGGTACGCCTCTACACCGTTTATTTAAAAGTTGCGCCAGTTGAAACTCCTCTTCTGGAGGAAGGTTGAACTTTATCTACTCTATTAATTCTCTACTTTCTCAGAAGATGTCACCACGTGGAAAATTTTGAGTTTTTGAACTGTGTCACTTTTGATGTGTTTTTGTTTAGCTTGAAGTAAGAAGTGTGAACTTTCTCTTCTAGAGGACACTACTGAAGATCAACAATAGTGCAACCTAGTGCGGAGTCAAAGAACTATTTTGTTGAAGAAATTTTTATTTCAAATGTTTGTTCTTTGCTAAATTTCTTTCTGTTATTGTTTAAGTTGGCTGTATACCCCTCTCTTTCCCCTTGTTTTGCATGTAGCCAATCCCGAATTTCTTAAATTAATTTCTATCCAATCAGATGTATCTTCCCCCAACTTGAATCGATTGCGGGGTCCTAGCCAATAAAATAATTGTGGGCGGGTGTTTTCATTCCCCTAACGCCTAGAACCTTCCACGAGAGGTTATAAACTACTGATTTTTGGGTCTCCGTGCCACTTCTGTTCCATCTTTCAGTGTATTAAGTACATCGCAGGAGGCGGGTAGCGCCTCTTTCTTCTGCAGCGGTCAACAATAAGGTAATGGCCGATTAATAAATTCTTTCTTTTCTTGCTCAGCAGTTTAACTCTCGGGGCGGGTGCGAAGCGTTCTACCATGTAACCTTTTCCTAAAATGTAACTACTCTTTTCTTCGATTCTCTTGTAAAGCTACATTCTGGGATAGAGAGTGCTAACCCTCTCGAGCTCCCACTCATATTGTTTTGAGGTGAACTTATTTTTCTCAACCTATTCTTCGATAATGTAAAACCAATTGTTCTCTTCTTAAGTCACCTCTTTAGTATGGGATTAGCCCTTGTATTAACGGCCTAGCACCAAGTAGGTCTTAATCAAAGTGTATTAGGAGTGCAAGTTCGCCTCCTCTCAAATTGTTTTAGAGGTCATTTAATTAACCTTCTTGTCATTTAATAGACCTCAGTAGGTTGGGTATTTTACCCCTGTGTATATGTCCTTTGAGGACAGCTTAAAGGTGGAGTTTGGTGTGGCCTGGGAGAGGCTTAAAATTGAGAGCGAGTGGCTCTTTTGAAAATGGTATATTGTATGCCTCGAGGAGGCTTTTCAGTGTAATTTGGAGCAAGGGCTCCTAGGTATGAATGGGGTTTTCTGCCCCTCTGTTAAAATTGTGTTTGGGGTAAAACTGAGCTGATTGCCCAAGAATTATGTTTCTGAAGCCCCAAATGGGGTACCTATGTAAATGTATTTTTCGATTGTGTTTCGGCTACTAAGTTCCTGTTCTATTTGTTGTTACCTAATTTTGAAAAGAAAATATAACCTTGTTAAATTTTAAAATTAACTTCACTTTAGTAGCTTGAGATCTATTCTCCACCCAGCACCTTCTTTCACGCATAACTACCACCAAAAACACGGTAACAAGTGGTAGCAGAGCGTGGTTTCGATCCACGGACCTCTGGGTTATGGGCCCAGCACGTGTTTTTGGTGGTAGTTATGCGTGAAAGAAGGTGCTGGGTGGAGAATAGATCTCAAGCTACTAAAGTGAAATTAATTTTAAAATTTAACAAGGTTATATTTTCTTTTCAAAATTAGGTAACAACAAATAGAACAGGAACTTAGTAGCCGAAACACAATTGAAAAATACATTTACATAGGTACCCCATTTGGGGCTTCGGAAACATAATTCTTGGGCAATCAGCTCAGTTTTACCCCAAACACAATTTTAACAGAGGGGCAGAAAACCCCATTCATCCCTAGGAGCCCTTGCTCCAAATTACACTGAAAAGCCTCCTCGAGGCATACAATATACCATTTTCAAAAGAGCCACTCGCTCTCAATTTTAAGCCTCTCCCAGGCCACACCAAACTCCACCTTTAAGCTGTCCTCAAAGGACATATACACAGGGGTAAAATACCCAACCTACTGAGGTCTATTAAATGACAAGAAGGTTAATTAAATGACCTCTAAAACAATTTGAGAGGAGGCGAACTTGCACTCCTAATACACTTTGATTAAGACCTACTTGGTGCTAGGCCGTTAATACAAGGGCTAATCCCATACTAAAGAGGTGACTTAAGAAGAGAACAATTGGTTTTACATTATCGAAGAATAGGTTGAGAAAAATAAGTTCACCTCAAAACAATATGAGTGGGAGCTCGAGAGGGTTAGCACTCTCTATCCCAGAATGTAGCTTTACAAGAGAATCGAAGAAAAGAGTAGTTACATTTTAGGAAAAGGTTACATGGTAGAACGCTTCGCACCCGCCCCGAGAGTTAAACTGCTGAGCAAGAAAAGAAAGAATTTATTAATCGGCCATTACCTTATTGTTGACCGCTGCAGAAGAAAGAGGCGCTACCCGCCTCCTGCGATGTACTTAATACACTGAAAGATGGAACAGAAGTGGCACGGAGACCCAAAAATCAGCAGTTTATAACCTCTCGTGGAAGGTTCTAGGCGTTAGGGGAATGAAAACACCCGCCCACAATTATTTTATTGGCTAGGACCCCGCAATCGATTCAAGTTGGGGGAAGATACATCTGATTGGATAGAAATTAATTTAAGAAATTCGGGATTGGCTACATGCAAAACAAGGGGAAAGAGAGGGGTATACAGCCAACTTAAACAATAACAGAAAGAAATTTAGCAAAGAACAAACATTTGAAATAAAAATTTCTTCAACAAAATAGTTCTTTGACTCCGCACTAGGTTGCACTATTGTTGATCTTCAGTAGTGTCCTCTAGAAGAGAAAGTTCACACTTCTTACTTCAAGCTAAACAAAAACACATCAAAAGTGACACAGTTCAAAAACTCAAAATTTTCCACGTGGTGACATCTTCTGAGAAAGTAGAGAATTAATAGAGTAGATAAAGTTCAACCTTCCTCCAGAAGAGGAGTTTCAACTGGCGCAACTTTTAAATAAACGGTGTAGAGGCGTACCGCCCGGTACAGACCTCCCCCCCCCAAAAGTTCCTCCAGGGGTGACGCATGAGATCAGTTTGAAACAAAGTCCAAGTAATGATGTTGATATGAAGATAGATAGCAGGAGCATTTACAAGATTTCTTAATTCAGTTTCAAAATGTTGTTGTTGCAGGTGAATGAAAATCTTTATGTTTGTAGAATTTGAATTTCTGAAGATAAACTTTTACTACTTAAAAGTGAAGAAAATTTTGCAATGTCCACCAAATATTGTTGTTGAATTCCCAAGTGTAATTATTGCTTATGGTGACTGTCCATGTAGTTGATGTAGATTAAGTTGGATGGCCAGACCGGCCGTTGCAGCTTGCGTCGAAAGGAGGCCGCTCGGACCCCTCAAGTACCTTGAGATACCGCTCGCCCGCACTATGAGGGGAGCAGAGGTGTTGAAATACGCCGCGCCCGCGGTGAACATATACAGGCTGCGGGCCAGTAGCAGGTCGTGCGCCGCACATCAGCCTTGGCCGGGAGGAGAGCTCCGGCTCGCCGTACACATGTCGTCCTCGCTGGAGAGGAGGGGGCCCATCCCCCTCCCCAGTTGCTGCACGGCGCTGCGCGGCTTCGGGGGCACTGAAACATAAAAGCTCGGCGGCAAAATTGTGTTGGACCATCATCTTTTTTTTTTTTGAGGGCACAGGCATGTAGATTGAGGGGCCAGCGGCGTGGCGATATCCATGGCATTTCATCTAAGCCAGCCACTGTATTTAGTGGAGCAGGAGACGGGAGCGTGGTAATGGCCGTGACAAGGACAGGATGGCAGTTTAACAATCGGGGGAGGTTTACAGAAATGCTTACATATAAAATAAAATAGAAGGAGCAGAATGCCTTAAAAGTGGAACTCAAAAAAAAATATAACCATCATATTCCTATCAAATTATATGAAGCAAGTTGACACAAAATTTACACCGGTTTCACCTGGGACAGGTGAGCCCTAAATATCCTCTCGGTGGCTGGATTGCTTACTAACAATGTAACCGGTGTGAGAAAATCGAGAATGATGCATGGCCCATGGAATCTGGGGGCAAGCTTCCCCGCGGGAACAAAATTTTTGACCATAACCTGGTCACCTACCTTCAAAGGGGTGGATCTCCGTCCACGATCATACCTTTCCCTAACCTTTTCATGAGACACTTTAAGATTGGCTTTAGCCTTCTTCCAAAGATCTTTAATGTTATCCGGATCTATTGTCTCGGGTAGAATGTCATTCAGAGACCAGAGGTTAGAGAGCGGCGAGTTGGGAACAAACTTGAACATCAAAGAAGCTGGAGTAAACTTGTGAGATTCATGAACCGTCGAATTCAAAGCAAAAGCTATCCAATGCAGGGACGTGTCCCACCTGGAATGATCTTCATGATGATAGGCAATAAGTGCAGACCTGAGATTACGGTTAACCCGTTCAGCCAGAGATGGTTGAGGGTAATAAGCAGAAGTAGTTACATGAGAGATGGACAAGTCAAAACAGAATTTACGAAAAAGATTTGATGTGAACGCCTTAGCATTATCAGATACAATATATTGGGACGGACCAAAAGAAGCAAAAATAGAATTTAGACAGGTAATGGTGGACTGAGCGGTAGCCAGCTTAGTCGGAAATAACCAAGAAAATCTGGTAAAACCATCTACACATACAAGGATGAATTTGTTGGCATTTCCCTTCGACTGGGGGAAGGGTCCTACATAATCAATATACAGGCGTTCCATGGGGCGCGACGCTTGATGAGAAGACAAAAGGCCTACTTTAGTGGACATGGTGGGTTTACTCAGGAAACATGATTTACAAGCTTTTACAAGTTCACGGATTTCACCGTCCATACCTTTCCAGATGAACATTTCACGAATCTTTTCACGGGTTTTAAAGATTCCAAGATGCCCTCCTAATGGGGTCTCATGATAATACTTGAAGATCATAGGTACCAGAATGGCTGGAACGACAACTTTCATCATCTTATCATGCCTCGATGGGCAACATAGAACACCATTCCTCAGAACATAAGGGACAACCTGTTCCCCAGAAGAAAGGGTTTCCATTATCGGAGCCAGCGTCGGATCTTCACGTTGGTATTTCTCAATATCTCTAAAAAGCATGGAAGCATCTGTTAGGATGGCATTAACCTCGGATAGTATGGACTCGGAAGGTGATGAACTGTCGACCGGTTCGTGGGTCTCGACCTCGTTTGAAAACATACGGCTGAGTCCATCAGCAACAACATTTTCAGTGCCTCTGATATGCCTGACATCGAATTGGAAGGCAGAAATACGAATGGCCCAACGGGCTATACGACCAGTACGACGCGGCCTACCTAAGACCCAGCTTAAGGCTTGATTATCTGTTTCCAGGTCGAATTTGACATGTTCCAGATAGAGACGGAACTTCTCTAAGGCGAATAAGACTGCCAAACCTTCGAGCTCATAGATGGAATACTTGGCTTCTTGAGCCGACAAAGTCCTAGATGCATAGGCGATGGGTCGCCTCGCTAGTTCAGTCTCTTGAAGAAGGACTGCAGCTACAGCTGACGACGACGCGTCCGTTTGGACGATGAATTTCTTTGAGAAATCAGGCATAGCAAGGACAGGGGCATTACAGAGAGCTAATTTCAGATCTTCAAAAGCGGCTTGTTGAGAAGGTCCCCACTCGAATTTGATGCCTTTCCTACGAAGAAGGTTTAAGGGCGCCGCTCTATTAGCAAAGTTAGGAATGAACTTTCTGAAGAAATTCACCATACCAATAAACCTGGCGATGCCTTTAATGTCCTTGGGAGGTTTAAAATCACGGATGGCCTGTGTTCTAGAATGATCGACTGCTACACCATCAGGTGACACAATATGCCCTAGGAAAGACATAGAGGGCTTAGCAAAGGCAACCTTGGACAACTTAACAGTTAACCCAGCCTTACGAAGGCGATTCAGAACTTCTCGCAGATGATCTAGATGTTCTTTGAAGGTCTCCGAAAACACGACGACATCATCCAAGTAGTGATATAAGTATTCAAATTTGATGTCGGAGAAGACCCTATCTAGTAGCCTAGTGAGCACAGCTGCCCCCGTGGGGAGCCCGAAAGGCACGCGGTTGTATTCGTATAAATTCCAGTCCGTGGCAAACGCTGTAAGGTGTTTAGACTCTTCGGCCAGGGGAATTTGATTATAGGCCTGATTCAAGTCCAAGATAGTGAAGAACTTGGCCTTACGAAACCATGAAAAACAAGAATGAAGGTCAGGAAGGGGCACAGATTGCAACACCACCTTCCGATTGAGAGCCCTGTAATCAATGACAGGCCTGAAGCCTCCTTGGGGTTTCGGGACTAGAAAAATAGGCGATGAATACGCCGACTTAGAGGGCCTAATAATACCATCCTTCAACATCTGATCGATGATTTCTTTCAGAGCCTTCATTTTAGGTGGAGATAGCCTATAAGGTGGAAAACGGACAGGAATCGAATCCGTGACCTCAATTTTGTATTCAATAAGATCAGTAACACCAAGAGTATCAGTGAATACCTCTGGAAATGACTGACATAATTTACGAATACTATTAGCCTGCTCCTCAGGTAGATGTCTAAGGTCTAACAACATCTCATCCTGGGTAGGCGAAATAGAGAAACATGACACAGAATTACACGTTAATAGTGGGATTTTACAACTAGAAGCAAATTTGAATGTGCAGGACCTAGACTGGAGATCGAGCACAAGACCAGTGTGAGCAATAAAGTCCGCTCCCAGTATGATGGGGCAAGACAAGTGCTTAGCCACAAACAGTTTGATTTTCCATGTAAACTTAAAAATACGAATTTTGACCAGTAAAGAACCTAGAATTTCTAATGGAGATGTATTAGCCGAAACATATTTAACAGGAGAAGAGTCATAGACAGGTAGTTTACAAACAGATTTCAATTTGGAGTACCATTCAGCCGAAATAATGGAACAAACACTGCCTGAATCTAATAGAGCTGTTATAGGTTCGTTATTTATCTCAATCTTAAGAAAAGGAACAGGTGCGGGGATATCCGCCGCAATCCTAAGACACTCTTTGGGGCATTCAAAAGATGTATTCGAAGACTTATCGTTCCCTGAATTCTCGACCTTTTTGCCAGGGGCTGAGCCTTGGGAAGATGGATTAGTTGACTCAGCCGAAGCCACTAGTCACTTTTGACTGTTGTTGGAAGTTACCCCAGAAGTTGAGCAGGAGGGGGTGCTATTCGAATTGGGACAATTCTTGGAGATATGTGAGAAAGCCCCACATTTAAAACAGCCCTGTGATGAACCAGCTCCATTATTTGTCCTACTAGACTTGATCAGAGGACACTTATTGCGCAGATGGTCAGGCGACCCGCAAGCATAACATTTACGAGGGGTGACTGATCGGCGAGGTGGAGGCCGAGTGTTACTAAAGGAAGGCGGGGGTTCTTTCGCAACACGCAAGGAATCGGCGTATCTAACTCCTTCCGCTGAGACGGCCAATGCTTCAAGTTCCGAGAAAGTTTGCGGGCATGCCGCGAAACACAAATATGACCTGTAGGGTGGGGAGATCCCTTCAACAATAGCTTGCACGATCTGATCCTCAGGGAAGTGGAGAGCAAACACCCTAGTATAAAACTTAATGTCCTGTATGAAATCAGCCAAGTTTTCATCCAAGCGCTGTACCCGATAATAGTATTTCTGAATCAGAGATGACCTCGCGCGGGCAGGAATGAAATTTGCAAGCAAGTGTGCGTGAAAATCTTCAATAGATGACTGTTCAGCAATAGCTCTTACTATTTTATCTGAGAGAACACCAATAGCATAAGGATAGATAATTTGCAAAATTTGACAAGGGGAAAGAGAAAACACAAGGGCGTGATCCTGAAATTCAACTAGAAATCTTAAAAATGAAATTACATCACTGGTGGTGTTAACAGAAAACTTAGAAATACCTCTGAGCAACATTGCCAA
Organism: Anabrus simplex; assembly: GCF_040414725.1. Lineage (NCBI taxonomy): Eukaryota > Metazoa > Arthropoda > Insecta > Orthoptera > Tettigoniidae > Anabrus > Anabrus simplex. The sequence goes on along the minus strand of NC_090265.1, from coordinate 16,692,069 downwards.
TGGATGAGGCAAGCTGCTAAACCCGGGTGACATAGTAGGTAAAGGTTTCAATGGTAAGGAAGTTAATTCAGAACGGATGTTACTCAACGATGCACGGCGTTCAGATTCGGTGTCCAATGGGGCCGGGATAGTTTGAGCAGCAACGGTTATCCTATTGACTTCTCCCTTGGGAGGCGCTTCCTCACTACCTGCATTCACTATGGTGGGCTGATCAGATTTGGGAGGGACTTCCCCAGTTAACAATTGAGTGACTTTACTAGACAATTCAGAAATAGTTTCAAGGAGCGTATTAGCTTCCTTCCTCTGAACGTCATTCACCTTTAGAGACAACAGATCATTAACTCTATTTGAAAAGTGATATAGTCTGCCTTGCACACGCTTAATTTGATTAGGAGACGGATCATTTTCATCAAAAAAACTAACTACAGATGCTAGCCCAGAAATATTCTCGACGATCGTGGTAAGAGAGTCTTCAATTTCTTTCTCTCCCAAATTGGGGATGGAAATGGGCAAATCAAGGGACTCTCTAAGTTTGTTAGTGTCGATAGCAACCGTGCCTCCAGATTGCACGTTTCTAATAGTTAATTCGTAGATCAACTCCTCTTTGCGCAAATAGTTAAGGAGGAGAACATCGCGAGGGCCGGGCATGATGACGGAAAAATTTTGAACAACCTCAATAAAAAATTTCCAGCAACTGAGAAAATGGTTAGAGTTCGGATCAAAACAGTGTTTAGCCGTCAAAAGGGGCTAAATTGAGACCCATTCAACCACGCTCTGCTACCACTTGTTACCGTGTTTTTGGTGGTAGTTATGCGTGAAAGAAGGTGCTGGGTGGAGAATAGATCTCAAGCTACTAAAGTGAAATTAATTTTAAAATTTAACAAGGTTATATTTTCTTTTCAAAATTAGGTAACAACAAATAGAACAGGAACTTAGTAGCCGAAACACAATTGAAAAATACATTTACATAGGTACCCCATTTGGGGCTTCAGAAACATAATTCTTGGGCAATCAGCTCAGTTTTACCCCAAACACAATTTTAACAGAGGGGCAGAAAACCCCATTCATACCTAGGAGCCCTTGCTCCAAATTACACTGAAAAGCCTCCTCGAGGCATACAATATACCATTTTCAAAAGAGCCACTCGCTCTCAATTTTAAGCCTCTCCCAGGCCACACCAAACTCCACCTTTAAGCTGTCCTCAAAGGACATATACACAGGGGTAAAATACCCAACCTACTGAGGTCTATTAAATGACAAGAAGGTTAATTAAATGACCTCTAAAACAATTTGAGAGGAGGCGAACTTGCACTCCTAATACACTTTGATTAAGACCTACTTGGTGCTAGGCCGTTAATACAAGGGCTAATCCCATACTAAAGAGGTGACTTAAGAAGAGAACAATTGGTTTTACATTATCGAAGAATAGGTTGAGAAAAATAAGTTCACCTCAAAACAATATGAGTGGGAGCTCGAGAGGGTTAGCACTCTCTATCCCAGAATGTAGCTTTACAAGAGAATCGAAGAAAAGAGTAGTTACATTTTAGGAAAAGGTTACATGGTAGAACGCTTCGCACCCGCCCCGAGAGTTAAACTGCTGAGCAAGAAAAGAAAGAATTTATTAATCGGCCATTACCTTATTGTTGACCGCTGCAGAAGAAAGAGGCGCTACCCGCCTCCTGCGATGTACTTAATACACTGAAAGATGGAACAGAAGTGGCACGGAGACCCAAAAATCAGCAGTTTATAACCTCTCGTGGAAGGTTCTAGGCGTTAGGGGAATGAAAACACCCGCCCACAATTATTTTATTGGCTAGGACCCCGCAATCGATTCATGTTGGGGGAAGATACATCTGATTGGATAGAAATTAATTTAAGAAATTCGGGATTGGCTACATGCACAACAAGGGGAAAGAGAGGGGTATACAGCCAACTTAAACAATAACAGAAAGAAATTTAGCAAAGAACAAACATTTGAAATAAAAATTTCTTCAACAAAATAGTTCTTTGACTCCGCACTAGGTTGCACTATTGTTGATCTTCAGTAGTGTCCTCTAGAAGAGAAAGTTCACACTTCTTACTTCAAGCTAAACAAAAACACATCAAAAGTGACACAGTTCAAAAACTCAAAATTTTCCACGTGGTGACATCTTCTGAGAAAGTAGAGAATTAATAGAGTAGATAAAGTTCAACCTTCCTCCAGAAGAGGAGTTTCAACTGGCGCAACTTTTAAATAAACGGTGTAGAGGCGTACCGCCCGGTACAATTATTATTATTATTATTATTATTATTATTATTATTACTAACTCTATTCATGTAAACTAACTACAAAATAAAAAAATAAAATATACAGTATAGACAGAGTGCATTGCTATTCCACTATTGACATATTCCAACAAACAATTTCGATGATCGTAACATCATGCAAATACACTATGAGTGATTATCTGAATCTGAAGAAATATTATTCTTTGGCTTACCTCACTTCTTACCTTACCTCTTGTTTGTGGGTTACTGTCGTCACGTCCTAGTTCGTGAACCATGGGCAACGGCTGAGTGGCCTAGTAAGTGGTCCTGAGAGTCGGGATACCAGTTGCTATGGAATGGGAGTGGGCATCTCGGACATATTCGGAGTCGTGGCCCTCCTTGTGCTCAGGCGGCTAGGACTATACAATTCACCGGTGGTCCATAACCCGTTAGAGGAGAGATCCACACTTGGACTATGTGCAAGTAGGATAGCATCCTGCTTCACGAATTTACCGAGCTCAGAACACTTTAAGCGAGCCTCGGACCTATGGGAGTAATGGAGTCTCACTCCCATCTGACAGGCGAGGGACTCCTTGGAAACAACTTGGCGAACGAAATGGAATTCGATGGGGAGCTATCAATATTAATGGGGCTTATGGAAGAAAGAAGGTAGAACTGGCTGAGTCAGCAAAGAGGATGCATCTGGATGTGCTAGGAGTAAGTGATATTCGGGTAAGGGGAGATAATGAGGAAGAGATAGGAGATTATAAAGTGTACTTGGCGGGTGTTAGAAAGGGAAGGGCAGAGTCTGGGGTAGGGCTCCTTATCAGGAATACCATTGCACGCAACATAGTTTCTGTTAGGCACGTAAATGAGCGAATGATGTGGGTAGGTTTGTCAGTAGCAGGAATTAGGACAAGAATTGTGTCCGTGTATTCACCATGTGAGGGTGCACATGAGGATGAAGTTGACAAGTTTTATGAAGCATTGAGTGACATTGTGGTCAGGGTCAACAGCAAGGATCGAATAGTGCTAATGGGCGATTTCAATGCAAGAGTTGGGAATAGAACTGAAGGATACGAAAGGGTGATTGGTAAATGTGGGGAAGATATGGAAGCTAATGGGAATGGGAAGCGTTTGCTGGACTTCTGCGCTAGTATGGGTTTAGCTGTTACGAATACATTCTTCAAGCATAAGGCTATTCACCGCTACACATGGGAGACTAGGGATACCAGATCCATAATAGACTATATCTTAACAGACTTTGAATTCAGGAAATCTGTTAGGAATGTACGGGTTTTTCGCGGATTTTTCGATGTTACAGACCACTATCTGATCTGTAGTGAACTAAGTATCTCTAGGCCTAGGGTAGAGAAAGTGAAATCTGTCTGCAAACGAATAAGGGTAGAAAATCTCCAGTACGAGAAAATTAGACAGAAGTACATGGATATGATTAGAGAGAAGTTTCGAACAGTAGACAGTAAGCAGGTTCAGGATATAGAAAGTTAATGGGTGGCATACAGGGATGCTGTAGTAGAAACAGCAAGGGAATACCTAGGAACAACTGTGTGTAAAGATGGGAAAAGGCAAACATCTTGGTGGAATGATGAAGTGAGAGCAGCCTGTAACCGTAAAAAGAAGGCTTATCAGAAATTGCTCCAAACAAGGGCCGAGACAGACAGGGATTTGTACGTAGATGAAAGAAACAGAGCGAAACAAATAGTTGTTGAATCCAAAAAGAATTCATGGGAAAATTTTGGTAATAACCTGGAAAGGCTAGGTCAAGCAGCAGGGAAACCTTTCTGGACAGTAATAAAGAATCTTACGAAGGGAGGGAAAAAGGAAATGAACAGTGTTTTGAGTAATTCAGGTGAACTTATAATAGATCCCAGGGAATCACTGGAGAGGTGGAGGGAATATGTTGAACATCTTCTCAATGTAAAAGGAAATCATCATGGTGGTGTTGCAAACAGCGAAGCTCATGGGGAGGAGGAAAATGATGTTGGTGAAATTATGCTTGAGGAAGTGGAAAGGATAGTAAATAAACTCCATTGTCATAAGGCAGCAGGAATAGATGAAATTAGACCTGAAATGGTGAAGTATAGTGGGAAGGCAGGGATGAAATGGCTTCATAGAGTAGTAAAATTAGCGTGGAGTGTTGGTAAGGTACCTTCAGATTGGACAAAAACAGTAATTGCACCTATCTATAAGCAAGGGAACAGGAAGGATTGCAACAACTATCGAGGTATCTCATTGATTAGTATACCAGGCAAAGTATTCACTGGCATCTTGGAAGGGAGGGTGCGATCAGTCGTTGAAAGGAAGTTGGATGAAAACCAGTGTGGTTTCAGACCACAGAGAGGCTATCAGGATCAGATTTTCAGTATGCGCCAGGTAATTGAAAAATGCTACGAGAGGAATAGGCAGTTGTGTTTATGTTTCGTAGATCCAGAGAAAGCATATGACAGGGTACCCAGGGAAAAGATATTCGCCATACTGGGGGACTATGGAATTAAAGGTAGATTATTAAAATCAATCAAAGGCATTTATGTTGACAATTGGGCTTCAGTGAGAATTGATAGTAGAATGAGTTCTTGGTTCAAGGTACTTACAGGAGTTAGACAAGGCTGTAATCTTTCACCTTTGCTATTCGTAGTTTACATGGATCATCTGTTGAAAGGTATAACATGGCAGGGAGGGATTCAGTTAGGTGGAAATGTAGTAAGCAGTTTGGCCTGTGCTGACGACTTGGTCTTAATGGCAGACTTTGTCGAAAGCCTGCAGTCTAATATCTTGGAACTTGAAAATAGGTGCAATGAGTATGGTATGAAAATTAGCCTCTCGAAGACTAAACTGATGTCAGTAGGTAAGAAATTCAACAGAATTGAATGTCAAATTGGTGATACAAAGCTAGAACAGGTCGATAATTTCAAGTATTCAGGTTGTGTGTTCTTCCAGGATGGTAATATAGTAAGTGAGATTGAATCAAGGTGTAGTAAATCTAATGCAGTGAGCTCGCAGTTGCGATCAGCAGTATTCTGTAAGAAGGAAGTCAGCTCCCAGACGAAACTATCTTTACATCGGTCTGTTTTCAGACCAACTTTGCTTTACGGGAGCGAAAGCTGGGTGGACTCAGGATATCTTATTCATAAGTTAGAAGTAACAGACATGAAAGTAGCGAGAATGATTGCTGGTACAAACAGGTGGGAACAATGGCAGGAGGGTACTCGGAATGAGGAGATAAAGGCTAATCTAGGAATGAACTCGATGGATGAAGCTGTACGTATAAACCGGCTTCGGTGATGGGGTCATGTGAGGCGAATGTAGGAGGATAGGTTACCTAGGAGAATAATGGACTCTGTTATGGAAGGTAAGAGAAGTAGAGGTAGGCCAAGACGACGATGGTTACACTCGGTTTCTAACGATTTAAGGATAAGAGTTATGGAACTAAATGAGGCCACAACACTAGTTGCAAATCGAGGATTGTGGCGACGTTTAATAAATTCACAGAGGCTTGTAGACTGAACGCTGAAAGGCATAACAGTCTATAATGATAATGAATGAATGAATTACCTCAATCTAAAGCACTCTCAAAGCTTATTGAAATCTTAACTCCATGCACATGCAAAATCACGACTAAAGTTATGGTGAATGACATTATAACATACTTCTCTATTCTCCATGTCCCATCTAATCTGACCTGACTTAACGTGATCCTACAGATCACTCCAAGCTATTCCCTACTTCAAAAATCTAAATTCAACATACTCTTATAATCCTATTATAACATTATCTACATCTTGACAGAAAGGAGAATACTCCGCATTCACAAATATTTCAAATTAATGTACTTAATGCCATGGTGGGTTGTCCATCGTTCGAACCTCGTGAAGGCTCCTCGGTGTTGTTTAGTCCATCTTGATGTTGGTGCAGACTGTTGGTTCACGTCGTCTTGCGTGCATTCTGGGTGTCTTCATGATCCTTGGTTCGTAAACACTGGAAACGAACTAAGAAACACCACATTCACTGTTAATCAGGTCTCCTTTCGTCACATTTAAGGAAGCTTAAATCCTATCGATTTCTACTGCAATATCTGTTCTCACAGGTTATGGAATGCTCCTTCATAGTAAATTATTATCCACTCACGAGCACAGTTTCTGCATGACCCGTTTATGAAACATTAATCCTCTAAATTCTGAAGATCCTTCCACCTGTTGGTTTTTAAGCACAATGTTCCTGAAATCTCAACTCCATGCACAAGCAAAATCATGACTAAAGTTAGGGTGAATATTTACTGGTACAGTTTATGCAATTCAAAAATTATGGTAGATTCCTTCATTCGAGTCCCCATCACAGTTTCCGTCTTTCTGCATACAAAAATATATTTTCCCGATATTCTGACACTCCCAAAATTTATACACATCTAGTTTACAGTGGTATAATTTTACATAGGACTTATCCACGGTCACTTCACGTGTTCTTCCGCATTTTCTCAACCAGCTCGCTCGATATAATCGCTACGAGACTTGTCTTTAATGGAACGGCACATTAGTCATTTACTTTTCTCACTCTCGAACAACGTAGCGTTCACACGACACGATCTCACGGCATGAGCTTACGACACATCCTCACGATACTTTTTATATCGTTCCGATCGTCCCTTGAATCGAACTTTCACCACCGTCTATAATGTTACCACAATTACCTAATGTACTTTACACAGTCTCTCTTACCGCATTACCGATAACTTGCGCAACATACGCCAGAACAAATGCTAGGCCAGAGCACTCGCAGACCGCGTGTCTGCCTTGAATACTTCGCGTCAAGTGTCCTTCTCCCCTCACAGGCGGGTTCTTTTATAGTTTCACCCTGGTTTGGAGACTAGTTAAGAGGTCGTTCCCACTCCAATTTTTATTTCTCACGTTCTACAAGTCCTGCAGTACTAGCGATGCGATTAATTGTGTGGTCCATCGATCCATACCACATAATGTGATGCGGACACCAAATCAATCAGTAGATTAATTATTATCCGCGATCAAAAGTCAGGCCCACGCCTGGGGTTCCCCATTGGGCTATTGGGTTCTCTGCTGGCGTGGGCACGCTCCTGCCGATTACTTTGGCCTTGGCGGCGTAATATCACTCACAGTGCTGTATTAAGCTGATTTATAATTCATTTGAAGATCTAATATTCACAACTTTGACATGAATTGGATGACGTGGCCGTGCGTTCAGGGGCACGCGGCTGTGAGCTTGCATCCGGGAGATAGTGGGTTCGAACTCCACTGTCGGCAGACTTGAAGATGGTTTTCCGTGTTTTGCCATTTTCACACCGGGCAAATTCTGGGGCTGTACCTTAATTAAAGCCACGACCGCTTCCTTCCAACTCCCAGGTATTTCCTATTCCATCGTCGACGTAAGACCTATCTGTGTCGGTGCGACGTAAAGCAACTAGCAAAAAAATGACATGCCACTCTTTTCATATATAATTTAGGCGATGTTCTAATAATATGTCATCTAAAATCCTACTCTCACGTTGGCATTACTGTGATCCAGCATTTGTTTTTTGGGCGGAGCTATCCAAATATCTCTTCCTTCCTTCCTTCCTTCCTTCCTTCCTTCCTTCCTTCCTTCCTTGGCTTACGCTCTCACTTTGGGTTTTTTCAAGCCACGAAACTCTTGACTTCGGTGCCACCCAGTCGGATGTGTTGCTCAATATGATGTAACCTCCCTTCCAAACAGAAAAATGAGCTCAAAATATGTCTTCTTCCTTTACAATAATTTCCAAATAATCATCCACATTACTGATACGGCTACAACACCTCAAACTTATTTTGAAGAGTTGGGTCACTTGATAACTCCGTACGAAAACTCGGTATGAAATCTTTGTGTAATTATAATCGAGAATCTTAAGTGGGGAGAGAACATTACCAATGTCTGTAGAAATGCATATGCCTCCCTTCAGCCCCTAGAATATCATCAAAATATGTTGCCACTAAACATGAGAATTAGGCTTATCCTCCCTATATCTTCCTACTGTGACGCAGTACTAATTCATGCCACGAGAGAACAATTAAACCGATTACAGCTTGCTATGAACACTTGTATTAGATTTTTCTTCTCCTTACGCTATGATGTTCACGTTCCCTTTTATTATCGTCAACTTTCCCTTCTAAAATTTGAACAATATAGAAATCTCCACATGGCAGTATTATCTTTTGAGTATGAAATTAGAATATCCCATACTAATTACCTTCATAACTGCATTTTCTATCCTCTTTCCACCAGTATAACGTACGCTCTGGAAGTTCACTTGCTATCACTCTCAGCAGGTCAGCAGCATATAGCTGTTCCTTTGTTGCGACTGGAGCTAGAATATGGAATTTTCTCCCCCAAAACATTAGAGCCATTAAAAGCTTAAATTTCTTTAAGTCCTCTTGCCGTGAGCATTTCCTCGATGTGTGCTACCAGGCTGAATGAATCTTGTGGAGTGAATGCGTGTGTGAATGTACGTTTACTGTGCTCATCTTTTTTTTGTGTCATTCAACCTTTAATTGTAACGATAATTTTAACCCTAGAACTGGCAATGTTAATTCCTGTAGTGGTAACCATATTTGACAACTTTCACTGGTCTAAATAAAATTCAGAATATCCGCAAGATATGAAATAAATCTACAAAGTTTTATATATCTACGTAAAGCTAATACACTGAAGATTGTCGTGGTAAAACGAAATTGCATAAATATTTTGGCTAAAAAATGTGAAGACTGTTCCAAAATTCCTAAATTCAAAATAATAACAATATTTTCGATCATATAGACCTATTCACGAAACTGGAACATGTCACAAACAAGCGGAGATATACAGATCGTCAATAATGTACTCACAAACGTTTTGTCAATCTGAGAGTAATATTCTTGAAAATTCAGGGAAAATACATTGGCACGCAATCATTTCGAGGTTCACCCTTAGACCACGTTTCACTTTATTATGGGTTCGTCATCACTTTCTGATGTTTGATGCGAGGAAATAGCTGAAAAACATTCGAAATGCAAAGCCACTCTCACTGCACGTTTCTCGCCAAACTTGCTTTCAACACAGTCACGGCCTGCTTTAGGGTTATAAACCTTGTGAAATGTTCCCAGTGAACTCATACAGGGTGAGCTGCAATTTTTTTTCTGTGAATAAGTGATCGGCAAAACTGTTTCTTTCAGTAGCTATCACTTCTCGTAGAGAGTTGTCAACCACTTGTTGAGAAATGTCTATAGGGGAGGGATCTGGAGGGAGGGTCCCGTTTATGATTGATTTTTATTTCAGAATTTCATATAAAACAATATTTGGAAGGTTTGTCACCTGTTTTACTCCATTCCCATCCACCCTCCTTTGTGTTTTTGTAGGCAGGATAGACTTCATTATCATCATCACCTCCAAACGCATCATCAATCAATGTGAAATTTTTTGTTATGCTGCTGTAACTTTCACAAAATTGCATAAATTTCTAAAACTGCATCACTGCCCAATTCACTCTGGCTAACCCATATTGTGTGTTCGATTTTATTCCTTGTAATACAATGTTTACTACGGCCGGCCATTTCTGCCGATTATCAAGCGATATTGGAAGAGCGATTGTCTGCTACGTGATGCAATCTATGATGTTCATTGTAGCTTCATGCCATCTGTGGACAGAATGCTTGAACTAGTTACAAAATATGTACCTCTCAGTAGACCTCTTGCCAGGCGTCTGTGCATGAATTGTCACTGTAGGCGCGGCCGCCTGCCAGGCGGCAAGGTAAGCCAATGAGTTAAACCATTTACCCTCCAGAGTTGGCTTTTGTCTCAGACGCAGTGAGGGATTCCACCTCTACCACCTCGAGGGCAGTTTCCTGAAGCGTGAGACTTTGGGTCTGTGTGTACACTGCCCAGGTGGCCTCACCTGCTATAATAAACAAGGACCTTGCGGGGGATGGGGATATTAGAAGGGATAGACAAGGAAAAGGGAAGGAAGCGGCTGTGGCCTTAAGTTAGGTACCATCCCGGCATTTGCCTGGAGGAGAAGTGGTAAATTATGGAAAACCACTTCGAGGATAGTTGAGGAGAGAATCAAACCCCCTCTACTCAATTGACCTCCGGAGGCTGAGTAGACCTCACATCTGTGCCCTACAGACTCCAGTACACGTCAAGCAAATGCTGAGAACGTTTAGGAAGTACTGCAATATCGTGGAAATACCTACCTTTGCGGGTCACTAATATAGTGGCACATAGCTTACTATAAATACCTGTCCTCTTCTGCACCGGGTTGCACAGTCGGATATATCCGTGGAAAACGTCCTCGTGACTTATAAAATAAAATTAAGAGGGACATGAGTTTTGACTTAGGGCTATTGCTTACTCTTGTGTGAGTTAAAGAAGGATCTCAAATCAAATAACAATTTATTATGAACATAAGGGCATTAATCTTTACACAAATTACAGTATAGTTGTACAGCCATGAAGTGGCAACAATCGATCCTCCACTGCGTCCGCCGGAGAAGTTTCATTAGTTCTGGAGATGATTTTATGCTTGGACAGCCTCGATTCTAATTCAGAACGAGTATACACTTGAACAAAATAAACACGAGATTATAGAGGGAATTACTTCGCATAACTTTCACTGTCAGTTCCCATATACATTGAGAGATGTTTACACTACACTACAGGACTGGGCACACCCTCAAAATACTTATAAACTACACACAGAAGTTACAGCTCGCACAGCTGAGATACGAACTCGAGACCCCGTCTCGTATCTGTGCAACACTTCTACGCGCGACATCAACTCAGACACAGTGAAATAATACAATAACAACACACACACAAATACATACAGCTTCAATAAACCTGTAAGAAATGTACAATAATAATGTACAATAATAATAATAATAATAATAATGGAGATCTTGCAGCATAAGGAAATAACAAAGACCGCCTTATCTCGACCAGCCCCTGGCTCCCTTGGGTTAATGACCGGCCTTGCTGTGGGATGAGAGGCTCGCCTCCCCAGTCGCCTACCAAACAAACGTGACTTAACAACTGCTCCCATTCCACCCGAGTTTCTCTACAAGGCTACACGTCACCACTGCAGCCAATACAACAGCTGAGGAGACATAAATACAGACCCTTCACAAAGCTCGTCTATCCACTTGGCCCGTTACAAATCATATCAATTTTCTTACATTGCGTACACACGCAAACTATGAGGCTTCTCTGCCTGGCCATTTATATACGCCATCACATATCACAAAATGCTCATTATCACTCTTATCTCTGGGATATCGACGCAAATCGTGGGCTCACCTGTCGAGCATTCCACATGCCAATTAATATCGCAACGTATTCATTCACTTTATCTCTTGCATGCTCAAGCAAATACTGGGCCTATCATCAAGCCATCCATAGGCCAATCACATATCATTACATCTTGTCTGTACACAATCTCTCTGGACTCTGTGGTCCTCAGTTCGTGACATGGTCATGTCTTAGGGAACTCGAGGGAACTATAGTGATGACCCTTCTGAAAACAACGTTGAGGACATCATATCTTATTACAACTGAACCTGAAATTCATGCGCATGCAAAATTATTCTATCTAAATAGCCCACATAGCTTACAAGGTCTATCTAACAATGTTACTGGACCGTACTGGCCCCTTTCCTTAATGACCCTGTACTTCAAGGTATATCCCCACAAATCTATTTACACAGACAACACCATCTCTAACCTGGATCTCTCATAATAAGACAAACTAACAATCCCTGATATAAAACTACATTTCCTATGCATGCAAGTCCTGAGTGTGAGAAATACATCATTCTTGCCCGAAGGGCTGAAGCGAATTATTTACAAACAAATGCGAAGCTATCCTATCCCTAATCCATGCCATACTTATTGAGACTGTCCAACCATATCTGTTTCTGACCTTAAGCGATCCTCCATGTCGGACCATAAGTGCCTAGCCCTCCATAGTGCTGCTGTCATCACTGGTCCACAGTCCTCGGTTCATCTCCTGCAGCTGCCCCATGCTCTTGCTTCTTCTTGAGCTTGTTGATCCTCGGCTCCTGGCTTCTGCTTGTTTCGTGTATCTCCTTCTCCCGGCGGCGCCTGTTGTCTTCTTCACACCCTCACGTACGACTGGGATGCACAGTATGACATTAGCGCTTACTGATGGTTATACTTGAGCGGTGCTAACATGGACTGTAAGGAGACACAGAATTAACGTTCATATTCGTATATGTTTTTCTCCCCTGACTAGAGCATCGCATCGCATCGCATCATTGCTCGTACTATTCTCCTTCCGTAAAGTTCTCTGGCAAAGTTTGTGTTCAACCGCACACGCACCTTTATCCTAGCAAGCTAGAAACAAAGTTCTATGCTAGTTCATTCCTCCTACAGCTATGCTTATTAATGCTGGTGCTATTCATGAACACAGTTCCAGCGCCATTTAGTTTATCGCCCTACCAGCAGTTTATTTCCTGTCCACATAGAGTAGCACAATTACTGAGACTACTGATTTGTGTAATTCACATAGGTTAGCACAGTTCGTTAGAGCGAAATTAGCAATCTAGCTTCACTGTATTTAAACATACACAGCGGGCGATTCTAGGTAGACCGAGAATGTCTACGTCTCGAAACATGATTACCTGATTGCTGTTCGCGTTATTATTCAGCCTGGAAGTAGATATCCGCTATTCTAACTGTCCAAACAATAGAATAGTTCTCAAACTATCGAGCAATGTTCAAATAATTTACTTTGTTACACAAAGTTTAAGCGCGACCGACACACATTACGCACTTCCAAGATCAGAGATGAGTATAGAGTCGGTTCTCGGCTCACAGAACTCAGTATTTATTAGGTCGACAAGCGACGCCAAGCCGTGTTCTTCCCCGGCAAACGCACTTGAAATCCACTTGACTCCCTTGTGAAGAGTAAGCTAGGTACTCACGGTTTTACCGCGAACTCTTTATAATTACAGGGAATGTTAATTAGCATAACAAATCCTATCATAATACTCAGGAAATTATTCTTGATTTTTCCGTCATTTTATATTCTCTTGATCCAGTCTGTGGACGAAGGTATATCTCAAGTTTATTGTCTCGTCAACCCTGCATTCTCTCGCTTTTCTCGTCCGTGGATTGGCATAGGTAAACCCCTGACTTCATATGGGTAGCTTCACATCTCTCTATCCTCACACACAGCGCCACGCCCAAAATTGGCGCGTTGATTCTCCCAAGCGCGCAATAACTTGAGTTGGCTCCCTTTCTTTGTTGGCTCATATAATCATTACTTATGCATTAAATATTGCCTCTATTGGCCCATGAACATAATGGTTCATACCGCTTTTCAAATTTCGTGGCAGAGCCGGAAGTCGAACCCTGGCCTCCGGGGTTAGCAGCTCATCACACTAACATCTACACCACATAGGCGGACTTCTCATTTTCACACCGGGCAAATGCTGGGGCAGTTTCCTTCCCACTCCTAGCCTTTTCCTGTCCCATCGTCACAATAAAACATATCTGTGTCAGTTCGACGTAAATCAGCGGGCAAAAAAGAAGAACATGAGAAAGAAGAATCTATTCTCGAAGCGTAGTGAGTTAGTCATGTCATTAAGTTACAATATATAAAAGTTTGCCCGGTTGTTGGTAGATTCAGATCATGAAAGGGCTCTGGTGTAATTGCTGTGGTCAGACGTGTGACAGCACCTATCTCGGAACTCGTGCCGGCAGGGGCTAATTGTCAGCCTTCCTGGTCTGCATTTGTGATATTCAAAGTAAGGTAGTGTGATGAAGTGAAAGTATATTAGCTCTAAATAAGAGAGGGAGAGCTTCTTGCCTGGTTTGCTGTACTGAGAATCTGAGGACAGCAATAATTGTTCTAAAATGAGATGAAGTTTGTATCATCATATGAACTTCCGAGCTTAAACGCGCTTCCCTAGACTACTCTCTGTCACACCCGCACTACCCAAAAGGGGTGTGCCCTGTACTTTGCGGGCCAGTGAGCTAAAGGTATGCAATGAATTGGATTTCAACAAGGGTCCTTGCACCAGATCAACTTAACTGCCTTAAGAGGCTCAACTATTTTGAGCATCTTTCATTATCATGCTCTTTGTGCCTTGTTTTGCTGATACCTTCATTCTTACGCGGATCAGAACTCTTCCATTTTCTCCTCTGGTTAGTGTCAAGAGAAGTTCACTTCCTCAGGACCACCACTATTCTCTGCCTCTTGTTTGTGTGTTACAGAATGGAAAGGGTGTGTTTCGCCAACTCTACCAGAAGAAAATAAAGCCCTACACAGACCTACAGCCCAAGGACATCAAGGAGGGCTTTGTCCAAATCTGCGAGGAAAAGTTGGCTTTTTACTGCACCAGGCTGGAGTCGAGAGCCCGAGTGGATGCATTGCCTTGTGACGTCTTTCTCCTTCCAGGGTATGAGGAGGTGGATGTGGAGGCTTACATTGTTCCCAAGAGGAGCCCTTATCGCAGGATGATGAACGTTGTGTGAGTAAAACAAAATGTCTCCTGTTGGTCATGGCCAAATGGGTACTGAGCGAAAAGAATGTCAACATTCTCCCCTCACTTCCACCGTGTGTTATAAGGACCTCAAGGGATCTCAAATTGGGAGCGTAGAGTGGTGATCCCGGTGTCCTAGCTGAATGTCTCGCTATGTCCACTTACTCGTGCCATAATCCTGGTATTAGTCTTTTCTGTCTCATCAACTCTATTTTTCTAATGCGATGTCTTGGGAGTCTTTCATTTCCATGTCCTTCTCTTCCTTTTACTGAAACCACCATTCTGCGAGGGATCAGAACGCCTTATTTCTCATTTCTGATTACTGTTAAGAGAGGAAAGTTTCATCACCAGCGCTTGATAGAAATTAAGAGAGAATAATATGACAATGAGGTCCGAGAGTGCAGGGGGTCAAGGCGAGAGGTGACCAGCTATACGGAGCCAGGACCAAGCAGGAGAGTACCCCGGCAAATTATTGTGCACGCGATGAGAAAGGTCCTTGGAGATTCTGTAAATGGCCAACAACTAAAAGGTGCCCGGAATGGCCTGGAAAGAGAAACTGAGAGATATTTTCTCGAGAAGCTTCCATCGGTCTGTACAAAGAGCGAAACCAGAGGGAGATTCAGTCAGTGTTGAGTTCTGAGGCTGTAGCAAGTCAGCCAGGAATAAGAAGGTCCTGAGCGAACTACGCTGTGAGACGCTGTGTTGGACAGCCGGAGGGCTGCGTGATCGGCTGACTGAAAAATGTTGAAAACATGGGACACTTGTAAATAATTGTTATGAGCAGTCTAATGAATTAGTTGATGGTAAAACACGCTAACTCTCAGTGTAGTGATTTTAGTTTTAGGAACCCTGATAACTAACCCACGACCTACATAGAACTCTACTGAAATAAATACACCTGTCTCATCATCACTGTAAGACTACCGGGCGAGTTGGCCGTGCGGTTAGCGGCACGCGGCTGTAACTTGCATCCGGGAGATAGTGGGTTTGAATCCAACTGTCGGCAGCCCTGAAGATGGTTTTCCATGGTTTCCCATTTTCACAGCAGGTAAATGCTGGGGCTGTACCTTAATTATGGCCACGGCCGCTTCCTTCCAACTCCTAGGCCTTTCCTATCCCATCGTCACCATAGGACCTATCTATGTTGATGCGATTTAAAGCCAATATAAAAAAATCACTGTAAGATCTATCTGTGTCAATGTGGCATAAGGTATATTTAAAATAAAACTTAAATGTGGTATAGGCGGGCCTTCTCTACTGTCGAAGGTGTGGATGGAAACATTTAATGCACCTGACAGCGGGCATCCAGGTTCTAGACGGTCAACTTCTCACTTTGTTATGTGTCAGCCATATCTTAGTCCCTTTTGGTATTTCCTGGGAGGGATGACGAAGGGGCGGTCCTGCCACCTACTGGTAAAGTAGCGCGTGACTTGTCCTCCGCGTTAAAGGATATTTCTGTTCGACCACTCCCAGGTAGCGCTATTGGCAGCATATGGGCCGGTTCTACCACCTACTGGTAAAGTAGCGCGTGACTTGTCCTCGGCGTTAAAGGATATTTCTGTTCGACCACTCCCAGGTAGCGCTATTGGCAGCATATAAAATCGTAGTTACCCGGCGCGTAATTTATCGGCCACTTCGAGGGCCAGATAAGACTTTACCTGCCGGGCAAGTTTTGAGAGCTGAACATTCTTAGCTGTATTTCTGGTTACATACAGCTTAAATTAGCTTAATATACTGATAAAAGCGTGATACCGTAACAGTGATCGATATTGTATTGCAACATTAATGCTTCCCATGAGTTGCAACGGTCACACCAGCCTCTTGCATCGATAGCGTTGAGGACATATTTTATACGTCAAGCTATCGCAAAGGAACTCTGCAAGGATATAAAATCAAAACCTATTTGCAAATAACCTCAAATAGGCTTTAATTTTTCAATTTTCAGACACCAAGTAGAAGTTAGTACAAGTATCTCGATGACTCCGAGGGTTATTGTAGCGTAATGCCTAAAGTGCTCGCTTCGTAATACGAGCTATGCAGATTCGAGTCTTCATTAACGCGAATATTTTTTAATTTTCATTATTAGTGTTGTATCCATCTGTATGCCTCTTTTCATAAGTTCTTTTGTTGATAATATATTTCATTGAAATGTTTAATCACAATATTTCGTCTACTAGGAAAATGCTTTATTTCTGTGCTAACTTATCAGTTGTTTACATAGTCTTCTCGTAAATGATTTCAAAGAAATTGGAAACTATTCCATTCCCGAATTCCTCTTCCTATGACTGGATATTTACCCCAATTATTTCTTTATATTTACAGTAGGCATACCTTCCAACTTTATCTTCATAAAGTTAAACATTAGAATGAAATGCATTATCAATAAATGGAAGCATGTGGAACTAAACGATGTCACAGAGCTAGTTGCAAATAGAGCATCGTGGAGATACTTAATCAATTCACAGAAGCCTGCAGATGGAATGCTCAAAGGCAATAAGTCCATAAGGAACATGCATATATATATAAAGTGGAACCTTGGATTGCGAGCATAATTCGTTCCGACAACATGATTGTAATCCAAAGCGCTCGTATATCAAAGCAAGTTTTCCCTTAAGGAACAATTGAAACGCGGATGATCCGTCCACAACACAAAAAAAATATTCGCATACTATTTCTAAAACAAAATATAACGTAATACAAATTAAAGTGCACTTTACCTTACCATAGAATCATTGTTGGTGTGAGGGAGACGAGAGATGACATGAGAAAAGTTACTGTGTAGCACGAATTTCACGAACGGAATCACTGATATCTGTTGGCTCACTGGAATTGTTTTCTTTTCGTGCAACTTTAACTAGGAACCTGTCCAACGACTGATGCTTTTGCCTGTTTTTGAGGATTTCACGAAAATGTGACATTGCATTTTCATTGAACTGGTTCATCGCTCGCACTGCTACAGTCTTATTCGGGTGGTGTTTGTCTACAAATTTTGCACCGTTTACCACATTTTGCACTTCTCCTGAATCTCAGTTGAAGTGAGAGATTCGTTGACTTTTCCTCCTCCTCTTCGCCGGACGAGGTCTCCTCCTTAACATCCTCCTGTTGTTCGCGATGCAGGTCCGTCAGTTCGTTGGTGATCAGTTCCTGGCTATGTTGTTCCACCTGCTCTTGAATGTCCACGTCATCCACCTCCAGCCCCACAGTCTTCCCTAAGGACATAATTTCATCGACAATCGGCGGCTCACTGTCACCAACAATCCCCTCAAAGTCACGTCAAGACACACAGTCAGGCCACAGCTTTCCCCAAGCGGAAGTGGAGTTCTCTTGGTGACCCCATCCCCGGCTTTATCAGTGATCTTCAGGCAGTTCACGATGGGGTAATTATTTCTCCCAAACTCACGGAGGGTAAGGTTTATTCCTTCGGTCACTTCGAAACATCGCTAAAATAGTGGCTTTGGTGTATATCTTCTTGTAGTTCGAAATTACTTGCTGATCCATAGGCTGGAATAGTGTTGGGAGAAAGGAAGTTACCCTTAATGAACTTGAATTCATCCAGTAAGTCGTTCTTAAGGCCTCAAAGCCTGGAGGATGAGCAGGAGCATTGTCCATAACCAGCAAGACTTTGAGCGGCTGATTATTTTCTGAAAGGTATTTCTTCAGTACAGGACCAAAGACCACGTTCATCCATCCAACAAAGGCAGAGGGGAGGGAAAACGTAGACATACGTGACGCTCGTATTACGGAACCTCACTCGCTTATCAAGTAACAATTTATTCAAAATGTTTGCTCGTCTTTCAAAACACTCGTAGACCTAGCTATACGCATTCCGAAGTTTCACTGTATATGGAAGCACGTAAAGAGTGTTAAGAACAACGGCAGTGGACGAAAATAAATCTTAAGTGTAAATTAGAGAGACGAAGAGAACCTGCGTACCTTCTATTACGGGGCGAGAGACTTGACCAATCTACTACGAGAATACTTTCCAAAGACGCTGCCTTACTTAACTGGCGTGAGAAAATGTAATCTCGAGATTTTAATCTTAAGTATTGATTTTGAAGCTCATAGAATAAAATCACGAAAGCTTGACATAAATCGTTGTTCATAACTCTTAAGGCTCCCGTCATTAGGTTTTTTGCTGAAAATCAGCAGATGCAAGCACAGAAAAATAAGACAATCGAAATGAGCTTCATACATCTAACGATAGATAGCACTTCAGTCGAAAGCGAGAAGTCGCTGAAAATCAGCCTAGCCAACCCCGTATGTTGGTGTCCAGCTCCGGGTAGCTACCTAGCGCTTGCACGGAGGTGGCTGCACGAAAGCCAAAGTACCAGCTGATTTACACCCGCAGGTAGTTCACCTCCCGGGCAGCTGCCAGCCACTTTACCAGCAGATGGTCGAACTGGCCCTAAGCCAGCCTGGGGTTCTCTCAGTGGGCCGGAGGACATGCCATGATCTCTCCTCTATTGTTTCCTTCGTCTGGTTTTCCTGGGGACCTTCTGGAGATGCAGTGGGAGTGTTCTGTCTCTAGCTAGTACTTCTAGTACTCCTAGGATATAAAGATGAGCTTAATCATGAAGTCAGTCAGTGTAGTTGGATTGAGGTGGCAGTGGTCATGGCTACCATCCTTGTCAGAGTGTCATTGTGTACTGCATTGGAGTACTGTGTGCATAGTATTACTGTAGACAGGCTTGCAGTCTGTGTACGGAATTGCTGGTGTGAGTAAAATAGTGTAGTTACTTTGTTGTGGGGAGCATTCTCTTGCTGGTCATCACTGATGAGTTGTTGCTGTTTAGTTGTCAGGGTTAAGTAGTTCACTGTGTGGAGTAAAGTGGTGCAGTTACATTGTTCTGAGAAGTATTGTCCTGCTGTTTAGCACTGTTGTGTTGTTGCTGTTTAGTTGTCAGTGTTAAGTAGTTCACTGTGTGGAGTACAGTGATTCAGTTACATTGTTGTAGAAGTATTTTCCTGTGGTCAGCACTGTTGAGTTGTTGCTGTTTAGTTGATAGGGTGAAGAAGTTAACCGAGTCTGAGAGTTGTTAAGTTTCTCTCGAATTGGGTCGTGGAACAAGCTGTGTGTTCCGGTGGCCTTTAGCCGCGTGTTCGAGTCTGTCTGCGAGCAGCTATTGTGAGAGTTAACTTGAATGTAGAAGAGTGAAACTGAAAGGTGGCTTGCAAATCGAAGGTATTTCCTCTCTCAGGCAATGTCAGCGAGCAGGACAACCTACTGTGAGGATGGGCAGAGACTTAAATAGCTGTCTAGAATCTGGAGTAAATATCATTTTGTGGAGTGTGCCATTAGTTGGTGGATTATAATTGTGTGTATATATACGAAGGGAGACCCAAAAATAACCAAATGTAATTCATTGCGTGCGTCACTCTTCTAGTTTGGGCTTCTCCCTGGGTGTTACGTAAACCCTCCAGAGTCAGTATGCTGAGCAGTGTGGCTTGAGACGGTTGTAGCGAGTTCCTGTGGCATTTTGCGTGCAACGTGTTTTTCACCTCTTTGATTTTCATGACTTTGTGAAATGGCTCATATTCAAGAACAGCGTGCAGTTTTGAAATTTTGTTTTACGCTCGGTAAAATTGCGTCAGACGTGGTTGATATGTTGTCTACAGCTTATAAAGTACACACCTTGGAAAGAACTCAAATGTTTGTGGTATTCGCGATTCAAATGTGATGACATCTCGTTTGAAAACATTCAACGCCTGGGTCAGGCTTCCACATCCAGAACTGATGAAAAAAGTGGAAAAATGTATTTTTTGTTCCCTGGATGAAACGGGAGCTGTAAGGGAAATATATTGCAGGCATTCCGGAGGTGAAAAGAAAATCAAAGGCAGTGCTGCAAGGCATCTGAAAGGATGAGTATGAAAGGTGTTTTGTGCAATGGAGGAAATGTTTGCACAAATGTATTAGTGTTAATGGAGAGTACTTCTAAGGTAACTAACGTTTGAAACTCAAAATGAAAATTTTATATTTTAAAAAATGGCATCAAGTTATTTTTGGGTCCTCTCATACGTGTGTATTAATTTAAGCCAACCAAGGAATAAATTAAATTGATAACAGGCAGGTTTTTGTTCATAACAAGATCTTCAGCTTTGGATGAGTGAAGTGAAATCCTCAAAGCAGTGTGCATTTCCTTCCACAGGATTCAGAAGATGATCCAGACTGGGGTCTACCGTAAGTTGTATCAGCAGTACACACAGCCGCCGGTGCCGAAGGAGATCTCATCACCAAGGGATGTGCAGGTTGCAGACATCTTGTGCCCGCTCGTCGTGCTCGTAGGAGGAGTTGTGCTCAGCATTCTGGTTCTGCTTTCAGAGAGAGGTCTTTGTGCTATAAACACAGTTCAACAAGGGAACTAAATTCTGTTCCTTTTAAGGGATGCGCCTTACGCTTCTTTCCTGAAGCGTACCTTGAAACTTTGGTCACTTACTAATATCTTATGAGAAGTTTACATACTTCCTTCCCCTGCAAGACATGAAATCAAAGCTGGAATCCTATGTGAACAGATGGTAACGTGACACAGCTGGACATCCCTGCCTTACTGGCAAGCTGTATGGAGTGGCTTTCTACTCACCACTCCACTGCTAGCTTGGTCCCAGCATGGGCTGTACAATCCATCCAGAAGAGTGGTGTAGTTTTATATTCCTATAGCTTATATGCGTAATTCTGTGTTTCTTTTCGGAGCCTTGTAGTGAAACCAGGCAGCTGGTCTTCTCGTAGCACGTCGATTATGTCACCAAAGTTTTGCTACGAAGAGTGTGGCAGTTTCCTTGTCAGCAGGAGGTTAGATCAAAGGAAGTTAACCGCGTTATGACATCACATAAATGTAAACGAAGTTTGAATTTCGGTATTTTCAATATACAAATTATCCTCTTCCACATGAAAAGAAGAGGATTGGAATAGTCCTTCCTCCAAGAAA